>NC_089849.1:105047728-105647728 GCF_035609145.1 Eleutherodactylus coqui
TGACTTGACCATTCCAAAACATACTTTTTTTTTTTAATTCTAAATTTTATTGCGCAAGAAAGGATTCTTTCAATGTCACAATGGTAAATAATGATGCAAAGCCTCATCAAAAGATAACGTAGCTAATAACAATTTATAAATTACATTAAAAAAACCATAAACGTAACAAGAGAATGCACAACGTTTTTATAACTGTTGTTTAGTTGATTTACTTGTGTGCTTTGCGTCAGTCTGGTTGCTTCACCCACCTTCTCTTCAGCTAGGGGTCATGGACGGCTGCCCTGACATTCTCCTGTAAAATGTCCTCATACATCTTAGAAGTCGTTGTTTCACTCCTTAATGTGGATCCACACAGAATTGTGTACGAAATTCCATACGCAGACTTTGTCCATTGACCGGGCTGTATCATAGCACAATACAAGTCAGAAATTTGCATCTTAGTCTTGGATTTCTGACGGGGTTTTTCGAGTCGGAAGCTGCGTTTGATTTCATCATGTGAACATAACCTATATCTTTCTGATGGGGAGTGACAGTACTTTCTCTGGTGGAGAAAACGGGCAAGAGCTCATTTCCTGAGGACTTCTTGGATACAGCTGAGTTCTAGCCAGAAAGTGTTGTGATTTGATCTCCGATACTCTCCTTGTGTTGAACACATTTACTAGTCAACACTTTGTGCTCAGCAGCCTATAAAATACCTGACATGTGCCCAAAGGGGAAAACCTCTGAGAAAAAATAGGAGTCCCTATAAGCACTCATTAGTGGCACATAAACTATAAAAGAATTTGCTTTTGGGATTCAGGCCATCTGGTAGCTGAAACCTCACTATGCCGAGAACCTCTAAGAAGCTGCAAAGGGGAGCGAAGAGTTGAATAGTTACTGAATAGAGATGAGCGAGCACCAAAATGCTCGGGTGCTCGTTACTCGAGTCGAACTTTCAGTGATGCTCGAGAGTTCGTTTCGAGTAACGAACCCCATTGAAGTCAATGGGTGACTCGAGCATTTTTGTATATCGCCGATGCTCGCTAAGGTTTTCATTTGTGAAAATCTGCAAAACACAAGAAAGTGATAGAAACGATCGTTCTCCTCTGCCACAGCTGTAACAGCTGTGGCAGAGAAGAACGATGTTAGCCCATTGAATTCAATGGAGCCGTCAATACAGCCGACTCCATTGAAAGCAATGGGCTGCCGGCGATCGCGGGATGAATTGTCGGAAAGGGGTTAAATATATAAGCCCTTCCCTGCAATTCATCTAGAAATGTGTAAAAATAAAAAATATATATATACTTACCTTGTCCCGGCAGAACGATGTTAGCCCATTGAATTCAATGGAGCCGTCAATACAGCCGACTCCATTGAAAGCAATGGGCTGCCGGCGATCGCGGGATGAATTGTCGGGAAAGGGTTAAATATATAAGCCCTTCCCTGCAATTCATCCAGAAATGTGTAAAAATAAAAAATATATATATACTCACCTGGTGCCGGCAGACGGAGTTCAGCGCGGCAGGCTGCAGTTCTCCTGAACTGCTCTGAACAGCTGTGAGTAGTATTCAGCAGCCGGGGATTTAAAATCCCCGCCTGCTGAATAAGATGCCTCTGATTGGTCACAGCCTGACCAATCAGAGGCCAGCCCTCACTCACACCCATTCATGAATTCATGAATGGGTGAGTGAGGGCTGCCTCTGATTGGCTCAGGGGCAGGAGAGCTGCCCCTGAGCCAATCAGAGGCAGCCCTCACTCACCCATTCATGAATTCATGAATGGGTGTGAGTGAGGGCTGGCCTCTGATTGGTCAGGCTGTGACCAATCAGAGGCATCTTATTCATCCCCGGCTGCTGAATACTACTCAGAGCTGTTCAGAGCAGTTCAGGAGAACTGCAGCCTGCCACGCTGAACTCCGTCTGCCGGCACCAGGTGAGTATATATATATTTTTTATTTTTACACATTTCTGGATGAATTGCAGGGAAGGGCTTATATATTTAACCCTTTCCCGACAATTCATCCCGCGATCGCTGGCAGCCCATTGCTTTCAATGGAGTCGGCTGTATTGCGGCTCCATTGAATTCAATGGGCTAACATCGTTCTGCCGGGACAAGGTAAGTATATATATATTTTTTATTTTTACACATTTCTAGATGAATTGCAGGGAAGGGCTTATATATTTAAGTCCTTCCCGACAATTCATCCCGCGTACGCAGGCAGCCCATTGCTTTCAATGGAGTCGGCTGTATTGCCGGCTCCATTGAATTCAATGGTCAGTGCTCGTTTAATCGAGACGAGTATCGCGTGGTGCTCGTCTCGAGTAACGAGCATCTCGAGCACCCTAATACTCGAACGAGCATCAAGCTCGGACGAGTATGCTCGCTCATCTCTATTACTGAACCATTTCTCAAACAAGTCACAGATCAGTTGTTAGTAGATATGTACATGCTGAACAATGTTATGTACAACGTTTACTGTCCAGCTGGACCAAGTATAGAGAAATATGGGGCTGTTAGGTCAGGATTTTCAGGTAATAATGGAAAGGGTGACGTCAGCAGAAGTATATCTGCTATAAAACAGCAGCTGATGTGGCAACAACCCTTCAAGAGGTAAGTTGCAAAGCTAACTTAGAGGCAAAAAATTAATGACCTGAAGAGTTACCTTGGAAGATAAAATCTATGACTAAAAAGCCTTCCAGAGAGTTCGTCCCGATGCCATTGTGGAAAAGTGGCAGAAAGTGGTTTTTTTTTTCTTTTTCCGAAGTCTCATTTCCGTCATCATATGCTATAGAAAGTGTACATCGTCTGACTGCGTAGAAGTCAATGGGAGTTATGCAAGTGGCGTACCATAGTGAGCGACGTGGTTTCTGCACTGCCTCAGTTATGGAAACTGTGTAGCTCTCGTTCTCTTCTATGCGAGTTGCCCAAACACAGAAGTTCACTCAACTGTTTGTGTTGTCCCAGTCACCTTGTACAGCCAGGTCAGGGGCAGTGAAGTCCACCTCTGGCAGCCGCACCTATCGGATATTTGACATATCGTCGGATATGGCAAAAGTCTAAGATGGGAACACCCCTAGTGATGTGAAGAGCCATGACTTGGGTCCTGTTGAACCGTAGTCTGGTTGATCTGCAACATGGACATTTCTCACAGTGTTCATACTGTTCTCTGGTTTTGTTTAAAGATTTATTCAGGTGCCGAACCAGTCGACCTATTCCTTAATACCCTATAGTACTCTGCGGTGGTTTGAAGGCCTGTGTGTTTTTTGTTTTTTTTGCATGACGAGTGTATGCGTGTATTACATAGTACATCTACACAGCTCTGGCGTATCATATATATATATATATATATACTACATATCACATGCAAGACATCCCCTATGCATACACTATAAATGTACGCATCACATTGAGCGCACATATAAGATACATACAACATGCATGTGCAAGGCCGTATTTATAATAAGGCACTCGTGGAATGACAGAAAGGAGGTGGAGGGGGGGGGGATGACACATAATAATTATTTAACCCCTTCCCGCTCCAGGACGTACATTTACGTCCTGGAGCATCGAGGTATGTATGCAGAGAGGTTACGGGCGTCAGCTGTTTGTTACAGCTGACACCCGCGGGCAATAGCCGCGATCGCAGCTATTAACCCTTTAAATGCCGGTTTCAATCCTGACAGCGGCATTTAAATCCCCCGAACAATGTGCGGGGGTCCTGCACCCCCCCCCCCCCCCCCCCCGCGCGATGAGATCGGGGGAGCCGTGCAGGTGTCATGGCAGCCCATGGGGTGGCTTGATTGACTGCCTGTCAAATGGCAGTATGCTATAGCATTACGTCATACTGTAGGAGCGATCAAAGCATCGCTGGTTGTAGTCCCCCAGGGTGACTTTAAAGTAAAGTTTAAAAAAAATCAATAAAGTTTTATTAATTGTTTTAAAGAAAAATAAAAAAATTATAAAAATTTGAATCCCCCCCCCCCCCCCTTTGCCATATCGATTTTTTTAAAAATTTTTTTTTATTAAAAAAATCTAAATCATGAAATAAAAATACATGTTTGGTATCGCCGCGTCCGTTAAAGTCCGTAAAAAAAAAATTTGTTAATAACACGGTTTCCAATAACCCTTAATAAGGGTGGATTCAGAAGAGTGTGTTTATGTGTGCACAAAACCATGCATCTATTAGAACCATTGGTTCCCAATGGGGTGTTCACATGTCTGTGTTTTACAGGCGTGCAAAAGCACATTCTTGTAAAAGATAGGACATGCGTGCACCAAAGGTCTGTGGAGCATGTAAATATTCCCCGTGGCGAGTCTCTTTGTCACTGAACACTGTGACAGCCTTGGGGACTCCCCACGGGGAGTAAAGAATCCCCTGCCACAGCTGTGACAGAGGATCGCGATGTCCTCCAACTGCTTTCAATGAGACCGGCACTTCTGCAGTCCCATTGAAAGCCATGGGCTGCTGGCAAGCCCTGCAGGGATTTCCAGGGAAGGGCTTTAAATATAAGCCCTTCCCTTAAAAATCATCCCTAGAATGTGTTTTAAAAAAATAAAAAAAATTATATTATGTATACACTACCTCTCCTCAGCTGCCGGGACTCGGGCACATCCAGCCTGTCTTCTCCCTGCACTGCTCTGACTCTGTTTCAGAAGGCAGGGATTTAAAATCCCCACCTGCTGAAAGTGCTGTATCTGATTGGCTGAGGGCTCACCCAGTCACAGTCAGCACTTAGCCATTCATTGAGTGTAGCCTGTGATTGGTCACTGTAAAGGTTGCCGGCATCCTATTGCGTTCCATGGTGCCGCCAGCAGCAGCCTCGGCCCCATTGATAAGAATGCTGCACGGACCTGCATTCACATGTTCGTGCACACGCTTGTGTGAATGCACGCTAAAGCAGTTATCAATGGTTAACCGTTCAATGCAGAAAAGTGTGTTTTGTTTTTTTTTGTTTACCCTTTTATTTTTTAAGTCAGAGCGTGAGATGTTACATTAACAGTCACAGCAGCCATGGTGGTCTGAAGATGGCATGAAATTATTATTTTTTCTTAATAATATATAATTTTATAAAGAAAAAAATGTCATGCAATCTTCAGACCACCATGGCTGCTGTGACTGTTAATGTAACATCTCACGCTCTGACTTAATAAAAATAAAATCAAGGGAAGAGGGGACAAAGACTTTCTGCATTACACGGTTAACCATTGAGAAATGTTTTTTGTTAAAAGATTATTGGAAACCGTTTTATTAACAAATGGTTTTTTTTTTTAAGCCAGAACACTTTAAACAATTATTATACATCATCATCTTTAGATAACAGGCTGCTCCCCTCCTTCCTGTCATTCCACGAGTGCCTTATTATAAATACGGCCTTGCAGATGCATATTGTATGTATCGTATATGTGCGTACATTCATAGTGTATGCATAAGGGATGTCCTGCATGTGATATGTAGTATATTACGCCAGAGCTGTGTAGATGTATGGTATACATGTATATTATGTGCACTATATGTCTGTGGCATGTATGATGTCTAGAAGTTTTAGGTGTGTATGATGTGTAGTTAGCCTGCAGTCCAAGTGAATATAATCCCCTTTCTTCTGTATTATCGTCAGGAGCGGCAGAGGATGTCTGATAAGCTAGAAGACACCAGTCTGCGGCTTAAAGATGAAATAGATCTGTACAAGAAAATGATGGACAAACTTCGACAAAATCGCCAAAAGTTCCAGCAGGAGCGGGAGGCCACACAGGAGGTGTGTCATGTCACCATAAGAGGCGCTGCTTCCACCTTGTGATTTGGGGCACTACATGATCTTATATGGTACAGGTCCTCCATGCCCTAATCCCTTCACTTCTCTTCCAGCTCATCGAGGACTTGCGCAGGGAACTGGAGCATCTGCAGATCTATCGCTTAGACAACGAGCGCTCTGGCCGAGGGCGAAGCTCGTCATCCGGACTCTACGAGTTTAATGCCAAAACCCGGGAATCGGAGCTGGAACAGGAAATTAGACGCCTCAAACAGGTAAGAAAAGTTCCTGCACACAGCTGTTATGATAAAGTTGAAGGATGAGGCTGCAGCTCCACGGACGGCTTTCTTTCTATTCCTTTTCCACTACTTGTGTTCTCCTATTCTCCAGGATAACCAGAAACTAAGGGACCAGAACGACGACCTCAACGGGCAGATCCTGAGCCTCAGCTTGTACGAAGCCAAGAACCTCTTCTCCACCCAAACCAAGGCTCAGTCTTTGGCCGCAGAGATCGACACAGCCTCCAAGGATGAGGTAGGAGCCCCACTCATGATGTAGACTAGGGTTTCCCAAATTTTTCAGCCTTAGGGCATCTCTGGGGAAATTGTAAAATTTTTTTTTTTCACCTCGGGACTCTACCAAAAATTATAGTAACATAGTATGTAAGGCCGAATGAAGACAATGTCCATCTAGTCCAGCCTGTCTATCCTACTGTGTTGATCCAGAGGAAGGCAAAAAAAACCAAGGCCAGAAGCCAATTAGCCCTTTTGGGGGAAAAATTCCTTCCCGACTCCCTAATGGCAATCAGACTGTTCCCTGGATCAACCCCTAATAGTTCCTACCTGCCTATATACCAGGATTGATACTTAACCTAATATTTATATCCTGTAATATCCTTCTTCTCCAGAAAGATATCAAGTCCCCTTTTAAACTCCTCTATGGATTTTGCCATCACCACTTCCTCCGGTAGAGAGTTCCACAGTCTAACTGCTCTTACAGTAAAGAATCCCCTTCTATGTTGGTGATGAAACCTACTTTCCTCTAATCGTAGCGGATGTCCTCTTGTTACCGTCGTGGTCCTGGGTGTAAACAGATCGCGGGAGAGATCCATGTGTTGTCCCCTCATGTACTTATACATGGTTATTTGGTCGCCTCTTAACCTTCTTTTTTTCTAGAGTAAATAGTCCCAATTTGGATAGCCTCTCTGGGTATTCCAGTCCCGTCATTCCATGTATTAGTTTAGTTGCCCTTCTTTGAACCCCTTCAAGCACTGTGACATCTTTCCTGAGCACCGGTGTCCAGAATTGTACGCAGTATTCCATGTGAGGCCTGACAAGTGCCTTATATAATGGAAGGATAACGTTCTCGTCCTTCGCCCCCATACCTCTTTTAATGCACCCCAAGACTTTATTTGCCTTTGCAGCAGCTGACTGGCATTGGTTACTCCAGTTTAGTCTATTATCCACTAATACCCCCAGATCCTTTTCCATATCACTTTTCCCTAGTGGTACCCCATTAAGTGAATATTTGTGACATCCGTTCCTCCTGCCCATGTGCATAGTCTTACATTTTTCAACATTGAACTTTATTTGCCATTTTCCTGCCCAAGCCCCCAGCTTATCCAGGTCTGTTTGTAGCCGCACATTGTCCTCCGTTGCATTAATTATATTGTATAATTTTGTGTCATCTGCAAATATTGATATTTTTCTGTGCAGCCCCTCTATCAGGTCATTGATAAATATGTTGAACAGAGTGGGGCCTAATACTGAACCCTGTGGCACCCCGCTAGCGACCGTGGTCCAACCAGAGTATGAGCCATTTATTACCACCCTCTGCTTTCTATCATTGAGCCAATTTTTTACCCACTTACACACGTTTTCGCTCAGTCCGAGCTGCCTCATTTTGTATATTAGCCTATTATGTGGCACGGTGTCAAACGCTTTAGAGAAGTCCAGATATACGAGATCAATAGATTCTCTTTGGTCCAGCTTAGAGCTTACTTCATCGTAGAAACTGATCAGATTTGTTTGACATGAGCGACCCTTCATGAATCTATGCTGGTGAGGAGTTATTCTCTTAATCTCCTTGAGGTACTCATCGATGGCGTCTCTCAGGATCCCCTCAAAAATTTTTCCCGTTACTGAAGTGAGACTTGCTGGCCTGTAGTTACCAGGCTCACTTTTGCTCCCTTTTTTGTAAATTGGAACCACGTTGGCAATGCACCAGTCCAATGGTACTACTCCGGTCTTGATAGTGTCTAGAAATATTAGGTATAGCGGCCTAGCTATCTCGTCACTTAGTTCCTTTAGTATCCTTGGGTGTAATCCATCTGGGCCCGGCGATTTATCAATTTTAGTTTTCTTTAGACGCTTCCGCACCTCCTCCTGCGTTAGGTATGAGATATTTTGTAAGGGGTTCGTTTTATTCCCCTGCATCTCGTGTGGCATTTCCTTTTCTTTGGTGAATACACTTGAGAAGAAACTGTTTAGTAGATTTGCTTTCCCTTCGTCATCATCAATGATTTCTCCTGCATTGTTTTTTAAAGGGCCAGCGCTCTCCCTGCAAATCCTTTTGCTGTTAATGTAGTTGAAAAATAGCTTCGGGTTGTTTCTGCTCTCTTTTGCGATCCGTCTTTCTGCCTCCTCCTTGGCAGTTTTGATCGTATCTTTGCATATTTTGTTTTTTTCCCTGTACGATTTTAGCGCTTCTTCGCTGCCTTGTTGCTTTAGTAGTTTGAACGCTTTCTTCTTTTCGTTTATTGCCCCTCGTACCGTCTTGTCGAGCCACATTGGTTTCCTTTTAGCTGAGTTTCTTTTATTTTTAAAGGGAATGAACTGCTCACATGAGGTGATTAGGATCCTTTTGAACTTTTCCCATTTGTCCTCCGTACTGATATTTTTGAGGATGTTGTCCCAATTAATGTTACCGATTAGTAGTTCTAAGCTCATCAAATTTTGCTTTACTAAAGTTTAGTTTCTTTGCCACTCCCTGATAAGGCTTCCTATTGATTGACAGCTGGAAGTTGATTATATTGTGGTCGCTGTTCCCCAAGTGCCCCTCAACCTGCACCCCTTTTATACGTTCCGGTTTGTTGGTTAGTACTAGGTCCAGAATGGCCCTCCCTCTTGTTGGTTCCTGCACAAGTTGGTTCAGGTAATTGTCTTTAATTACTCTCAAGAACTTATCACCCCTGTGAGATTTGCAGGTTTCGTTCTCCCATGTTATATCTGGGTAATTAAAGTCCCCCATGATAATTACTTCGTTCCGGTTTGACATCTCTTCTATCTGCCTTAGTAGTAAGTTTTAACTCATTTGTCGCTTCGTTTTCACTCACTGTCACAAAGCGACTAAAGAGCAACTTCTCACTTAGTGTAAAAGGCAGTCCTTTATCTTGGAACGACGGCCTGTTCACAGTGAATGGAGGCGGGTGGCTGGAAGAGATCTCTGTCGCGCTCCGCCTCCATTCGTTGAACGTCTTATGGCTCCTGTTTAAAAGCACACGAGCAATAGTCATTGGGGCGGCTGTTGGACAGTTGTCCAATGTGAAAGCACCCTAAAATGGAAAAAAGGAAGCCTACTTTTTATAGGGTGACACTTGAGCTTGCCATCCAGCGAGCTGGGTAGATGACAGACAGAGACAGGTCCACAGTTCAACCTGCAAGAAGAACAACATAAAGATGGACCTTGCGTTTTCCCAGCAGTAGCCATGTGTAGGACTCTTCCAACAATACACAGGTTTCAGATCCACTTCCCTATTGGCAATATCTGAGCCTCAGATCACCCCCTCCCTTACCCCTTTACCAAAGCGGCTGCTATGTCTGGGCCTCATTTATACTCTTCCCCCACCTATCGCCACTGCGTTATGGGCACTACTATACTTCTCCCTGGCACCTTCCTCTGCGTCGGCCCCTATTGGAGGATGAGTTTCTGCATGGTACTTGCACTCTTCTTCCACTTTTCGCATTCTCCTGTCCAGCACACGGAAAGGGAAGGGTGGCTGGTTCTTATTTTCCCTAACCCAAGTGCTATGGCACCCCTGACAGGTTCTCATGGCATATCTGGGTGCTGTGGCACTCCTGTAGGGAATCGCTGATGTAGACTGCACAATAGTGTCTCGAGGGCAATCGGCAATCTAGCAAGTAACGTGTTGGACAGCTTATCGGTCGTCTTCTGCTGAATGCGCAGGTCAATCAGTAGATTTCCCTCTGGATATAGGGTACTCTTAATGAAGAGGAAAAACTCCCCCTAAGCATTCAAGATAAGTAGTTCTTTTCGCACCAACACATATTTACCAACACGAAGTGTGTGCCGATACACTGTGTCTTTTTTGTATTGGTGCCAATAAGTAGCGCTTATTTTGGATGCTGGCAATTTTTTCCTTAATGTAATGTTTTTAGCTCTCTTCAGTCACATTGATGGTGGGAATAGTCGTTTATTCATTTTGTACCTATTTTGGGGCTTTAAGCACTCTTCTTTTTTTCTCTTTTAGTTGATGGAAGCCTTAAAGGAGCAGGAGGAGATTAATCTTCGCCTCCGCCAGTACATGGATAAGATTATCCTGGCCATCTTGGACCACAACCCGTCCATCCTGGAGATCAAACACTGACTGCTTTTTTGGCCCCTTACTAGAGACTGATTATTTTCTATAGTTGACCTCCTTGTAGTTGGGACTTTGCGTCCTCTGGATCTTCCTCCTGCTACGTTTTTATCTTGAAGACTCCTTAAGACTTGACACTGCTATGGCACAACTGGATTAAACTGGAAAACATGAGCGTTGCCCAGCGGGATTGGAGAGTGTTACAGGATCAGGGCTTGCTGGACATTACCCTCACTGCTGCTCTGGTCCTTCCACATGGGTGATGATAGGTCATGACTGATGTCCAGGTCTGCAGTTTCTGACGAAGTGCTGAAATAATACAAGACAACTATTGTTACAGGGAGTCTGTCGGCACTTCGGACTTTGGAAAAATGCTGGCAGCTGCAGAAAGGAAATCTGGAAAGGTTTTTTTTTTTTTTTTTAAACAGCAGTTTTCAGGCAGCGCTGGCTATAAGTGCCGGGCTACACCGGGGTCAGAGTGGAAGCCGCTGCTCCGCCCCCCTGTGTAGTGGCCGACGCTCCTAATTGCAGGTGCAGCTCCCATTGAAATCAGTGGGACCCAGCCGATAATTACAAGCAAAGCTCCCATTGATTTCAGTAAGGGCTGCTCTTGCAATTACAAGCACTGGCCACTACACAGGGGTCAGAGAAGTAGCTTCCACTCCGACCCTGTGCATCCCAACAGTGACATCCAGTGCTGCCTCAAACTCCTTTAAACTTTCTTTCTGTGTTTGGTCTTAGTCAATGTATGACTGATAAAATGAAGTTTTAATTTGCCACCACAAGTGCCCTCTAGGCGTTCCCTAAAACTGAAGTGACTTGGGTCTCTGCAGTAAGCGCTCCTCAACCTCTCCCAAACCATCCAGTATAGCTGTCCTTCGAGCAGATGGATGAGGGCACTTCTTATTGCAGCATACACCAGATTAAAGCTTCATTTTTCTCAGTCGTACTGCTAGGATCACCCACAATGGTATGTTCTAGACGGCTTTCCAGGTGTCTTATCAGCATTGTCCTCCATTTTGCAGGGTCAAAACTTCCGATGGACTTCCTGAAAGTACACATGACCGCAGCAACCAGTAGTCTGCGCTAAACCACACTGCAAATACTGAAGGAATTGTGTATTTAATGCAGATCCAAAAGGATTCCTTAGAAGACGTCTTGCACCTTCGGCTGAGTGGCTCCTTGAACCAAGACCCTACACAAGTCCGTCTGCCCTTACATGACCAGCGTTCTGAGATTACGGTCATGTCGCTGCTCATTAAAGGGGTAGGCACTGCAAGACATCCGCAACGCTCAGAATGATTCTCCTGTGGAAAATTGCGCTTGAAGTTGCAAATCTCATTCAATCCTTTGCTGCTCCTCATACAAAAAGTGATTGTATCACGCACTCAGCAATGACCAGACTTGTTCTTGGAGCCATAGTCCGTAACCTGCACATACCATTATGCGTTCACGGTAGTCTTATCCTAAATATTTATTAGACGTATAGGCTCCTTTTAAGTATCGTCTAATTGCCTACCCCCCCCCCCCCCCCGTGAGGTTATTATATAGAATATGGGGGTGCTGCGCTCTACCACAGACTTCCCAGAAGTCTCTGTACTGTATCACTAAACACTGATGTAACAGACTATATTCTTGGTACGAGATATGTGGGTCACCCGTATCGCTACTTCTAACACGCACTAATCCCACTAGATGCACTGTCCACCGTCGCTACTAAAGGGGACTCGCACCACACTGGATTCTCATGTACATAGGTAACCAATAGGGGGCAGTATGCTTCAGATACGGAATGTAAAGTGGATTTTACGTGAGCGATGTTGCTTTTCTGATGGCATCGTGCCTTTTAAGCCTACTCTGGCGACTCGGTGCCATCTCTGATTCACTGTAAATAGGTGTAAATACACGATTTGTACACTTTGTGCCATGTGAATAACTTCGGAGCAGCGTCACTGCATTCTTTTTAGCGGTCCAGTTTGATATCACATATGATGAGCTTCTATGTTGTATGATGTTGGGGCGCACACGGATTTCCCCACTTATTTTGTTACTGCTTTGTACAGATGTTTGTTTCCAGTACTTGGATGTGGACAGTAACTTATTTATTTTTTTAATTCATGATCTGAAGAAAATTGTGAAAAGAAAATGGGAATCTTAAAAGGAAAAAAACAATCGCGGCGCTCATATGATATGGCCGCCATGATGTGTAAGAGCCATGACTATGAATAAATAACATGATCACCACCCCAACTCCTCTTCTTGAGTGTCAATTAGGAAATAAGTCTTGTTTAAAATCTTAATGGGCAGCTTGAAAGCTGATACTTGCTGCCGGAATCTACCGAATACATCCCTTCTATTTTGGTGCTCATTGAGAAGCCATGACTGCTCTTCCCAAAATGAGTGGCTGAGTGGAGGGACCCTTTAAAAAAAAAGTCATTAAAGGGGTTTCCCCAGCAGCACGGGTTTTAAGTGCCAGGATACACTGGGTTCGGAGTGAAAGCGACTGCTCCGACCTCTGTGTAGTGGCCGATGCTTGTAATTGCAGACCTGAGGTCCGATTGATTTTAGAGAGCTGTGCCTGAAACTACGAGCGCTGGGGTCGGAGCAGTGGCTTCTGTTCCAACAATATGGCAGTCCCTATAGCTTCCACATTTCTTGTCACCCAGCTCTCCCATGCTTCCGAATGTTAAATGTGCCCAGTTCTGCAGTGATACATTGCCTATGTGCAATATGTCCTCTGTGTCCAGCTCTAGTTGTTACCCAGCAAAAAACGACTCCTCCAGGTCTATTTACTGCACATCCAATGCAGCTCTACAGTTCACACTGTATATTTCTAAATTGGGAGAAATAGATTTTGGTTAGTATGGACCATGCAGTGAGATTATCCCTTACATGTAGGGGACGGCCAGCCCTAACAGCAGCAATATAATGGACAGAGCTTGGATGGAGACTGTGTGACACTGACTATTGGAGGTTGGTTTCTCTAGCACAAAATAAGGCACATAGTAGAGCTCAAGTGTAATGGTACCCTTTTAAAGGAGTTGATCCAGTTGTATACTATTGCTGACCTATCAATAGTAAATCAGTGAGGGTCAACTACCCCGGCCCCCCTCTGATCAGCTGTTCGCCAGAGCGGTGCACTTTAGAAATGAGCTTGTTTCTGCAGAAAGCTCCGTTCCGTGGCCAGGATAGGCATTGCAGATAAAGTCCCCATTCACTTTTAAGAGAGCAGTGCCTGCAATACTAAACCTGGCCACTACAGTGGGAATGGAGCTGTTTTGCTTCTTGCAGAAATCAGCTCAGTGCACAAGTACACTGACGCAACAAACAGCTGTTGAGAGCAGATCCTAGGCAGTGGACCCCTGCAGATAGGCCGGCAATAGCTTAGAACTGGATAGATAGCCCCTTGAAGATGAAGAGGCGTCCATCTCCAGATAAACATGCAGATATGTATGGTCTAAGATTGGCGGTCTGTCACATAAAGGATTCTTGAAGGTTTCTGTCTGTGAACAGTAGCATTTAGGGAATTCCTAGATGTGGCAATTGCTGAAAAAGGCAACAGCAGTGTAGAACAATGAAACGTGTGGTCTGATTATGAAGACTGGAGGATGGAGGGTTCAGCCCTTCTATAGTGGAGGCCAATAATCCTGCATTACCCCCCCCCCCCCCCCATATCTCTGGTCATACACACGTAAGGCTTCTCAGAGAACTGTCTTCAAGGGGTATTCCGGGTTTTATCAACCTAACCTCTGGATACGCCATCAGTAGTTGATTGTTGGGGATCCACTGCTTGGGATTCCCGTCCATCAGCTGATCGTCCAGCCTGCTGCCATGCACTAGCACTGGACGTCGTCATTGGTGAACACTAGAGAAGGTGAAGGCGCCGGTTTCACTCCCATTGGAAGCAATGGGAGTACAGCTCTTTTATTGCACTTTGTGCTCCTCTTATGGTCAGCATCGTCTCACTGCAGGTCAATTGTCACACTAATTTAGTGTGAATTTTTCTACAGCATACGGATGAGTTTTTGAAAATCACGTCTACATTGTTACTGCAAAGGTACGGATTGTCAGTATGGAAAATCTTCCCCATTCTGTGAACATGGCCTAAAGGATGTTCCAGCTCTTCATGAACCAGATGCTCTGTACTCATAGGGTATCTCATGGACAGTACAGTTGTTCTGATGGATATGATCATGGACTCTATGGTTGGACTGTGGGGTATATGACCGGCCTTTCATGGGCACTGTATGGAATATGACCAGTGAAGAGCTCTTCATGGACCCTATGGACTACATTCTTAATATATGACCAGTAAAGATCTCTCTATTGACCCTATCCTCGTTATAAGGCAGGGTTTGTGGACCTGGAGTGCAGAGAGACCCCCAAAAATATCTACTATACTATTTGACAAGCTTTATAACATGGTGGGCTTAGATACAACAGCTCTATTATACCTCTAATGCAGTCGCCATATAATGGATACTAGCTCTACACTGTGATTACAGTGCAGGTACCTCCAGTGATCACAGGTGACTTCTCTGATTTGAAGTCGTCCATTTTCATCTTTCTTCTCTACCTGGCCCAGACTGTCCTGAAGAGTTCTGGTCTGTATTTCGAAGGCCTAAGGTAAATGAGGAGCTCTCCTAGCCATGACTGTCTACAGACTATCCCCAACCTGCTGCTACCCCTGAGGAACCTCTCAGTCCCCCACCCCATAGTACTAGTGTTTCCTCGGTGGCCCCACTTACTAATAGCGCCCCCTCTGTAGCCCTGCTTACTAATGGTGCCCTTCTACAACCCCATTTTCTAATTTTGCGCCCTCTGTGGACCCTATGGTCGGTATTTTTACGGATATGACCAGCAAATAGCTGTTCATTGACCTTCTGGTCTGTATTCTGAGGAGCTCTTCATGGGTGCTATGGTCTGTACTGTGAGAATATGACCAGTGAAAAGCTCTACATGGCTCTAAGGCCTCTTTCACACAAGTGACAAAATCGCGGGATTTTCTCACAATGCTACAAATCGCATGTATGTGAAGCCCATGCTTTCCTATGGGTTCCTTCACATTTGCGACGTTTTGTAGCATGCAACTTTGCGAATCAAAAACCTTACAGGTTTCACAATATGCACGCGACTCGCGAGATTTTGTAGCCCATCTTTCCCTATGGAGCCTTCCAGTTTGTTGCATCGCATGAAAACGTGGTTTTCGTGTGATGCGATGCAACTTTGACAGGACATCCTGCTGTAAAAGTCCTAAACGAAGCCCTTAGCTGCAGGAATTTTTTTTTAAAAGAATACATTACCGTAGAAGCGCTGTTCGGCTCCGTGGCATCTTCTTCCCGGTCGTCGCTGTTCTTCATCCTCTGGACTCCTGTTGACATGAGCCCTTATATCGAGGGATGTGATAAGAGAAAAGCCCGTCATGGATCTTAAGGTCTGTACTCAAGTTACGGGCCCTTCGTGCCAATGAACCCCATTCTTTAGAATATTGCTTGTGTGTATAACTCTTCAATCTCCTCGTGCTCCTCGGAACGCATCGCCTATTGATTTTAATGGGACCTTGAATGTCTCGCATCTATGTGATACGAGGTTTCCTATTGAAATCACTTCTGATCCTCTATTGCGCGAGAGGATCGGATTTCATGGATGCGAGGCATTTTTTTAAGGAGGGCCACATCAGCCTTTTGGTTGCCTTCAAAGGGCTAATTGTAACTTATAGTGAGGGCTCATTCACATGAGCGTACTTGTGCAGCATATTACATGTGCAATTTTTGTGGGCGTAATACGCAGTAAATTGAATCCAATGATTTCAATCGGTTTGTTCACATGAGCATAGTTTTTCACGCAATGTATAATCGCATGAAAAAAAATGGCATGACCTATTCTGGTGCGTAATATTCACCGCAATTGCCCATTGAAGTGAATGGGTGCGCACAAATACACAAGAAACTTGCGCATATGTGCACCATTTCCATGAACCCATCTAAATTATTTTTTGTGTGCACAAAGACGTAGGATATCTACACGGATCAAAATATGCCAAAGTGTCCAAAAAGCACGGGCATAAGCGATTTTTTTTTTTAGGTCGCGCAAATACACTGTGTAGTTTTACAACCAAAATGCACTTACGCCCATGTGAACAAACCCTAATAGTGTTCTGGATCATATTTTCCTCCAGCAGGTTTCAGGGTATTCTGTAGCTTCCTAATTGTATAGTGTGCACACATAATGAAAGAATCCAGTTAGACACAAGTCATCAGCCTTGAATCTCAACCAGCTCTCTGAGTTATGATCTTCAGAGCCCTATTTTTATTGAAACACATGATACCTGCCCTTTATGGGCGTGCAACAGATTACATCAGTAACATATATATATATATTCTTATTCGCTGGGTTATATAGAATTCCCCGCCTCCCCTTCCCACACCTCTCTTAAGTCCAGTGTAGTATGGACTTTGTCCCCTAAGCATGCAGTCAACCTTAAGGAATTTCAGTATACGTGGCAGTGATTGTTCAAGAAGTTTCTATGGGGGGGGGGACACACAATAATGAATACAGGTATACATAATATCGTGAATTTAACTCTTAGAGGCTGCTTGTGGAACTCTGTATTAAGCTAACATTATACCATACATGTTTCACCATGCCATTGTCCAGCAACTACCATAATGAAATTATGCAGTCATTAGCCTCTATAGAGTCAAATCACTACAGCTGCGTAATACTTCCAGTACATTACAGACCAATAGACATTTTACGCTGACTAATCATCATGTCTACCATAATAGTGGCCGCAGTAATAAGAGTGACCACCATTGTAGCCCCAGTACTAGTAATGACCCCCATAGTGGCCCCAGTAGTAACAATGTCCCAGTAGTGATAATGAGCCCCAAAATGGTCCCAGTCGTAATAGGGACCACCATGGTAGTCCCGGTGATGCTGCCCGGCGAGAGGCCATAAGCACCCCCACCTCTCCCCTTCCCCATTGGCTTCTGGCCGGGCAGCATCCATACAGGCTTTACACTCACCCCCCTGCTGCTAAGTCTGTGACCGCTGACCTTTCACCTCCACACCACAGTCAGCGATCACGGACTCTGCCCTGCGCCGCCAGACCGGAGCTCCAGGCGAGGTGAGAATTCCTTTAAATGGGTCTTCCAGGCAGCGCCTGCTTGGATACTCCACTGTTGGAGCAGAAGGACCTGACCGAGTGGTCTGTTTTCTCATAGATATGACCAGTGAACATTTTTCTTATGGACTCTACAATCTGTAGTCAAAGATAAGATCAATAAAGAGCTCTTAATGGGCCGTATGGTCTTTAGACTGACTAATATGACCAATGAAGGGTTCATCATTTACTCCGTGGAACATATGATGGAAATGAAACCCCATACAGTATACTGCTGGTCAACCTTGTACCCTATATCAGATGTGGATTATGAATCCCCACCCCATATGTTCTCCCTACAGAGAGAGTCTCCCTCCCTCTCCTAGAAGAAGCTTTTGTTCTCTTGCAAAACTTGTCCTGCAGTTCCATCTCAGATGTGTAAATGATGAGAGTTGTAGTGATTAGATGTATGGTCTTGTCATCGGAGGCCCTAAAAGTGGTTCCCCCCTTGGCCTATAAAAGGCTCTCGGAGGCTCCTTGTGTGTAGTGACCTCTTCTTCCTTTTGTGTAGAGCTTGTTGACCACCAGATGCCTCTACAATGCAGAGAAGAGATTTCACCCCGTTACCAGATCCTGAGAGGAGTACATTATTGGGATGTGAGAAGCTGGATGGTCGTATCAATTAATTGTCCCCCACCAGCCGTTATGATCAGACTGTTAGGGGGTGTTGGGACCAGTGGATGTGTGAGGGCACACAAGGTGACCGGGCTTAGGAGGCCCCCTACAGACCACCAGTAGTGAGGAGCGTCTGACCAGACTGTTAGGAGGTGTTGGGACCAGTGGATGTGTGAGGGCACACAAGGTGACCGGGCTCAGGACGCCCCCTACAGACCACCAGTAGAGAGGAGTGTCTGACCAGACTGTTGGGGGATGTTGGGGCCGGCGGATGTGTGAGGACCACACAAGGTGACCGGGCTCAGGACGCTCCCTACAGACCACCAGTAGAGAGGAGCGTCTGACCAGACTGTTAGGGGGTGTTGGGACCAGTGGATGTGTGAGGGCACACAAGGCGACCGAGCTCAGGACGCCCTCTACTGACTACCAGTAGAGAGGAGCGTCTGATCGTCCGACAACAACCAGCAGCTCCAACTGTTTTATTGTCCGCCATCCAGAGACAGGGGGCGCCATCGTTACACCCCTGTGTCTGTCAGAACCATATCCAGGCACTTGGCTGTAGAACATTTGGTCTCACAGCGCCCATTACGTGTACGGCCTCTGACACACACACCGTTGCCTCCATATACTGTATAGTAGCGTTGTGAACGATGAAAATGGATGCTATGGAGGGGAACCGGGTGGTCTTCAGCAGCGAATGCAGGTTTAGTTTGGGTGCTGACAACGGCCATGTTTGTGTCTGTAGACCTCGGGGTGAGCGGCTCACTGCCCCCTGCTGGTGTGATGGTCTGGGGGCCATCACATATTACAGTCGGTCCCCCCTAATAGTGGTATGAGGGACAATGACAGCTCAGCGATATGTTCAGGACATCCCGCAGGCACATGTGTTCCTCTCATGGCGGCTTCCAAGAGGCAGCAAGATAATACTCAGCCGCACACAAGGGGGGTCACAGGAAGCCCCCACAACATTGTCACACTTCCATGGCTGCACGGTCACCAGATTTATCACCAATAGAACATGTATGGGACCATCTGGGACGCCACATCCTACAGGCTTGCATGATCTAGAGGCTGAGTTACAGCAAATGTGGAGAGATATGCCACAGGATACCATACAGAACTTGTATGACTCCATGCCTGCCTGTATCACATCTTGCATCCAAGCTAGAGGTGGTACAACAGGGTATTAGAGCCTCTATGCCCACCTGTATCACATCTTATATCCAAGCTGGAGGCGGTACAACAGGGTACTAGAGCCTCCATGCCCCCTGTATCACATCTTGTATCCAAGCTAGAGGTGATACAACATGCTACTAGAGCCTCCATGCCCACCTGTATCACATCTTGTATCCAAGCTAGAGGTGGTACAAGAGCATACTAGAGCCTCCATGTCCGCCTGTATCACATCTTGTATCTAAGCTAGAGGTGGTACAACAGGCTACTAGAGCCTTCATGTCCGCCTGTATGACATCTTGTATCTAAGCTACAAGTGGTACAACAGGGTACCAGAGCTTTCATGTCCGCCTGTATCACATCTTGTATCTAAGCTAGAGGTGGTACAACAGGCTACTAGAGCCTTCATGTCCGCCTGTATGACATCTTGTATCTAAGCTACAAGTGGTACAACAGGGTACTAGAGCCTTCATGTCCGCCTGTATCACATCTTGTATCTAAGCTAGAGGTGGTACAACAGGGTACTAGAGCCTCCCTACAAGGGTCAGTTCTCAGCAATAAACTATTCTTTTGCTCTGATATTATAATCACCTCCTTATATAAGGTTACAATCACACAAAAAAGCTTCCATCCATCCGACAACTTCTAGGGGAGCGATGGGTTTTGGCAATGAGTGTATATATAGACTCATTTACATGATGCACTCGTGCATGTGTTTCTGCCACCATGACACAGAATATGTATTACATGCACACATCACCCACCACATCCATATCTGGTTATGCCCCGCCCCTCACAGGAAGCGCCTCCCTCCCGTTTCTCCTCCGGGGTGTCCACTGAGGTCACACGCGCCTGCGGGCTGCGCTGATATTTAGCTCCGTGGCTCAGCGGCAAGGCGTTACAACAGGTTACTAGAGCCTCCATGCCCCCTGTATCACATCTTGTATCCAAGCTAGAGGTGATACAACATGCTACTAGAGCCTCCATGCCCACCTGTATCACATCTTGTATCCAAGCTAGAGGTGGTACAAGAGCATACTAGAGCCTCCATGTCCGCCTGTATCACATCTTGTATCTAAGCTAGAGGTGGTACAACAGGCTACTAGAGCCTTCATGTCCGCCTGTATGACATCTTGTATCTAAGCTACAAGTGGTACAACAGGGTACCAGAGCTTTCATGTCCGCCTGTATCACATCTTGTATCTAAGCTAGAGGTGGTACAACAGGCTACTAGAGCCTTCATGTCCGCCTGTATGACATCTTGTATCTAAGCTACAAGTGGTACAACAGGGTACTAGAGCCTTCATGTCCGCCTGTATCACATCTTGTATCTAAGCTAGAGGTGGTACAACAGGGTACTAGAGCCTCCCTACAAGGGTCAGTTCTCAGCAATAAACTATTGTTTTGCTCTGATATTATAATCACCTCCTTATATAAGGTTACAATCACACAGAAAGCTTCCATCCATCCGACAACTTCTAGGGGAGCGATGGGTTTTGGCAATGAGTGTATATATAGACTCATTTACATGATGCACTCGTGCATGTGTTTCTGCCACCATGACACAGAATATGTATTACATGCACACATCACCCACCACATCCATATCTGGTTATGCCCCGCCCCTCACAGGAAGCGCCTCCCTCCCGTTTCTCCTCCGGGGTGTCCACTGAGGTCACACGCGCCTGCGGGCTGCGCTGATATTTAGCTCCGTGGCTCAGCGGCAAGGCGTCCGTTCCTTCACCTCCCGACCGCGGGTTCGATGCTTCCGGCGGCTCAGCTTTTAATGCCCGCTGTGGACAGCACTCTGTAGCTCCTCCGTGCAGGATTATAACCCCCAGTCTGCAGGACGCTTCTGTACATTATAGTCCCCTTCCCCAACATCCGCTGCAGACCGATCCTGCACATCACAGCCCCCTGCTGTACATTGTATGTCCCACCAAGAGCCCGCCCACATCGTCGCACAAGGAGGCGCGGTGGCCAAGTGGTAAGGCGTCGGTCTCGTAAACCGAAGATCGCGGGTTCGAACCCCGTCCGTGCCTAAGCAATAGGGTGACATTTTATATGGTAGTCGCCTAAGGGAAACCGGACAAATCAGCGACCGATCACGTGTGATATCACCGCCAACCCCCTCCACCCGCAACCTGTGGTATCCCCACTGTTTATTTTACTACTGAACAATAAACAGTGGGGGATACCACAGATGTCTAACTTGACAGCCCCTACATCACTACAGATATGCAGTGTTCAGCATATCTCCCAGCGCATATCTCACTATATACCCTCCACTGAACATCTCACTATACTCCTCTACCGCTCAGCACATATCTCACTATATACCCCCCAATACCCAGTACATATCTCACTATATATGCCCCACCCTCCAGCGCATATCTCACTATATAGGTACTACCCAGTGCATATCTTACTATATAGCCACAGCCCAGCACATATCTCATTGTATACACACAGTCCAGCGCATATCTCACTATTCCACCCCAACGCCCAGCACATATCTATAGACCCCCCCCCCACCGCCCAGTGCATTTCTCACTTTACCATCCCACTGCCCAGCGCATATATCTTACTATACCACCCCACTGCTCAGCGCGTATCTCACCATTTCTCAATATACCACCCACCGCCAAGCACATATATCATTAAATACCACCTAGCGCATATCTCACTATATACCCACTTCCGCCCATGCACATCTCTGTATGAGTATACCCCCACCGCCCAGCGCATATCTCACTGTATACGCACCACCCAGCGAATACCTCACTATATATCACGCCATCGCCCAGTGCATTTCCCACAGTACCCCTCACTGCCCTGTGTATATCTCACTATATACCCTTCACCACCCAAGCACATATCTCACTATATGTATACCCCCACTGCATATATCACTATAACACCCAGTGCATATCTCACTATATAGGCACTGCCCAGTACATGTCTCACTATATACCCCCCACCGCATATTTCATTTTATATCCTTTTGCCCATCGCATATCTCACTATATACTCCCCACCGCCCAGTTGATTTCTCAATATACCACCCCACCACCTAGTGCATATCTCACTATGTACTCCCAACCACCCAGCATATATATGACTGTATACCGTCCAGCGCATATCTCTCTATACCACCAAGTGCATATCTCACTATATACCCCCCCCCCCCAACTGCCCAAGCACATATCTCACTATACGCACACCCTCGCCGCCCAGCGCATATCTCACTATATACGCACCACCCAGCACATATCTCACTATATACCACGCCATCACCCAGTGCATTTCTCACAGTACCACGCCATTGCTCAGTGCCGATCTCATTATATACCCTACCGTTCAGCACATAGCTCACTATACCGCTCTGCGCTTGTCTGAGTATATACACACACCACTGCCCAAGCCCATATCTCACTATACGTATACCCTCACCACCCAGCGCATATTTCACTATATACCACGCCACCGCCCAGTGCATTTCTCACTATACCACGCCACTACCCAGCACTTATCTCACTAAATACCCCCCACCGCCCAGCACATATTTCAATATATATATGCACTTTCCAGCGCCTATCTCACTATATAACAGTTTGCTGAAACTATTCAGTCCTCCCTATCGCCCATCTCTCGCCTCCCCTGCCCTAACCTGGCAGCCGAATACTACCACACCACCCTCAGCCGTGCCCTGGATGAAGTGGCACCGCCCGTGACGCGAGCTGTCAAACGCAGACCACGGCAACCCTGGCTCACGTCCCAAACGCGCTTCATCCGGCGGTGCTCTAGGTGCGCCGAGCGGCTGTGGAGAAAGTCAAAGCTGCCAGCAGACTTCCTCCACTTCAAATTCATGCTTAAAATGTATAACCTAGCCCTTCACCATGCCAAACAAGTCTATTTCACCTCCCTTGTCTCCTCACTATCCCACAACCCCAAACAACTCTTTGAGACCTTTCACTCCCTCCTCAGCCCCAAGGAACAGGCCCCTGCGACAGACCTGACTGCTGGAGAACTAGCTGCCTATTTCAAAGAAAAAAATCGACCACATTCGAAAAGAAATCTCTGAAAGCTGCATGGTTAGCCCTGATCCCAGCTCCATCAGCACTGCACCCAGCACCTACTCACTATCTACGCTAGAACCAACGACAGAGGAAGAAGTCTCCAGGCTCCTTTCCACTGCCCGCCCTACCACCTGCGCCAGCGACCCTCTCCCCTCTCACCTCCTCCGCTCCCTTTCCCCAGCTCTCATTACTCACCTTACCACAATCTGCAACCTCTCCCTAACCTCTGGCACTTTTCCCTCCTCATTCAAACACTCCATTATATCCCCTCTGCTTAAAAAACCAACTCTGGACCCGACTAATGCTGCTAACTACCGACCCGTCTCAAACCTCCCCTTTATCTCCAAATTACTGGAACGCCTGGTCTACTCTCGGCTTACTCGCTTTCTCTCTGACAACTCACTCCTCGACCCCCTCCAGTCTGGTTTCCGCTCTCTACACTCGACCGAAACTGCCCTTACAAAAGTAACAAATGACCTGATGACTGCAAAGTCGAGAGGTGATTACTCTCTACTAATCCTCCTTGACCTGTCTGCTGCATTTGACACTGTCGACCATAATCTCCTTCTCACTATGCTCCACTCTATTGGTCTAAAGGATACTGCTCTCTCCTGGTTCTCCTCCTACCTCTCTGACCGCTCTTTCAGTGTTTCCTTTGCTGGTTCTATCTCTGCTCCACTTCCTCTCGCTGTCGGGGTACCCCAGGGCTCGGTCCTTGGTCCCCTTCTTTTCTCTATCTATACTGCCCCAATTGGACAAACAATCCACAGATTCGGCCTCCAATACCATCTCTATGCTGACGACACCCAACTATACACCTCCTCTCGTGAGATCTCTGGACCATTCCTCCAAAATATCACCGACTGTCTGTCCGCTGTCTCTAACACTATGTCCTCCCTTTTTCTCAAACTAAACCTCTCTAAAACTGACCTCCTTGTCTTTCCACCTTCTAACCGACCTCCCCTCAACATCTCCATTCCAGTGTCTGGCACCATCATAACCCCCCGACGGCATGCCCGATGCCTTGGGGTCACACTGGACTCTGACCTCTCCTTTACCCCCCATATCCAATCTCTGGCCCAAACATGCCACATGCACCTCAGAAATATCGCTAAAATACGTCCGTTCCTAACCACGGACACGCTAAAGACGCTCGTGGTTGCGCTCATCCACTCCCGGCTTGACTACTGCAACTCGCTACTCATTGGCCTCCCCCGCACTAGACTCGCTCCGCTCCAATCCATACTAAATGCAGCAGCTAGACTCATTTTTCTATCCAGTCGTTATTCAGACGCCTCTGCATTATGCCAGTCGCTGCATTGGCTGCCCATCCACTGCAGAACTAAATTTAAACTCCTCTGCCTCACTCACAAAGCTCTGCATGGCGCTGCGCCACCATACATCACCTCCCTCCTGTCAGTACACCACCCAGCCCGCTCACTCCGATCGGCTAACACCCTCAGACTAAACACCCCTGTAATACGAACCTCTCATGCTCGCCTACAGGACTTCACCAGAGCAGCACCCATCCTCTGGAACGCTCTACCCCAAGGCATCCGGACAATTCCCGATGCACGAAATTTCAGACATGCCTTAAAAACGCACCTCTTCAGGGAAGCATACCAAATCTCCTGACCTAGTCCCTCGCCCCTCCCTATGGTGCTCCACCCTGTTTGACTTCTGATAAATGATCTGTACATAAAATTTCCTATTGCCTATGTTCCCCAACCCCTGCACCTCCTGTACCACCCTCAACCCATCTGTGTCTAACCCAATGTACCTTATATTGTAATTGTTGTATTGTTTTGCATTTATCCATGCCTGAAAGCGCTGCGGAATAAGTTGGCGCTATACAAATAAAGATTATTATTATATACTCACCGCCAAGCACATATCTCACTATATACCACCCACGGCCAAGTGCATTTCTCAGTATACCATCCCATCTCCAAGCACATATCTCACTATACCACCTCACTGCATATCTCACTGTATCATCCCACTGCTCAGCACATATCTCACTCTATACTCCTCACCACCCAGTACATATCTCACTATTGCACCCCACTGCTCAGCACATATCTCAATCTCACTATATACCCCCCACCACCTAGTGCATTTCTCACTTTACCATCCCAACACCCAGCGCATATCTCATTATACCACCCCACTGCTCACCGCATATCTCACTTTATAACCCCCCCCCCCCCGCACACCGACCGCATAACTCACTATACCGCCCTGCTGCACAGCACAGATCACACTACAACCCCCCAATGCCCAACACATAACACATTATGAACTGCACTGTCAAGCACATATCTCGTTATACCACCCCACTACCCAGCACATATCTCACTATATACCCCTCACTACCCAGTGGATTTCTCAATATACCACCCTACCACCCAGTGCATATCTCACTATATGTATACCTTCAGCACCCAGCGCATATCTCATTATATACGCACTACCGCCCAGTGAATTTCTCACATTACTACGCCATTGCCCAGCGCCCACCTCACTATATCGCTCTGCGCATATCTCACTAAACCACCCAGTGCATATCTCACTATATACCCCCCCCCCCGACCGTCCAAGCCCATATCTCACTATACGTATACCCTCGCCGCCCAGTGCATATCTCACTATATACGCACCACCCAGCGCATATTATGTAACCAATGTCCAGTGCACATCTTACTATATGCATATCTCACTCTACATGCACCACACTGCTCGGTCCTCCACACCTGTGTTTGTTAAAGGCTGCAGTCCCATCCAGTTTATGGGACGTCACCGGCAATGCAGCCAATAACAGAGCTCAGCGATCGATCGCTTACCGTAGATAGCCTGTAAACATGATGTCAGATGGGAGACCCGAAGCAGCTGGCCGGAACACAATGGTGAGAGGTGAGTATATGTCGATTTGTTATGTTAGCGACTGCAGAAGGGGTTTTACTGAGAAGCTACAGTACGAACAACCCCTTTAACCATCACTGCCCAGTGTGTAACTGGCTGTATCATCCAACTGTCTAGCACAGGGGTTCTCAACTACTTTTAGTAACAGTCCACTTATCGTGGTCTGCCATCAGCCAAAAGTTCAAGCGGTACAATAAAGTAAAGATGTGGTTTTCTTAACTTTTATTAACCCTTTCTCAGGAAGAATGGGAACAAACAACAAATGCAAAAACAATGGCTGTTTACCTACTACATAAATAACATGCTAACTGTTTTATGGAACGGTATGATTGTGGCAGTTTAGAACACCATAAAACACTAAAAAAATCATTTATTTTTGCCATATTCTGAGACCCATAACTTTATTATTTTTCTAACAACGAAGTTATGGGAAAGTTTTTGTTTTTCTGTGGAATTAAGTTAATGTGTTTATGGGAACCATTTATGTGGCCCTACTTGGTACCAGTGCCCCCTGCTCTTTGGCCCCACTTGGTACCATTGCCCCCTGCTCTTTGGCCCCACTTGGTACCAGTGCCCCCTGCTCTTTGGCCCCACTCGGTACCAGTGCCCCCTGCTCTTTGGCCCCACTTGGTATCAGTAACCTTTGCTTTGTGACCCAAGTTGGTACCAGTGACCCCTGCTCTGTGGCCCCCTCTTGCAATAGTATACCTAAACTTTCAGATATTACATTACATTCATCTTGAACACACTCGGTGTATAGCTGAATGCAGCGCGCTCTATGCTGAGCACCTGACTCCTTCCTCATCCCTCGCACACACTGGGAAGAAGTCAGGTGCTCAGCATAGAGCGCTCTGTGTCTGGCTCTATAACAGGTCAGCTAAAGAAAATAATGGACTATCCAGTAGTTTGCTGATCTCCTCCTGTTTTGGAGAGCAGGGCTGCGGTCGGCTAGTGGCTGAGGTTTGCCAGTTGAATAGCTCAATTTAAGGACCAGGGATTTGATCCATGTGGTGGTTTTACAGCCCTATTTTTTATTCTTCAGTTACCAAAATTATTTATAGTTGTTTATTTTAGCGAATCTATGTTAATTTAAAAAGTAAAGTATAGATCTGGGTTCCTCATTTGTTTCAGATGTTTTGAGATATATAACTTGTGTAGTTTTTGATTGGAGGGGGCATATGGTGACAGGTAAGTTTGGCGTCGGCAGCGGGTATATCCTTTTTTATATTATATAGATTTTTTTTAAATGGTATTTTGCAATTCTTTTTTACTTTGTTTTGTAACTTTTTTTTAACATCTATGTCCCTCATAATGACTTATGTGGGTCATTCACATCGTCTTTTTTTCTTTTAAATTCTACACTTTTGCATTGTAGCTGGGGCATCCACAGTAGCAACATCCATAGGAGCCCCAGTTACGAGGGGAAACATTCCCCTGTAGTAACAGTAGTCACTAACAGAGCTGATCTGGGTCTGCAAGAGAGAAGGCAGAAGCAGTTAATACCGCTTCTGCCTTCTCCTCCTGGTCCTCAGCTATGACTTAAAGCTGATGACCTGACCTGCTCCATTGCAGGAGCTTTAACCCTTTGCAATCCAATTTTGGATTCAGGGTTTCCTAGGGGGCTTTCTCTTTCTGCCATTAGACACTGGCACCGTCTGCTGGCTAGAGCCAGTACTGCGATATGTGACACGCCGGAGAGGTCCCCGACAACAGAGCGGCCAGTAATATACAGTAAGATTACCCTGCCGGATGTCTTCCGACATCGGAGCTATACAGCCTTCAATCAGAACGTCTTTAGACATCAGACAGTGGATTGGAAAGGGTTAATTGCACAGCATTTTTTTTTTTATACCGTGATTAATCCCTTCCAACTCCAGGACGTACATTTACGTCCTGGAGCGTCAGGGTATGTATGCAGAAAGGTCGCCGGGCGACCTCTCTGCATAGAGTGCGGGGGTCAGCTGTTTACTACAGCTGACACCAGCAGGCAATAGCCACGATCGGCCGTTCGCGGCTATTAACCCTTTAAATGCCGCTGTCAATTCTGACAGCGGCATTTAAAGCCCCCAAACGCTGTTCAGGGGTCCAGTACGGCCCCCCAAGGTGAGATTGAGGGGGCCGTGAAAGGCCCCAGAGCTGCCTTGAGAGACTGCCTATGAAGCCATCCCCGTGGGGTGGCTTGATAGGCTGCCTGTCAGAATGCAGTATGACTTAATGCTATAGCATTACGTCATACTGCAGGAGTGATCAAAGCATCGCATGTTGTAGTCCCCCAGGGGGGCTTAAGAGTAAAGTAAAAAAAAAAGAGCAATAAAGTTTCTTTAATTTAAAAAAAAAGTTATAAAAAAGTTTAAATCGCCCCCTTTTGCCATATCTATAATTAAAAAGTCTAAATAATAAAATAAAAATACATATTTGGTATCGCCGCGTCCGTAAAAGTCCAATCTATCAAAGTAGCACATTATTTACCTCGCACGGTGAACTTCGTCCGAAAAAAAAAAAAAAGAACGCCAGAAATGCACTCAGTCTCCCAGAAAAAATGCAATAAAAAGTGATTAAAAAGTCGTATGTATTCCGACTTAGTACGAATTGAAAAAACAGGACATCCCGCAAAAAATGAACCATCGCTGAACTATGTTGACGGAAAAATAAAAAGTTATTGCGCGCACAAGATGACCACAGAAAAATTTTTTTGTTGCCGTTTGTGCACCGTAGAAACATGACGCACTGAAAGATGGCGGAATGTCGTTTTTTTTTTTTCATTTTACTCCACTAAGAATTTTTTAAAAGTTTTTTAGTACATTATGTGGTACATTAAGTAGCACCATTGAAAAATACAACTCGTCTTGCAAAAAACAAGCCCTCCTACAGCGATGTCAATGGATAAATAAAGGAGTTATGATTTTTTTAAGGGGGGGTGGGGTGGGAGGAAAAAACGAAAATGGAAAAAAAAGGGCCGCATCATGAATGGGTTAAAGCCCATTACCAAATGCTCTAAATGTACATCGCTTGGTCCTTATCGGGTATTAGTGAAAGGAATAGGACTCCATTTTCCCTGACCGGTCTTATACTATGCTCCTTTCATTTTGTGTGATATAGTCTGTGTCAAGGTTTTGTACTTTTTCTTTAACAAGATTTGCTCAAATGCACTGAAGAATAAAAAAAAAACCCCTTGATGATTAGAACATTCCAAGGTCCTAGATTGAATGGCTTGGGTCATTGCGCCATGTTCTCCTATTTCTCTTTAAACAACTTATTGTTTATAATTACTGTACTTTTGTGTTCCAAGAACCCAATCAAGTATGATTCTGCTTTGCTTGCATGCTTTAATTTTAGATGTTAAAGTCCTTATTTTGCATATTCATATTATGTTTTATCAACCAATGGTAATAAATGAATTCTAATAGATTTGAATTATTGTAATCTAAGCGTGTGCCCCTATAAAAATGGATAGTGCCAAATCGCATTAAAGTAAATAAAAAGTTTTAAAAAGTTTGAGCTGCCCTCACGGATCGCATTACATGAGGGGCGTTGAAACTACTCACCTCCCTCCTCCATGTTGTCCTGCGATGATCTGGTCCGGAACAGACCCTCCACTGTCTTCTGCACATGCGCGCCAAAGGAAAAATGCCAGCGCATGCACAGAAGAGGAGTTGGCGTGGGACATTTGAAATCGCCTGGTTCCTGGCTACTCTAGGTAGGCAGGAACCACGAGATGTCACCGGGGTCCGTGGGGACCGATCCCTGGGTCCGTGATCACCGATCCCTGGGTCCGTGATCACCGCTATCCAATGGATAGGGGTAATCACTGAAAAGTTTAAAAAAGTCAAATAAAGTTAAAGTTTCACCTCCCCTCATGGATCTGATTAATGAGGGGAGGTGAAAATAGTCACCCCAGTCCTCCACGATGTCCCGGTCTTCCGGGACCTGAAGTCCCCTTCTGCGCATTCGTGCCTGGCATCATACATCAGAGGAGCTCGCACCCCCGGCAAATTTGAAATCCCTCAGCTCCTGGCTACCATGTGTAGCCAGGAGCATAGGGATGTTACCGGGGACCGCTGTATGCGATTCCCAGTCACATGATCACTGTTATCCAATGGATAACAGTGATCATTTAGCGTAAAATAAAAGTTTAAAAAAGTGTAAAAAAAAAAAAAAAGTTTAAAATGCTTACATTTCATCTCCCCTCTCGGATCATATCCGTGAGGCAGGATGAAGCTACGTATCTAAGGCCCCCGGATTTATCCGCGGACCTTATCCCGGCTTCTGCGCACACGCCCGTCGCAAATGTGGCAGATGCATGCGAAAAAGCCGCAGATTGCCAGGGTAATTAAAAATTTACCTGCTCCTGGCTACCAAATGTAGCCAAGAGCCTGGATATTTCACAAGGTGCTACGGTACGTGTTCCCTAGTCACGTGATCGCCGCTATCCAATGGATCACAGCAATCACGTAGAAGTAAAAAGAAGTTAAAATTTCACCTGTCGTCATGGATCCAATCCATGAGGGGAGGTGAAATTTCTTGCCTAAGGCCTCCTACACACGGGTGAATTTGCACTGCAGAGTCCGTGGCAGGCGTCCGTCTCTGCAGCACATACAGCCCATAGTATTCAATGGCAAAACGCCATTTCATCTCCACAAACGGAAATCAATTGCGATTTTCCACTCGCGGAACATAAATTGCAGCCGATTTTGTGCGGGTTACACATGTCCGGCTTCCATTGAAGTCAATGGAAGCCGTCCGTCCCACGGCACTTCCTCAGTGAGCACTGCAGAAGTATCGCAGGATACATGTCAACCCCCCCCCCCCCCCCCCCCATCAGCGCTGACAGCTACTGCGCATGCGCTACTGAGTGCCAGACGGAAGATCCACAGCATGTGCAGAAGCCGTTGGACAAGTACTCTGCGGGCACCGGGTCGAACTCCGCTGCAGGAATTCTGCATGCAGGGTCCGGCCCACCTGTTTCCGGGAAGCTTAAGGCCTCCGGCGATGTCCCCCAACGGGATCTTTATCCGTTTACCTTTTACCCAACTTTGACGCATGCACACATCGGCAAAATGGCAAATGCAAGTGCAGAAGCTGGGGACGGTTCAGGAAATTTAAAATCTCCTTGCTCCTGCTACTAAAAGGTAGTCAGGACCCTGGAGCAGTGACTGAGGGCCGTGGTGAGCGGTCTCCGATCACGTGATCGCCGTTATCCAATCGATAATGATGATCACGTAAAAGTTTAAAAAAACTTAAACTTCAATGCTCCTTTCGGTTTGGGCCCCGTTATGCAGCCAGACAGAAGATTAGGGTCACAATAGGTATGTTTCTGAACACAGGGGTATCCATTGTGGGGTGAAAGTCTTCATTCATATGAGTGCTGAACAAAAAAAAAAAAGTTTATAAAATGACACAATTACCAAAAAATGGAAATCATAATTTTTTTTCTGCTTTGCTTTGATTCATTCAAAAACTGTGGGGTCAAAATTCACAATACACCCCTAGAGGAATTCACTAGTTTTAAAATTGGAGTCACTTGTGAGGGTTCTTCATCGTTTTGGCCTCTAAAGGGCTCTACAAGTGTGCTATGGGGCCTAAATCACCTTCAAGTTAAAGTTCTCTGTTCTAAAAGCTACCAGCTGCTCCTTTCGGTTTGGGCATATAGACATATTTTTAGGGCCACACCAAGCATGGTTCTGAACACAGGACAAACGTGGGGATTCGTGTTAAGGTGCAAGTCTTCATTCATATTTGTGCTGTACAAAAAAAACTGTTTATAAAATGACACAATTGCCAAAAAAATGAAAATTGGAATTTTTTCCTTCTGCTTTGCTAAGATTCATTCAAAAACGTTGGCGTCAAAATACGCCATACACCCCGAGATGAATTAGTTAAGGCCTCCTTCCCACGAACGGATTTCCGCTGCGTAATTCGCGGCGAAAATCCGCTGCGTTGCCCGCAGCTATTAGGTTCTATTGAACCTAATAGCACAATGCTCACGATGCGTAATTCCACCGCGGAATTACGCACCGCGATTTCTCCCGTCCTCACCCGCAGCATGCTCTATTTTCTGCGGGTGAGGACGGGCTGTACGCACTGACGGCTTCCATTGCAGTCAATGGAAGCCGTCCGTTCACGCTATCTCCCGCTGTCACCAGCGGGAGATAGCGTGAAAAAACGCTTTCCCGCCCACCGCCGCGCGTCATATGACGCCATATGACGCGCACGGCCGCGTCACGTGACACGGCCGGTGACGCGCGGCGGTGACGGGCGGTGACGCGGCGGCGGTGGGCGGGGAAGCGATTTCACGCTATCTCCCGCAGGTAAGTATAGGGGCTCTGGGGGGCGCCGTGACGGGCTTCGCAGCGGAATATTACGCTGCGGAGCCCGTCACGCTCGTGGGAAGGAGGCCTAAGGGGTCTAGTTTTCAAAATGGGGTCATTTGTGGGGGTTCTCTGTCATTTTGGCTGCTCAATGGGTCTACGAAAGGGCAATGGGGCAAGCAAAATGTCTGTTCTGAAAGCCACCGGATGCTCTTTTCGGTTTGGGCCCCGTTGTGCATACAGACATAAGATTAGGGCCACAATGGGCATGTTTCTGAACACAGGACAAACAGGGGTATCCATTTTAGGGTGTAAATCCTCATTTTTATGTGCACTATAGAAAAAAATATGTCTTTGAAATGACATATTTTTGCAAAAGTGTCACATTTTATTTTTTCTCCCCCAAATTGCGTTAATTCCTGAAAAAAAAAACTGTGGGGGTCAAAATACTCCTGACCCCCCTCAGTGAATACATGTTGATAAGTAATGTTAAATTTGTACGTCTCCTAAATGGTTAAAAAAAAAACACAAAGTTTTTCAAGTGTTCATCCAGAATAAAGTAAACTAATCTTAGAAAAAATGTGTCCAGTATGTTTGCATATAGTTCAGATACGGTATTACAGTTGAAAATGTGGAAAAATAAAATGTTTTCCAAAACGTTCCCAATTTTGGCACTTTTAATAAAAATATTTACAAATTTTATCGGTCTTTTTTAACCAATGAGGTACAATATGTGCCAAAAAAAACAATGTCAGAATCACTGGGATATACAAAACCTTTACAGAGTTATTCTATGTTAAAGTGACACATGCCAGATTTTCAAAATTCCAAGGCACAAACAGGCTTCGTCACTAAGGCCTCATGTCCACGGGGAAAATCAGGCCCGCTACGGATTCTCCATGGAGAATCTGCAGTGGGTCCCTCCTGCCCCGCGGACATGAGCGCTGAAAATCAGAATAAACTTACCTCTCGCCCGCTCCGGATACTTCCTTCGCCACGGCGTCATCTTCTCTGCGTCGCGGCCGGATCTTCTTTCTTCGGCCCGGCGGATGCGCAGGATGACGTCGGTGACGTGCCCCGCCCCGAAGCAAAATGATCCGGCCGCGACTGAGAGAAGAAAACGCGGCGGCGAAGAGAAGAAACGGAGCGGGTGAGTAAAATCTGATTTTTGTCTCCCGCGGATCCGGACGGCTTCCATAGGCTTCAATAGAAGCCCGCGGGAGACCCGCATATTTTCATGCTCCATTTTTTTTTAAAATCTCTTTTATTGACCATCCGCGGGTATTTATCTACCCCGCGGGTGGTCAATCCATCCCTATGGGGTGCGGATCCGCGGGCAGGAGAAGAGTTAAAATCTGCTGCGGATTTTAATTCTTCTTTTGCCCGTGGACATGAGCCCTAAGGGGTTAACCAGTGCTGCTCAGGGTTGCCAACAGTCCAAAAATTCCTGAACAGTCTGTAAATTGAGTACTTTTTTCCAGTGTCCGTGGAAAAAATATAGGTGTGTCCATGATTTTTGGAGGCTGCTGCCAATTTAGCAGGTTATTATAGCTGCAATTACCCTAATTTTACAGCTCACAGTAAATGCTAGTAATGACCTCATATCAATATTGACCAATAAACTTCTATCACTTATATTCTTTATGGTTTTTCAAGTTGTTCATTAAATATATTGGTTGTCCACGATTTTTGAATAGGTTGTCCAGGGAAAAGAAATTTCTGTTGGTAACCCTGGTGCTGCTTTGATAAGTGTCCCAAAAGCTGTGCTTCTCCTCAAAGTGCTCTTAGCTCTCTGCATTAAAGGTGTTGTGCCTAGATGGCATCCCCTGTTAGGACATATGAATTTTATAGAATGTGGACCCTCTCTATATCCCAGAAAGAACTGCTTATCAAGAGTAACACCCTTCTGGCGGTCCTTCTGCCTTTCATTATTACAGAATGGTCATTCATTTGAATGGCTATCCTGTAATATATTTCTTCCTTTGCTGCTGACAGGCGATCATACCTATTGGAAAATCATCATTAATCCTTTTCAATCCAATTTGTATCTTGGGTTTCCTAGGGGGCTTACTCTTTTCCTGCACTATATGCTGGCTAAAGCCAGTACTGCATGAGGTGACACGTTGGATAGGCTCCGACAGCAGAGCAGCTGGCTCTATACAGTAAGAGTACCCTGACGGACGTCTTCCAACATCGGAGCTGTACAGCAAATTTGGACCCTGTGCGCCAACAGGAATGTTGAACCTGGGACTCCTACATTCTGGAAATTGACTCTTGGTCCACTTTAACCAGAGGAGGGTTGGTGAAGGGGAGTGCGAAAAACACAGAGTTATAAGAGGAAAGAAGAAAGAGAGAAACAGGGGAGAAGAAGGAAAAAATAAAAAGATAAAAAAAAGAAGGGAGGGGGGAGCTGAAAACAAAGACAACCCCACCGCCCCCTCCTTGTTGGGGGGCAGAGGGGTAAGTGAAAAATCTATTCAACATGTACATGGGTCCCCAATAATGTATCAGGAACGTCATTGACCATATAGATTTTTGTATTCCTATGAGTTTAGGAACTCAATCTGATGCTACCAAGTTTTAGTGAACTTTTCCTGAGTCTTTAATGGATGCCGTGAGGTCCTCCATCTCTATCGTCTCGCGGATCATGTGGAACCACACTAAGATCAAGGGAGGTGATGCTTGTTGCCAAAGCTTTGGGATGCAAGCCCTCGCTGCATTAATCAGATGCCTTACCACACAGAGCACCTATAGGAGTATGTGGGGACGTCACTGAGGTGCAGGAGGAAGAGGGCGGGTGATTTGGGGAGGGCAAAATCTGTAAAGTCTGAATGCAAAATGTTATCATCCTACAACAAACAATCAGTCGTGTCTTACAGGAGATTTGACCAACTGATGAGGTTATACAATTAATAGAAAAGAGAATATATACGAGTGGCTAAGGACTTGTTCGCCTCAGCTTTGTGGTTCCATTTAGAGTCTTTGTTACTGATTTCCATTAAAATACAGGACAAACGTATGCAACGAGCTTCATCCTGTAAAAGGCGGGATTAGTGAAGGAAACCCAATATATCCCATTATAGTCAATGGGGTTCATTTCATACCATGCAGTCGTTCACCCAGTGGTTTCCATTTTAGCGCTCTCATACAGACTAGTCCAGTGATGGGCAACCGTTTGTGCTCATTGTGTCAAAATTCGCCAAAAAACAGAGCATAACTCGGGTGTTATGTCGCTTTTAGAAAAAAACATAAATTCGCGATATTTATAGTTTAAATAACAAAAATGTGTAATTGTAATATATAACTGTATTTAATAAACCCAAAATACTCATAGCACAGGCCCTCGCCTCTCGCAGCCTCACCCTCACTTATCTCAGTAAGGATGAGCCCTCAGCAGTGACAGTGGCCCCCAGCAGTGACAGTGGCCGCCAGCAGTGACAGTGGCCCCCGCAGCAGCCCCCCCGACAGTGGCCCCCGAGACCCATATACTTACCCCCTTCAGCTCGTGAAACTCCGCTCTTCTACTTCCCTCCGCGCTGCTAGCAGCAATGATCTCCGGCGCGCACTGTGACGTCAGTGTGCTGCCAGACGCCTCCTCCCCCGGATGCTCTCGCGGAACCAAGTAGTAGGAGACGTCGCAGGAGGCAGGAGAAGGATTCCGGCTGCACACTGATATCACTGTGTGCACCGGGATCAGCGCTGCTTAGTGAATATCCGCAGGAGAGCCGTGGCAGTGAACGGTCGACACCGGCCGCGTGTCAGCGACTATGGCTACGTGTGTCAGTGCTGACACGCGTGTCATAGGTTCGCCGTCACGGGTCTAGTCCATTCTTAGTAAATAAATTTGAAACCATTTCCAGTAAAATGTTTCTTTATATATGAACAGTTTGTAAATGCTGGAAACATGTTTGAGAGAAATACCAAGATTACTTACCAGTAATAAATTTCCCATGAGCCCACGACAGCACCCATGAGAGACAACCTCCCAGAGTTCTTTAACTCCTTAACAGTGTTAAATTGCGGAGCGCAGATGGGTTGCCATGGCAACCACATGCCATACATTGGTGTCCGGGCCTGACATGGCCTGTGATCGCTGTTGTGAGCGATAATGCATAGCAGTACTACAATGCATCATTATAGTGATCTGAGCTTTTATGTTTGAAAGCCCCATTTACATGGAACGAATGTCTGGCAAACAATGCCCAACACTTATCCCGGTGTGTTCTCACTCCCGTGCTGCTGCACAAGAGTATCAGCAGCCAGCAGAGAATCAGAGGAGATTTCACTCCTCACTCTCCCCCGCCCCTCTTCATTTACTAATACAGCGGAGGTTCAGTACTGAACGGCCGCTGTGTTAGTGAATGGAGATGGTCGGGGGAGAGTGACGAGTGAAATCTCCTTTAGCTGCCCCACTGCAAACAAACGATACTTGCTCCTGAGCAACAGCACGGGAGCGAGTACATGCAGGGACACGTGTCGGGCATCATTTACCCAACAGTCTTCCCGTGTAAAAGGGGCTTAAGTCCCCATGCCGAGCCTCTGGCAGTTTTGTCATTAACTGAGGGTCAAAACCTATGTGCAGGACTTTTTCATCTGGTAAACTGCTGGACAGGAACTGAATGGCTCCCATTATAGTCAGTGGATCCCATTTGGCGCCATTCAGATCAGTCTTTAAACAGAACTGCTCAGCCAGCGGATTCTTTGTTATGAGAGCTGGAAAGCAGAATCCACAGCACAGATGTTAGCCTTAGGCCTCATGTCCAAGGGGACAGATCCGCAGCGAGTCACCCGCACGCGTGATCTGCACCCCATAGGGATGCAATGGACACCCGCAGGTAATTAAATACCTGCGGATGTCATTTTCCCTTGAGGCACGGATTGCGTGTGCGGGAAAACACCCGCTGCATGCTCCATTTTAGTGCGGAACTCCTGCAGGGACGGCTGCCGCAGGCTTCTATTGAAGCCGTCCGGATCCGCGGCACATCCGCATGGAGTGCACGGCACATACGTGTGGCAGCACGCTGCCGGCGTGGCGAGCACATCCGCCGGGCCAAGGAAAGAAGATCCGCCCATGACGGAGGGCATATCTGCAGCGTCCGGACAGGTAAGTAATGCTTACTTTTTAGCATCATGTCCGTGGGAAAGGAGGGACCCACTGCGGGATTCTGCATGAAGAATCCGCGGCGGGCCTGCTTTTCCCCATGGACATGAGGCCTTAGGCTCTATTTACACTAACGTTGGGGCTTTCCATCTCTCGGTTCAGTTTTTGGAGCAGAGAAACGGAAAGGTTTCAAATTTTTTTCTCATTGGTTTCATTAGGCTGTCAAAAAACCCCAAAAAGTTTTGCGCTTGCTTCTATTCTGTCCGTTTTTTTAACGTAACAATTAGCGCAGAAAAGAAGCAAATGAAAATATTTTTACTTATTTTGGCAACCTATTGAAATCAATGGAAAAAAAACAGAAATGTTTATATTTAGTAGCCAGACTTGTGACTGAACAACGTCTGAGGCTGCTGAACGCACTGCGTGTACAGTGATCCCTCGCTATATCGCAGTTTAACAATTGGGGCTTCAGTGCATTGCGGATTTTAGATAGACCATACATAATTCTGTTTTGCGATTTCGCTAACTTTTGCGGTGCATACAGGAATTACAATACGCCACTAGTGCTTACCAATGCGAGATTGTACACGGCACACTATTGGCTGATGCAATGTGTTCTGTAAACTAGGTGCTGATTGGCTCACTGATCATAGCATGCTGTTCATTGCGTGTAAACTGCCGTCGCTGAACAGCACGCGATTCATTCACTTTTGCGATTGTTTGGCAGTTCACCCGACAGATTGATTTGTGTAAATATAACGCTGCTACTTTGCAGATTTTCACGTATCGCGGGGGTCTCTGGAACGAACCCCCCGCGATAGACGAGGGATCGCTGTGACGCCACACAGTACAGCTTGTATACCTGTGCACTATCCCTGTTTGGTGCAGCATAAATTTAACTCCCCAAACCCCACTGCTAGCTGCCTATTGTCTGCCAATAATTCGTAGTGGCCGGAATGGCAACTTTGAATAACATTTGAGGCCACAACCAACAAATGGAGAACTGCAGTATTCCCCACACCAAAGCGTAGTTTGTTGGCCTGCTTTGCTGCCCTATACGTTGACAGCAGCAAAAATATACCCTCTCCCCATGCACAAACGACATTTCGTATAGACATATAAATGTGATGCAGCTTCTTTCTCTGCTCCCTCCAATAGAACTCTGCTTACGTTCTTTGCTGGTATACACACACAACAGCAATATATCCTCTGTAGAATGTCTGTCCCTATTAACAGGCCATATGTTATATAGGCATATAAATGCGATGCAGCTTTTTTCTCTGTTCCCTTTTAATATAACCCTGGTATACAGCTTAAAACCCCAGCGCAATATATCCTCTGTAGAATATCTGTCCCTATTAACAACAGACCATGTGTTATTTAGGCATACAAACAGGGTGGAGCTTCCCTGTCCTGAGCTCAACTGTAAAGGGCTGCTAATTACACTGTGCCTATGTTATATACAGCTAGGTCATGTGATGCAGGCGCCCAATGAAACTGCTGCTCATATGCAAGATGAAGGACACATTTGAGGACATCAGCAAGGCATTCTGACTTCTAATTGGCTGCATGCAGCAGCCATTATGGAAAATTCGATTTTCCTGCAATTTTTGCCCAAAAGAATTTTTTGGACTTACCTGATTCAATTTTATTTTGCAACTGCTTGTATTCTCAGGCTTATAGTACCTCAATTGTTATATATCTGTATCCTGGAGCTGAGTTATCATAGAGTCAGTGTTCTTACAATATTAGTTCATGTCCCACGACTTTTGGCACATCAGTGTATATCTACCCCTTGTAGTCAGGTCAATATGTTGCCAGGCATGTAGATATATACAGTTTAGGCAACCTGTAGTCAGGTCATTATATAGCATTAGTGCTGGTATTACCATAGTTATATATATCTGCCCTCTATAGCCAGGTCATTATATAGAATTAGTACTTTTATTCCCAGGATTGTAGTACCTCCATACCTGTACCTGCTCACTTGGAGCCAGTTCACCTGTTACATTCGTGTGGGCAAATAAGCACCAGGCGCACACTAACATGCTGAGAAGACGGGGAGATCACAAACACAGGGAACCTAAAACGGAATTCAAACTAGACATGCTGACGGGAACACCAACTGGACAGAGAACTGCATACTGCGGACTGGACTGACGGACAGACATAACATAACATAGGGACTGACAAATGTCCAAAACACTCACCTTACATACTTGTACTCATAAGAAGAGGTTATAACTATAAAAGTGCGAGGAATTGGTACGTACATTGGCCAATGAACTTAAGCTGCAAAGCCACGGCAAGGCTCCTCGTGTCTTGCAGTCCCTACACTAGCAAGACACATCTACTAGAGGGCCCTAAGGGCCACCTTAGCGCAGAAATAGCAAACAAACTCAGCAGAACAAACTGTACGTTTATTTTTTGTCAATTTTGTGTCAAACGGACACAAACCAACAAACTCACAGCAAGCTGCAAAGGACAAGGATACATGACTGCTCACTCTGAACACAGACACTGACAGGAGCTGGGTTTATATATGAGCAAAGACCTGGGGGATTGGCTAGCAGGAGATCACCACACCCAACCAGCTCAATTAATCCAAACCTGTGGGCTTGTGCTGCTAGAAACCATAGTACAATAAATCCCAGCCAGCACACCCTAACATGACCATATAGAGTTAGTGTTGGTATTCAAAGGCTTATATTATCAGAATCTATTTCTCTATAATATATATATATTATTTCTGAGGACTCACTTCTTAGATACAAAGAAAACTAATGGCAGAAAAAGAGCACATGATCCATCTAGTCTTCCCATATATTATTAGGATAGATTTTCCAACCACATCTTCTGGAAGTTCTTAAAAAAAAGGCACTGTGAATTTTGGTGTAAATCTACATCAAAATCCTCTTGTTACCTATAGATTTTGACACGGATCTGCAGCATATTTTAAGATGTATTCGCCACTGTCCTGCAGCTCACTTCTATCTCCTCTGCACAGTTGTTCATTACTACCAGCTCTTTAACAATGTGCACCACTACTTTCGGTAATTCTAACTACTACCCCCTGTGTACATCTGCTCACCACTCTCATCTCTGTACCACTGCTCATTACTACCTCCTCTGTACCGATGAGCACTACTATTACCTCTATACAGTATCCACTATTGCCTCCTCTACAGTATACTACGGTATTGAGCCCACTATGACCTCTCTACTCCTCTTCACTTCTACCGCTAAGCACTGCTCTTTACTATTGCACTCTTGGTACTGTTCTTGACTTTCCATTTCGCACCTCTCCTCAACTCCAGTAAACCAGTCAGAATGCCCCTAAAAATTATAACTGTTCTTGCAATATACAATGATCTGGTGTCAAAGTGAATGTGGTGCTGTGGCCACCTGTCATTACCCACAATCCTCTGCACATAGGACCATCACCAGGGGAGATGATGGAATGCTGTGATAGGATAGCTACCACTGCATAAAGAGGTAAATAAGCCCCTACTGTAGCTATTGATCTATCAGATGTTCACTACTTACTAAGTTGACTTGTATACCCCCAAGCTCGCTTACTAAGATGGGCAATTGAAAGCCTACCTTTAGTGATATTCCTTTTCTGATGCTGTCCCAGAGTACAGTGGCCTATTAAGATAGAGCATTGAGGAAAGATGAAATAGTAGACGCAATTACGTCTTTTCCCAACAGAAAGTCCCCAGGAACTGTTGGGTTCCCTATTGAATGGTATAAAAAGAATGCGTCGGGGTATGTATGAAGAGAGTTCGCGGGGCGACCTCTCTTCATACAGTGCTGGCGTCAACTGTTTATTACAGCCGACACCCGTGGGCAATAGCCGCGATCAACCATTCGCGGCTATTAATCCTTTAAATGCCGCTGCCAGTTCTGACAGCATTTAAATCCCCCGAACGATGTTCGGGGGTCCTGCACAGCCCCCTGCGGTGAGATTGGCGGAGCCGTGCAGGTGCCTTCTGAAAGGCCCCAGGGCTGCCTTGAGAGACTGCCTATCAAGCCATCCCCGTGGGGTGGCTTGATAGGCTGGCTGTCAAATTGCAGTATGACGTAATGCTGTAGCATTACATCATACTGCAGGAGTGATCAAAGCATCACTGGTTGTAGTCCCTCAGGATGATGGGGGGGGGGGGGGGGGGGGACACTTGAATGTAAAGTTAAAAAAAAAAAAAGATCAATAAAGTTTTTTTAGTTGTAAAAAAAACAAAAAAAACAAAAAAACAACAAAGTTATAAAAGTTTAAATAACCCCCCTTTTGCCAAATCTGTGATAAAAAATCTAAATAAAATAAAAATACATATTTGGTATCGCCACATCCGTAAAAGTCTGCTCTATCAAAGTAGCACATTATTTACCCTGCACGGTGAACTTCGTCTGAGAAAAAAAAAAAAAAAAAGAATGCCTGGAATGCACTTCTTTAGTCAACCTAAAGAAAAAATGCAATAAAAACCGATCAAAATGTCGTATGTATTCCGAATTGGTACTAACGTAAACTACAGAACATCCCGCAAAAAATGAGCCCTCGCTCAACTACGTTGATGGAAAAATAAAAAAGTTATTGCGCGCACAAGATAACCACAGAAAATAATCGAAACAAATTACGTCTGAAAAAAAAAAAAAAAAGTAGTACAGTAAAAATAAAACTATACAAGTTTGGTATTGTAGTAATTGTACTGACCCATAGAATAAAGTTATCATGTCACTTTTGTTGCAGTTTGTGCGCCATAAAAACAAGACGCACTAAAAGATGGCAGAATGTCATTTTTAAAAATTTTACTCCACTTAGAATTTGTTAACAGTTTTTTAGTACATTATATGGTACTTTAAATAGCACCATTGAAAACTACAACTTATCCCCCAAAAAACAAGCCCTCATACAGCGACGTTGATGGATAAATAAAGAAGTTACGATTTTTTTTTAAGGGGGGGGGGGGGGGGGTGTAAAAAAAACGAAAATGGAAAAAAAAAAAAGGGCCGCGTTATGAAGTGGTTAATATACCAGCAAATTCGTATTTTACATACTATCAGCTGCACCATGCGGTCAGGGCTCAGTTCCGTGGTTTGACCATCCCTCTCATTTTGAGTCTCTTGGAGGGCTTGGCGCAAATGTCTCACTTAGTGAAGGCGCCATCTAGTTTTTACAGCCACTTAACACGAAATTTTGCCAGTTGTGGGAGCAAGCCCTCCGCAAATGGATGCTTGATGTACCAGATCTGGACTCTGAGGATAGTGGGGATATATATTCGCTGCCTCTGGCCCTCCTTTGGTCAGTGCTTGAGATTAATTAATCCAAGTCAAACTTGTCCATAGAATTGATTCTACTCCTTCTCGTCTACATACAATGGGTCTATCCCCCACAGCGAGCTGCCCTCATTGTTTGTCCACTGTAGGTACAGTTTTGGGAGTGTGGTGCCTTGCAGGATTATTTGAGAGACCTACTTGAATTCATGGAGTCTTATTTGGGGGCTGCACGAATTATTATTGGATTAGTGAGTAATATCCCGGTGGATGTGAATACCCAAACCTTATCTAACCTTTTGGGGTTTTTTTATGCCAAAAAAGTGGTCTTGCTAAATTGCAAACCCCTCAAATGGCTCACTACAGCTGCCTACATCCTGGTGGTAAACAGTGTGGCATTCCTTTATGAGCTCACTTACTTAGCTGGAAGTTACTCTGATAAGTTTGCTTAAGCATGGGGACGTTGGACAAATTGTCCAGCAACAGCCGAGGATAGACCTGCTTAGTTGGTCGGTCTGACCTAGCTTGTTTAAGATTCCACTTGGTAGATTCTTCTTTCTAACCTTCTTAGCCATGCTGAGTGAATTCTTCTCTATATTTTCCGCCTGGTTTCATAGGTTTAAATAACGGAAAAGGTTATGATTAATAAGAATACACGATTTATCAGTGTAATTAATACGGTTCTTTGTGGCTGAATACACTCCAACGCCTTCTATTACGCATGTGTGCCAGACGAAAAATGTCAGGCACATGCACAGAAGGGCTGGGAACCCGTGAGATTTAAAATCTGCTTGCTCCCGGCTAGAGTAAGGAGAGCAGGGAGATGGCACCGAGGGCTGCAGTATGCGGTTCCTGGTCACATGATCCCCATTATCTAATGGATAATGGCGATCATGTAAAGTTAAAAAAAAAAGTTCAAAACGTTTAAGTTTCATCTCCCCTCATGGAGAATATTCGGATGGAGAGATGAAATTACGTACCTAAGGCAATCGGATGTATCCGCGGACCTTACCCCGGCTTCTGCGCACACGCCCATTAGCTAACATGGCTTATGCATGCACAAAAGCCACAGAATGTCGGGGTAATTTAAAATCTCCCTGCACCTGGCTACATAGCGGAGAGCCTGGAAATTTCACCTGGGGCCGCTGTACACTGTCCTTGGTCACATGATCGCCGTTATCCAATGGGTAATCATGTAAAAGTTAAAGTTTCACCTCCCGTTACGGATCGGATCTGTAAGGGGAGGTAAAATCACTTAAGGCCTCATGCGATGTTCCCCGACAGGATTCTTATCTGCGAACCTCTCCCTAGCGTCAGCACACGCGCCCGTCACCAATCAACCAAAAGTTAAAAAAACAGTTGAAGTTTAATGCTTCTTTCAGTTTGGGACCCGTTGTGCACACGTGCATAAGATTAGGGCCACAATGGGTAGGTTTCTGAACACAGAACAAACATGGGCATCCATTTTGTGGTGAAAGTCTTCATCCCTATGTGTGCTGTACAAAAAAAAAGTTTTTAAAATGACACAATAGCCAAAAAATGAAAATCATAATTTTTTTTCCTTCTGCTTTGCTTAGATTCATTCAAAAACTGTTGGGCCAAAATACACAGTAGATGAATTCATGAAGGGGTCTAGTTTTCAAAATGGGGTCATTTGTGGGGGTTCTCTGTTGTTTTGGCTGCTCAAGGGCTCTACAAGTGGGCAATGGGGCCTGAAATACCTTCAAGAAAGATTTATGTACTGAAAGCCACCGACTACTCCTTTCATTTTGGGCCCCGTGACGTGCATGCACCACCAGAAACACTGCTGCTATAATTTCGTAATAATTACTAGTACTTATCCTAAGCCATAAAAGACCCAGACACAGCTAAACAGTGCATCCGTAGTACTGGTCCTAATATATAGGGACCCAGACATGACTACACAGTGCGCCCTTAGTACCTGTCCTAATATATAGGGACCAGACATGACTACACAGTGCGCCCTTAGTACCTGTCCTAATATATAGGAGACCCAGACATGGCTACACAGTGCACCCTTAGTACTTGTCCTAATATATTGGGGGACCAGACATGGCTACACAGGACACCCTTAGTACTTGTCCTAATATATTGGGGGACCAGACATGACTACACAGGGCTCCCTTAGTACTTGTCCTAATATATCGAGGACCCAGACATGGCTACACAGTGCACCCTTAGTACTTGTCCTAATATATTGGGGGACCAGACATGGCTACCCAGTGCACCCATAGTACTTGTCCTAATATATAGGGACCCAGACATGACTACACAGTGCGCCCTTAGTACCTGTCCTAATATATAGGGACCAGACATGACTACACAGTGCGCCCTTAGTACCTGTCCTAATATATAGGAGACCCAGACATGGCTACACAGTGCACCCATAGTACTTGTCCTAATATATAGGGACCCAGACATGACTACACAGTGCGCCCTTAGTACCTGTCCTAATATATAGGGACCAGACATGACTACACAGTGCGCCCTTAGTACCTGTCCTAATATATAGGAGACCCAGACATGGCTACACAGTGCACCCTTAGTACTTGTCCTAATATATTGGGGGACCAGACATGGCTACACAGGACACCCTTAGTACTTGTCCTAATATATTGGGGGACCAGACATGACTACACAGGGCTCCCTTAGTACTTGTCCTAATATATCGAGGACCCAGACATGGCTACACAGTGCACCCTTAGTACTTGTCCTAATATATTGGGGGACCAGACATGGCTACCCAGTGCACCCTTAGTACTTGTCCTAATATATAGGGACCCATACATGACTACACAGTGCGCCCTTAGTACCTGTCCTAAGATATAGGAGACCCAGACATGACTACACAGTGCACCCTTAGTACTTGTCCTAATATATTGGAGACCCAGACATGGCTACCCAGTGCACCCATAGTACTTGTCCTAATATATAGGGACCCAGACATGACTACACAGTGCGCCCTTAGTACCTGTCCTAATATATAGGGACCAGACATGACTACACAGTGCGCCCTTAGTACCTGTCCTAATATATAGGAGACCCAGACATGGCTACTCAGTGCACCCTTAGTACTTGTCCTAATATATAGGGACCCAGACATGACTACACAGTGCATCCTTAGTACTTGTCCTAATATATAGGGGACCAGACTTGGCTACACAGTGCATCCTTAGTACTTGTCCTAATATATATGGGGCCCAAAAATGACAATAAAGTGCATCCTTAGTACTTGTACCCTTTAGTAATATCTGAAGGGCTGTCACAGTGCAGAGGGGTCAGCCCTATTCTCTTCTGCACAAGGAAAGACTAGAAGCAATGGGATGAAACTGAAAGGGAGGAGACACAGATTAGATATTAGACAGTGAGGTGCTCAATGAGTGGAACAGGTTACCACAGGCGGTGGTGAGTTCTTCAATGGAAGTGTTCAAAACAGAGGCTGGACAGAGATCTGTCTGGGATGATTTAGTGATCCTGCACTGAGCAGGGGGTTGGAACCAATGACCCTGGAGGTCCCTTCCAACTCTACCATTCTATGATACTTGTCCTAATATACATGCGACCTAGGCACATCTACACAGGGAGCCCTTAGTACTTGCCCCGATATACAGGGGACCCAGACACGGCTACACAGGGCACCCTTAGTACTTGCCCCAATATACAGGGGAACCAAAGATAACTACACAGTGCACCCTTAGTACTTGTCCTAATATATAGGGGACCCTGACTTGGCTACACAGTGCACCCTTCGTACGGTACTTGTCTTAATATATAGGGGACCCTGACTTGGCTACACAGTGCACCCTTAGTACTTGTCACAATATACACGGGACCCAGACACGGCTACACAGGGCACCCTTAGTACTTGCCCCAATATACAGGGGAAACAGACATGACTACACAGTGCACCCTTAGTACTTGTCCTAATATATAGGGGACCCTGACTTGGCTACACAGTGCACCCTTAGTACTTGTCTTAAGTAAATATCCCCCCCACAACCTGTTAAAGTCACAATATGAAGACAAAACCAAAGTTTTGTCAAAACCAAAAATTGAACAAAAACATCAACACAAAGTTTATTAAAATGGCTGCTGTGGGTTCTTATTCACCCACAGCTTAGTGCCATATGTGGAGAAAAAGTTAAACTTGAGAAAATAAACTATGTGATGTCACAGCTGGCAGCTTACACAGGCGGAATATCAGAACGTACATTAGACTCTGTACCGGGCATCAGTGGGTGGAAAGCAGCCTCCTCCAGGGACAGCGGTGTGCCAAGGATGATGGCTTCCAGCGTATACCGTTACTGCTCAGCGTCTTCAAACTGGCCGACCTCAATGTGAGCTGCACTGGAAATATCCCCCCGGCTCCAGTGTATGGATGGGGCGTGATGTAAACCGGGCTCATAGGAATCGTCGCTTCCCCAGTGGTATTCGCAGGCACTAATCTGCTCCTCACACTCAGTTGCGACATCATCCTCATCTACAGAAAGTGAGAAAACGCAGCAGTGATGGTGGTCATCCCATGCCCTCCCCTGTCACATACATGACATCTAGGCGGACACTACCTTGCATACTTGGTCTCTAAGAGTTACAGGCCGGAAGCCTGAGGCTGCACTACTGAGGGATTCCTATGACAACATGCCAACCCCCCCCCCCCCCCCCCCCCGACTATTTGGATATAGGGGTGCAGCATTCACTCTCCACCATTAAGGCATTTACCATAGGGATTCTCATTAGTCTCCAACTCTGCATCCCAATTCTCTGGCTCATAGCTGGCCAATGAGGTGGAGTCATTTATGTCGGCAAGGTCATCTCTCCAGGGAAAGCTTCTGCCCACCACCCAGGCTTCAGAGGAAGCTTCTGAGATGTCGCTCTGCATGTCGTCCTCTTCTCCAGAACAGTCCTCATGTGGGGTCTGAGGGCCTGGCCCATACAGAAAGGGATCAGTCATGTGACCTGTGAAAACAAAGCACACCACTAGGCTACGGCCGCGCACCACCACTAGGCAGAGGTAGATACCCCACATACAGCGAATGCGCAATAATGGTTATGCCATGTAATTGGTCATGTGACTAAGGCCAATCCCACACATGCGCTTGTAAAACCGCTGCTTTTTGACACTGCGTTTATAGCTGCATCGACATGCGTTTTAGATAGTGTTTGACTGCGTCTTCAGCAGTTATTCAAGCAGCCAAGCACGCTGATAATACCAGAACTGAAAAAACACAGCTGAAACCATGATCGAAAACACAGTACCCCATCCTACCACGATTTCAGCAGCGCTGACACCGCACCCCATTCACTTCAAATGGCAAAACATTGCATTATAAAAAGCAGAAACGCACGAAAATAGGACAGCGTTAAAAACGCGTGTTTGAGAAGCCCCCCTGAAGGTCATGCCGGTGATTGACAGCGTTTAGCGTTGTGCTGAAAACGCAGGAAAAAAAAAAGCAACAGAACTAGTTTGCAAAAACGCTGTGTTTTTCAATGCCGCGTTTACTGCGGGTTCAGCAGCGCGTTTACTGCGGGTTCAGCAGCGCGTTTACTGCGGGTTCAGCAGCGCGTTTACTGCGGGTTCAGCAGCGCGTTTACTGCGGGTTCAGCAGTGCTTTGAGCACAGCTGAGAGCTCAGCCAAGGAAGCTGCCGCCTTTGGTGTAGTTCTCAGTGTCGACAGACCATCTCTTGCTGGTAACAGGGTTGAAAACCCCGCCTCCAGCAAGAGATTGCTCTGATTGGCTCTCAAGCACCTGCACGGCCAATCAGAGCAATCTCTTGCTGGAGGTGGAATTTTCAACCCTGTTACTAGCAAGAGATGGTCTAAAAAGCACCGCGATGGAGCGGTTGTGTAGGCCTGTGTGAGCGGTCTCAATGAAACCAATGGGAGCGCTGTACAGCGATGAGCACAGGGCTAAGGGGGGCCTGAGAGCGGCCTTAGGCCTCATGTCCACTCAAAAAATACAATCCGCACAGAATCTGCCGCGGATTTCGCACGGATTTGCTTTAAATGGCATTTTTTTGCATGCAGATATCCGCACACATTGCTATCAATGTGAAAGCAATGTTGCCGATCCGCGGCAAATGGAGCATGCCGCATTTTTTCTCCTGCGCATGAAAAACACAAAATCACTTAAAATGCCATCTGCGGGTGCAAAAATCAATTTAATGGACCCGCGGATGGCAATGATTCCCTTTGGGCAAAATCCGCTGCGGATTCCGCAATTCCATTTATCCAGTGGACACGAGGCCTAAGGGTCTGCAGCGTGCCACGCTCCAGAGTCCAGACAGAGCTGCAGGTTGGAGGCAATAATGCTCAGAATGAAAAGGAAGGTAATGTTCGCTTTAATTTGTCTTCCCCCACTTACCCACGATGGGGGCGTCACCCCCGCCCGCACTCCGCTCCGCCAGCCGCGCAATATCCACCTAAATAGACACATGGAAGAAACCGTTGTAGAAGGAAAACAGGGAGGAAATTCTCAACTAAGAGACCCCAACGCATTCATCTAAACTGTCCCGATTCTTCATTCACCCCACCTTCACTGTGCCCTCATTCACCTTCATCTATCCTGTATTCCCTGCACACTCCATTCCCCTTCATTCACCCCACCTTCACTGTGCCCTCATTCACCTTCATTCACCCCACCTTCACTGTGCCCTCATTCACCTTCATCTATCCTGTATAACCTGCACACTCCATTCACCCCACCTTCACTATGCCCTCATTCACCTTCATTCGCCCCACCTTCACTGTGCCCTTATTCACCTTCATCTATCCTGTATTCCCTGCACACTCCATTCCTCTTCATTCACCCCACCTTCACTGTGCCCTCATTCACCCCACCTTCACTGTGCCCTCATTCACCTTCATCTATCCTGTATAACCTGCACACTCCATTCACCCCACCTTCACTGTGCCCTCATTCACCCCACCTTCACTGTGCCCTCATTCACCTTCATTCGCCCCACCTTCACTGTGCACTCATTCACCTTCATTCGCCCCACCTTCACTGTGCACTCATTCACCTTCATCTATCCTGTATTCCCTGCACACTCCATTCCCCTTCATTCATCCTGTATTCACTGTGCCCTCATTTTCCTTTAACCAATCAAGTATTCACCATAATTAATGGTAAATATATACCGCTTTATTCTGTAGTCATTACTCATTCATCTTGTAATCACTGGGCACTCATTCAAAACACAATGATCCAAACTGACCATCCAATCATTTATCTTGCATTACACCTTGATACATCCTGTATTCCTTGCACACTCATTCCTTTTCATTCATCATGCATTCGCCCATGTTGTGGTCACCATGCATGACCTCACACCCCCTACCCCTACCCAAATCATCCATGCTGTGGCCACGACTTGTTCATTCCCCCCCCCCCATAATTATCCAACCTACACTAATTCCATGCACTGGTCATGGCGAGTTCATTCTCACCTTCCAATCATCCTTGCTACATTCACTTCTGCCCCCCGACGGCATCCATGCACTGGTCACCATGCATTCATCCCCCCCCCCCCCCCCAATCATCCAACCTACATTCATTCCATGCGATGGTCAACAGCGTTGTTTCCTCCCCCTCATCCATGCTGCAGTTACCGTGCATTCAAACCCCCCCTAAATCATTCATTCTGTGGTCATTGCACATTCATTCCCCCCTTCCAATCACCCATGCCACATTAATTCCCAGGTCCGTATGCGTTCATTCCCCTTATCATCTATGCCATGGGCACCACGCATTCCTTTCCCTCAATCATCCATGCTGCAGTCAGTGTGCACTTATTGTTCCCAGTAGGGGGCAGTCACACAGTGGAGGTTTAGATATAGCAAAAACCACAGCAAAATACACAAGGGGCCTTTGGTGCAGATTTTACCACATCGAAGCCGCCCAGTGTGACTGCTGCCTCATACTGCGGACCGCAAGCGGTCCCTGGCCGTCCCCCAAACTCTATGTCTCCCCCAGATAGCCACAAGTCGTCCCCCAGCCTTCATTTCTCCTGCCGTCCCTCCTACCTCTCCGCTCTTCTGGCTCCTCCCCCTCAGTCCGCCCGCCTCCTACTTACAGTCCGCTCTCCCGCCATCACCTGCTGTGACGTCACCGCGGAGGCGCAGACACGTGCGGGCGCTGAGAGACCACGCCCCCTACGCGCAGTAGTCACGGAGCGGCCCGCCTACAGCGCGCCTGATGGCTGGATCCGAGTTTCCCGGGCGTGCTGTGAGAGGGGAGAGCTGAATACACTTATATATATCTATTGTTGGGGTGTCCTAAGATATGTTACCCTGGCACACACGTTCTTGATTGGGTAATAGTGGGGGGCCTGAATATCCTTCAGGGGGTTTGCCAGCTTTTAAAGGGAATCTGTCATCTATTTTAGCACTTATAGCTGAAAGTAAGTGACCCTCTGAGTCCGGGTGTGTTATACCTACCTCCCCCGGTGTCAGCACTGTAAGCTGCCTCTGAACGCACTGAGCGGCATACTAAGTTAATTTTGTAATGGGCGGATTACTTAGCGCAGGTCAATGCGTTCAGTGCTGACATCGGGAGAATGGGGAGGTAAGTATAACTCAGACAGTCACCTACTGTCAGCCCATAAGCTTAGCTCATAAGGCTAAAAGAAGGTGACGAGCCTTTAACCCCTTAAGGACACAGCCCCTTTTTCTTTTTCCATTTTTGTTTTTTCCTCCCCCCTTCAAAAAAATCATAACGCCTTTATTTATCCATCGAAGTCGCTGTATGAGGGCTTGTTTTTTGTGGGACGAGTTGTATTTTTCAATGGTGCTATTTACTGTACCATATAATGTATCGAAAAACTTTAAAGAAATTCTAAGTGGAGTAAAATGAAAAAAACGACATTTCGCCATCTTTTAGTGCATCTTGTTTCTACGGCGCACAAACGGCAACAAAAGCGACATGATAACATTATTCTATGGGTCGGTACGATTGCTACGATACCAAACTTGTATGGTTTTTTTTTTTCTTACTATACTACTTTTTTTTTCAAAGTCATTTAATTTTTTTCAATTATTTTCTGCGGTCATTTTGTGCGCGCGATAACTTTATTTTTCCATGGACGTAGTTGAGCAAGGGCTCATTTTTTGCGGGATGTCCTGTAGTTTACATTAGTATCAATTTGTAATACATATGACTTTTTAATCGCTTTTTATTGCATTTTTTTCTGGGAGACAGGGTAACTAAAAAAAGTGTATTTCTGGCATTCTTTATTTTTTTTTTCGGCCGACGTTCACCGTGCAGGAAAAATAATGCGCTACTTTGATAGATCGGACGTTTACGGCGATTCCATGTAAAATTGCGGATGTAAAGGCCCTTTTCAAACGAGTGAAAGTAAACGATAATCGCTGACTTTTCGTTTGTAATTTGTTTTATGCACCATAAAAGCCATCGTTGGCTTGTTCACTAATTGTTCGGGTAAACGGCGCCCGTTCCGTCCCTCTCATCACTTATACAGCGAATGCGAGCAACTCAAGGATTTCTCGTGTGAACGAGCCAACAATGTATCTACTGTATAACTAGGCTGCCCAAGAGCGAACTCTGACGTCACTCGCGTGTTCGAACGCTAATCGTTAACGCCCTTTTTACAAGCGCGTGTTCCCATTTGACTGAGCAAGCTATGTTACCATTAACTCGTTCGCAATCATTCACGCTCGTGCGGCTGGTTTAGACAGGCAGATCGTCGTTGAGAATTGCTGAGCGCTTCGCATCCCTATGTGTAACACGGAGCGGGGACTATGTCAACGGGACGTGAGTGAGCCGGCGGCCATTTTAAAGCTGGCTGAAACTGAGCAACAAACTAAAAGTGAACGAAAAGTGTGTGACCGTTCACAGTGGGCGGTAACAATTACCGCACACTTTTGAGGAAACTTAGAATGACGATCGTTACGTGTAAATGGGTTTTAAGAAGTGCAGATTTTGGTGCGGGGATTTGTCCATGGTGGTGGGGGTATTAATGTTGGCACATGTGAGATCACCCTGAATGTTTCTTTTAGGACTACTATGAACTGACTAGGTCCATGCGAGGCTGAAGGGAACATGGTGGGTTATGATCTCCCTGCTCCACAGACTGCATGACTGACAACATGAGCTGATGGGTTACAGGATCACGTGACGTCAGCCCCAGGCTGCTCCCAGACTGCACCGCGACTTCTTCCCGCGGTTTCAATTCGAAGGAGAGTGCGGGCGCGCTGGTGACGTCATGAGCGGGATGATTGGCGTGCCGACGAGCCAATGACCGCAGCGGTCCGAGCGCTCGCGAACCAATGGTAAAGGGCGGGGCCAGTCGTGTGTGTGTGTGTGTGTGTGAGAGCGAGAGAGAAGAGCGCGGTATAACCGGGGGCCCCGGTTAGAAGGGATTTCGCGAATGCTGCTTCCCCGGCGCTGAGGCCCATGGCTCCCCAGAAACACGGTGCCAGCTCCGGACCGGCGGGCCTCAGCGCCCCCTCCTCTTCCGGCGGCGGAGGAGCTGCTATGCCTCCGCTAAAGAGACCCAAGATGGAGCAGATCCAGGCCGACCATGAACTCTTCCTGCAGGCCTTCGAGAGTCAGTATATTCCTCATACCTCGTATGTAGAGCGCCCCCTAGATAGTAATACTGAGAACTTCATGTAGAATAATATACCCCCCCCCTTCCCCCTCCTCAGTATTTACCTCTTGTAATATGCACCTCCTCGCCTGGCGCCTCGCGGGTCCTATGTGCCTCGCGCCTCCTCCTCGCCTGGCGCCTCGCGGGTCCTATGTGCCTCGCCTGGCGCCTCCTCGCCTGGCGCCTCGCGGGTCCTATGTGCCTCGCGCCTCCTCCTCGCCTGGCGCCTCGCGGGTCCTATGTGCCTCGCGCCTCCTCCTCGCCTGGCGCCTCGCGGGTCCTATGTGCCTCGCGCCTCCTCCTCGCCTGGCGCCTCGCGGGTCCTATGTGCCTCGCGCCTCCTCCTCGCCTGGCGCCTCGCGGGTCCTATGTGCCTCGCGCCTCCTCCTCGCCTGGCGCCTCGCGGGTCCTATGTGCCTCGCGCCTCCTCCTCGCCTGGCGCCTCGCGGGTCCTATGTGCCTCGCGCCTCCTCCTCGCCTGGCGCCTCGCGGGTCCTATGTGCCTCGCGCCTCCTCCTCGCCTGGCGCCTCGCGGGTCCTATGTGCCTCGCGCCTCCTCCTCGCCTGGCGCCTCGCGGGTCCTATGTGCCTCGCGCCTCCTCCTCGCCTGGCGCCTCGCGGGTCCTATGTGCCTCGCGCCTCCTCCTCGCCTGGCGCCTCGCGGGTCCTATGTGCCTCGCGCCTCCTCCTCGCCTGGCGCCTCGCGGGTCCTATGTGCCTCGCGCCTCCTCCTCGCCTGGCGCCTCGCGGGTCCTATGTGCCTCCTCCTCGCCTCGCGGGTCGTCCGCGCCTCCTCGCGGGGACTCCGCGCCGGTCCTCCGCGGGGCCTCCGCGCCGGTCCTACGCGCCGCCGCCCCTCGCGGGCCCTCCGCGCCTCGCATGGACGTAATGGGCTGCGCAGTACGTGATTAACAATCTATTGATTTCAGGGGGTACGCTCGCATGCGTGTATTTTGTGAGTGCATTTTGGGCGCGCAAAAGAAGCTAGGACATGTGTTACCCTTTCTGTGGATTTGCGCACCAAAGGTCTGCATAGAAGCGCGCAATACGTTAGAAGATGCGTGATATGCTGCGTAATTCCGCTGGTAAAATAGAACGTCTGGAACTCAATCGGCCATTTCAACCAGTGTGTTTGTTTGCTGCGCACAAATGAGCGTGGTCTGCAGGGGCGGAAAAAGTAGAGTAAGACCTTGCTGTAACGCATACGCAATTGTGCTTCTGCCCGTGTGGAGCCGGCCTTGTATTAGCACGCCTTGTACCTCTCGGCGCCTCAGATGAAGGCTGCACATCTCCATGGTGCCACCCCGTACACAGAATGCCCTGTGCCCAGCGCTTGGGGCGCATGTCCATGGCCGCAGGCGTAAAATGCTGCTGGTCTCTCCACAGTGATTTATACATTTCCTGCATTCGTGCTGCCGACAGACACTGCCCATGCCCGCGAATCACACGCTCAGGCTCTATTTCATAGTGGGGATGCGTATGAAGACGTCGCCCGTATGCCGTGTATTGTGCATGGACGGCGTTTCATATACGGTGTATAGGGCTCATAGTACACAGAGAAATAGAGCATGCTGCGATTTATTTGTGTTGTGTATCTTTACACCGGTGTTTAGGGATCAATGATATGCAGTGAAAACCCACCCGCGGACACGAGCCCTTAGGCTGGTACTACATGGCAGCTTTGTAAGTGGTTTGTCAGCACTTTAAGGTTGTCTTGAAGTCATGTGACTCTTTTTTAGGGTGCGATTTTAAGATTTGTGACCTCTACTAGCAACATGGAATGTGCGTGGCACGAGTCTAGGGAAATTGGACATTGTGAAACGCGAAAGACTTAACATTGATATTCTTGGAATTGGTGAATTGCGCTGGACAGGTAATGGAGCTAGAAAAACCTATAATGCTTGGACAGATCAGCGACAGAAGAAGACCTGGCCGCCAAAGAACATGATGGCTGATACTGGCATGTTGTAAAAATGTTGTGCATGTTTACATAGTGCAAAACCGAAAAACATGGAAAGAGCTCATCTTTAGGGTCGTGAACGACTAAACGACCAACAACGACATGACTAAGATTGCTCTCTTCAGGCCAAGATCACTATCGGTGCAGTTTTTTTTTCAGGTCCCCCCCCCACCCCGTGCACAAATGAACATCCCCTTTGTGCACAAATAGTTCAGTAAAATACTCCAATGCACGCGCAAAAAAAAAGCGCTCTTCATTCCATAAACCTGCTACGTGCACGCAAATACACATATGCTCGTGTGACATGGGACTTGTGGTATGATTCTGATTATTAACGGTGACGTACGAGGCACCAGGTGAGGTGTGCGGTATTGGCGGTGAGGTACAAGGCACCAGGTGAAATGTGCGGTATTGGCAGTGAGGTACAAGGTATGTAGTACCCGTGAGGCACCAGGTCATCAGATGGGCTGTCCATATCCTCGATGACTGCTCCTCCAGGTGTGTGAGGTATGATGTGGCTCATCTGAGGGGCCTGGGAGAATATCAGAATTGATGACCAATGATGTCACTCCCCTTACCCGTGTTGGGCCTTGGTCAAAGTCAGTGATGTCACCTGAGCGCTATTTTTACACTATAAGAAAATAAAATGCGTGTGGTTGAGTGCTTGGGATGAAGTGTGTGATGAAATGGCGCAACATCATTTGTAGGGAAAGGGAGCATGGCAGTAGGGGTCTGGTGTACATGCCCAGCGGGTCTGGCATTCTTGCCAGTTTCTGTGTGGCAGGTGATGTACTTGCAGAGTGTTTCCTTTGAGTCTTTTCCTCATCTTGTTCTGTTTTCTTTTTCAGAACCCACCCAGATTTACAGGTTTCTGAGGACAAGAAATCTGATTGCGGTGAGTAATGTCCTCTCCTGTTCTTCTTGTTGTGTGAGAGACTGCTGATGGATTTTGTTGCTGCTGTCAGTGGTGAATGCGTGGGGCCTAAACCTCCAGTTTCTCTGTAGTCTCTCCGCCCCCTATTACAGGAGCTAAATATTCTCTGTATGGAGACGTTACCTCTTTAAGGCTACCTATACACAAGCGAGAGCGATATCGAGAAATTCAGCTCGATATTGCACTCATGAATGTGCTAGTTACCCACGGATACAAGGTAATTTCTTGGCAAAAATTATTTGCATCTGGGAAATTCTAATCTCCCTCGCACAAGTTTAATGTGCAATAGAGGATCAGAAGTGTTTCCCATTGATTTCATACGAGATCCACGTGATGCATGAAAGGACCCATGGAAATCAATAGGCAATTCGATCCAAGGAATGTGAAGTAATAGGACATGCAGTAATTTTTCCCTTCCCGTTGTGGGTAAACCGCACTTGTATATATGACTTCATTCAAAAGAATGGGGTTCATACTTGTGCGTCTCGCAACGCACAAATCGTGCACGAGTTTCTTGGCCATGTGAAAACAGCCTAAGGGGAAGTCTCCATATGAATACACTAATCAAGATCACCTGCACATTTGTAGTAGTATGTGACTTGTCAGGAAGACCCCACTGTATGATGATCAGAATAGGACAGAGGTGTGCTTTATGAAACACCTCAAAAAGTAAGAAATTGTGGGTGACTGCATTAACCCCTCAGGTACTGGAGATGATTTGCATGTTAATCAGCAGTTGTGCCCCAGTAATAACCTACACATAATACACAGTTATACCTGTAATTTGATTTGCCACTTTCGCTGCCTACAATTCCTATAATAGTCATTGTGAAATTCATAGCCGAGATGAGAAACTGCTGGTATAGTTACCAGCCACCTTAAGACCCTTAGGCCTCATGTCCCCGGGGAAAATCAGGCCCGCCGCGGATTCTTCATGCAGAATCCCGCAGCGGGTCCCTCCTTTCCCGCGGACATGAGGCCTAAAAAGAATAATTACTTACCTGTCCGGACTCTGCGGATCTTCCCTCCATCATGGCCGGATCTTCCTTCTTCGGCCTGGCAGCGCGCCGCGCGTATGCTCTGTGCACTCCTTTTTTTTTTTTTTAACTCCTCTCCCGTGCCGGAGAGCAGAAATTCAGCTGCGGGTGTGCCAAGGATCCAGACGGCTTCCATAGGCTTCAATAGAAGCCTGCGGGAGACCCGCACTAAAATGGAGTATGCTGCTGGTGTTTTCCCGCACACGCAATACACGCCTCAGGGGAAAATGACATCCGCAGGTATTTTAACTACCTGCTGGTGTCCAATGCATCCCTATGGGGCGCGGATCACGCTGCGTGTGAAACGCTCTGGATTTAAAATTTTATTTTAGCCGTGGACATGAGGCCTTGCTGTTTCTATAGCTCCGATTGAAGTAAAAGGAAGCTATGGCGACAGCTTAGCGCGCTGTACTACACTATTTCCATTGCTCTCATTCACTTTGAGAAGAGCTACACAAACAGCCCTGGGCTGATGTGCTCAGCTGTTTCTGATAGGTGATCATATACAGAGGGCCAGGTTTTTCCATCTTGGCCATGAAAAGTTGAGATAGGAATACTTCAACCCCATCCCTACGCCAGTAGAGAAAGCAGCCTAATAAAGCTTTCAGGGTATCTCTGCCTGATAAGCCCCAACGTAAAAAGTATCATTTGAAGCAATACAGAAATATTGCTGTTTTTGTACGGGCGGTCAAGTGATTGTAAGTTCAAGTCCCTTAGTGGGAACCACAAGGCATAACTGTAAAAATAAGATCAACAAAAACATACCCTTTTCCAATGGAAACAGTTAAAAATATATGGTAGCGTAAAAATCCAAACTCTTAAAATATTACATTTATCCTGGACAGTGAATGCCGTAAAAAGAACAAAATTCTAATGGCTGCCTGCAGACGGCCAAGTTAGATCCGGCTGCGAGAATTCTCGCAGCGGGATGCGGACCTGTGCTGCTGAAGAGACTTGCGGCTCACTTGCTCCTGGCGTCTTCTGTGTCCTGCTCATGCGCAGAGTGGAGCCGGTCTGTCACTACTGACATTCCTGTGCTGGCCTCTGTGAGATCTGCATAGAAATACAACATGTCACGACTTGTTTTCGGTGTGTGTTTTCACGCGGACTAATCGCAGCCGTCTGCCTAGCATTGCGTTTTGTAATGGAATCCAATGCAGGTGGGCACGGGCGGAAATCCTGCAGTGGAATTTCTGCCTGTGTGCAGGGGGCCAATCTGTAATATTTTAGTTTTGATCCCTGCATCTGATGAGGATTTTTTTTTGTTTTTGTTTTTTTTTGTTTGTTTTTTTAATATCAAAACTATTGTGCTACATCATGTTATGGCTCTCCATGTCAAAACAAGTTCACAGCAGCATCAACGAAAAATGTTAGGCTGGGTTCACACTGAGCGTATTCCCGCCGGAAATCCCGCGGTTTGGCTGCAGCAAAAACCGCGAGATTTCTGCTGGGAGAACCGCCGCGAAAAAACCCGCGGTGGCTTTGAAGCGGCCCGGCCGCTCGCTCTTCCACTGCGGCCGGCGCTCCCATAGAGGAGAGCGCGGCCGCGGCGGAAAGAAAAGATAAATAGATATGCTGCATATTCTGAAACCGCGGCTGCGGCCTGACTTACCGCAGCGGATTGGCCGTCCCGTGTGGACGAGATTTCTCAGAAATCTTGTCCACATGGCTGGCTAATCCCGAGATTAGCGGCCGCAAGTGGATTTGCCGCAGCGAAATTCCACGGCAAATCCGCCCTGTGTGAACCCAGCCTAATAAGTCTCAGAATGTCGTGACAAAGCAACTGAAAATATTTGTGTACAGTTTTACTTATTTTTTCTTCTCTTAAGTAGTGGTAAAACACAAACTTGGTATTTCTCCCCCCCCCCCCCCCCCCCCCCCCCCAATCATACTTACAAATAGAATCATGTTGTTTTATTGCACCAGGAGCGCTGTAAAGTGGCGGTCACATTTTTAAATTTTACTTGACTTAGGCCTCATGTCCACGGGCAAAAGAAGAATTAAAATCCGCAGCGGATTTTAACTCTTCTCCCGTACGCGGATCCGCACTCCATAGGGATGCATTGACCACCCACGGGTAGATAAATACCCGCGGATGGTCAATAAAAGGGATTTTTTTTAAAAATGGAGCATGAAAAAATCTGGGCCATGCTCTATTTTCGTGCGGGTCTCCCGCGGGCTTCTATTGAAACCTATGGAAGCCGTCCGGATCCGCGGGAGACCTAAAATAGGAATTTAAAAGAATTAACTCACCCGCAGCGGACCGGGAAGGTCTTCTCTTCCTCACGGCCGGATCTTTCTTGCTTCGGCTCGGCGGATGTGCCGGCGCATGCGCGCGGCACGTCGGCGACGTGCCGCCGGCGTGACGAGTTCATCCGCCAGCCGAAAAAGAAGATCCGGCCGTGAGAAAGAGAAGACCTTCCCGGTCCGCTGCGGGTGAGTTAATTCTTTTACATTCCTATTTTAAGCGCTCATGTCCGCGGGGCAGGAGGGACCCGCTGCAGATTCTACATGGAGAATCCGTAGCGGGCCTGATTTTCCCCGTGGACATGAGGCCTTAGAGTAGCTTTACGGGGGTGTATTTGCACACGCAATACACAGATTAGAGCCCATTGATTACAGTAGGTTCCTTCGTATTTTAGCATGTGCATTTCAGCTGCACAAAAAAAAAATAGAACATGGTTTATCTTTCTTTATATTTGTGCAACAAAGGTACTCGTTGAAGTCAATGGGGGTGGGTACGCAAATGCATGCGGAATACCCAAGGATATGCGTGAAACATTGTGCAGTTCTACTGGAAAGAGAGCACATCTGAAACACATTAGACAAATTAAGTACTTTAAGCGGGGCCGGTTTGTGTCCCCCACACAAAAAAAAAACACCCTACAGTCACAAAATATGTTGAAATATGCCAACGTGCACAAAAAAAGCCTCGTTCGTTGCAGCATGCTGTGAATTTGGGCGGGTTACGAATGGCCGACTTCCATTAAAGCCAATGGAAGCCGTCCGTCCCATGGCACTTCCGCAGCGAGCACTGCGGAAGTATCGCGGGATACGTGTCATACACACTGGGTGCCAAAGGGTGTTGGGAACAAAGTGGGGGGGGGGGGGGTGTTTAAAAGAAAAAAAAAATCACGTCAAAGAAGTGAACACAAGAGCCACCCAGCAAATGTTTGTTAAACATCAAAAATGAATGGGGATCATGGCATTATTTTTTTTTGTTTGTTTTACAAATCAGAAAAAAAACCTACAATAAACTTATAAGAGAGTCTGAAGGAGCCTCCAACAGCTGCTGGATCCTGAGGCATCTAAAAAAGGCAGCTTGTAAGTAAAGACACAGTTATATGCACCTATATGTCTGAGTTAACGCAAGCGCCTCGCTGCAATTAACAAAGGTTCTGAGGTAATATGTGAGGATGCAGTTATATACGCAATTCCTTCATATTAAGTGCCTCCAGAGTGCCACCATATAAAGCAGATACCTCAAAGGGTCATCATTTTTCTTTACTTGAAAAAGGGGGTTTTCAGGCTTAGGAAAACATGGCTGTTTTCTTACAAACATAGCGCAACCCTTGTCCATAGGTTTGTGTGTAGTATTACAACTCTGCTCCACTGATATGAATGTGAGCTGAGATGCAGTACCAGACAGAATCCACAAACAAGGGTGGTGCTGTTTGCAAGAAAGTACCCATGTTTTTCAAACCATGGACAACCCCTTTAAGCCCTTACTGACATCTGCCCTACATCAGTGTGGGCTTGAGAGCCGAGCTTACTCTATACATGGCGGGCAGCAGTAGTCTGACACAGCTGGGATTGGAGATCTCTCCAATCGATCACTTAACCATTTAGATGCTGTGTCAGTGGTCTCCCCCACTGATCAAACATTTATTGCCTGTGCTAAGAATAAAATCCTTATTATACCCCTTACTGACCAGCCATATGTGTTTGGTCATACAGTGGTCACTAAAGGGCTTTAAACTGGGCTGATAAAACATGGCTGCCTAGTCAAAGGCCAACACAGAATTCTCAGGCCGGGTCTGAGCTGTTTGACAGCTAGGCTTCTGCTCTAATGGGTGGGAGCAGAAAAACATCAGATCCTAGATGTTTAAGGCCTTATATGCTGTGGTCAATAGTGATTGCGGCATGTATGTGGTTGACGGGGTGCCTATTGAGCCCCCTTCCCCTAAGATGCAGTCATGGTGTGCTAGTGGATTATTGTGGCAACTGGACATCATGCAAGACAGACGATTAGACTCTTCCTTCAGCAGCGTCTAAAAGAAGAGCTCTTGCATAAGTAGTGTGCTGTGATGTACTAGCGATCAAACGACCACATCCTCAAGTCTCCTATGGCCTTTCTCACATGGGCTACAAAATCATAGCTACAAAAACACATGTCGGTGAAGCTTGTGGTTTCCAATGGGTTCTTTCACATGAGATGTTTTGTAGCCTGAAAGAACCCATTGGAAACCATGAGCTTCACCGACGCGAGTTTTTGTAGCTATGATTTTGTAGCCCTTGTGAAAGAGGCCTTAAGGGATATTTATCAGACTGTCTAAAAGAAAAACTCTAAGCTGCCCCTTGAGCAACCACTCACAGCTCAGCTTTCGTTTTACCAGAGCAGAATACAAAATGAAAGTTGCGCTGGGATTGGTTTCTAGCGGCAACTAAGACCATTTCATAAATCTCCCCAATTATGTACATTATTCCACACTGGGAGCAGCATGTTTTACAAAAATAAAATTTCTAGAATTGCCTGTTTCTTTTATTGACACGCCTCCCAAATGTAATAAAAAGCAATCCAAGTGGTACCCTGTTTCCCTGAAAATAAGACCTACCTTGAAAATAAGCCACAGCATGATTCTTAAATAGTGTTTAGGCAGCTTTACATGTAAAAAAATATATATTTTGGAGCAAAAATGAACATAAGACCCTGTCTTTTTTTCGGGGAAGCACTGTACCAGTGGAAACGACGACTCCTCCAGTAAAGACGACCTGACGAGGCTCAGTTGGCGGAAAAGGAAGATGTTATGGGTTGTGGAATGCAGGGATGCAAATACTTGGCCTCCATATTACCTGGCAGCCGTTTCCTTTTGTATTCTAAATTTTTCGGTTGCCAAATATAAAGGGGTTATCTGAGGCTTCCGGGATTTTCACTATTGATGACACATCCTCAGGATGGGTCATCATTAGTTGATCAGCGGGGTTCTGCTACTCTCGATCCCAGCAATCAGCCGATTCCTGGCACCGCTGTTAGTACAGACAGCAGAGGAAGATCATTACACTGTACTCGTGCTCCTGCCCGGGCTGGTATTGCGGGTGCAGCTCCCATTCAATTTAAATCCCACAAGTCCCACACCTTTAAATATATTAATATTGAAATACTTCCTGTACTAAATTGTACGGTACTATAAATGATCTATACACATCCAGAGCCCCCTCAATATTATATACCAAGATCATCCAAAACCCTCCTCCAAGCAAGCATGCACCCAGTATAAGTGCACAGTGCCACAACATAGTGTACACATCCAAGGCTCTCCCTGCAGTATAATCACATTCAGAGCCCCTCAATCACATGAACTATAGCCAGACCCCCAATTACAAACTTGGGCTAGGTGCCATCCTGTGACATGAACTGAAGCCAGGCGCTCTCCCAGTCCCCAATTGTATGAACCGTTGCCAAGCACTAACCTCCAAAATTGCATGAACTGTAGCTTAGTACTCACCTTCCCTCCATCCATAGTCTCTTACTGCAACTCCTACCGTCCCCCACTCATATGTCCATAGTCTTGCGCTGCCTGTCCTGCACACTATTCCTCCCCTCTCCCAACTGTCCAGTGTCTTGCACATCATCTCCCATTTTTGCACCACCCGTTCATATTCTAGCACTGGCGTTGTGCACATCATCTCTTCCTCCCAGCCGCCCCAATCCTAAGGCCGGTGGCGCATGACCGCTTTGAATTGCAAAATCTGCGATAGTCACCTGTGCGGATGATCCGCGGTATTCCTCATTTATTTAAAGAATAAAATATTCCCATGTTTTATCCCACTGTACCGTTCAAAGAAGAGAAACCTTGTCAGTATTGCAATATTTTTCTTAGTTTATCTGCCTCTTAAAAAACTTCAATAAAGTGATCAAAAAGATCCTTGCACCCTAAAATGGTAGCAATGGAAACTACGACTCATCCTTCAAAAAAAAAACGAGACCTCCTACACTCTGTTTTTCTGTTGCTGGGACAATACAAATGTATGGGTTTTGGAATGGAGCAATGCAAATTCAGTTTTGTTTAACCCTTTCCAATCCAATTTATATCCTGGTTTTCCTAGGGGGTTACTCTTTTTCTGCCGTTATACAACGGTGCTATATGCTGGCTAAAGCCAGTACTGCATTAGGTGACACGTTGGAAAGGCTCCGACAGCAAAGAGGCTGGCAATATATAGTAAGAGAGCCCCGACGGATGTCTTCCAACATCGGAGCTGTACAGCCTTAAATCATAATGTTTTCAGAGGTCAGACAGTGGATTGGAAAGGGTTAAGGGTGAGTATGCACACAGCGTAATTCCAGTGGTATTCACTCCAAATCTGCAGCAATGTACAATGCAATGAAGGGGATTTTAGCAAACCTGATTCACTGAGAGCTGTAAAAAAAATGAGTATAAGCATGCTGCGGCTCTTCCAAATCTGTCTGAACGATTTTCACTACGGATCTCATTCGTTACATGAGGGAAATATTCTCAAAAAGTGTCGTACACTTAAAAAGTGTTGTTATAGAAAAGTAGTAACTAGAGATGAGTGAGCATAGGCGTTAAGGGCAAATACTCGAGCGAGTATTGTCCTTTTCGAGTACCTGCCTGCTCGTCAGAAAAGATTCGGGTGCCGGCGGAGTGGAATGGGGGGGGGGATCTCTTCCCACCCTCTCCCCCCTCGCTCACTCCCGCCGGCCCCCGAATCTTTTCTGACGAGCAGGCAGGTACTCGTAAAGGACGATACTCGCTCGAGTATCTGCCCTTAACGAGTATGCTCGCTCATCTCTAGTAGTAACCCACTTAAAGAAAGAACTATATAAACTTGCTATCTCCATAATTCTCCAGAATAAAAAACCAACATGAGATTTTATACTATATGGTGGCAGAATTCCCTCCCATCCTCCCAGAAAATTAAGTTAAACAATACATTTCATCTAAAGGTGGAGTCATTAAAAAAAAAAATCATCCTGCAGAAAACAAGCGCTCATACGGCTAGATTGGCGAATACATAAACTGTCGTGGTTCTTGAAACACGGCAAAGTTGGGGGGAAAAAAATCACCCTGTCACAAAGCGATTGAAGTATTTAGTGGTTAGCTTAGTAACACAATTTGATTTGTAGCTTGCATCTTTGCTTTGTTCAGTGACGCCTCTCACCGCGCCCAAAGTAATGGAGGTTCTGCTTCCCTGTCTTGTGTGAAGCTTGACGGCAACAGCATGGAAGATAGAGAAGAACTAAGCAGTGTAGATGTCATTCCAGTAGCTGTGAGATGGTGAACTATTACTGGCTGCAGCAATGTCTCTCTCTGCTTGAATAATCTTTATATCATTAGCTATAATCTGAGAACAAAAAGTTGTTGGCAGCACCCAACATGTAAAAAACATTTGTTTGGGAGGATCACCATATAAATACAGCACTGCACAACTTTACACATGGTAAAGTAGACCATCCAGGAGTATTTGGTTAAAGGGGTGGTCTCGCGAAACCAAGTGGGGTTATACACTTCCGTATGGCCATATTAATGCACTTTGTAATGTACATTGTGCATTAAATATGAGCCATACAGAAGTTATTCCACTTACCTGCTCCGTTGCTAGCGTCCTCGTCTCCATGGTTCCGTCTAAATTCGCTGGCAGCTTGCTTTTTTAGACGCGCTTGCGCAGTCCGGTCTTCTCCATTCAGCACGAGCCGCTTCAGTGTGCTCCCCGCTACAGCTCTTCTGCGCATGCGCAGACGAGCTGTCACTGCTTGGGAGCGCGCTGAAGCGGCCATTCTGCACCATCCTCTGTTAGAGGAAGGTGCAGAAACTGGAGCTGCCCAGCGGAGAAGACCAGCCCAGCAGCCCCGAGAAGCCTCCCAGGTAAGTGATGGGTCGGGGGGGGCTGCCGCTGCGCCGGGCTGCGCCGGGGGGGCTGTCGCTAGGCCGGGGGGGCTGCCGCTGCGCCGGGCTGCGCCGGGGGGGCTGTCGCTGCGCCGAGGGAACTAGCGCTAGGCCGGGGGGGCTGTCGCTGCGATGGGGGGGGGCTGTCGCTAGGCCGGGGGGGCTGTCGCTAGGCCGGGGGAGCTAGCGCTAGGCCGGGGGGACTGTCGCTGCGATGGGGGGGGCTGTCGCTAGGCCGGGGGAGCTAGCGCTAGGCCGGGGGAGCTAGCGCTAGGCCGGGGGGGGCTGTCGCTGCGATGGGGGGGGGCTGTCGCTAGGCCGGGGGGGCTGTCGCTGCGATGGGGGGGGCTGTCGCTAGGCCGGGGGAGCTAGCGCTAGGCCGGGGGGGCTGTCGCTGCGATGGGGGGGGGCTGTCGCTGCGATGGGGGGGGGCTGTCGCTAGGCCGGGGGAGCTAGCGCTAGGCCGGGGGGGCTGTCGCTGCGATGGGGGGGGGGCTGTCGCTAGGCCGGGGGGGCTGTCGCTAGGCCGGGGGAGCTAGCGCTAGGCCGGGGGGGCTGTCGCTAGGCCGGGGGAGCTAGCGCTAGGCCGGGGGGGCTGTCGCTGCGCCGGGGGAGCTAGCGCTAGGCCGGGGGGGCTGTCGCTGCGCCGGGGGAGCTAGCGCTAGGCCGGGGGGGCTGTCGCTGCGCCGGGGGAACTAGCGCTGGGGAGCCGGGGGCTAGCGCCGGTTACCTGCTGTCTGGTCCGGCGGCTGCGGGGGCGTCCGGTTGCCATGGAGACACAGCTGGCGGCGTCTCGGGAGCGCGCACGTCGGGCTGCAGCGAGCGACTGGGAAAGAGCCGGCGGCCATCTTGAGGAAACTTTTATAACTTGCTGAAACGCTGGAACGGTAAGTACGAACCAGCTAGAAATGTCATTTACAGGGGGGCTTAGTAATGTGTGTTTAATGGGGGGGACTGGGCAAAAAAAAAAATTAACTGCTTCCTCGAGACATCTCCTTTAAACAAGACGAGAAACCGGACCCATTGAACCAAATAATAGAACCTGTGAAACTCCCAACAGGTCGGATCACCGGTCTTCCATGGAACCGAGATTTGTAGTGAACATAGGCACACAATGCTGAACCTGTAAAACTTAACGCATGGTAGAACTTCAGTCAGCAAATCAATTGGCTGGATACCGTCATGGTGCCTCCAGTAGTGATACTTTTGATCCTTGGCTGGAAAAAAGTTTTGTAGAAGCCCATGGCAACCAGTGTTGTGTGCTCATGGATAGCAGCTGACTTAACTTTCTCTGCGTCTCAAATGTCCCTTATTTTGATCCAACTACCTATCGGCCGCTTACACCATCTCAAAGAACTGCACAGTTCCATTTGTTAGCAGGGGCACTTTAGAGGGGTAGAGCGTTGTGTAGGAAAGGCGCAGTTCAGGCAACATAGTAGCTGACGCTCTCCTCTCGCATCAGCAGTGCTCTAGTTTCCACATCAGTTATACCCAATGGTGCCGTTTATCCACTCACAATAATTTCACCACAGCTGCACTCGAACGGTTCACTAACTGCACTTTTGAGAAATCCTGCCACCCTTGGCCCGAAACCCAATAATCATCCCTTTTTTGCAATAGTGATTGATCCATTTAACCATGACAAAGGAGTGATCTGTGACCAGACAGGCTATCACACACCTTATATTCCCACCAAGCTGGTCCACGGCGCATTACTACTTTCACGGGCTACATGCTGCCGACGCCAAAAGTGGGAGGTGGTCATAATAATGTGATTTGACTGTGTATAACTTCCAGCCATATTCCATGCGTGTGTTAGTGTTCAAAATGTTGCATTTCATTGGATACTTTATGCTTGAAGAGTTGTGAAACTTCCAAATTAAAATTATTGATTTTCAGTAAAACTGGGCTTTGATAATTCTTTCTCTATCCCTTCAATTTATACTGTATGTGACCCTTTATATATGCAGTGGTGCATATTATATACAGGTTTGTAGTAGCACACAAAGCTCCGTGTCTCTACAGATTATTACTTGTATATTGTGCGTTGCCCTCTTGTGTCTTCTGTCACGCTGTGATCTGCAGCTTTAAAAGAAGTTTTTGCCTACTCTTACATCATGTGTTGATTTCCTCTCTTTCCAGCCCATCTTTTTGCACCGGACGCTCACGTACATGTCTCACCGTAACTCCCGATCAAATGCCAGAAGGTAATGAATACAGCTTGTTATGATGACTGACTCCTCACCTGTGTTGCAGTGCCTATCCTGTTACATGCTGTAAGCGTGCGGCCCCTGCTGCTGGATACATTTCACACATGTCACACAATATCCTGCCTGCCCAGCAGACCTGTCTGCTGATCTTACATAATAATCTTGTGAGTTCCCCATGTGCCCAGGTAATGGTTGAAGCGACAATTTCAGGTGCAGCTGGCTGATCATGGCCAATATGTGGTGTAACATATTCTCCTCTGTGGACCCTCGCTGCATAGGGTGTGTTTACATCTGCATGAGAGGAACAATTAGGAGCCTCTATCGCCGATGGTTTCTGATGTGAAGTATATTGTCGCATGCAGCGCCACTTTTCCTACCCAACTGACAGAAAATACTCGTGGAACCCAATATACCCCATTCTAAGTCTTGTAATGTATGCAGCACTGCATCATGCCTTCTAATAGAAAGTACAGTGTAGATGTAAGCAGCCTAAGGCTAATTTCACAAGGTTAGTGTGATATTGGGCCGTGAAATCTGACCCGTTATTGCGCTCACCAAAGTGTGATGTCCGCACAGGTGCGAGGCGTTTTTGTATTAAAATTACCTTGCATCACTTCAGGAAAGTAGCAATCCTCCGCCACGACTAAAAGAGGATCGCAGAGTATTTCCCATTGTTTTCAATGGGTAAAGCTCACATGCCGTCCGAGGCTGTGCCTGCCCAATTGAGAAAAATGGGAAGTGCAAGGGCACGCCCAAAAATGGGACATGATGCAATTTGTTTCCCGTACCGCAATATGATGCAAGGGAAAAAAAATCACTCATTGTGCAGGACCACATTCAAAGGAAAGGGTTTCATATTTGTGCAGGGTTTGACCCTCTTGCTACGCACAAATCTTGCGCTATTTTCTCGGACGTATGAAAATAGCAGCTTTGTTGAACAGCAAAACCATAAATCCAGATAGTAACCAGTATGGGTCACTTAGTATCTTCCACAAGGGTTCTCATCATTTTGCTAATACAGTGATCCCTCGCTATATCGCGGCTTCAGTGCATCGCGGATTTTAGCTAGACCATATATAATTCTGTTTTTGCAGAGTTTTTCGCTACACCGTCGAATTTTGCAGTACATACAGAAAATACAGTACGCCACTAGCGCTTGCCAACGGCACACTATTGGCTGATGGAATGTGTTCTGTATCTTGGGCGCTGATTGGCTCACTGATCGTAGCATGCTGTTCTTTTGTTCATTGCGTGTAAACTGCCATTGCTGAAGAGCGCGTGATTCGTTCACTTTTGCGATTGTTTAGCAGTTCACTTGACAGATTGATTTATGTAACTATAACGCTGCTACTTTGCAGATTTTCATGCATCGCGGGGGTCTCTGGAACGTAACCCCCGCGATAGACGAGGGAGCACTGTAGTTTTTGTTTCCATTCCTCCCCATTTTCTAAATCTCCACTTTCTGCCAGTTACTTGAATATTCTTGCTTACATTGGGGGCAGCATGCCTGTCCTGATCTAGTCCTGCTCACATGTGCTTGTCTGCATAAATGACTCTTTTACAGCACGGCTGATTTGTTTCTGCAGGAAGGCCTTTAAAGTGAATGACCTGCTGTCAAAGGTGGAGAAAATGAGGGGCGAGCATGAGACAGACAGGTAAGCTGCTCCTTCAGTCTGACTGATTATTACAGGAATGTCCTTAGTTGAAGCATTTGCTGTTAATAAGATTGAATTTCTTCATACCTCTGTTCTCTCCCTCCAGTCTCTCTGCTCATTTACAGCTCACATTCACCGGCTTCTTCCATAAAAGTGGTAAGTGTCGTGATGGCGGGATATTAAACTTTTTTGTTCTAGTGCAGAACTTGACATGTCTTCTCTTCTTCAGATAAGCCAGCTGCGAACTCTGAGAATGAACAAAACTCTGTAACCCTGGAGGTTCTGCTGGTGAAGGTGTGCCATAAGAAACGCAAGGTAATGGCTCCACTGAGTGCTATACAATGTCACCAATGAGCCTTAACATTAAAACCACCCGCCTAAAATTGACTAAGTTCCCCCTGAGCCAACAAAACAGTGATCTTCCAAGCTATGAGCTCGAGAAGACCTTTTGAAGGTGTGTTGTGATGTTGGCAGGAGACCTTTTTAAATCTTGCAAGTTGGGAAGTGGGACCTCCATGGATTGTACCTGGTTTTGCACACCTCCTACATTTGATCGATCAACTTGAGATCCTGAGGGGCATACACAATACCTTGTACTCTGCAAAAAGTGTTCAGGAAGGGATGGAGGAACATGACAGTGTAGCAGGACACATTATCCTGCTGTAAGAAGCTATTAGGGAATAATCTTCATGAAGGGGCGTAATTGTTCTGTTAAAATATTTAGGCAGCTGGTACATGTCAAGTAATATCCACATGATGGCCATGACCACAGGTTTCCAAACAGAACATTGTACAAAGCCTCACTGCCCCGTCAGCTAGCCTTTTTCCCCTATAGTACATTTTTATGTTACCTCTCCACCAGTGAAGCGGCACGCGTACACGGCTGTCCACATGATGTAAAGGAAAATGTGATTAATTTGGACCAAGCCACTTTCTTCCATTGCTCCCATGGTCCAGTCCTGATGCTCATGTGCACATTGTAGTTGCTGTGGACAGTTGGCAGAGATTAACATGTACCAGCAAGCTGCAATGCACCGTGTGTTCTGATTTTCTTTTTATTATAGCCATAACAAATTCTTGCTATATTCCCTGCTTGTTTAGTGTCTGCAGAGCTGGTTCTGGTGATTAGTGATAATGAATCCTAAATGCCTTCCTCTACTATAAAAGCTCTGCTAAGCTGCTGTCAAATAAGAAAAGTAGTGATTTTAAGTTTTGGACTCTGTATACCATGTTGTCTGTCTTACAGGATGTCAGCTGCCCCATAAGACAGGTCCCCACAGGCAAGAAACAGGTGCCTCTGAATCCAGACCTCAGCCACTCGAAAATCAGCAACTTCCCATCCCTGGCAGTGTCCAGCAATGAATTTGAGCCGAGCAATAGCCATATGGTGAAGTCATACTCCCTGCTCTTCCGAGTCACCCGACCAGGACACCGTGACTTGAATGGCTTGACCAACGGAGAGACAAATGAGAACATCGGTGAGTACTGTGACTATGAAAGTGCTACCTTTTCATGTAGTTTTCTCATAACTACAAACTAGGAACATGTAAAATATATAGTGCACTCACTATTATGGGGGAAATTTAATGTGCAAAATTTCTGGCAAAAAAGCAAAAACTGCAGTCATTCTTGTGCATAAATTTGCAAATGCCCCTCAATCCCATTGTCCATAAAAATGTAGATGGGGCTTTCTAGAAGCAGCATTGTTAAAGGGGTTTTCCAGTGAAATACTATTGATGATCTGTCATCAATAATTGATCGTCTGTGGTCTGCCACTCGGGACCCCGACCGATCAACTGAGTAGGCGCATGCTGTCAGCACCGTAATAACAGAGGTCGGAGCGGAAGCCTCCGCTCCGATCTTTGTGTAGTGGCTTGTGCTTGTAACTGAAATCAGTAAGAGCCGTGTCTGCAGCTACAAGCGCCGACCTCTGTGTATTTGTGGCGCTGACAGCATGCCCCCGCTCAGCTGATCAGTCAGGGTCCCGAGCGGAGAACCCCAGGTGATCAACTATTGATGGCCTATCCTGATAAGTCATCAATAGTATTTCACTGGAAAACCCCTTTAAATGCTGCCTGGCAAAATTGCTACGATTCATGCCAGATACTGATATCTCTTCTACTGCAAATCTACATCAGCTGGTTGCTGCTGTAGATTTTTCTTTTTACACACGGGATGGCCAGAGATGCAACAGATTTATCAAGAGGCATGCAATAAACATTCCCCACTCTGCTCTTTTACTTATCCTGTACTGATTCTGTGTCTCATCCATTAGTAAGTACAGAATCCTTCATAGCTGCACTCGCTATTCTACTGGTGGAGTAACTGTAGTTGCACATTACTTAAGCTATATTGATCCTCAGTTGTGGCCTGTATTACCGCATGATGCTGAACATAGTATCTTTATTTGTCCGGTTTCTTAATCCCATTAAATGTATTTTTGTTTTCAAGTGGTACACCAGTGATGGAAAACTATCATTACCTTAAAGAGAATCTGTCCCCAATGTTTTTGCACCCTCTCTGAGGGTAGCATAAGGTAGTGCCTGTCGCAGTGATCATAGTGATATGTCTGCTGTGTAGATCTGTGTGGCACTTTTGGAAAAACTTGCCTACAGCTCATGAAAATCCAGCGCTACTTGAAGTAGTCCTCTATGCATTTCCTGCTACTGATAAAAGCCAAGTTTCTCCAAAACTACTGCGCAGATCCTCACGTAATTTCCTTGTGCCGTGGGCAGGGTGGCATCCTGCAGCGGGGCTCCCGCTCATGGAACCCGACCCGCCCATGGGCATGAGGCCTAAGAGAAACAAAGGCAAGACTCCAGTGGGCATGAGTGTAAAAATTTGATCACAGAGTTGTAGAAAAATATCACAATAGTTTCACTGGGGCAGAGGAATCCAATCTATTTACAAGGACTTCCTAAAGCATGATTTTTATTCGTGATGAATTAAAAGAGAATTCTTGGGGGGGGGGGGGGGCGCTAACAAACACAAAAGATAAGTACCACCACCTGTGTAAAATCCAGCATGACACACCCACATACAATGTCGGCCATCGCAACCAACCCATCACATGTAATTTTCAGACTTCGATCCACTGAAATGGCCAAAACTGGACATTAAAGCAGGATTTTATCATATCTATGTGGACAGCTTTAGTAAAGAGTGACAGACTGCCAGTCTGGATTGTACTTGATGTAGGACATCTGTTTTGTGGAGGCAGCGTGAGATCACTGGCACTCATTTAACCCTTTAAATCACACTCTTGATTGCCCACTTTGATAGTCTCAGTGCCAGGTATTTCTTTTTTTATCTTCTTGAGGCACTCTAGTCAATGAATTTTGTGAAAATGGGTTCTGTATAGTTACTGAAATATTCCTAGTGAATAAGAAACCGACTTCAGCAACATGAGCTATACTTGCTGTTCTGTTGGAGTCTATGTACAGTCCATACACTGTTCATCCTATACTGAACCTGTGTGCATACATCCTGTATTGTACTCATATGAAGCATTTTTTGTCCTTGTAGAAGTTACGGATGATCCTCCTACTAGACGTAAAAGAAACTTGTCCAGTAGAGATGAGAAGACGTTTGTGGCGCAGATGACTGTGTTTGATAAGAACAGGTGATGCGCTGGAGTCACGCGGTTCCTCGTCCATCTCCTATACTGTCTGCTGGTGCTAAGTGTCTGACTCTTCTCATTACAGGCGTTTACAGTTGTTAGACGGGGAGTATGAAGTGGCCATGCAGGAGATGGAGGATTGTCCGGTCAACAAGAAAAGGGCCACGTGGGAGACCATGTTAGATGGCAAGGTAAGAGGGGTTTGGAGGAAGGTGGGGATGACGCCAATGCCTCTGGTGGGTGTGGAGGAGGAAGGAGGTTGATGTGAGATTGGTGTAATGGTGGCATAGATGTGTGATAGCGGTCTGACTTATCTGTGTAATGATGAGCAGCTGCTGTGCACGTTTATCTCTAGTAAAACAATATTGTAACCCCCTGTTATATCCATATAGCTCAGTGGCAGACTGTCGGTCAGTCCTTGTATGTACGTACATAAATTGTTGGTCCTTTTTAGAAACTCCTTGTAATGCTCATGTCCAGCTAAACAACTTCCCATAGACTGTGACCTAGACTCGGGCTCCTCAGAACCCCTCATAGACCATTAACTAGGCTCCACAGCTTGATCTAGAATCTCATTGCTGTACTGACTGTCGGTATCTGTATGAATGTAATGCCACACTTAAAAGGACCTACCATAGTGCCAGCGCTGTACTGACTGTTGGTATCTGTCTCCCTTAGAGGCTGCCTCCATTTGAGACCTTCTCTCAGGGTCCCACCCTACAATTCGCTCTTCGATGGACAAGTGACTCTACAGATAAATCCACAGCACCAATTGCTAAACCTCTGGCAACTCGGAACTCTGACAGTGCCTCCCAGGAACTGAGATCGGTGTCCGTAAAGCCCCCGCAGTCTATAGGTGAGGAGAGTGCTAGGGTGGAGTGTGTCTGCTGTGTAGCCCTGTAAGAGAGTCGTGGTCTTCAGGTCAGGACTTGCTGCTTCTTTTCACTTTTATTTCAAAGTTTTCCAGCTAAAGAAAAATTTCAGCAACTGACGTCCTCACATTCTTCCCATCTCTGGGAGCATGGAGGGATGGACAGATAACATCAACGCTGTCTCTGAGATCTCTGCTTCCTAACATAGCATGTCCACCAGGTTATTCAAAAATATAGGGGCGTATGACTAAGCAAGGGTCCTTTAAGACTGTGGACAATTATAATAGTGACTATACTGGTTGTCATTTAAGTTTAACTTAAAGATCTGGGGGGGGGAATTCAACCATGGAGGTTCTGAGTTGAGCCTCCAAAGCTGAGAACAGGCCTTAGCCTTATGAGGGTTCTCTTAACCTAGGTGTGCAAATTGTCTTCTATAATCCCGTGACACGGCCTTTTTTCACTTTTCTTTTCTTTTCTCCACACTCAAAAAATCATTTTATTTATTTATTTATTTATTTTTTTGACAACGTAGCTGTCTGAGGGCTCTGTTTTTTGAGGGACAAAGTTGTGTTTTTTTTTTTCAGTGGTACTGTTTAATATATCATTTATGTACTGAAAAGCTTAAAAAAAAATACATAGTTGCGCCATTTTTGGTGAAGTCTTAGTTTTGTAATCTACATGCTGCAGCAGAAATGACAACTTTATTTTGTGGGTCAGTGCTATTATGAAGATTCCCAATTTACAGTTTTGGGGAATTTTTTTGTTCCACTGTTGTACTGCTTTTGACAAAAAAAATTTATTTAAAAAAACTATATATAATTCTCACCATTTTCTGACAACCCTATCTCCCCCCCCCCCCCCCCCCCCCATCGACGTAGCTATGTGAAGACTTTTTTCTTTCTTTCGCTGGATGATCTGCTTTGGGGGTATACAACTTTTTGAGTGCTTTCTTATTACATTTTTTTTCTTCTTGGCGACAGGATGACCAAAAATGTTCACCGTGTAGGGAGCCGACTCCCAAGCCCGCTGCATACTAAAGCCTGCGTACATGTTGCCAAAGAGTTTAAGTCTTTTGTAGATTAGTTTTGTTCTAGAGACCTTCCACCATTTTTGTGGTCTGTCTTTGGATTTGTTCTATTTTGTCAATGACTTTCTGTAGGTCACTGCTGAGGGTCTGGATCCCCAAGCTTATAGCCGGGTTGGGGTTTCAGAGGATTTTCTGTTGTCATCAACTCTGTTAAATGTCGATTAAGAGCCCTCTTGCTATTCAGAGATGTTTGATAAAGCCACATGGCTCTCATGCAGTTAATGATTGAGAGACTTGGGGTAGTGCTGAATCTGTTATCCCCCTCCTTTCCTGGCTGTCCTGACAATGGACTGTGCTAAGTTTAGCTTTTTTTCATCATTTTTAGTAGGGTTGTTCCCATTAAGAGTTGTTGTTCTGGAAGCCAGAGCAGGGGTGGTCAGAGGCTGTGAAGCATCTTCAGCTCCTTCTTTTATTTACAGCTGTAAAGGAGACTCCGTCCTCAGAAGTGCCGACCAAGAGGGAGAAGGATCCATCTGCAGAAGCCAAGCAGAAGCTGCGCATATTCTACCAGGTATTGTGGCCATGTTACAAGGAACACGGCTCTTCACTCCTGGTCCCGGGGACCACAGCTTTCCAGTCCTGATTTCCTGTAATATTCTGTCCTCATAGTTCCTGTACAACAACAACACACGGCAGCAGACGGAGGCCAGAGACGACCTGCATTGTCCATGGTGTACACTGAACTGCCGCAAGCTTTACAGTCTTCTCAAGCACTTGAAGCTTTGCCACAGTCGCTTCATTTTCAACTATGTGGTAGGGAGACCCCTGGAGCAGCACTTTTATATTATACACCTATAACTGACCAGCTAGAAATAACGGGGATCTCGTGACAAGGTGTAGAAAATAAGTCATGTGACACCGGGTCTAGTGACTACATGAACATGGCAAAAATAGAATTGGTATCTCCTACAAGCGCCCAATTCGTGGGGATGGGTGCTAATATTGCATGTCCTGGTATTAGGAGTGCAGTTGCTCTGCATATTCTCTTGAATACATTTCGTGGATTGACACTGAGATCATTGATCGCTTTCACTGGTCTGGGGTCAGATGCTGTTTATGGGGGTGCATGTCTCCTTGGGTAAGTTTTGAAAGTTCAGTGCCAACTCTACTACTCTTCTAGTATCATCCAAAAGGAGCTCGAATTGATGTGTCCATCAACGAGTGCTATGATGGGTCTTATGCTGGGAACCCGCAGGATATTCACCGACAGCCGGGTTTTGCCTTCAGCCGAAATGGACCTGTGAAGAGGACTCCGATAACCCACATCCTGGTGTGCAGGTGAGGATGTAGGCTGAATACTGGGTGTTAATGTAAACACTGACACTATGAGGGACCTTTCACATTGGCAGAATATTTACGCGACACTGCAGTGGATTTTACCATGAGGAAAATTTAACACCAAAAACCGCATGTCGAATATGGGGATTTTGATGCGCAATTAAAAGACAGAATTCTCCTGGCAAGACCACATTTAGGCGAGTGGAATTATTCTCACAATAAATAAAGGTCCCTAAATAAGAGTGCACTGTGCTCAGATGCCTGAGCAAAATGAGCTATATATTGTATTGGGGAGTGGGCAGCACAGTCATCACCTTTCAGCCCCATAAAGTAAGTTATGGGGTTCAAAGTTAAGGGAACAGGGTGTGCAGAGAAGTGTCTTTCATACTCACCCAGTCCCTCATTCCAGCACTGTGTCCCACGAAGCTCGTGTGCAGTAGCAACATGACTTTCTATATGCGCATCTTCCATTAATCTCTAAGAGTTAAAATTTAAGAAGTTTCAGCGGCGTGGTGCACGCTGGCAAAGATTGTTCCGATCCAAAGGACCCAAACAAAGTAAGCAGAAGGTGAATGCCAGCAGCACACGAGGTGTCGTTTCAAAGTCCCAAAGGGACCAGCTTTATTCCGCTTCGAGCAAGTAAAATGACAGGTAGCTGCGACGTTTTGACCAACTAGGTCTTTGTCAAGCTTGACAAAGACCTAGTTGGTCGAAACATCACACCTACCGACCATTTTACTTGGTTAGAGTGGAATAAAGCTAATCTCTAAGAGTTACATGTGCAGAAAGAGTCTAGTTTCTGCTGCGTGCGACTTCTGCAGGGATGTAGCACTGGAATGAATAACTGGGTGAATATGAAAGACACCTTCCCGGGCTTCCAGCTCAATCGCTTTAGAGCCCCATAACTAACTTTATGGGGCTCAAAGATGATTAACTATGTCCCTTTTAACGAGCTTTAGGATTTGAGTCTATAGGAACTGAGGTCTCCCATGTACGATTCATGTTTTCAAACTTTTTCCAGGCCAAAACGTACAAAAGGAGGAATGTCTGAATTCTATGAGTCTGAGGACGGTGAAGTGGAGCAACAGCGAACATACAGCAGCGGCCACAATCGCCTGTATTTCCACAGTGATTCCTGCCTTCCACTAAGACCCCAGGAGATGGAGGTGGACAGTGAGGATGAAAAAGACCCCGAGTGGTTGAGGGAGAAGACGATAACTGTAAGCATGTAGTGATTTAGCTGTTGAGTACAGAGCAATTCTATTTACTGCAGCTGCTTCTTACTTTCTCTATTCTCGTTTAGCAAATTGAAGAATTCTCAGATGTTAACGAAGGGGAGAAAGAAGTAATGAAGATGTGGAACTTGCATGTAATGAAACACGGGTGAGTGGTGGGCACAAGTGTATTGTATGACGTACAGCAGATCTAGTATAACATTCACATCTGACTCAGATTTTGCTGTGGATTTACAATCTGTTGCAACATCTGGGAAATATCTGCCAGAGGCCCAAGCATGCTAGGAGGCCTAAACTTCACAGCACGTAAATGTGATCATTAATTAATGGTGCTGAACCTGTAGTATGAATCTGCTGTGACTACATCATGTGCGACCGCTGCTGTTTTACAGCTGATTCTCATCACTGCTATTACCAGGGTGTATAAATGCTGAGCAGCTCAGAGAGGGAGGTCTGCAGTGTGATAGACAGCTGCTCTCTAAGCCTTGGGGGAGGGTAAGTAGAATTAAAGCGCCTAATTTATTAAACCTGCTTCACTGTATGGTGCACATAAATGTCTGCATCTTGTGGCACAGCATTAAATATGATTTTCAGCTGTGAGAGCAGGGCATGGATTTGTTGCCTGTGTTTGCAGTCAATGAATTTTTAGGCCACACTCGCACGAACGTATGCATGAAACGCTGCCTATCCGGCGGTGAGGCGGCCTAGTGCAGTGTATGGTAGCAGTTTTGTACTGCGAATGACAGCATTTCTCATGCATGCTGTCATGCGCAGTCTGGCTTCTTTTTTTTGATCAAATGTCCTGCTCTGTTGCTTTGTAACGGCGTATATAAACATAAATATGCTCCCATACAGAACAATAGGGCTCTGTTGTGCGTTATACGCGTCAAAATAGAACATGCTGCATTCTTTTTTGCGTGCGTATGGCACGCAATGAATATTCACAAATCAATGTACTTGCATTGACTCCATTCACCATGAATCACACTGTGAAATTTCGCTCGTGTAAACTCAGCTTAACACAGTAACATTCAAAGGTTTTTTTTAAAGCATGATAAACTGAAACGCAGTAGGGGGGATTTATGAAATCTCCCTCCCCCCCCCCCCCCCCCAATCAAGTTGAGCTGTGATTGGTTGTTTTCGACCAATCACAGCTCAACTTGCATTCCTCATAAGGCTCTTGAAAAATGAAAGCTTATGTGATTGGTTGCTATGGACAGACCGTTTTTGTTTTAGACAGTTTCATCAATCTGCTTCAGTATATTAGAAGACTGTAGAACTTGTGTGTATACATATAACTGCATTCTGTCCCCTTTGCAGCTGTGTGCAGTGGATTGGAGTTGTAGTCTGTAATGATTTCTCATTCCCTGCAGGTTCATTGCAGACAATCAGATGAATCATGCTTGTATGTTGTTTGTGGAAAACTATGGACCCAAAATAATCAAGAAAAACCTGTGCCGAAATTTCATGCTGCACCTGGTGAGCATGCATGACTTCAGTCTGATCAGCATCTCCACCATAGACCGGGCTGTGTCCAAACTGAGGGACCTGCAGGCCAAGATGGAGCGGGATGAGCCTTTGAGCTCCAGCACTGAGGAGACAACTGACGAGACAAGCACGCACCAAGTCAATGGCTTTACTGAGACCAATGGCAAAGAGCAAGCGCTAGAGAACGATCACACATCAGGGGCACTGAAGCAGAGCAAAAAGCAGCGTCTGTGAAGACGAGCCGAGCTTCCACCCCAGGGTGCCCTGCAAAGCAATACACCCCAAAAACCAAGCAGCTCCCCTTCCCCTCAGAGGCCGGAGGGCACAGAACTTTTTTACGTTTTTCTTTTTACTCTTCTGTTGTTGCTTCCAGGATAGACTGTTATTTTTACCTTTTTTCATAATGACAAATGAAGTTTATATTTCACCCACACACTTTAACATTTTTGGGGGTGCAGAAAACAAACATGAAATATGTGCTCCCTCACATTAAAATTTAGGGGAAACTTGTACATTTGTTAAATCTGTATGACGGTAACGTTCATGGCTACTTAATGTCCCAATGAATAAACTGTATACAGACTGTACTGCGGCTGCTGAGCAGTGTCCAGCATGGTGACGGGCTCTGCAGTATCAGTTGTTCTCTTGGGGGGCTGGATCTGCAGTATCATGTTTGTGGCTCTCCATTGTAACTTATGGGTGTCTCCTCTGTAGTGGTGTTCAATTCCACGGTGTCACACATTCTGGGGCTATCCTGCCTTGGGTACAGCGCTGCAGTGTGGCACTTCTCTGGTGCCTGGCACTGCAGTTCTGCATCTTGTGGCTGTATATTCCTGGGAGGGTCTTGCCCTGCATACAGGCTCCAGGTTCTGGCTGCCCGATTCCACTGGTGACCTTCACCCCTCTGGTTTTGACTGGATCGGTTGTCCTTATTCTTACCGCAGTGATTATTAGTCTTTATTTATACGGGATGTGTGGTGCTTGGATCACCGGCCTCTGCTCTTCCGTCACCTTTTTCTATTGTATCTACAATCTTCTACTCCAGTTGTACATAAAGCGAGGGGTCGGTCATGTGAATGTTTGTTCGTTGTCGATGCTATTTAATGACGTTTGTGGGGAGGGACAGTGTTCACCATGTGGTTTCGGCTTTGACTGATGCTTCTCTACCAATATAGAAAGGTTTTATAGCTTTGGGGATAATTCTGAATAGAAGGGTGATATTTTGTCTTAACTCCTTGTCTCCCTGCAGTCCCTGCCTGCACATATGTAAAGACATGTAGGCTCTATGTAGCCCGTTTGGCAATGTTTGCACACGACACAGTGGCAGATCCCTGTGTCCTGTTAACTTTTGTCGTGTCCATTTCTAATAAACTATAAAATGAAGTGCCCCCTCCCAACCCGAGTCCTGTGTCTTCTGTAACCTGCCCCTCCCATGCTAATTCATGTAGTAATAGGGAGGAATGGACATTAATAAATATCTTCTCCAGCCAACATAGCTCTTATAACTGACGCTCCCTTCACCATCATATCCAATGTACCCCAAGACCTTCAAAGGCAACACTGAACAGTCAAAAATGCAAACTTTATTTATTGTCGTAATAGAACAGTGCCCTGCAGGAGGGGCGTGCCATGAACTGTAGAGGAAAGTGGTGGGTAAAGCAGGGGAAGGGTTTGAGGTACCGAGGCAACAGCCTGGGCCCTTCTCAGCTAGTGTACCTAAACCTGCCTTGTGATACAGTCTGTAGCATGACTGTATCCGCTTGGATGAAGCACAGGTCACCTGGCAAGGATTCTGGAATCGCCGCCGTTGGAGGGTATTCACTCAACTTTTATTTTTTACGCTTCATAGTAAATACACAAATCGCAGATATAATATAAAATAAACGGCTGAACGTTCTTGCTTCATCCCTCATACAAATTAAAGTAAATTATTTTAATTAATAGCAAATGCTTTTTAAGATCAAGTATAGAAAAAATTACGGAAGCCTGCCCCTACCCCCTCCCCCCACACCTTACCCTTTTGAGTCTGCATTTTGGAAAAAAAATACTGATACCAGTCTAAATGTGTAAACAAATGTGCAGTTATGAAGGTCGGGGCACCCTGTTGGTGCAGTTTGCAAATGAATTAATTTAAAGGTGTTATCTGCCCATTTTTTTTCACTGATCACCTATCCTCTGGATTGGTCATCAATAGTTGATGGATGGGGATCCGTCACCTGCTCATCCCGCCTGCTATTCATTGCAGCAGGCCGGCTGTTGTCCTAAGCAGACAGGTGCTATGACGTCTGTTTCTGTGCTGTCAGGACTGGATGCTGCTTCGGACCCACGCGGATCAGCTGATTGCAGTGGCTGAGGCCTCATTTCAGACATATGATGATCATTGGTCACATGGCCTAAAAGCAGCTCTGTTTTATTTGTGTGAATAGGACTCATCTGCTCTACCAGCCATCTTTACTGTACAGTGTATGGATGGCATTGTACATGGTATGGACTGAAACGGTCCTCTCCCTGCACCATTGTCACTTCAATAAGTCAAAGGCAATCCCAAGTGGCAGCCCCCCACCAATTACCTATTGATGACTGGGCCTGAGCATAGGTCGTCAACAATTTAGTCCCTTCGCCTTCCCCTCATCTCCTCCCTAAGGCTGCCTAGCTAGCTCGAACAACAAAAACAATATTGGAGTCAACTGACATAAATAGGTTCATGACTACAGATCCATTGTGTTTTATTTTGTCGTCCTCCTTTTTAGGTATTGCTTGGCTCACCGGCATACACCCACCTAGTATACATTGAAATACTTTTCTATGTATTTTTTCCTGAACATGGTAACAGATTAACGGAAGGATTGTTCTTTATAGGCGTAGAAGCACATTATGCCAGCGGAGCTGTCCCTGGTTGCACATATCTATGGTAAGACTCTTTGCCAGCGGGGGTCCCCTGGTTCCGTATCTTATGCTGAGAGAATCATGGCAGCGGAGGTTTCCCTTGCTCTATAGAGACGCGAAGAAGAAAAATTCTTTCCAGCGGGAATTTCCTGGTTCTACATATTCAACATAACAATTTATGCCAGTAGCATTTTTTCACACAAGTAGGAGTCTCTGGTTTAAATGTATATATTTGCGCCAGCAGGGATTTTTTTAAACATTTTTTCAACATAACTTCCTAGCATTTATCCTATCCCCTTTCTAGATCTACCAGTGGTTCAGCTCTTTCATTTATCATACTTTGCTTTTTAGCTGCGGTCCCAGAGTAGTGTGCATGTCCTGTCCCGTTTCGCTTGCCCCACAGGACGCTTCCAGCCTCGGCTGTCTTTTCCGGTTGGCGCATACACAACAGTTCCACCCTAGCTTGGCTCTTTGCCACTAACTGGTCCGGTTGTGACAAAGCATACACCCATTCCTGGATGGGCATTTCACATGTGGTATTAGCTGTAGCCTCCCATTAGGTTTTGTAATGTGTGCGGTCCAGTGGTTGGTAAGGTGGCGATAGACTTGTATATACACTATATGGACAAAAGTATTTGGGCACTGCATGTTCTTCAGAAAAAGTTATTTTATTTAGTAAGGTGTTGGCCCTCCTTTTGCTTGTATTACACGTCAAAGCATACTTTCCACAAGTTCTCTAAGTCTGGGCAAGAAAAGCTCGTCATTCCTAATGCAAGGCTGTGAGAAGAGATAGATGGGCGTGGGTGGCGGTGTTGTACGCCTCGCCCAGTTTGCCCCACAAGTGCTCGATCGGATGAATCGTTATTACAAAATGAGCAGCCTTTTATTTTACTCGTGCTCTTCGGCAAACTCGGTATTTGCTGATTTTCTGCAGTGTCCAAATACTTTTGTCCATACAGTGTATATCTTGCTGAGGCTTCAACCTGGCCTTGCCTCTTGTGCCTGGCAGCTGGATCCTTGTTGTGTTAAGGTGACCCCTTTTTTCTTATGGGAAATTGTTTTATACATCATTTTATCAGCATATTAATCTTTCTATAGTCTTGAGCTGCTCTAGCAGACCTTCAGGGAAAAGAAAATACTGTAAGATCAGACCTAGATTATGCACCTCTTCCAACCAGCATGGGTATATATTCAACGCCTGTATTACTTAGGCTAATTTCACACAAGCGACTGTGTTACTGGACCATGAAACTCAACCAGATATTACACTCACCAACATAAAATTTTGTATTAAAACTGCTTTGGGGTAAGTAGGATAGCAGAATGTTTCCCACAATTCTCAATGGGAAACCTTGCGTCACACATGTGCATCTAGCATGTTCTGTGATGCTGCCAAAAGAATGGGGTTTATATTCGCCTGAGATTTGTGTGTCTCGCAACACACAAACCGCGCACTAGAATCAGGCCCGTGTGAAACCGGCTTTAGGAAGATAGTCCGATACCTGAAAAGCCTAGTAAGAGCAGCAACAAAGCAAAATTACATATTAGGTGTGTTCAACTTATAGCTGCTGCTGATACATCACTTTTATCACCTGAATGTTCGCGTCCTCAGGAAAGTGAAGCTATGAAAAGAAGCCAAATGCCTAATGAATCGCCAAAGAAGAGAAAAAGGGCTCTTTGTGCCAGATGTGTATTCCCAGCAACAGGGCGAGGAAGGGGCGCTGCAGCCCTGAAACTCCCTTCTGGATGCTGGTTTGAAATAAAAACTGAGAACTTAAGCTAAAATTAACTTATCGGCTGCTGCTTCTCTTCTAGAAGGTTGCGTTTGCATCCATTTATGTTACATTAGCCAGATAAAAAAAAAAGAAGACCTAGGTTCAAGATTGTATACGAGTTCCTCAGGTAAAGTTGATCCAGCGGCGGCCTAGTTGTCAAATAGGTCTTCTACCTGAAGAATCAGGTCAGAAAGGCATGTAGACTGGTGTACAGATCCGTACAGAGACCAACAAAGATGACGAGTTTTTTTCCAAAAGGGTTTTCAGAAGGCGAAAGTTTAGATATTGTTTTTAACGTGGAAGAGCTAATAACTGGAGAAGATTCGGTCAGGGTAGACCGACCTAAGGGTTTGTAGAAGATTGAAAAATAAAGGCAAAAGAATTTTGACTCCAGATATCAGTGGGTACCTGTTGGCACAAGATTGCTAGAATTGTCAGCTTTGACCAAGTATTATTTCATACAAATGGATTCTCAATATCGGATATCAAGTGATGCTTTAGGATTCCTACAACTTATGCAAGACTGATGTCTTTAAAATAATTAAGTAACCGCTCTTCTCAGAATTTCAACAAAAGACGACCATAGAGCCTGTTCCTCAAAAACGAAAAGGATAGAGTTGACTCAAAAGTGTTTATATGGAGGTTAGATACTTGGATCACCATCTCAAAAAAATTCAAAATGGACACAGAGGTTATTGACCCAAATTAGCCAAGTAGGAGATTTCATGGTTAAACTTGACCCAAAAAATGCACATACCCGTTAAACAGGAAGTCCCTGTGTGTCGCAGTATGCCAGAATGGAAGAATACAGCATGTTCAGTTCAGCAGCCTTGGCTTCTATAAAGGTTATCAGTCTTTTGATGTTACTAATCTTGTCTCTTGGAAGGAACAATACATTTCGGGCACATGCATCCACGATAAACCCCAGGAAATAGTTTTGGGTAGAGGCAGTTAAGTCTGGTTTGCCTAGATTGGCCAGGATTCCAAGCTTCTCTAGGAGCTAAATAGTCTTGCTCAACTGCAGTAGGATCGTAGGAGATGGAGCCATCAGAAGCCAATCGAGACAGGGAATCGGCTGTATACCTTGTGGTCTTATTGCTGCTCCAGCGGTGACAATTACACAGATCTGCGTCCAAAAAGCTGTTTGATTATTTTCAACTAATTTCTATGTATTTTGGTGTGCTGAAAACGAAGAAAAAAATCCTAGACGTCAGGATTTACCGCAAAATGCTAAATTCTCTTCAAATGTAGCAAATTTTTCGCCATTTTTTTTTTCCTTAGGGTTTTTCGCTACATTTAAAGTCAAAATTACTATTAATTATTTCCCATCAGTGCATTTGCATGACAGGAATTTGACCATAAGAAAATCCTTCCAGATGAAGGAGCAGATTCTAAACCACAGATGCCTCAAATCAGGGTTGGGGAACACACTGTGGAAAGTACTGGATTCAGGGTACCTGGACCAACCAGTTCAGCCAATCCTCTTCCAACCTGAGGGAAAACCGGATGGAGCTTTATGGTGGAACCAACAGCCCTTTATTAAAATACAAATGCAGAAGCATAAGGACAAGGGTGGAATTAATTTTAGAAGATTTGAGGGCCATACATATCGGAGGATCCTTGAATATACAAGATCTTCGCAGGATTCCAAATCCCAGAGTCTTCAATAGGAGATGTGGGGTACCCCTCAAATAGATCTTAAGGTCAACAATATCGATGAGCGAGTGTACCCGCTAAGACAAATTACTTGAGTATTGCTTTTTGCGACTACCTGCCCGCTCGTCTCAAAAGATTTGGGTGCCGGCGGGGAGGAACGGGGGGGATCTCTCTCTCCTCCCCGCTCACTCCCGCAACTCACTGCTCACCCCTACCGGCACCCGAATCTTTTGAGACGAGCGAACAGGTACTTGCAAAAGGCAATACTCACTCAAGTAGTTTGCCTTAGCGAGTACACTTGCTCATCTCTAGTCAACAAGCAAAATCGAAAATTAAAGGAGTCCAGCTGATCACCCAACGATCAAAGATATCTTTAGAAGCAATTAGAAAAAAAATCTTTATATATTTCCTATGGTCCCGATGAATCTTCATAAAAATTACTTCTGGACAAACTGCACGTCATTCTTCTGAAACCTTTTTGGCCAAGAAGAGCTCGGTTTCCTCTAGTGTTGAGGCTTCTCATGCAGATCTTCTCCTGCAGAACGGATTCTTCCATCCTCGTCTTAGCAAATTACATCTTAATGGCCTGGAACCTGAGAAATCAAGACTAAAATAAAAATGCCTCTCAGATGAGGTCATGTACATCTTGCTAGCAGCCAGGAAACCGTCCACCACTAACCTACTGTATATGCAAAGACCTAGAAAGCCCTCTCCGCTTGGCTCTAATCTCATGACTCTACGGACGTTGATCTTTCTAGTTTTGCAAGAGGGGTTGTGGAAGAGTTTAAAAGTAAATACTCAAGAGTCCACACGACAGCCATCAATATATTTACGGATGGAAGATTCACAAGCCAGTACGTCATGGAAGCGGAGTACTTCTTGCAAAATGACGTACCCTTACGTCATGGGGATATTTAGGATCATAGCAGATCTCACGCTATCCCGCAGCGGGAACCGGCTATCACTAGTAGCCGACGTCCCGCTGCAACAGCAAGGGGCTCTGGAGATGCCGCCCCCACCCCCGTCGCTGTTAACCCCTTCCCTGCTACGATCTAAGTAGATCGCGGCAGGAAAAGGGTTCAGAGAGGGAGCACGCTCCCTCTGTGACTCCAGCCGACTCTCGCGATAACATTGCGAGAGCCCGGCTGGTTGCTATGGCAACAGGACGCCGCATACCGACGTCCTGTATTGCCATAGACTGTGATCGCTATGGTAAGCGATAAGGCATGGCAGGAGAGACGTCCTGCCATGCCTTATGGTAGCAATCTGCAGTGCTGCAGTAAAAGTCCCTCAGGGGGACACAAATGGTGTAAAAAAAAAAGTACAAAGAATAAAAATGAAAAAAAAAAATAAAAAAAAAAATTTACAAATGTTTTAATGCCAATATGAGAAAAAGCATAATTAAAAATCCCACATATTTGGTATCGACGCATCCGTAACAACGCGTACAATACATTGAACGCGCTTATTATCCTGCACAGCAAAAAGTTTTAAACTGCTAAAAAACTGAGGCAAAATGCTAATTTTTTGCATTTTGCCTCCCAAAAAACGCAATAAAAGTGATAAAAAAACGTATGTACCCCAAAATGGTACCAATAAAAACTACAGCTCGTCTTGCAAAAAATAATCCCTCAGAGAATTCCGTCCATGAAAAAAAATTTAAAAAGTTATAGGACTTTGAATGCAGAGACTTAGAAAAAAATTATAATTTCCTAATTTCCAAAAAAAAGTGTTTTTATTGTGGAAAAGTGGAAAAAATCTAAAAAAAAATAAAAATAAAGAATTTTGGTATTGTTGTAACCATACTGACGCGCAGAAAAAAAAAACTAGTGTGTCATTTATGCTGCATAATTAACGCTTTAAAAAATAAAATAAACATCTATGGCAGAATTGATGCTTTATCTCTCCCTGCGATCATAAAAAAAAAAAAAAAAGTTTTACAATATGGTCTATGTAACCAAAAATGGTACCAATAAAAACTACACTTCGCCACACAAAAAACAAACCCTTATACGGCTGCGTCGACGGAAAAATAAAAAAAAGTTATGGCTTTTGAAAAATGGAGATGAAAAAAATACCAAAAATCGTTTGGTCCTCAACACCAAAATAGGCCATGTCATTAAGGGGTTAAGGAATAGTTCCTGGGTCATTCCGTGTCAGTTCAACCAACGCTCCCGGTCGACCATCTCAGATTTCAATGAAACTTTGCACAAAGATAGACCCTGACCCTAAACTAAGATAGCCAGAATATTAGGCTTCAAAGTGCTTTGGTTCACGAGCTACAGGTCTTAATCTAGGGGGTTGTCATGTGATTACAGCCTACAGGTCTTAATCTAGGGGGTTGTCATGTGATTACAGCGCGCAACCTGAAAAAAGGGGCGATTTCCATCCATTGCCAAGCCAGTTCCAATGACTCTAGAGCAATGAAACTTCACACACTAGGAGAACTTTTGGTGCTGAATCCGGCTAAGCTCCTCAGACTGCCACTCATCATCATTCTGCCACCATTGCATGTCAAAGTAGCTGAAAAATTCTATCGCGCAAAATAAAACTCATATTTTAAGCAGTAATAACTCATAATCAATGCAATCCAACTCAGCTCTGAATTTATCAATGTGTACTCCATAGAAATGTTTCTCATTCACATTATGGACCCAAAAGGATGCACAGCTCTTAAGATACAATGAGTCAAAAATGGCAAAACACACTTTTTTCTAATTTTTCCCTTTTTCAAAGGCGAAAATCGGAATGTACTTTTTTTTTTTTTTCCATTTTTGTTCTATTTGGAAGAGAATTTTTTGCTCTACAAGATTCAAATGTTTTTCATTTTGTTCCCAGACCTAGATGGGAAAATATCAATGCCTGTGAAGGTCCTATGCACTCGCGGAGGTCAAATCTATATATATATAAAGCTGAAAGCCCTCACTGACTGACTGACTCGCCAAAAGTTCTCCAACTTCCCGATGTCGTAGAAACATGAAATTTGGCGCAAGCATAGATTATCTCCAAAATAGGAAAAGAAATTGGGTCCCAACTCGATTATTCAATTCTAGCGCAAAAGAATTGGCGTCGAAATTTAACGTACATAATCTAAATCACTCACTTCCCAATGTCATAGAAACGGGAAATTTGGCACGAGCATTGATTATGTCATAAATAGGAAAAGCTAATGGGTCCCAACTCGATTATTCAATTCTATGAGCAAAAGAATTAGCGTCCAAATTTTTTTTTTTTTACAAGCAAGGCAAAGAGCCAGAAAAGACAGCAAAGGAAGCCCCAGGGTGCAATTAGACAATTTTGTAATTTATTGGTAATTGTTGAGCTGATGGTGCAGCCCAGCAATACTCAGTAAATCCAAAGCATTAGCAGTCTGGCGTCTGCATCCTTAGGATATGTTCACACCGGCCGCATTCACTGCGCATTTTCAAAAGCGGCACCTAATGCGCTGCAAAGGGTAAAATCCACAGCGTATGATAATTCCGCACTATGTGGATGAGATTTAGTACATCTCATTCCCATGGCTTGTACTGCAAATGTGGATTTTCTGCATGTGTCCCTACCCTTTACACACATGCGAATCATCCACCAACCGTTAAGGAGTAATTTTTTTTCTTAGTACAAAATATAGAACAATTTATAGTAACGGGTAATGAGGTGCGTTAAAAAGCACTTAAACACAGGAAAATACAGCAGATCGCGATGGTCGAATGCTGGCCTGAGAAGCCCCATTGAAATCAATGGAGGCGATTTACAGCGTTTACCGGGACATTTGAGACGCCACGGTAAACGCTGTAAAAAGCGTTGTGCGTGAGAGCGGCCTTAGGGCTTATAGACAGAAAAGCATTTGTGCTGCAGATTAGGCATGCAAAATTTGTGCGCAATATGCAGGTAATAGAGCCCATTGATTTTAATGGCTTCGGCCGTGTGCGTTACTTGTGTGCACAATTTGGTTGTGCCAAAAAAAAAAAAAAAACGCAGCATGCCCTATTGTGGTGAGTATTGTACACCAAGTAGCGCCTATTGAACGCTATTGTCCATTGAAATAGAGGAAAGCGTGCTTGCGGCGGGGGGGGGACAGACAGATGACATCACGCAAATATGCAGCATAAATACGCTTATGACCGCGTGGAGCCAGCCTTAAGTAGAGATGTGTGGATTGGCACAGACATGCCCAAAATTGTGTCGCTTGTAGTTTATAAATTAAGTGGTCACATGATGTTTTCATGTAAAAAAAACGCATCACTTCGGGGGTGTAGCGACAGCCGCAGCTGAGGATTGTGGCATTTTGGGAGGCTTTGTATCATATGCACCTAGCACGTGGTGTGATGCTGCCGGCGGCCCCATTGAGAACATGTCCCCGGCCCGCCGGATCTCACATGCGGGAGCCCACAGCAGAATCCAATCCTGCCCGCGGCTGAGGACCCTGCTTACCCATCTGGGTCCTGTGTGGGTCTTCTTTTTGTTTGCTGTGGATGTGTGCGGAAGCGCCGTCTGGCGCACTGCCCCACAAGCGCAGTGGAGTTTTTGTTTTTTTTTTATTCCTGCTTTCCCCCCAGTATCTGTGGCCCGTCCGCAATTGAATTGCAGACCGCCGTGGATTGGACGGCTTCCGGGCTTAAATGCAGCATGCTCCAATTTTTTTTCAGACCAAAAGGTCCGGAAATCACGTCTGCCCGTGGACATTGGGCCTCACGCCACTCGCACACAAGCGGTTTACAACGCTGACAGCAGTATTTTTATGAGCGCTTGCTGCATTTTTACTGCATCTTTGGGGAGTAGTAAAGCAAGCTGATGTCACCATTTTTTCTCCCCTCCCGCTGGCTTACTAATCAGCGTCTTACTCAGTGGTTAATGCACCCCATTCCTATCAATGTGCAATGCAGAGCGTAAAAACACACTAATGCACAAAAATAGAACATACAGCGTTCATTTTAGCGTGCATTATAAACGCTGCACTAAACTGCTCGTCTGAGAAGCTCCATTGAAACGAATTGAGGCTTAGTGTAGCGGTTGTTAACACTGTAAGAAAATGTCTGTGAAAATGAGGCCGAACAGTCAATATTCAGGAAATTCTGTTTCCTAAACACACTGGGCTATCACGGTGCACCACATTGCAATTTTTGACTGCGCATGACAGCGTATTTCACAAGTAGCAACATTGCATATAAACGCCACCCATACGCAATGTAATTGCATATGCACAGCGTTTATTACGCACCCATTGAGAACTATGGGGCTCTGTTACACATAATACACTGTAAAATAGAACATGCTGCAGTTTTTACTCATATACAATGAAAAAGCGCCACTGGGAGTGCAACAGTAAAAAAAAAAAAATCTATGTATTTGCGCTTCTGCGATGTACCGCGTATTATACGCGCATACATTATGTACCTAAAAGGCGATTCAAATGCGTCGGTGTGAGCTCAGCCTTAAGCAGGGGTGTTTGAGGGTACTCTGATTAGGCGGCTCATAAATAACTCCTCGGACTTCATAAATTTACGGACAAGCTTGAGTCTAGTGCCGCTCTTTGTTCTAGGTGTCAAGAACTTTCTTGCCAACCAGCAGGCTCCTTCACACGGGCGTCTGAGCAGCTCGGTGCTGCAGATCATGGAACCAACTATGCTCTTGTGCGCGCGGATTTTAGTGCTCCTTCACACGGGCCTGTGCGTTCACCTCAATGCTACATTCTTGTGGACGCCTCTTTGCGCGCATAAAGGCGTATTTTACTGTACTTTTTCCGCCCGCAGACCATGTTCATTTACGTGCCGCCAACAAGACGCACCACTTGCAATGGCTAATTAGTTCATATGTGTCATTTTTCCAGCAGTATTATGCATCTCCGCAGACATTTGGCGCACCTCATTGGTTTCTATGGGCACCTTTAGTGTGCAAATGCACAGAAAAGTAGAGCATGCTGCTTTTTGTTCTAGCGTGGCGAAAATACACCTGCAAAATACGGAAATGCGAACGAACCCATTGGAATCAGTAAGTTCTATTCTCTGCGCAAATACACAGACAATCCTCCGAAGTAGTAGAGGACATACTGTGCAATTTTTAAAAAGCTTCTAGACAGAAGAAAAAGCGCCGATCTGTGACAGACCCTCCAACCGGGGGTCCCAACATAGATGCAAATCCATTCTCAGATCATTGGGTTTTTAACTAATACCCTTAAAAGTTCCCAAGTTCTGCAGGACGACTACTTGGAGCAGAACATAATGTGGCCATGTTGTATCTCCAGCACTAGAGCCGATAGGGCAGAACTGGGGTCAACTTGAAAATCGGCACTCCATATATTCTCAAGAATAGGTCTAACTTTTAAGGCACCAAAAGGTGTGTTGGTCAGTGAGTGCGCCTCATAGTGGTGGTTGCAGCAAACTGAATGACACCATGTGCCGGTATTGGGGATGTGGCTCCGCCCCCTGTACAGATACACTGACAGCACAGGAGGATGCTCATGGTGGGAGGTGCAGTGCTCTGTGCCACTATGTAGGGGAACAGACAACACGTTTCACTACCGACCCCAGCACACATTGGATGCATAGGAGGGCAGCTGCTCGGGGGGCGTGGAGCATAAGAGAAAGAAGAAAAACTTCACAAAAATACAGAAGTCAAAAGTGGCATCTTTATAAAAAAATACAACATTCTCGTAATAAAATAAGCCCTGAGCTGAAATCTGTAGACACAACGGGAAGCGGCGCCCCGACACCCAATAATACTGGAGGTAATGTGCGCTACATAGACGAACGGACCATCAGAGAGATAAGCGGCGCCACCATGATACTGGCAGCGGCCTCAAGGGGAACGCCGCTCATCACTTAATTCCATGAGACCAACAAATTGTGCAGTTTTCACAAGTAAAATGCCAATTTTCGGTAAAACCAGACGCTGCAGCACTTCTTGCACTTTAGACTCGCAGGTAAAAGCTTTAGGATTCTCACCTGTTCAGATTTATTTGGAGAACGTCTTTGTTAATAATTCCTGCGGTGAGAAATACAAATTCCCCCAAAAGCGAAGGAGAATTTTTACCTGCAGCGCTCTCCGAATTCACAGTAGGAATATTACACATATAGGGGTGCAGCTCAGTTGCCCTCCCTACAAGCACGATGGCACATACGCCAGACCGCTAACGCTTTATCAGCAAGGCGGCAACGATTCTATAAGTGACCGCGGGTGGAACGCTTCCCTCGTTGTATTTTATGGTGAATCAGGGGCCATGATTTGCTCATTTCTATTATGGTGGCACTGTGATTACAACTGATGTTTGAGAATGGGATCCACATATCCGTCACGTCCCAACTACTAGGGGGAGGGAGTCGGAGTTGGCGTTCACAGGACCCGACCTTCCACCAACAAATGGATCTTGTACACTAAGTAATCAGGACCACCTTTCTCAGACCACTAAAACACAACAACCTTCCAGCCCTGATGGAAAAAGGAGCATCCAAAATACAAGGAGTCACATGGCTGCTCCAACAGCCAATCAAAGACCACCTCCCGGTTAGCGGAGCCGATGGTCACTCTGCGTCTTTGGTGTGACCCCTCATTGTTGGCTGCCAGGCTGACGAGCTTCATATCAAAGGTGATTGTGGATCCTGGAGCGATGGGCGGCAGCTGATTGGTCATCTCCTTACCGTTCACATAGACGACACCTATGAGAGACACAGAACACATCAGACCCGCCGCTTAGGAGCGTGAAATCCCGGGACAGCAGGTTCCAGGACGACTTACCGTTGGAGCTGATGCACACAGCTTGGTCCCTCTGCAGGGAATCCAGTCCGTCATCCTTCCCTACACAAACTCCGATGCTGTCCCTCCGGTCAGGGACACCGGTGGTCTCCACCCTGGAAGGGGTATATATATGGTTAAATAGTTACAGTCCCAATCTATCCATGGGGTAACAGTGAGAGGACTCCAATATGGCTGCCCACTGGAAAGGCGCCTAGTGCAGAGTTAGGATCTGGTTATTGATTACTTAGGACGGAAGTGGAACGAAGAGTAGACTGAGCAATCAGGATAGCTGCTGATCGCGGGGACATGTCAGTAGCTGTATAATACGCTGCTAAAAGCTGCATCTTGGTCAGCTATCGGGATGCACTAGATGGCGGAATAACATGGAGGATACCTCCTAACATGCCCTCACATACAGGAGGCGGCAGAAGCACGGACAACTCTTACCTGAACGTCAGTGTCTGACCCAGGTAATACGTGGCAGCCTTGGAGTAGAGGACGCTGTGCTGCAGCGAGTCGTTGCGCAGGGCGATGTTCCTACGGCTGCTCAAGCTATAACAGTCCAGTCCTGGACTCCACTCTGTAGGAAACAATGACCGGTGTCACCAGTGTAGAGGACTCCCATAGAGAACGTACCGAAGGAGCAGGAGTCTCACCATGTGGGAGGAGGGAGGTGTGACCCAACTGTGGCACACTCCAGGGGCTCCATTCCTGGCGGCCATCACCCCGGGTGCAGACCCTGAACTGATAGTCAACGTTAGGGTCAATGTGAAGCACGATGAACTCAGACTCGCTGCCCACGTAGGCATCCTCAAAGTGACCCAAAGACGTCTTACGATACTGAAGTCTGTAATCCTGAGCTACAAAGTCTTCATCCACCTGAGAGCGGGCACAGAATCAGTGGAGGCAAACAAGGCATCAGCGGAGGAGACCCACGTGGCATTGGCAGAGAGGGCAGAGAGAGAGACATCAGCCGGGGAGGACTGGGCAGATCTTGTGCTACTTGGGTTCTCAATTATATTTGCAGCTTAAAGGGGTTTCCCTGACTAAGAACATCCAACAGACAAGTGATACATATTATTGCAGGGACCCTCATCAATCAGTAGAACAGGGATACCGCTCCGGTCTTTCCTCACTACACCACCCAGCAATCATACATTTACCACACGTGTCACGTATAAGAGTCCGGCCCTCCGCCTCATGTTCTGTGGCCCTCCGGCCGTGCAGCATTCTCCTCGCCCAGCCTGCAGGTCCGGTGATGGCAGTGCAGTCTGACCACTCCAACCCCCTGGCGTCTGTGTGCACCAAACTGTACGCAGCACAGATGCTGAGGGGAGAGGTCAGACTGCACTGCCAGACCTGCAGGCGACGTGAGTGGGACGCCTGTAGAGATGCTGCCTGGCAAAGACCGATAGGGAGCCTTCTATTGCTACTGGGAATAGTATGAGGGTCACTGATTACTACTGGGGCAATAAAGGGGACATCATCACTACTGGTGCCACTAGGGGGGTACTGTTAGGGCTCGTTGATAGCGGTATAAGCACATTTCGGTTATTTACAACCGCATTTTTCAGGCATATTCATGTCCAAATTCACTATGTATTTGCGCACGCAAAAAAAAGATTGCAGGTGGGCCCTTTGAAATGCACAAATATGCTGCGTACACGCAGGTTTCATACATATTCATGCGGCGTATGCACTGGAATAGCCTACTGCGGTGGGTCATATCATGTATATTTTACTGTAATTGTACATCGCATGAAATATATGCTTGTGTGAACGAACATATCGAAATCTTATGCTGCCAAATACGTTCGCGTGAACAAGCCCTTACTATGCAGTCTTACAATCTGCCCTTTGAAGAAACCATAAGGCTGATGTGGCCCTCAGTGAAAAGGTGTTTTGATGCCCTCTGACCTATCCTAGGGATATTCTTCTTGGGAATAACTATGTAAGGACAGCTCCCCGCCCCTCTGGAGGGCAGCGATTACAGGATTTCATCATTCAGTGCTGCAGAATAAAACATTCCCATCAGATCTCTGGATATAAACAGCATCCTCATTCACTGATAGCAAGCAGATCTTATAAGCACAAAGTCTACTAGACAGTGTAAGAGTCTGAGGGTACGCACCTTACACCATCTCACCAGGATCCCTCCGGGTCTCTCCATCAGTAGCTCGATCTGCACTGGGGGTCTGGAAGCCACTTCTCCGTGCTTCGAGATGTGACCCCTGGCGATGGCCAGGAAGGTGTCGTCCAGCTGAGCGGAGAGGCAGGGGACCTCCACCAACGAGGGGACCTCTGGCAGACTGCAGACATCACACATGACCAATCAGCCCCATCTCTGCTCACAGCCCCTCCCACCAAATCCCCTGCAGTTCCTCACCTGTCCAGCTGGATGTGCAGAGCTTTGTTGGTGAAGTTACAAAGTTTCTGAGGGTCTTCACTATTGCAGGACAGAGCGACCTCTCCTGGGGAACAGAGGGATTACAGGTCAATTGAAACCAACACAACCAGGGAATACACCCCAACCTGCCTAGAATATACCCCCCTTTTCTGCACACCTTCACGAAGCAACCCGTCGGCCGTGCTGACCCCCAGCTCCAGCAGCTTTTGGCAGTCGTCCAGCGGTTTGATGCTCTCATGCTCTATGAGGTCCACCTGCTGCATCAGAGTGACCAGGCGATCGTCCAGCATCTTGGACACCGTGGTCTTCATGTCCTGGAAGTGCTGGCGGAGCGCATCCCGGGTCTGCGCCGCGCTCTCCTTGATCTGCGGGGAAGACCATTATAACACTGAGTGTGGTAGGGAAGGGGGCTTGTTGTCAGTAATAAGGATCACAGACGATGCAGCGATATAACATGAGCAGATACAAGTCTCAGCAGGGCATATCACACCGAGAGGGAGCCGCAGGCGCCGCCAGGAAATGAGGAAAGCGCTCGCATCTCTCAAGACCTCACTGAGAGTTAGTACAGGAAGGAGTCTGGTTAGAGAAGTTTCCTTGGGGGGGAGGCGCACGTAGAGAGGAGCCTCGCATCAACCTCCCATAACGTAGTGTAGGGCGGCTGATCACACCACATCCTGCTCACAGGCAGAAGAGCCTCCATCAAAACAAGTGCCAACTGTGTGCCCCCCTCATAGGAAAACCACAACTCAGCACTGCTGCCATGTTGGTCCCGACATGGGGGGTCCTGGTAGGGGATGGACACTGGGGCTCCTGTGTTGGGGGGGCTTCCAACACTGGGGGACTCATGTCTCGAGAAGGTGGTGTTTAATACAGGGGGAGCCTGTCATAGGGGGGCTTCTGTATTGAGGAGTCTAAGGCAGGGGTGGGTGTCCGACAATGGGGGGGCTCATGTAGCTCATACAAGAGTTTAAGGCTGCGTTCACATCTGCGCAGAGCCGGCACAGGAGAGCGGTCCAGCATGTGACCACATTTATGAGAGGCGCCCCAACGGACCCCATTATAGTTAATCGGGTCAATCGAGGCTTTTCGGTTCCCTTATACGAAGGTTCCCGTTCTGCCGGGGGATTCCCCTTTACTACTTTCTGATTAGAGTAGAAAACAGGACCCCCCCATGCAGATGTGAAGGCAGCCTGCTACTGGGAGGACTACTGTGTTAGGGGGATGGGAGGGGGACATGACATGGGGGATACGTGTTTTGGGGGTGTTTGGTACTGCGGTCTCCATTAGGGGGAGTTCCTGTGTTGGCAGGTGGTGTTGTCTGATTCCTATGTTTTGGGGTGTGGGGCTAACACGGGGAGAGAATGTCAGTCACAGGAAGGACAAATGTTCTCCAGTATGGGTGAGGTGACGTGTGTAACAGGTTAGGGGGCGCCATGTGTTGGAGGCAGCAGTGTCTGATATAGGGCTCATGTGCTGGGGGGGATGTGTGACAGGTTAGGGGTCTCCACGTCTTGGGGGTCCTCACCTGCCTCCTGGCCTGGCTCAGCCCCTGCAGCCGGTGCTTCAGCTCTGTCTTGTAGGTCCGCGCCGCCTCGATGCTTTCCGTGGCCTCCAGTAACAGTCCGTCCAGCCCGTCCATCCCGCTCTAACAGCAGCGGAAAGCTGAACTCAACTGCGGAAACTCCAGCTCAGGACTACAACTCCCGGCATCCCCCGCGACACGGGGGCGTGATCACAGCAGCCCTCAAAAGCTTTATTAGCGGCTGTCAGCAACAACACAAAAATAACCAGGACGAGAGCCAGACTGGCATCTATGTGATGGGTGGCTGCAGGTTGGTGGTAGTGTCCACTGTTGCCGTCCTGGCATTGTATTCTTGAACAAGGCTAGGCAGAGTATACAGGGCGTGTAGGCACCGACGGGTGACGAGGAACCCAGGGAACTGGCATTCTCCAGCCGTGGGGGAACAACAACTCCCATCATTCCCTATGGTTGTTTATACAACTGCGCTGTGTGTTTGTGTGACTGAGCCTGACCCTCCCAGAGATCTGCGAATTCGCTGCACATCATCCATGGGATTTGCTGTGTATTTCTTGTGCGCTAAAATACCCAGTATACAAAACAGACAGGCAATCACATGGATGGTATGCAGCGAATGCGCAGACTTCTGGGAGGTCAGGCGCATGTACGCGGTGCGCACTAAGATAGATCATAACGCGGATCTTATCCCATTAGGAAATGCAAACCCATGGAGATCAGTGGCTTCTATTCACTTCGTATTGTGTGCATGTAATTCGCAGAACTAATACACTCGTGTGAACGATCCCTAACAGAAGGACGATGACCCTCCCAAAGCCCCTATATATCCAGTGTAGCCACAGGATAGTGCTGATGACCCTCATAATGCCCCTATATATCCAGTGTGGCTGCAGGATGGAGCTGAGGACCCTCATAATGCCCCTGTTTATCCAAAGTGGCCGCAGGATGGAGCTGAGGACCCTCCTAATGTCCCCATATATCCAGTGTAGCCGCATGATGGAGCTGAGGACCCTCATAATGCCCCCATATATCCAATGGGGCCGCAGGATGGAGCTGAGGACACTCCTAATGTCCCTGTTTATCCAAAGTGTCCGCATGATGGAGCTGAGGACCCTCCTAATGTCCCTATATATACTAGCTGATATACCCAGCTTCGCCCAAGTTAATTTGGTACTGGTGTTTATCTGGTGTTCACACGGAAAAGCTTATGAAGTCATGGATACTGAGGAAAAAAAATATGTTCACCATTTTGCATAGTTCTCTGCGTTACCCAGGAAACACCACGGGGAGGTAACCATGCCTTTATATAAACTGACATCAGGAAGTGACAGAATTAGATTACGTACATAAAATTTGGACACTAATTCTTTTGCTCTTAGAATTGAATAATGGAGTTGGGACCCATTAGCTTTTCCTATTTATGACATAATCAATGCTCGTGCCAAATTTCCCGTTTCTATGACACCGGAAAGTGAAAAAATTACATTCCGTACATACAATTTCGACGCCAATTCTTTTGCGCTAGAATTGAATAATCGAGTTGGGACCTATGAACCTTTCCTCTTTATGACATAATCAATGCCCGTGCGAAATTTCACGTTTCTATGACACCGGAAAGTGAAAGAATTACATTCCGTACGTAAAATTTGGATGCTAATTCTTTTGCGCATAGAATTCAATAATCGAGTTGGGACCCAATTCGCTTTTCCTATTTATGACATAATCAATGCTCGTGCCAAATTTCCCGTTACTATGACACCGGAAAGTGAAAAAATTACATTCCGCACGTAAAATTTTGACGCCAATTCTTTTGCGCATAGAATTGAATAATCGAGTTGGGACCTATGAACTTTTCCTATTTATGACATAATCAATGCTCGTGCCAAATTTCCTGTTTCTATGACATTGGAAAGTGAGAGAATTAGATTCCGTACGTAAAATTTGGATGCTAATTCTTTTGCGCATAGAATTGAATAATTGTGTTGGGACCCATTAACTTTTCCTATTTATGACATATTCAATGCCCGTGCCAAATTTTAAGTTTCTATGGCATTGGGAAGTGACAGATTTAGATTATGTACGTAAAATTTCGACGCCAATTCTTTTGCGCATAGAATTGAATAATTGTGTTGGGAACCAATTACTTTTCCTATTTTGGAGATAATCTATGCTCGTGCCAAAATTCATGTTTCTACGATATCGGGAAGTTGGAGAACTTTTGGCGAGTCAGTGAGTCAGTGAGGGCTTTCAGCTTTATATATATTGATGGCCACAGGATGGAGCTGAGGACCCTCCTAATCTATATATATAAAGACGAAAGCCCTCACTCACTCACTCACTGACTCGCCAAAAGTTCTCCAACTTCCCGATGTCGTAGAAACATGAATTATGGCACAAGCATAGATTACCATAAAATAATAACTTGGGCTAAGAACAAGACAAACATAAAGACAGAGAATATTACAGATAGGTGGGTAAATGGAGTTATTAGAATCACTCCACCTAGGCTATGATAAAGACGAGACTGAAGAGTCGCTAGTGATGCATCAGATAGTCCGTAATTTAATGAGTAGAATTACGGGTATCAGATATAAGTCTAGGAACACTTTGGTACTGGAGCAAAATTGCTCAAAAAACCTATGGAGATCGCACTAGTTTAGTCGTCACTTGCGATTAATCAATCCAATGGTCACTAAAGTGGGGCCCCAGTACCTATAAACTATAAGAAAAGTGTCACGCATCAGTGTAGCGACCGTCTGTAACAAAGTGGTCACATTCGGATAGGTTGATGATCACAGGATTTGATAGTTACTTAGCCAATAATATGATTTGAGGAAACCAAAAAAGTACCTCAAGTATTTGGCTCAGAGTAGTATCAGTCCATATCATTTGGAAAGAACGGTAAGCTCTCTTTAGTATAAGTATAGCTCAATATACAACTCGTATAACTCAAGAGAGAAGAATGGATAAACTCTCTTTATGTGAAAGGGTGATTACTGCTCAAGAATAATTACTGCTCGTAGAAATATGATTACTTGCTCAGGAATAATTACTGCTCAACGCGTTTCCCTACTAGGATTGTTGGTAGTTCATCAGGAGCAATTGTATGAGTTATGCCATACGATATGACAGGTTCATTGAGTTGAAAACTCAAGAGAAAGAGAGAGAAAGTACCACAATCGTGTTTTGAGACACGAAAGGTTAAATACTTTCTGTCAAATTTTGAGAAAGTGCCACAATCTTGTTTTGGGACACAAAGTTAAGAGAAAGTGCCACAATCGTGTTTTGGGACACGAAGGGTTAAATACTTTGTCAGATTTTGAGAAAGTACCACAATCGTGTTTTGGGACATAGAGGGTTATATAATCTCTGTCAGATTTTTGTTGGTGTGGTCATGCAGGCTAGTTAGGAGATGTGCAGCAGATATACTGATTTATAGAGAAATATACTGCACATCAACTAACCTCAAAGAATTGAAATGGGATCAGAACTAGAAAGTAGGGGATTAATCAGGACCCATACTTAGTTCATCATCCAATAATCTTTGAACAAGGTCGCTAAATAGCGAAATAATAGCGGTCTGCAACTTGTTCATATAATAAGCTCTATAGATATATAGTAGCCTGGGACTAGTCTATCAAAAAAGAGATAGAGTTCCAGGCTACATAAAGCTTTTTTCTGATCCCTTTCATTCTATCAAGGTCTCTAGGCAGCGCATAGTAGCATAAGCAGAGCGGTGTCTTTGCTGCCTAGATATGAGACCTACATCCAACACACACACATTCAGATAAAATAACAAAAGTGGTAGAGCCTGGAGCTCTGATGGTGAGCTCAGGCATTAGGTTTGTGAGCCCAGAGTGCTGCTACTGATATACCAAGAAGCCCTCCCCTAAGGGGGTTGATGTGGAGAATCAGCCAATCAGATGTTATAGTGGGAGGGGTTAGGACAACTCCACAGATCTAAGGGAAAACAGGGAAAAGAAGTCCGTTTATAATCTGCTGTTTGGCTCAAACTGGGTGTATTAGTGAGGACAAATATTGCAGCAGTCTCCCTCATAGTCTGATCGCCCGTATGTGCACATGGATCTTTAAATTTTACTTTAAAAAGATCGCTACCGGTGATCCGCTACTGCGCACGCGCGCGCAGCGCTGTGACGTCATCACGTCAGTCATGTGATGTGGCACGTCCTGACGTTCTGTTGTGTCACATGATCGGCTTCATTCAAAGAAATAGCTTATTAGAAGCAGTGTAGATTGCCATGGCAATAGCGGTCATGTGATCTGCACTGCCCAGAAGACACATGAGTGAGACTGGGATGTATATAGTGCAGTTTAATTAGATGCTACAGCATAGAATATACAGAATGCGTTTAGTGAGGATTTATTGGTTGTTAGTTATAAGACACAGAAAGAAGTTTATTTAAATATATATATATATATATATAAGTACTGTGTGTCGGTAATGGTTATTTTAAGGCTGCGTAATGTAGAAAGAGTCATGCATATACTGCATAAATCTGATAATTAGATGGTTAAAGAACAACCGATGAACGTAGCGTCTTAGATATTGCTCACTTAGCGCAATAACAAGGAAAAATCACATAACGTAACAATGGGCTGATTTTTGAATTCCTTTGTAAAACAGCACTCTAAATGCATGATGAAATCAAAATATTGGTATTCTCATAATAGAGCCAATGACTGATAGATGCCGGCTGTATAATCAAAGAGAAGAAAGATTAACGATAGAGGGATTACAAAAAGCAGTTGAAACACAGATTCTCATTTAAGCCACTAGGATTAACTGTATTCAGTCGAAAAATCCATGCTGCCTCTTTGCATAAGAGTTTTTTGTCCGTATCGCCGCGACGCCCATGAGTCCTGATAATTTCAATCCCTTGAAATTTCAGTTGTTTTGTGTCACCATTGTGGAATTTCCACATATGGTCTGCTAGGGGGGGTCGACTCATGGCGTCTGATGTTCCCTAGGTGATCGAGAATTCTGCGACGAAATTGTCGAATTGTCTTGCCCACATAGTTCATGGGGCAAGAACATGTGGCAAGATAGACTATGTTTTGTGTTCGACAATTAATGAAGTCTCTGCATGAGTAAACTGTATTAGTAGATGATGACTTAAAAGTATTACCGCGCAGAATAAAAGGGCAAGCGAGGCAGCCCTGGCATGGAAAGCTACCTTGGGGCTTGCTGGAACCAAGCCAAGTAATTTGCCTTTCATCGGGAGGGAGGTGACTTTTCACTAGATGGTCTTTTAAATTGTGGCCACGGCGGAATGTTATAGATGGTCTTTCGGGAAGAAAATCATTAAGGTCTTTGTCGCGTTTCAGGATATCCCAATAGTAGTTGAGGATATTCCTTATTTGTATCGAGCAAGTGTCGTAAGTGCCAATAATTCTGGCTTTATTGTCCAAGGAACGGATCTTAGGTTGAAGGAGAGTAGTCCTTTCTTGAGATGATGCAAAGATAAATGCTTGGTCGATGACCTTTTTGGGATAATTGCGATTTTTAAAGCGATCATACAATTTTTTACTTTCCATTTCAAAACTCGAATTATCCGAACAATTGCGTCGGAGTCGCAGAAACTGACCTTTTGGTATGCCATGTTTTAATGGTGCAGGATGGAAACTGTCCCAGGTAAGTAGGCTGTTTGTCGCCGTGGACTTACGGAAAAGAGAGGATGTTATCTGTCCCGATGGATCTTTTTTAATTTGAAGATCCAGAAAGGACAGCGTAGTGGTATTAATTTCCGAAGTAATCCGAAGATTCAGATCATTATGGTTTAGATGATCAATGAATACCTCAAGGGACGACCGATCGCCATTCCAGAACAGGAGCACATCGTCAATATAACGTATCCACAATGAGATGTTATCTGACCCCATGATGTTATCACTGTTGAAGATCCGTTCCTCCCACCAGCCCAGGTACAGGTTGGCATACGATGGGGCACAAGGAGTCCCCATCGCGGTGCCCCTGAGCTGGTGGAAGTACTTGGCTTCGCACAGGAAAAAATTGTGGTTTAGGATAAATTCAAGGAATTCCAGGACACATTTGTTATGCATATTGTATAAAGGTCCTCTTTGATTCAGAAAGAATTCCGTCGCCTTAAGACCACCTTGGTGGGGGATGGAGCTATACAACGATTCAATGTCCAATGAGGCCATAATTGTGTCTGGATTAACAGTAAGGCCATCTAGGGTGCGTAGGACGTCCATAGTGTCCTGGACAAATGATCGTAAAGATGATACAAAGGGTCTAAGTATCCTGTCAACGTATGTGCTCAAGTTCTGGGTAAGGTTGTCAACCCCCGAGACGATCGGCCGTCCCCTGAGTGGGTTGAGGCCCTTATGCACTTTAGGAAGCGCGTAAAAAGTAGCTGTAGTCATTTTTTTGGGATACAGAAATTGATATTCAGTGTTGTCTATGCATCCCAGCTCTAGGGCTTTTTAAAATATTTTTTGTAAGTCACGTGAAAAGCTGTCTGTCGGGTCGTGGGACAACATGCCATAAGTAGATGTATCACTCAACAGACGTTGGCACATGCCTACGTATTGTTCCCGATCCATTATAACAATATTCCCGCCTTTATCGGCAGCTTTTATGATTATTGCCTTATTGTTTTCAAGATTTTTTTAGAGCAAGAGATTCTCCTTTTGTAAGATTAGGGCAAGTACATTTTGAAGGGTTCAATGCTTTTAATTCTTTAAGGACTAATTTTTCGAATATGTCTATTTCTGGACTATTTAAAGATGGTGGATTCGCTCGACTGGTCGGTTTGAGATTTGTAAAGGGTCCAGTTCCAATAGGTCTTAGATTTGAAAATCTTTGAAAACCCTTGTCCAGAAATAGACAGATTCGAAAAATTAGTCCTTAAAGAATTAAAAGTATTGAACCCTTCAAAATTTACTTGCCCTAATCTTACAAAAGGAGAATCTCTTGCTCAAGATTTTTTAATCTTGAAAACAATAAGGCAATAATCATAAAAGCTGTCGATAAAGGCGGGAATATTGTTATAATGGATCGGGAACAATACGTAGGCATGTGCCAACGTCTGTTGAGTGATACATCTACTTATGGCATGTTGTCCCACGACCCGACAGACAGCTTTTCACGTGACTTACAAAAAATATTTTAAAAAGCCCTAGAGCTGGGATGCATAGACAACACTGAATATCAATTTCTGTATCCCAAAAAAACGACTACAGCTACTTTTTACGCGCTTCCTAAAGTGCATAAGGGCCTCAACCCACTCAGGGGACGGCCGATCGTCTCGGGGGTTGACAACCTTACCCAGAACTTGAGCACATACGTTGACAGGATACTTAGACCCTTTGTATCATCTTTACGATCATTTGTCCAGGACACTATGGACGTCCTACGCACCCTAGATGGCCTTACTGTTAATCCAGACACAATTATGGCCTCATTGGACATTGAATCGTTGTATAGCTCCATCCCCCACCAAGGTGGTCTTAAGGCGACGGAATTCTTTCTGAATCAAAGAGGACCTTTATACAATATGCATAACAAATGTGTCCTGGAATTCCTTGAATTTATCCTAAACCACAATTTTTTCCTGTTCGAAGCCAAGTACTTCCACCAGCTCAGGGGCACCGCGATGGGGACTCCTTGTGCCCCATCGTATGCCAACCTGTACCTGGGCTGGTGGGAGGAATGGATCTTCAACAGTGATAACATCATGGGGTCAGATAACATCTCATTGTGGATACGTTATATTGACCATGTGCTTCTGTTCTGGAATGGCGATCGGTCGTCCCTTGAGGTATTCATTGATCATCTAAACCATAATGATCTGAATCTTCGGATTACTTCGGAAATTAATACCACTACGCTGTCCTTTCTGGATCTTCAAATTAAAAAAGATCCATCGGGACAGATAACATCCTCTCTTTTCCGTAAGTCCACGGCGACAAACAGCCTTACTTACCTGGGACAGTTTCCATCCTGCACCATTAAAACGTGGCATACCAAAAGGTCAGTTTCTGCGACTCCGACGCAATTGTTCGGATAATCCGAGTTTTGAAATGGAAAGTAAAAAATTGTATGATCGCTTTAAAAATCGCAATTATCCCAAAAAGGTCATCGACCAAGCATTTATCTTTGCATCATCTCAAGAAAGGACTACTCTCCTTCAACCTAAGATCCGTTCCTTGGACAATAAAGCCAGAATTATTGGCACTTACGACACTTGCTCGATACAAATAAGGAATATCCTCAACTACTATTGGGATATCCTGAAACGCGACAAAGACCTTAATGATTTTCTTCCCGAAAGACCATCTATAACATTCCGCCGTGGCCACAATTTAAAAGACCATCTAGTGAAAAGTCACCTCCCTCCCGATGAAAGGCAAATTACTTGGCTTGGTTCCAGCAAGCCCCAAGGTAGCTTTCCATGCCAGGGCTGCCTCGCTTGCCCTTTTATTCTGCGCGGTAATACTTTTAAGTCATCATCTACTAATACAGTTTACTCATGCAGAGACTTCATTAATTGTCGAACACAAAACATAGTCTATCTTGCCACATGTTCTTGCCCCATGAACTATGTGGGCAAGACAATTCGACAATTTCGTCGCAGAATTCTCGATCACCTAGGGAACATCAGACGCCATGAGTCGACCCCCCCTAGCAGACCATATGTGGAAATTCCACAATGGTGACACAAAACAACTGAAATTTCAAGGGATTGAAATTATCAGGACTCATGGGCGTCGCGGCGATACGGACAAAAAACTCTTATGCAAAGAGGCAGCATGGATTTTTCGACTGAATACAGTTAATCCTAGTGGCTTAAATGAGAATCTGTGTTTCAACTGCTTTTTGTAATCCCTCTATCGTTAATCTTTCTTCTCTTTGATTATACAGCCGGCATCTATCAGTCATTGGCTCTATTATGAGAATACCAATATTTTGATTTCATCATGCATTTAGAGTGCTGTTTTACAAAGGAATTCAAAAATCAGCCCATTGTTACGTTATGTGATTTTTCCTTGTTATTGCGCTAAGTGAGCAATATCTAAGACGCTACGTTCATCGGTTGTTCTTTAAACCATCTAATTATCAGATTTATGCAGTATATGCATGACTCTTTCTACATTACGCAGCCTTAAAATAACCATTACCGACACACAGTACTTATATATATATATATTTAAATAAACTTCTTTCTGTGTCTTATAACTAACAACAAATAAATCCTCACTAAACGCATTCTGTATATTCTATGCTGTAGCATCTAATTAAACTGCACTATATACATCCCAGTCTCACTCATGTGTCTTCTGGGCAGTGCAGATCACATGACCGCTATTGCCATGGCAATCTACATTGCTTCTAATAAGCTATTTCTTTGAATGAAGCCGATCATGTGACACAACAGAACGTCAGGACGTGCCACATCACATGACTGACGTGATGACGTCACAGCGCTGCGCGCGTGTGCGCGCAGTAGCGGATCACCGGTAGCGATCTTTTTAAAGTAAAATTTAAAGATCCATGTGCACATACGGGCGATCAGACTATGAGGGAGACTGCTGCAATATTTGTCCTCACTAATACACCCAGTTTGAGCCAAACAGCAGATTATAAACGGACTTCTTTTCCCTGTTTTCCCTTAGATCTGTGGAGTTGTCCTAACCCCTCCCACTATAACATCTGATTGGCTGATTCTCCACACCAACCCCCTTAGGGGAGGGCTTCTTGGTATATCAGTAGCAGCACTCTGGGCTCACAAACCTAATGCCTGAGCTCACCATCAGAGCTCCAGGCTCTACCACTTTTGTTATTTTATCTGAATGTGTGTGTGTTGGATGTAGGTCTCATATCTAGGCAGCAAAGACACCGCTCTGCTTATGCTACTATGCGCTGCCTAGAGACCTTGATAGAATGAAAGGGATCAGAAAAAAGCTTTATGTAGCCTGGAACTCTATCTCTTTTTTGATAGACTAGTCCCAGGCTACTATATATCTATAGAGCTTATTATATGAACAAGTTGCAGACCGCTATTATTTCGCTATTTAGCGACCTTGTTCAAAGATTATTGGATGATGAACTAAGTATGGGTCCTGATTAATCCCCTACTTTCTAGTTCTGATCCCATTTCAATTCTTTGAGGTTAGTTGATGTGCAGTATATTTCTCTATAAATCAGTATATCTGCTGCACATCTCCTAACTAGCCTGCATGACCACACCAACAAAAATCTGACAGAGATTATATAACCCTCTATGTCCCAAAACACGATTGTGGTACTTTCTCAAAATCTGACAAAGTATTTAACCCTTCGTGTCCCAAAACACGATTGTGGCACTTTCTCTTAACTTTTTGTGTCCCAAAACAAGATTGTGGCACTTTCTCAAAATTTGACAGAAAGTATTTAACCTTTCGTGTCTCAAAACACGATTGTGGTACTTTCTCTCTCTTTCTCTTGAGTTTTCAACTCAATGAACCTGTCATATCGTATGGCATAACTCATACAATTGCTCCTGATGAACTACCAACAATCCTAGTAGGGAAACGCGTTGAGCAGTAATTATTCCTGAGCAAGTAATCATATTTCTACGAGCAGTAATTATTCTTGAGCAGTAATCACCCTTTCACATAAAGAGTTTATCCATTCTTCTCTCTTGAGTTATATGAGTTGTATATTGAGCTATACTTATACTAAAGAGAGCTTACCGTTCTTTCCAAATGATATGGACTGATACTACTCTGAGCCAAATACTTGAGGTTACTTTTTTGGTTTCCTCAAATCATATTATTGGCTAAGTAACTATCAAATCCTGTGATCATCAACCTATCCGAATGTGACCACTTTGTTACAGACGGTCGCTACACTGATGCGTGACACTTTTCTTATAGTTTATAGGTACTGGGGCCCCACTTTAGTGACCATTGGATTGATTAATCGCAAGTGAAGACTAAACCAGTGCGATCTCCATAGGTTTTTTGAGCAATTTTGCTCCAGTACCAAAGTGTTCCTAGACTTATATCTGATACCCGTAATTCTACTCATTAAATTACGGACTATCTGATGCATCACTAGCGACTCTTCAGTCTCGTCTTTATCATAGCCTAGGTGGGGTGATTCTAATAACTCCATTTACCCACCTATCTGTAATATTCTCTGTCTTTATGTTTGTCTTGTTCTTAGCCCAAGTTATTATTTTATGTTAGTCTTGAATAAAAGTTATATTTTAGTCTGTCTGTCACTGTGAAGGGCTCCAATTTGATTTAGTCAGACAAAGCTCTGCCCCTGTGATTCACAAGCATAGATTATCTCCAAAATAGGAAAAGTAATTGGGTCCCAACACAATTATTCAATTCTATGCGCAAAAGAATTAGCATCCAAATTTTACGTACGGAATCTAATTCTCTCACTTTCCAATGTCATAGAAACAGGAAATTTGGCACGAGCATTGATTATGTCATAAATAGGTAAAGCTAATGGGTCCCAACTCAATAATTCAATTCTATGCGCAAAAGAATTGGCGTCAAAATTTTACGTACATAATCTAAATCTCTCACTTCCCAATGTCATAGAAACATGAAATTTGGTACGAGCATTGATTGTGTCATAAATATGAAAAGCTAATGGGTCCCAACTCGATTATTCAATTCTATGAGCAAAAGAATTAGCATCCAAATTTTACGTACAGAATCTAATTTTCTCACTTTCCGGTCTCATAGAAATGTGAAATTTGGCACGAGCATTGGTTATGTCATAAATAGGAAAAGTTCATAGGTCCCAACTCGATTATTCAATTCTAGCGCAAAAGAATTGGCGTCCAAATTTTACGTGCGGAATGTAATTTTTTCACTTTCCGGTGTCATAGAAACGGGAAATTTGGCACGAGCATTGATTATGTCATAAATAGGAAACGCTAATGGGTCCCAACTCCATTATTCAATTCTATGCGCAAAAGAATTAGCGTCCAAATTTTACGTATGGAATGTAATTTTCTCACTTTCCGGAGTCATAGAAACATGAAATTTGGCACGGGCATTGAACATGTCATAAATATGAAAAGTTAATGGGTCCCAACTTGATTATTCAATTGTAAGCGCAAAAGAATTAGTGTCCAAATTTTATGTAAGAAATCTAATTCTCTCACTTCCTGATGTCATTTTATATAAAGGAAACGTCGCATGGTTACCTCCATGTGGTGTTTCCTGGGTAACGCAGAGAACTATGCAAAATGGTGAACATATTTTTTTCCTCAGTATCTCTAAAGTAACCACAACTTCATAAGATTTTCCGTGTGAACACCAGTACCAAATTAACTCGGGCGAAGCCGGGTATATCAGCTAGTCTCCACATACATCCAATGTGGCCGCAGGATGGAGCTGAGGACCCTTAGGGCCTCCTTCCCACGAACGGATTTCCACCGCATAATTCGCGTCGGAAATCCGCTGCGTTGCCCGCTGCTATTAGGTTCTATTGAACCTAATAGCTCAATGCTCACGGTGCGGAATTCCACCGCGGAATTCCACACCGTGAATTCACCCGACCTCACCCGCGGCATGCTCTATTTGCCGCGGGTGTACGCGTGGACGGCTTCCATTGCAGTCAATGGAAACCGTACGTTCACGCTATCTTCCGCTGTAGCACAGCAGAAGATAGCGTGAAAACACTTCCCCGCCCACCGCTGCTGCGTCATATGACGCGGTGGGCATGCCACACGACGCGGCGGAGGTGGGCGGGGAAGCGTCATGGGGGAGCGAGGACGCCGGATCCGCAGGTAAGTATGGGGTCTCCTGGGGGGCGCCGTGACGGAGCTCGTCACGGCCGTGTGTAGCCGGCCTTATAATGTTCCCGTATATACAGTGTGGCCGCAGGATGGTGCACAGGACCCTCCTAATCTCCCCATATATCCAGTGTGGCTGCAGGATGGAGCTGAAGACCCTCCTAATGTCCCCATATATTCAGTGTGGCCGCAGCATGGTTCTCAGGACCCTCCTCATGTCCCCATATATACAGTGTGGCTGCAGGATGGAGCTGAGGACCCTCCTAATGTCCCCATATATCCAATGTGGCCGCAGGATGGTGCTCAGGACCCTCCTCATGTCCCCATATATACAGTGTGGCCGCAGGATGGTGCTCAGGACCCTCCTAATGCCCCCATATATCTAGTGTGGCCGCAGGATGGAGCTGAAGACCCTCCTAATGCCCCTATATATACAGTGTGGCTGCAGGATGGAGCTGTGGACCCTCCTAATGTCTCTGTATATACAGTGTGGCTGCAGGATGGAGCTGTGGACCCTCCTAATGTCTCTGTATATACAGTGTGGCTGCAGGATGGAGCTGAGGACCCTCCTAATGTCCCCATATATCCAGTGTGGCCGCAAGATGAAGCTGAGGACCCTCCTAATGTCCCCATATATTCAGTGTGGCCGCAGGATGGTGCTCAGGACCCTCCTAATCTCCCCATATATACAGTGTGGCTGCAGGATGGAGCTCAGGACCCTCCTAATCTCCCCATATATCCAATGTGGCTTCAGGATGGAGCTGAGGACCCTCCTAATGTCCCCATATATCGAATGTGGCCGCAGGATGGTGCTCAGGACCCTCCTAATCTCCCCATATATACAGTGTGGCCACAGGATGGTGCTCAGGACCCTCCTAATCTCCCCATATATACAGTGTGGCCGCAGGATGCTGCCGAGGACCCTCCTAATGTCCTCATATATCCAGTGTGGCCGCAGGATGGTGCTGAGGACCCTCCTAATGTCCCCATATATCCAATGTGGCTTCAGGATGGAGCTGAGGACCCTCCTAATGTCCCCATATATCGAATGTGGCCGCAGGATAGTGCTCAGGACCCTCCTAATCTCCCTATATATCCAGTGTGGCCACAGGATGGTGCTGAGGACCCTCCTAATCTCCATATATATCCAATGTGGCCACAGGATGGTGCTGAGGACCCTCCTAATGTCACCATATATCCAGTGTGACCGCAGGATGGTGCTGAGGACCCTCCTAATGTCCCCATATATCCAATGTGGCCGCAAGATGGAGCTGAGGACCCTCCTAATGTCCCCATATATCCAGTGTGGCTGCAGGATGGAGCTGAGGACCCTCCTAATGTCCCCATATATACCGTGTGGCCGCTAGATGGAGCTGAGGACCCTCCTAATGTCCCCATATATACAGTGTGGCCGCAGGATGGTGCTCAGGACCCTCCTAATGTCCCCATATATACAGTGTGGCTGCAGGATGGAGCTGAGGACCCTCCTAATGTCACCGTATATCCAATGTGGCCGCAGGATGGTGCTCAGGACCCTCCTAATCTCCCCATATATCCAGTGTGGCCACAGGATGGAGCTGAAGACCCTCCTAATGTCACCGTATATACAGTGTGGCCGCAGGATGGAGCTGAGGACCCTCCTAATGCCCGTATATATACACTGTGGCTGTAGGATGGTGCCGAGGATCCTCCTAATGTCCCCATATATACAGTGTGGCAGCAGGATGGTGCTGAGGACCCTTATAATTTCCCTATATATCCAGTGTGGCCGCAAGATGGAGCTGAGTACCCTCCTAATCTCCCCATATATCCAGTGTGGCTGCAGGATAGTGCTGAGGACCCTCCTAATCTCCACATATATCCAATGTGGGCGCAGGATGGTGCTCAGGACCCTCCTAATCTCCCCATGTGGCTGCAAGATGGAGCTGAGGACCCTCCTAATGTCCCCATATATCCAGTGTGGCCGCAAGATGGAGCTGAGGACCATTTTAATGTCCCCATATATACAGTGTGGCAGCAGGATGGTGCTGAGGACCCTCCTAATGTCCCCATACATCTAGTGTTGCTGCAGGATGGAGCTGAGGACCCTCCTAATGACCCCATATATACAGTGTGGCCACAGGATGGAGCTGAGGACCCTCCTAATGCCCCCATATATACAGTGTGGCCGCAAAATGGAGCTGAGGACCCTCCTAATGCCCCCATATATACAGTATGGCAGCAGGATGGTGCTGAGGACCCTCCTAATATCCCCATATATCCAGTGTGGCTGCAAAATGGAGCTGAGGACCTTCCTAATGCCCCCATATATCCAGTGTGGCCGCAGGATGGTGCTGAGGACCCTCCCAATGTCCCCATACATCTAGTGTTGCTGTAGGATGGAGCTGAGGACCCTCCTAATGCCCCCATATATACAATGTGGCCACAGGATGGAGCTGAGGACCCTCCTAATGTCCCCATATATCCAGTGTGGCCGCAAGATGGAGCTGAGGACCCTCCTAATCTCCCCATACATCGAGTGTTGCTGTAGGATGGAGTTGAGGACCCTCCTAATCTTCCCGTATATACAGTGTGGCCGTATGATGAAGCTGAGGACCCTCCTAATGCCCCCATATATCCAGTGTGGCCGCAAGATGGAGCTGAGGACCCTTCTAATGTCCCTGTATATACAGTGTGGCCGCAGAATAGTGCTGAGGACCCTCCTAATGCCCCCATATATACAGTGTGGCTGCAGGATGGTGCTGAGGACCCTCCTAATGCCCCCATATATACAGTCTGGCTTCAGGATGGTGCTGAGGACCCTCCTAATGCCCCCATACATGTAGTTTTGCTGCAGGATGGAGCTGAGGACCCTCCTAATGCCCCCATATAGACAGTGTGGCCACAGGATGGAGCTGAGGACCCTCCTAATGTCCCCATATACCCAGTGTGGCCGCAGGATGGGGCTGAGGACCCTTCTAATGTCCCTGTATATCCAGTGTGGCCGCAAGATGGAGCTAAGGACCCTACTAATGTCCCCGAATATATAGTGTCGCCGCAGGATAGTGCTGAGGACCCTCCTAATGCCCCCACATATCCAGTGTGGCCGCAGGATGGTGCTGAGGACCCTCCTAATCTCCCCATATATACAGTGTGGCAGAAGGATGGTGCTGAGGACCCTCCTAATGTCCCCATACATCTAGTGTTGCTGCAGGGTGGAGCTGAGGACCCTCCTAATGCCCCCATATAGACAGTGTGGCCACAGGATGGAGCTGAGGACCCTCCTAATGCCCCCATATAGACAGTGTGGCCACAGGATGGAGCTGAGGACCCTCCTAATGTCCCCATATACCCAGTGTGGCCGCAGGATGGAGCTGAGGACCCTTCTAATGTCCCTGTATATACAGTGTGGCTGCAGGATAGTGCTGAGGACCCTCCTAATGCCTCCATATATATAGTGTGGCCGCAGGATAGTGCTGAGGACCCTCCTAATGCCCGCATATACCCTGTGTGGCCGCTGGATGGTGCTGAGGACCCTCCTAATATCCCCATACATGTAGTGTTGCTGCAGGATGGAGCAGAGGATTCTTCTAATGCCCCCATATAGACAGTGTGGCCACAGGATGGAGCTGAGGACCCTCCTAATGTCCCCATAAATCCAGTGTGCCCACAGGATGGAGCTGAGGACCCTCCTAATGCCCCCATATATACAGTGTGGCCGCAGGATGGAGCTGAGGACCCTCCTTATGCCCCCATATATATAGTATGGCTGCAGCATAGAGCTGAGGACCTTCCTAAAGTCCCTGTATATGCAGTATTGCCGCAAGATGGAGCTGAGGACACTTCTAATGTCCCCATATATCCAGTGTGGCTGCAGGATGAAGCTAAGGACCCTTTTAATGTCCTGTATAAACAGTGTGGACGCAGGATAGTGCTGAGGATCCTCCTAATGCCCCTATATATACAGTGTGTCTGCAGGATGGAGCTGAGGACCCTCCTAATGTCCCCATATATACAGTGTGGCCGCAGGATGGTGCTGAGGACTCTCCTAATGCCCGCATATACCCAGTGTGGCTGCTGGATGGTGCTGAGGACCCTCCTAATGTCCCTATGCATGTAGTGTTGCTGCAGGACGGAGGCGAGGATCCTTCTAATGCCCCCATATATACAGTGTGAACACAGGATGGAGCTGAGGACCCTTCTAATGCCCCTATATATACAGTGTGGCCACAGGATGGAGCTGAGAACCCTCCTAATGTCCCCATATATCCAGTGTGGCCGCAGGATGCAGCTGAGGACACTTCTAATGTCCCCGTATATATAGTGTCGCCGCAGGATAGTGCTGAGGACCCTCCTAATGTCCCTGTATATATAGTTTTGCCGCAGGATAGTGCTGAGGACCCTTCTAATGTCCCAATATATGCAGTGTGGCAGCAGAATGGTGCTGAGGACCCTCCTAATGTCCCCATATATCCAGTGTGGCCGCAAGATGGAGCTGAGGACCTTCCTAATGCCCCCATATATACAGTGTGGCCGCGGGATGGTGCTGAGAACCCTCTTAATGTCCCCATACATCTAGTGTTGCTGCAGGATGGAGCTGAGGACCCTCCTAATGCCCCCATATATACAGTGTGGCCACAGGATGGTGCTGAGGACCCTCCTAACGCCCCCATATATCTGGTGTCGCCGCAGGATGGAGCTGAGGACCCTCCTAATGTCCCCATGTCAGGGTAATTTCTGCATACAGCACCAATCAGGCCCACCCCAATGCCCCGCTGCCGGCGGTAAAGAAGAGACACCACACGGAGGTCTGGTATAGTTCCTCACACGGGGACATGACTGCGCACTTTATTACAGATTACATGGGATCTTATACCCTTTGGTCTCATAACTAGGAATGGGTGATGGGCTCATTGGCTCAAATTCACCGCATAACCATATATGGGAAGTCCGGATTTCCGGCCTGAGACAGTGAAAGTTATATACGTAGTTGAACAGTCGTTATCTAGATATGGCGCTTCTGGGAAAACAGCCAAGCACACGGCCTTCGTGTCTGGTACTGTATCATCTCTGAATTTCTGGACACATCTCTCTCAGCCTTGCAAAGCCTTGGAATATCTGATGTAAGGTGACATATAAGTTTTTCTCATTTTAGCATTGAATAGAACTTGCATACAGGTATAAAAGCATAAAGAACATATGGCAATATATACATATACCCTCACAAACCCCCCTAAAAACTTATATGGAGATCAAGCACCAGGCCTTGCACTCTTCCTCGGTCGCCTCTCCCTTACATCAGGGTTTCCCCACTGCCTGTAAGGCCCTACTCCTAAAAGGGGGGGATCCCTACCTCACCTCAGAAGGAGGCCATGGATTCCCTGGGCTCATTTCCGAGCATCCATACCCTGTATCTGTACAAGTTAACACCCCACAGGGTGTGCCCTCGCTCGAACCTAAGGTCTTCTGCACTTTCCCTAGGCAAATGGGAAGTCCACTGACAGTTCATCTTAGAAGATCGAGGCGGCACAGTACTAGTACATTTCTCCATTCTTCTGGTAACGTACGTGGTTGGCATTATCGGAACTGGCTCTTTATCTCTTTCAAACAAGGGAAATTTTGGTGTCACACTATCCAGTCCCTTACTCATACTCTTTTTGATCAAAGGGATAATACACATACAGGAAGTTACATACCCCACCTCTTTCTGCTAAAATCATATCCAGGGCCACTCTAGGGCCATGGATGCAGTGGGCCCTAACTGGTCAGCTAACCCTTGCAAAAGCATCCCTGGTGTAGTTTACAAACCTCTGCTGATTGTAATAGATATAATTCATCCAATCTACATTATTATTAACAGTGACAATAGCAAATAAGGACTCAAAACCTGCTTTAACCTGATCTCTAGAATTAAATTCATCTGGCACCCCCCTTGGCACTCCTATTGCATCTATGTATACATGTAAGATTAAAGTTACCACCTGAAGCGTCAACTTCTCTCTTAGCACGATGCGGTGTTGGATTCTCACCCTCAGTGTAGTCTTCATATTGCACATTTGATTGTATTAATTTGTTCTGAAACAGGGGGCTAGTGTACAGTAGTCAAAGGTGTGTGTGTTAGAGGAATTGTACCACATTATAGCATGTAAAGGATATGCAGGATCATGAGTTTTTGCAGTGCGAAGTGTGGATCCAAGTGGGCTTTCCTTCAAGCTTGACTGCAGTTGGGGTGGTGAGCAACATCTGGTAAGGACATTCAAACAGGGTTTCTCTCTCAAACTTTTTCACATAGACCCTGTCACCTGGTTTCAGATTGTGACAGTCATCTGTACGACCTGGGAGAAAAGCAGAGACTACAGAATGCATTATTGACAATTCCTTGGAGAAACCTATGACAAAATTAACAAGAGAATCATTCCCCAAACTCTGATACTGTGGCATGTACCCTCCGAAGATAAATAAAAACTAATAGAAGACACTCAATTCAAAATTTGCCCATTTCCTCCATTTCCTTTTGGATCTACTTTCCCACTACTCCGCGGATGGTAGGGTGTGTGAAAAGCCTACCCAAAGCAGACATGATGTGTTGCATTATTTCACCTGTGAAGTGTGTACCTTTGTTTGACTCAATCACTTCCGGTGCCCCATATCTGCAGATTACCTCATTCATGAGCTTCTGTGCGGTTACCTGCTTATTTACTTTGGTAACAGAGTAGGTCTCTCCAACCTGAAAAGAAATCAACAACAACAAGCACATATTCATGCTTCCCAACAAATGGGAGCTGAGTGTAGCCAATTTGCAATCCCTGAAATGGGTAGAGTGGTCTAGGCAAGTGTTATGTGGCAAATTTTACTTCTGCCCTGTTGCTTTACGGCAAAGATCATGCAAAATTGGACAAATGATGCAGCAGCTACAGAAAACCCAGGAGCCACCCGTCCTCGTTCAAGCGTTGACATCATTGCTGCTTTGAGAGGTGCGTCTTTCCGTGCGTCAGCTGGGCCATCATGGGGCACAGGGATCGTGGTAGGCAAGTGTTGTTGACTGTTCGCCATACGCCGTCCTGTTTCTGCTGTTCCCATATTTAGTCCATTTGTCTTTTTCTTCCTTGCTGGCTTGTAACTGTAAAGTCTTTAGCATATCAAAGTCCAAGTTTTTATCAAAGTCCAAAGTTTAGTCAAAGTCCAAAGTTATTGTTAAATTCTTCTTTTCTTCTTTTCTTCCATGGCTTGAGGGCCGCTGCCTTTGCTGTGTGGTCTGTGATGGCGTTGCCTCTTGTTTCTCTGGTGTAGGAATTGGTGTGAGCTTTCCACTTTGTTAGGTAGAAGTAAGGAGGGCCTCCGTGAGACTCTGCACCGCTGCACCATTCTTAATTGGCTGTCCTGCTGAGGTAAAAAACTGTCTGGCCTTCCATGTTGGGCCGTAATCATGAGCTATGCCAAATGCGTACCGGGAGTCAGTGTAAATGGTTGCCGTCTTACCTTCTGCCACTCTACACGCCTCAGTGAGGGCCTACAGTTCCGCTTCTTGTCCTGAAACATGCGGAGGCATTCTGCTTTTAGGACACCTTGTTGTGTGACCACTGCATATCCAGTGTGGAGTTGTCAATCACCCCTGGTACCATCTATAAAAAACAACTCAAAATATGCATTATTAACAAGGGCTTTCAGTAACTTTTTAAAACTTAAATTTTCTTGTTGCATCAATGCTAGACAATCAGGCTGATATTCTATTTCAAATAGATCAGAACCTTGTTACAAAAAATTTTAAAAATGGCTGATTTGCAATACCTAGATCACCTATGCCTTCTCCTCCCCCCCTTTGAACCAGGGTACTCAATTGTAAGAAGAGTAACCGAGTTCAAGGTAGTACAACATTGTAAAAAGACTTGATGGATGCAGATAAGGCCTGTAAGATGTTAGCACCAATAACAGAGACATGAGTTACGGGACAAAATAATCTACAAAACATCTATTAATATTGGAAATGTGATATCCTTTAAGCAAATTCATTATTAATCTGATCCTGCCTGCAATGTCTTATCAAATTTGAGAGAGAAAAAAAACAAAAACCTTTACTAGCTGCTCAAGATCCTCACCCCCTCCCTTGTGGACAAGAGGGATGACCCACATTACGTACTTTTACATCATCTAGCTCCACCCCTTCGATACTGGCTGCTTGCTTCTTTTTTTCTCAACTTCATTTAAGCTTTACAGTCTAAGCATCCACATCACAACCAAGTAAAGTGTTATGCATTGGAGGGGCTTTTATTCCCAGTCAATACCTGCATCACACATTTTACATTCACCGCAGCCTGAACACTGGGCATTAACTCTCATCCATGCATGCGCTCAAGTCTGCTCTGTCACCCCCTATTGTAGTTGGACCAGTACATACAGATGCACAGACAAAAAAAGTTTGACAAACAAACATACATCAGTTGAAAAACATTGAGGTGAGTGCTATAATGTTACAAAGTACATGATTCTATTGAGATGAGATTGTGAATGAGCGCTATTTTTGACAAATTATGTGAAAAAGTTTGAGTGACTGAGACATTCTATTTTTCTTATTTACTGAAGCTATTATATGCTATATTAAACGCTGAAGTATTTTAGTTTCTGTGACCCTGAGTTTGAGTCAAGTCTGAAAGCCCCCACCTTTGCAAAATAACTTCTTGGCCTTGAGAAGCTAGACTAAGACACTGCAGCTTCAAGTAAACAATCCTCTCACTAAAAGCAAGCTCAGTTAACCCTTTGCACACATATATACACATATATATATCTATATCTACCTAGTATTATACACCTTTTCCTCTCTTTGCCAACAAATCACATGCTTTGTAACCTTCTTCTCGACTTTGCTTGTTCCCCATATTTCTCTCCCTACCTAACTGCCAATGTAACCTTCAATAGACACTCTCCCGACACACTCTTGATCACTTACTGTACTTTCCAACATTTCACTTACGGATACTTTCTTAATACGTGTACATACTTAACTTTCTCTGACTGTCTCTCTCCCCTCCTCACTCCAGCACTTTTTAGCAAGCCTTGGTCTTTCAAGGCGCCCTTCTTGGTCCTAAAGACCTCCTCCCAGTCACCATAGTGTAATCTACCGTGCGGGTCCTTGTTACACATTTTCATAAGTTTTCTTACATTTTACAGATTGGAACTCTTGTCTCTCCTACTGTCTCTCTTCCATCAATTGATCCGCACGGCAGCGGCCCATAAAGGGCTCCGTCTTCTTTAATAAGGTCTTACGCATATTAGAGCAACAACAATAATAATAATAACACGCTCCATAGAATGCATCCCTCTTAAAGGGGTTGTCTCGCGAAATCAAGTGGGGTTATACACTTCTGTATGGCCATATTAATGCACTTTGTAATATACATCGTGCATTAAATATGAGCCATACAGAAGTTATTCACTTACCTGCTCCGTTGCTGGCGTCCTCGTCGCCATGGTGCCGTCTAACTTCGGTGTCTTCTTGCTTTTTTAGACGCGCTTGCGCAGATGGATCTTCTCCCTTCGGCTGGTCTCGGAAGCATCAGCGTTTTGGCTCCGCCCCCTTGTACGCGTCATCGCGTAGCTCCGCCCCATGACGTGTGCCGGTTCCAGCCTCCTGATTGGCTGGAATCGTCTTGTGATGGGGGCGGAGCTACGCAATGACGCGTACAGTGGGCGGAGCCAAAACGCCGATGCTTCCGAGACCAGCCGAAGGGAGAAGATCCATCTGCGCAAGCGCGTCTAAAAAAGCAAGAAGACACCGAAGTTAGACGGCACCATGGCGACGAGGACGCCAGCAACGGAGCAGTTAAGTGAATAACTTCTGTATGGCTCATATTTAATGCACGATGTATATTACAAAGTGCATTAATATGGCCATACAGAAGTGTATAACCCCACTTGATTTCGCGAGACAACCCCTTTAAACCAAATTGTCAGCCCCTTATATACTGGCAAAACAACCGAGGGTCCCTTCTCCTATGGAACCAGCCTCACAGAATGCATCTCTCTGAAATCAAATCGTTAGCCCCATATATAAGGCAAAACAACCGAGAGTCCCTTCTCCTATGAAGCCTGTCTCACAAAATGCATCTCTCTTAAATCAAATTGTTAGCCCCTTATATACTGGAAAAACAACCGAGGGTCCCTTCTCTTATGAGACTAAATGAAAAGAAAGAGAAAAAAAATTCTGCAGATACAACAAACAATCTCCACTATCGTTAAAACACTATGAGAGCAGAGAGGCCCCGCCGGAAGTACGCGCACGGCCGCCATCTTCCCCAACCCCGAGACCGGAAGTGGGGAGAGACCGGGACGCGGCGGCCGGGGGGACGGCGGAGAGCAGCGCGGACACCCGGGGAGCCACAGAAGACCGCACAGGTACGGGGGTGGGGAGCCACATTAACCCCTTAACCCCCACTGAGAAAAATCAGACACCCACAAAGGGCAGGGGCGCCGAGGGACATAAGAAGGGGCAAGCAGAGGCCATTAAGCAGGCACATAAGCCCCTGGAGCTCCCCCAGGAAAGCGAGGAGGGGGCAGATCCCCCAGGATCACCACCAAGGCCCCAAGGAAATAAGGGGAAAGATCTCCCCATAGACCCCAGAGACTCCGAGTGGTGGGCCCCCCCACCAAAAGATCATGAAGGGGGAGCGCACATGAGACAAGGGGCAAGGAGGAAGGAGCTGCCATGCACACCTACGCTCCAGATAAGGGGCAACAACAAACACTCTGAACGACATACCCCCGCAACTGCAATCTCAGCTCAGCAAGACACGCCAAGGCCAGGAAAGCGCAGCATGAGCACAAAATCGCACCAACCCCAGGGCGATGCCAGCAACCAGATACAATCATCCGAATCAGACTCGGACGATTGGAATTGGAAGGAACACCTCCGATCCATTCCTACTAAAAGGGACTTAGACAACCTCTTTGCCCAGTTTGCCTCATCCCAAAAATCCGCACTACAGTCCCTACAAAAAGAAATCCACCAGATGGGACAACGGCTCATGGAAACAGAAGAGACACAAGAACAAGTGTTCCACCGAATAGACGAGCATCATGACATCTTATGTGAACACGCGAGCCAAATCGCCGAGTTAGCAACCCAATTAGATGACATAGAAAATCGCCATAGGCGAAACAACTTGAGAATACGGGGACTAAGTGAGGAAGTCGAGAACAAACACCTAGAGGCCTGGGCACAGAAATGCTTCGGCGATCTCCTGAACAGAACCCCGAACAACCCAATCGAAATGGACAGGATCCACAGGGCGCTGGGCCCTAGATCAATAGATCCTGCAAGACCACGAGACGTGGTGTGTAGGATCCACTTTTACAAGGAAAAAGAGGAGATCCTACGTCTGCTCAGATCCAAGGGTCCGATAAAATTCGGCGACAGGAACCTACTTATACTACCAGATTTATCCAAAAGAACGCTCCAGCAACGCCGAGCATTGAGACCCCTACTGACAATCCTCAAAGAAAAAGAAATTCCATACAGATGGGGATACCCATTCCAGCTGATAGCGGGCACCGGGCAAGAGACAGCTATATTTAGATCACTAGGCGACTTACCCAAGTTCCTCACAACATTGAAACTTCCGATGGTCTCGCTACCAGAGTGGCAGAGAACAAGCGCACCGACTCCACAACCCCCTCGAGACCAGTGGCAAGTAGCTACCTCCAAACGTAAACAGCCACAAAAGGACGATAGGGTTCGCCAACCAAGAGAACATCCCAAATGAGTCTGGCGTGACTAAAACCTGCATGAAGCCCTACTGAACCCCGAACGACATCAGCGGAAGAGAGGACCCGACGAACCCATCATAAATAAGCACTGCCCTCAATGACAAGTCCGAAAACCAGAGAGAGAGTCTCGGCCCGAAACGCACAAAGACCGCGGAAAGCACTATTAAAACTACCATACAGAGGCCGACTAAACACACCTCGGAAAGGACATAATATCACAACGGACCTCCAAGCAAGATCACAGACACCCAATTGCTCTTCCACATGTTGAACCTCTTTGTTGCAATCTGTCTGCTCTCCTCTGCTTTCATCTCAAAATGCGCCCCTCCTAGGCGCAACGGAAAAGGGGACATCTCTGGGCTCTCCCAAATAATAACAAACTCCTCTCACCTGCTCTAACACTCATACATGCACTCAAGCACATCCCCCTGATTTCTATACCTTTCCCTGCTTACTATACCTATCCGTCCCTCTCACTCTTCTCTCGTAAAGGTCTGGATGCCCACCATAATGTTTCACAACAGATGTGGGGTGGGGAGGCACGGCTCGTGGACTTGACTCACCCAGCCTCCCTCCCACTAGGGACTGCAGCATCACGTTGCTGCATAGACGTCAGCCGTCTATTAGTTCTAGAAGGTTTACCACATCGGATTACGATATTAATAATTGTTTCGTTATCAATGTTCATATGTGGCTTTAAGTTTCCCCTCCTCCCTGCCCTGATCCACCCTTATGTTTGGCCCCTATCCCCCCCCAGCTCCAGGCGACACCCTTGGGTAAGACACAGGGCCAAGATGCCCGCACAATATGGTCAACCCACAGCATATTCCAATGGCTAATCTAACAATATGCTCCTTCAACGCAAAGGGCCTTAATTGTCCCAACAAGCGCAACCAGGTGCTGTACAGGCTCCACAGGAAAAGGGTGCTGATAGTAATGCTCCAAGAAACACATTTCCCGCGTACCGGTACGCCGGATTGCAGTAGAAACAAATATTATACTAAATGGTTTCACTCCACTCACCCTGAAAACAAAACCTGTGGGGTCTCTATAGCCCTGCACAAGTCATTAGCCCCAGAGGTACTGGCACAGAAGTCAGATGAAGAAGGACGGTACATATTCATAAAGATACTTATTGCTAACAAAATTTTCACAATTGCCAATATGTATTTTCCCAACCAAGGACAGGTGGGGTTCGCCTCCAGGGCTCTCCGGGGACTCTCAGACTTTGCAGAGGGGACTCCGATCGTGTTAGGAGGGGACTTCAACATGTGCATGGAGCCCCGAGTGGATTCCTCCACGGGACGTTCAGCACTAACCAAAGCTGCCATCCGCAAAGTACAAAAGACACTCGTGAGTATGGATCTGATCGACCTATGGCGCATCCTCCACCCGGGTAAGCGAGACTATAGTTTTCACTCCACAGCACACAACTCGTATAGTAGGATTGACTATGTATTCATTTCACATGGTTTGCTCGACGGGGGCCCCTAGGTGCTCTATGGACATATTTCTATGGTCCGACCACTCTCCGATATATGCATCCCTGGGCTCGGGGGACAACACGGGGGGGACATGTACATGGCGTCTTAATGAGAACTTACTTAAGGACACCACGTGCCTGCACGACATTAAGAAGACGATAGAAAACTTTAAAAAAGATCACGAGTCAGACCCCACGAGCGCCCCAATAAAATGGGAAACCCTTAAATGTGTGTTGAGAGGAGTTTTCATCTCACACAGTGCGAGGATCAAAAAAGACCACACCGCGCGCCTCACCCAATTAATACAAGAACTCAACTCAAAAGAAACCTCCAATAAAGTAGCCTCTTCCACTATCCTCCAAGCGGAGATATCGGAACTCCGGCATAAAATACTAGATATCTTGGACCAAAAAGCTCTCTGCAGAAGAGACAAATTGAAAGCCGGATACTACGAATATGGCGATAAGAGCGGTAGTTGGCTCGCCAGAGCATTACACCCAAGGGCGACCCACCCGCACATACACTCCATTAACTCCTCAGGGGGCGGGCGAGTTCACTCCCCACAGGAAATAGTGGAGGAATTTAGACTATTTTACTCCAAATTATATAACATACGCGAGCCGGGGACCGAGACAGAATATCAGCACACACACAAAATAGCAGAATATCTGGACCTCTACGCCCCCGGGTCCCTCCCACCGGAGGAATCCGGGGGACTAGAAAGAGATTTTGAATCAGAGGAGTTCAGGTGGGTAGTCTCAGAAATTAAAGTAGGGAAGAGCCCGGGCCCAGACAGGTTCCCCCCGAGATTCTATAAAATATGCGGAGACCTGATTATAGACATGATGCTCCAAGCATTTAACGAGGTATCCGGAGGCTGTCCCTTCCCACCCCAGGCCCTCCAGGCACACATAGTTCTGATACCCAAACCAGGAAAGGACCCCCTGTCGTGCAGCAGCTACCGACCAATCTCACTCATCAACTGCGATCTAAAAATTTTTTCCAAAATGATAGCTAATAGATTGAATCCTGCAGTCCCCCGGATTATTCACGGGGACCAAGTGGGTTTCGTCTTGGGGAGAGAAGCAAGAGATAACTCCATAAAGACCCTGGTCCTGATCGATCGGGCTAGAAAGGAGGGGACACCATTATGTCTGCTGTATGTCGACGCCGAAAAAGCGTTCGACAGAATCAGCTGGAAATTCTTAGAAGCAACCCTCCGGAAGGTGGGACTTGGCCCCAAAGCAATAGCATGGATAATGGCCCTTTACCATCGCCCCTCGGCACAGGTCAGGGTCAACGGCAAGCTGTCAGCCCCATTTGAGGTCGGGAATGGCACGCGACAGGGGTGTCCCCTATCCCCCACCCTATATATTCTGGTTATGGAGGCACTTGCAAACGCCATCAGGAATAATCCATCAATACGCGGAATACAGAGCGGAAAGGAGGAACATAAACTATCACTATATGCGGACGACCTCCTGCTGTACGTCACCGAACCCCGTATAGGCTTCCCCAATATCATGCAAGAGTTTGCCACTTTTGGTAAGCTCAGCAACTATAAAGTAAATGTCCAAAAGTCGGCAGTTCTGAATATTACGATCCCACAACAAGAAGCTAGGAACATAGCCACAGCTCTCCCGTTCCAGTGGGGACGAGACTCAATTAAATATCTGGGGATCCAGATCCCACCTGACCCAACTCAACTATACGAATTGAATTACAAGCCCCTGTTATCAACTCTGAAAAGAGATCTGGAGGGATGGGCAGGAGGGTCACTGTCATGGTTCGGTAGGATGAACGCAGTCAAAATGGATGTCCTTCCACGGCTCCTATACATATTCCAAACCGCACCATGCAACCCCCCGAAAACCGTCTTTGACAGATTGAGAAGTCATATACTTCGCTTTATATGGAGGGGAGGATCTAAAAGGCTTAGCTACAAAAGCCTAACCAAACCAAAATCCAAAGGGGGGGGTAGGCCTCCCTGACATATATCTCTACCATAAAGCCACAATCGGTACCCTAATATTAGATTTATACCACCACAGGTCAGATAAATTATGGGTGCAAATAGAAGAAGAGAACAATACCCTCTTACCAAAAGGGGCATTCTGGATCCCGAAAGGGGTTAAGGGGGAAAAAGTGGAGACCTCGGCCCTGATGGTCACTCTCCTGGGGGCATGGAGGGGAAGATGCCGGACATCCGTCCCAGGTGCCCTCACCCCATTAGCAGGAAACCCGCAGATCCCGGCAACCCTGGACACTCGTAGTCTGGGATTCTTGCCCTCTGGAGCAGAAGAGGTGGGAGAGGTACTGGACGCCCAGGGCCTCCGCGACATGGCGAGCTTACAGGGGAATGGGGGGACTCCCCCGGGCTCATGGATGCAATATCTGCAGGTTCGAAGCTACCTGGGAAAGATAAGACCTGAGCGAGGGTGGAACCTGGATCTCACACCCTTTGAGATACTGTGTGTCATGGAAGAGGCACCTAGACATACTGTGTCATTATTATATAGTCAAATACTAGAAGAGCGATTAGGTGACCACACCCCCAGGTGGATTACCGCTTGGGAGGAGGCGATGGGTCGATCCATCCCCGGAGAGCTCTGGAACAAGGCATTCCAATACACCCACAAGATGTCGGTGTCTAGTAGGTTACAAGAATAGAATTTTAAAATCCTATCAAGGTGGTACATGACACCGGAAAGACTCCACTCTCTCTTTCCAGCGACGCCAGATACTTGCTGGCGATGCAATGGTGAAGTGGGTTCGATGCTACACATATGGTGGGAGTGTCCCATGATTACACCCATATGGAAAGACATAGAGAAGCTATACGAGAAGGTGAGCGGGGAACCACTGTCCCTGACGCCTGAGGCGGCACTCCTGTCCATCCCTCCACCCGGCACCCACTCACTTAAAAAAGGCCTGTTGAAACTTTTCATTATGGCCACAAGACAAGTAATTCCCAGATTCTGGAAACAGGACATCGAAATTCCTAGATGTGCGTGGGGGCGATGGACGAAATCGAGCGACTAGAGAAACTGAGGACACAGGACGACATAACTAGACATGAGAGCTTTTATCGCACCTGGGCGGTCTGGATAAGCGCACGCAACTCACATTCATTCACTAGGTGGCTGCAGAATGGTAACTATGAGTGATGGCCCACACCATAAGTGTTAAAGCTAACCAGGGGGTCCAACCTGGAGCGCCCCCCCCCCGCCCCCTCCCCTTCCCCCTCGATCCCAACCCCCACATCCTACCCTCCCCTCTGCCCTTGTCTGTCAAGTAATAGAATGTAACAATCATATCTTAGTGGTTTTCATAAGTTCTCTTTTAATGGTTACAACAACAAGATGAGAAGTGGAATTCATGACTCTATCAGTTCTTGACATTGTAAAGTTATATATATACTGTAAAATCAATAAAATATATTGAAAGAAAACACTATGGACTTCAGCAACAAATAGACTACAGACTAGTTCCTGGGTGAGCGATTGGTGCGCATATCACGGTCAGTGGTCCGTGAAGGCAAACCCGAAGCCCACGAGTTACCGTGTAGAACTCTTAACCCAACCCGTACGGTCACAAAACAGATAATCCCTCCTGCTGCAAGACTCTCAGCGTAAAACACAACATAAATATATGCTGGTCTTACCTGGAGTTCTGTGAGTTGATCAGGCTCGGTTTGCAGCAGGACGGCTTCCCTGTGGTGTGGATCCGGGTGGACTGCGCTGTACGGCTCCGGTTTTACCATCCCACCTTTGTTGGGCGCCATTGTCAGGGTAATTTCTGCGTACAGCACCAATGCCCCGCTGCCGGCGGTAAAGAAGAGACACCACACGGAGGTCTGGTATAGTTCCTCACACGGGGACATGACTGCGCACTTTATTACAGATTACATGGGATCTTATACCCTTTGGTCTCATAACTAGGAATGGGTGATGGGCTCATTGGCTCAAATTCACCGCATAACCATATATGTAAAGTCCGGATTTCCGGCCTGAGACAGTGAAAGTTATATACGTAGTTGAACAGTCGTTATCTAGATATGGCGCTTCTGGGAAAACAGCCAAGCACACGGCCTTCGTGTCTGGTACTGTATCATCTCTGAATTTCTGGACACATCTCTCTCAGCCTTGCAAAGCCTTGGAATATCTGATGTAAGGCGACATATAAGTTTTTCTCATTTTAGCATTGAATAGAACTTGCATACAGGTATAAAAGCATAAAGAACATATGGCAATATGTACATATACCCTCACACCGATATATCCAGTGTGGCCGCAGGATGCAGCTGAGGACACTTCTAATGTCCCTGTATATATAGTGAAAACAAAGATCTGGTACCGTGTTAGCCAGTAGCGCAAAATGTGATTGTTCTCAGTAAGAGAAACGACGTAGTCTTGTAGATATGATACCTTTTAATGGCTAACAAAAATACATGATGTAATAATAGCGAGCTTTCATACCAACGCAGGGTACTTCTTCCGGTATATATAGTGTGTATATATAGTGTCGCCGCAGGATAGTGCTGAGGACCCTCCTGATGCCCCCATATATACAGTGTGGCTGCAGGATGGAGCTGAGCACCCTCCTAATGCCCCCATATATACAGTGTGGCCGCAGGATGGAGCTGAGGATCCTTTTAATGTCCGGTATATACAGTGTGGCCGCAGGATGGAGCTGAGGACCCTCCTAATGCCTTTATATATACAGTGTGGCTGCAGCATGGAGCTGAGGACCCTCCTAATGTCCAATATATCCAGTGTGGCCGCAAGATGGAGCTGAAGACCTTCCTAATGCCCCTATATATCCAGTATGGCCGCAGGATGGTGCTGAGGACCCTCTTAATGTCCCCATACATCTAGTGTTGCTGCAGGATGGAGCTGAGGACCCTCCTAATGCCCCTATATATACAGTGTGGCCGCAGGATAGTGCTGAGAACCCTCCTAATGCCCCCATATATCCAGTGTGGCCGCAGGATGGAGCTGAGGACCCTCCTAATGCCCCTATATATACAGTGTGGCCGCAGGATAGTGCTGAGGACCCTCCTAATGCCCCTATATATACAGTGTGGCCGCAGGATAGTGCTGAGGACCCTCCTAATGCCCCTATATATACAGTGTGGCCGCAGGATAGTGCTGAGGACCCTCCTAATGCCCCCATATATCCAGTGTGGCCGCAGGATGCAGCTGAGGACACTTCTAATGTCACCGTATATATAGTGTCGTCGCAGGATAGTGCTGAGGACCCTCCTAATGCCCCCATATATCCAGTGTGGCCGCAGGATGTAGCTGAGGACCCTCCTAATGCCCCCATATATACAGTGTGGCCGCAGGATGGAGCTGAGGACCCTCCTAATGCCCCTATATATCCAGTGTGGCTGCAGCATGGAGCTGAGGACCCTCCTAATGTCCCTGTATATCCAGTGTGGCTGCAGGATGGAGCTGAGGACCCTTTTAATGTCCTGTATATACAGTGTGGACGCAGGATAGTGCTGAGGACCCTCCTAATGCCCCTATATATACAGTGTGGCTGCAGGAGGCAGCTGATGACCCTCCTAATGTCTCCGTATATCCAGTGTGGCTGCAGGATGGAGCTGAGGACCCTCCTAATGCCCCCATATATCCAGTGTGGTCGCAGTATGGTGCTGAGGACCCTCCTAATGTCCCTATATATCCAGTGTGGCCGCAAGATGGAGCGGAGGACCCTCCTTATGTCCCCATATATCCAGTGTGGCCGCAGGATGGTGCTGAGGACCCTCCTAATGTCCCCATATATCCAGTGTGGTCGCAGTATGGTGCTGAGGACCCTCCTAATGTCCCCATATATCCAGTGTGGTCGCAGTATGGTGCTGAGGACCCTCCTAATACCCCCATATATCCAGTGTGGCCGCAGGATGGTGCTGAGGACCCTCCTAATGTCCCCCTATATACAGTGTGGCCGTATGATGGTGCTGAGGGCCCTCCTAATGCCCCCATATATCCAGTGTGGCCGCAAGATGAAGCTGAGGACCCTCCTAATGTCCCCATATATACAGTGTGGCCGCAGGATGGTGCTGAGGACCCTCCTAATGTCCCCATACATCTAGTGTTGCTGCAGGATGGGGCTGAGGACCCTCCTAATGCCCCCATATATACAGTGTGGCCACAGGATGGAGCTGAGGACCCTCCTAATGTCCCCATATATCCAGCGTAGCCGCAGGATGGAGCTGAGGACCCTTCTAATGTCGCCGTAGATACAGTGTGGCCGCAGGATGGTGTTGAGGACCCTCCTAATACCCCCATATATACAGTGTGGCCGCAGGATGGTGCTGAGGACTCTCCTAATGCCCGTATATACCCAGTGTGGCTGCTGGATGGTGCTGAGGACCCTCATAATGTCCCCATACATGTAGTGTTACTGCAGGATGGAGCCAAGGATCCTTCTAAAGCCCCCATATACAGTGTGGCCACACGATGGAGCTGAGGACCCTCCTCATGTCCCCATATATCCAGTGTGGCCGCAGGCTGCAGCTGAGGACACTTCTAATGTCCCCGTATATATAGTGTCGCCGCATGATAGTGCTGAGGACCCTCCTAATGCCCCCATATATCCAGTGTGGCGACAGGATGGAGCTGAGGACCCTCCTAATGCCCCCATATATACAGTGTGGCCGCTGGATGGAGCTGAGGACCCTTTTAATGTCCTTTATATACAGTGCGGACGCAGGATAGTGCTGAGGACCCTCCTAATACCCCCATATATCCAGTGTGGCCACAGGATGGAGCTGAGGACTCTCCTAATGTCCCCATATTTACAGTGTGGCTGCAGGATGATGCTGAGGACCCTCCTAATGCCCCCATATATCCAGGGTGGCCTCAGGATGATGCTGAGGTCCCTTCTATTGCCCCCATATATGCAGGGTGGCCGCAGGATGGTGCTGAGGACCCTCCTAATATCCCCGTATATCTAGTGTGGCCGCAGGATGGAGCTGAGTACCCCACAGACAGGAACATCAGGAGACACTGCGGTAAAAGGTAGCAGTCTTTAATCAGCAGCAGTACTGGCATACGCGGATCATTAATGCATTTTAGCAGATTTTTTTTACCGCAAATGCTGGAGAACCGCTTCAAAACTGCACGCGCCTTTCCGACAGTTTTTACCGCATCCAAACTGCCCCCTGTGAACACACCCGTAGACTTTGGAGACAATGTCTCTGCCTTTCAGCCTTTGTAACTTGATCCCTCAGTTTCTTTAAATACACCGCAGGCTTGCGTAGCTCCAAGGTCCTGCTTGTAGGCATGTACTCGCAGCCTCTAAGGTGGCATGACTTCCATCCTCTCAGCAGGTCACTTAGCTCAGCTTGACGGTCCCGACCACCCGGCCACACTTAGGCTGGCTGCACACAGGCAATCTGGGTTCTGCATGTGGGAGCCCACAGCGGGATCCAGCTTTGACCCCACCTACCTTCTCTTCTCGGTATTGCGGATGACTGCGGACCCCCACCATCAGACATGCACAGTACATATTTTAAAAATAAAAAATTAGTTTTTCCCATGTCTTCACCAGGCGATGATGCGGGTACCCACGGCCTATTGCTGGTGCGAGTCAGACAGCTTCCATCAACTTTACTAGACGCTGTCCATGCGGACTGTGCAAAAAAATAGAACATGCTGCAATTTTAAATCGCTTGCGGGAATAGTAATCCGTTCATCTGAGCAGACATGCAGATATTCTATTCTTTCAATGTGTGCAGAATACCGCAGTGCATCCGCACGGGCGACTAACATGGATTCTGCTATTTAAATCCGGTCGTGTGCAGCCGGCCTTGTCTCCATGATCAGGAGGCTCCAGAGCTTTACCACAACACCATTTTTTTTTGGCTGCACCCAAATTCTTTACAGACCTCTCACAGTTGCTATGGTTCCCCACCACTATGCCTGCGTGCCACATACTGCCATTAGTAGTACCCAGCAGGACAAGACGTGCCCTATCAATTTGTCTGCCAGACACACCGTGACCAATCATGCAAACCTTTAAGTTTTCAAACAACTACTGCTCATACAATAGCCAGTGTGACAAGTAGGGGACTTGCCCTTTATATTATCTCTATATTAAATTCTTAAAATGTAACTGTGTATTAGCTACTGAAATCACATCTCCACTGCTCAGTCTTGCTATAGTGTTCTAAATGAGGATTTGATATACAGTGCGGAAAAAAAGTATTTAGTCAGATACCAATTGTACACGTTCTCCCACTTAAAATGATGAGAGGGGCCTGTAATTGACATCATAGGTAGACCTCAACTATGAGAGACAACATGAGAAAGCACATCCAGAAAATCACATTGTCTGATTTTTAATGAATTTATTTGCAAATTATGCTGGAAAATAAGTATTTGATCACCTACAAACAAGCAAGATTTCTGGGTCTCACAGACCTGTAACTTCTTCTTTAAGAGGCTGCTGTGTCTTCCACTTATTACCTGTAGTAATGGCACCTGTTTTTTTTTTTTTTAAATCAATTTTTATTAAGGATTTTTTTACAGTACAGACATCATAAGGATCAGCATCTGAGGGAGCTTAAGTGGGGCTACAAAATAGCTCAGGTTACATATACAGGCCCTCATTCTGGAATCAAGAGAAAATGAGTACTTTATAATATAAAAGCGAATAGACATCTAATGGCACCTGTTTGAAGTTGTTATCAGTATAAGACACCTGTCCACAACCTCAAGCAGTCACACTCCAAACTCCACTATGGTGAAGACCAAAGAGCTGTCGAAGGACACCAGAAACAAAATTGTAGCCCTGCACCAGACTGGGAAGTCTGAATCTGCAATAGGCAAGCAGCTTGGTGTGAAGAAATCAACTGTGGGAGCAATAATTAGAAAATGGAAGAGATACAAGACCACTGCTAATCTCCCTTGATCTGGGGCTCCATGCAAGATCTCACCCCGTGGGGTCAAAATGATCACAAGAACGGTGAGCAAAAATCCCAGAACCACACGGGGGAACCTAGTGAATGACCTGCAGAGAGCTGGGACCAACGTAACAAAGGCTACCATCAGTAACACACTACGCTGCCACGCACTCAGATCCTGCAGTGCCAGACGTGTCCCCCTGCTTAAGCCAGGACATGTCCGTGGCTAACTGAAGTTTGCTAGAGAACATTTGGATGATCCAGAAGAGTATTGGGAGAATGTCATGTGGTCAGATGAAACCAAGGTAGAACTGTTTGGCAGAAACACAACTCGTCGTGTTTGGAAGAGAAAGAATGCTGAGTTGCATCCAAAGAACACCATGCCTACTGTGAAGCATGGGGGTGGCAACATCATGCTTTGGGGATGTTTCTCTGTAAAGGGACCAGGACGACTGATCCATATACATGAAAGAATAAATGGGGTCATGTATCGTGAGACTTTGAGTGCCAACCTCCTTCCATCAGCAAGGGCACTGAAGATGAAACATGGCTGGGTCTTTCAGCATGATAATGATTCCAAGCACACCGCCAGGGCAACTAAGGAGTGGCTTCGTAAGAAGCATTTCAAGGTCCTGGAGTGGCCTAGCCAGTCTCCAGATATCAACCCTATAGAAAACCTTTTGAGGGAGTTGAAAGTCCGTTTGCCCAGCGACAGCCCCAAAACATCACTGCTCTTGAGGAGATCTGCATGGAGGAATTGGCCAACATACCAGCAACAGTGTGTGCCAACCTTGTGAGGCCAAACTAGTAACGTATACACTCTCCTTTATGCTCCTGTATATAGCGCCATCAGCAGGATTAGTCTGTTGTTCCCCATTCCAATCTGCTCTCAGCACCCGCACACCGGTGAGGAGGGGTAAGAAGCCATCAGCCAGGATTATACCCCCTCATCCATGATAGTGTTTGTTATTGCAGCTGATCCCCATGGAAGTGGAAGCAAGTTCCTGAATAAAGCCATGTTCACACGGGACGGGAATTTCCACACAGCAGTTGATAAACCATCCTGAAATCCGCATGCATGATGCGGATTTTGTAGTGTTTTTTTCATTGCACATTTAAGTGTAATTTTGATTTCCATTTGTTTCCTCAACTGCATCATTGGAGGAACAATGCGAATATCCGCGCTAAAACCCGCAATGTAGCCAACCCTCGGGGAGACACTTGAGGATTTGGCTTTAACCCCTTTACGCCACAGGGTGTATGTTTACATCCTGGTTGGGGGGATACTTACAGGACATAACCTTACGCTATGTGGATAGCGTGGGATCGGAAGCTGAGCCCGTGGCATCCCGCAGCGGGAGCCGTCTGTTACCCATAGCCAGCCTCTTGCTGCAACAGCGGGGGTACATAAAGACAGTGACCACCGCTGTTAACCTCTGACAGGCAGTGAGTTCTGTAGATCACAGCATGTAAAGGGTTCACAGAGGGAGAGCATTCCCTCTGTGACATCATCAGACCCCCACGGTGTAATTGCGGAGGGCCGACGGGTTGCTATAGCAACACGTGCCAGATACAGGTATCCTGGCTTGCCATTGCCTATGATCTGCACTGCAATACCTTATCGCATGTAAGGCTGCCTGCAGACGGGCGGGTCGGATCCCTCTGCGAGAATACTTGCAGCGAGATGCAGTCCCGTGCCCCTGAAGATACATGCGGCTCACCCACTCCCGGCAACTTCTCTTCTCTGTGATGCACCAGCTGGCGCATGCGCAGAGCCGGCCCGTCACTACTGACATTTCTGTGCAGGCCTCTGCGAGACTCGCGCAGAAATAAAACATGCAACGGTTTGTTTTCCACGTGTTTTCACGTGGACAAATTGCGGCTGTGTGCATAGGATTGCGTGCATGCATGCTATCCTATGGCAGCGGGCACGGGCGTTAATTCTGTGGCATGTCCCACTGCGGAATTTCCACCGGTGTGCAGGAGGCCTAATAGTGAAGTCCTGCAATGCCTTACTATAGCAATCATAGTTGCTAGGGTTCAGGTCTAGAGTTGAGTGAACGTACTCTTCTGAGCTTGATGCTTGTTTGAGTATTAGCATACTCAATAGTACTCGCTGCTTGAGCGCGCATCACGCTGTGTTCGACTCCTCCCCTGTTTTGGCCCATCCTCGCTGCTGACGTGTCAGATTTGACTCCTGACTGCTGCGCACTTCAACGGTAGTTTGTGGCTGGCTTGGTGGGGGGGGGGTAACACAAACACAGGGAAGAAAAAAAAAAAGCTCGACAACCCACGGGTACCATCCAAAAATGCTCGTGTCTCCCACTGAAGTCAATGGGGTTCGTTACTCAAATAGAGCTATCGAATTTTACGAAAAGCTCGACTTGAATAATGAGGACCCGAGCATTTTGGTGCTCGCTCATCTCTATTCTGGTCCCTACAGGGACATAAGAGTGTAAAAAAAACATTACCCTTTTTTGCTCATTTTCCCCTATTTGTATAAAAAAAAAAAAAAAATACCACATTTGGTATCCTTATGTCTGTAATGACCTGTACTATAAGTTGGACAAACTATTTATTCTGCACAGCAAAAGCGTAAAAAAAAAAGATTTGGAGGCAAAAAAAATGTAATGAAAGTGATCAAAAAAGCAATAAATACCCCAAAAATGGTACAAATAAAAAAGCTATAGCTTGTCGCGCAAAAAACCAAGCCCTAACAGAGGTCTGTCCATGAGAAAGTAAGAAGCTATGGGACTTTGAATGCAGCGATGAAAAGCCAATTATATAAAAAAAGTTATATTTTAGGTATTGTTGTAATGGTACCTGTTAAGAAAATTGTAGATCAATGTATCAGTTAATTATTCTATATTGCATTGTAGACTAGGAATATATAGCAGTGAAGGGGTTAAACGAAACCCTTCTATAGGCCTGCATGTCTTCTGAGGAAGAAAGATTAGAAGATAAGACAGTCTGCTAAATCACCCATGTATGTTTATAGATAATGTACACAGGAAGACAGGGTAAACTGTAAGGCGCTTCCCATGCATTCCTTTCTCCTGAATTTATGACGGTCTTATTGTATGTAATAGATACACTTAAGGAGGTGTAACTTATGTTAATCATTTTTGTTTTAGCCTATTATGTATTCTATTCATCTTGGAGGTATATACTTTTTGCTGTGATGTCATTTAGGGTATATAGGCTTTGTCCACCTCAGAATAAAGTAGAAATCACTTGATACCGCACAGGCTGGTGTAATTTGTATTTCTCCTGGGCCCAGACTTCTGCACGAGATCTGGGATCGTCTTCTCCTTGATAAACACATAAATTCTCCTTACATTTTTGGTCCTTCGAGCCGGAAAGACTCACTGAAGAGGGAGAGGACAGCCTGGCTGTGAAAAGGTGGGTCTGAAGTACTCTCCGATCACTAAAAGACCTCCGTCTTGCTTAGATGTAATTAGAGGCCAGTCGGGCATCCTGTCTGAAACAGTGACGTTTTTCCGAACTAGCCGGAGAATTTAGAAGCCTCCCAGATAACGTGTAGTAAGTATAACAATGGTTAAACTTTTCTTCTCTCTCCTCTTCTTCTGTTTACTTTAGTGTTAGTAGAATTTACAATGTGTATTGTAAATGAGAGGCAAGTATAGACGAATTGGTTGTCAAGGGGCAATAGCAGTAGTCTATGTGAGACCATAGCCATTGTGAGAAGGCTACAGGAAAGAATTAACTCCGTGCGACACGTAAAAAGTGGTTAGATGACGTCCTGGGACACAGGGGTGTCCAGGAACTTTACTCCTTATCTTTCTATTACTTTCTCTTTGATCTTGTGTTATAGAGTAACTAAGAATATAAAGAGGGCGGCCGCCTACTAACATAATGTACTATTTGTATTGTTGTCTTATATTGCATGAAGCGAATGTGTGAGTGATTGAGATGAGTGGATCCGATACGTGGGCACTGACCTCTAGGACACCTTAGGGACCAACCTCGCTGTGCAGGTTGTTTTCGGACAAGCCCCTTGTTGTGTTTGATGTTCACAGGCCCTACTCGGTAAAATTAAAAGGGACCTTTAGGTTTTCACTAAACATTTTAGTGGCCAGAGGCTTGTTTTATGTTGTTTGTCTTGTAAATCGGCACCAAGAACATAATTACTAACAATTGGAAATATAAACTGTAATAGCATTCTCCTGTGCATGTCTCTGTTGTTGCCAACGACAGGAAGTCCTTCAAGGCGATAAGAAGTACATACACAAGTTAGATCCTGACTATGTCAAATATTGTGACATAAGTGGGAAAAATATGGATTTAAAATAAATAAATAAATAAAAAGTTCCTAGTTGTAAAGAATTATGTGATAAAATACGGACAAAATCAGCTAAAAGATCAGCAGAAATACGGATTATCCACTGCTGAAGTCTGGTTAAAAGAAGCCCCAAACTGTCACGCCCATATACAAATAGACCCCCGACAGTTTGATGAACAATTCAAAGGGTTAATGAGGAGTTCCAATTGAATGAAAGATGGAGAGAGCAGATAGAAGAATTCTATGGCCAGATTGGGTTTCTGTAGATAGAAGTTAGGATGGGAGGGGGGGAGATGGTAGATCCCTTCCATAGTATAATCAGCCATTAAAGAATGTGTTTGTAAGTGAAGTAAAGAAGGGAATAGGAGGTCATATAATGAGATACATGGTTACCCTGAGGATGGGATCCTTGCAGGATGTTTTGCAATAAGCAAGACATGCAGAAAAGTGTTACAAAGAAAAGGGTGAGAAAGTGAGGTTTTTTTTATATGGGGAGAAGAATGTGATACGATGGTTCAAGAAAGTCAGAGAGGTCATTGGACAGCGAGAGGATGTGAAAGTAGAGACAGAGGAAGAAGCAGAGGTGGGATGCAGCTCGGGGATTTAAATGTGTGTTGGAATTATGGGAAGTCTAGTGATTTTGCCCGAGAGTGCCCTGAGAAACAATGTTCTCAGCCACCTTGGGGAAAAATTACTAGGAGGGGTCGATGTACAACACTTGGAGGATCTCATGGTAATTTCCACTGCCTGAGATAGATCTCCAGGTGAATGGGCGGATGATTAATTTCCTGGTGGGCTCAGGAGCGACCAGGACATTAATACATCCCAATATGTAGCCAATGTTAAATGTAGTAATAGTCATATCCTGGTAAGAGGGGTTAATGGCCGGACCCACAGGGAATCCCTCTCTGAACCAGTTATAACAGACCTAGAGACAAATAAGCCTGTGAATGTCAGATTATGTAGTCTTGAATATGTCCAGTAAAATTGTTGGGATGAGATATTATGATAAAATTAGGTATGCCTTCACCAGAGTACCTCGGGGCTGCTGTGAATCTCCAACAGTTTTCTCCCAGGCTATGTCAGCACACTTAGCCCAGTTCCAGCCTCTTAGAGGTAGTCAGCTACTACTGTATGTTGGTAGCCAGCAGCAGACAGTGGAGAGAATTGTGGGGGGGACACAGTCGCACTCTTGAGGTTTATTTGTGAGCAAGGCCATAAAGTAAACAGGTAGAAACTCCAATACGGTCAGCAAACTGTTAAATATTTGGGGTATAACCTGTCAGATGAAGGTAGGCAAGCAATTCTGGAGGTCCCAAAACTATGAGCAAATGATGTCCTCTTTGGGAATGACAATGTTACGTGTGCTGCTGAGATCTGTTCTATTGTGTTTCCAGCAGCACAGCACTCTCAGGGTTAATGATTGAGCTGGCTGGGTGTGGTGCTGTCTGCTAGCCAATCCCCTGGTCAGTCTGTATGGCCCCTCAGGTGAGCAGTCATGAATGCTTGTCTGGTGAGGTTTGCAGTGTGACTTGGTTCATGTCCGTTTGTACGTTTAAATTCTGTCAGTTTTGTTAGTTTGCTGTGTGACCTGCTATCTGTGTCTTGTCCTGTTGCAGCGTGTGGTGAACTCTGTCCGGTTCTGCTGGACTCCTGGTTAGTGTAGGGACTAGCAGTATAACCAGGAGCTGTGAAGTGGCCTGCTAGTTTCAACATATTGTACAACATGTCAATTAATACCTGATATTTATATTCAGCTTCCAATCTGTTACTAGTGGTTGCATGTTGTGTGCAGTGTATTCTGGGTCTGTCATATGGCATGTGAATGCGTCCTGTTCTGGTGCGTGGCTCCTAGGATCAGCTAGGGCCCAGATCCGAAGACCGCTGGGCTGCCCTTATTAGGGCAATGTCCCCGCTTAGGTAGGGCCACTGTCATCCTCCCTTGTAGCACAGGGTCAGTTGCCTGAAACCGGTGTGAGTCCCGTGTGACCCTGGTAGTACCAGTATGTGTCCCCTTTGGTCATGATCATGTGAGTTCCGTGCTTTGCCTGCCCACACGATCGTAACAGACAAACTTCTGCAGCTCCTGGATCCCAAATTCTGCATCTCTGACAGCGCTTCTTACCAGACTCATCTGTGATGAACTTCTGGCTGCAGTTGACCGGATCCAGTGAGATGGGCCTCTGAGGAAGCCTTTGTCAGGTTAAAACAGACTCTGGTGGGCACATCAGTCTGGGGGTCTGCTGAACTACAGCAAGCCCTTAGTGCTAACTGTTGACTCAGGGGAAGGATATATCACCTCTGTGTTAACTTTGGAACACGGTGGGAAGCAGACCGCTGGCATACTACTCTGCAGACTAGATCCAGTGGCCGAGCGCTCCCAGCCTGTATACAAGTGGTAGTCAGACCTTCTGCCACTATAGTGCTGTCCCCCCACACACTGAGTACCGCACGCAGTTAGTTATACTCATATCTTAGTCCTTCTAGATATCCCTCCTGCATGACACTACTGCTCTCACAGCCACACCTGACAACCTCGGGATGTACTACGCTCCATCCATCTACCTTACTGCCTATTTCTTCAGACGTTCCTCCACACAACTGTCTAGGAGAGATGGCACATGAGGTGTTACTCAGACCAGATCTGCAGGAGGTATCTCTTGTAGATGCTGAATACACTCTTTGTAGATGGACTGTACATCTCCGTAGAGAAGGGAAAAAGAGAAAAAAAACTATCTTACCTAAATCGTTCTTCAGATGTGCAGCAGTTTTGAGCCATGGCCTGTGTCATGTCTCAACAGGGGGGAGGGATGGTAGCACTCATATGGACAGTATTCACAGCCTAGGGGTTTACAAACTACTCTAAAAAAAATTTTTTGTCTTGTATTATTTGTGCTAAACAATGCAGAAGGGAGTAAAAGACCAGGAGGGGGCGCCGTCCGACACATGGGGGATGCTGGGAGAGCTCTGAGTGTAACTTCTATAGAAGGAGTGCCGAGCGCCATACTGGTAGATCTGCTCCCTGACTTATTGACTGCAATCCCTGCTAGCCATCATGAACCGCTCCTGCAGTCACACAGTTTCTGCCGTCACACGGCTAAATGTCTGACCATTGTCTATGTGTATAGAATCCCTCACTCTCCACTTCGCCATACCGTGCACATCTCCACCCCGCCATACCGTGCACATCTCCAGCCCCTTTACCTTCTGTATCACCCCATTATTTGTAGTATGTAAGCTCGTTGGAGCAGGACCCGCACCCCTATTGTCTGTATCAGCTGATTACTATGTAACCGTGGTTCTGTAATGTTTGTATTTTGTCTTTCTGTATCCCCCCTGTCTATGTAAGCGCTGCGGGATATGTTGGCGCTATACACAAAGATTATTATAGATGTGTGTCAGATGAGGGACTTGTTGGCATTGCACACGAAGGAATAAGGTGTGGCTAGATGCTTGCCTGGCTTGATCATACTCCTAGTCAGGCCCCGTCCCTGGCGGCCATCTTAGTGCTAGTCATGGCCTGCGGCCATTTTAGTACCTGCTGTAATACCTTCAGCCGCCGCCCAGGTGCCATCTTGGCTCCTTACATCCCATAGCTGTACCTTCTACCTGGCATCCCAATGCTTGCACTTGTAGTACACAACACCAGTGATTAGAGCCTTCTCTGAACTGCATAGGAATAGTCAGAAGCCTCCATCACTGTCCTCTGTGTGTTGATGATATGTTGTCTATCTTATTATGTGTGTGCTATAAGATAGGCTCAGGGTGATACTGCGGGATAGCGAGGAATATGTACGGTCTCCTTCAGATAAGTGTCAGGTAGTGAGGGGACAGGTTGCTATGGGTGACGGTAGTGAGGCGACAGGTTGCTATGGGTAACGGTAGTACTGACAAGGATCAGGGATAGTAGACAGAAGGGATGATTACATGATGCAGACAGTCCAGGGATCAGACAGTGAAGGAATGAAAGTTTACAGTAGTATTAGATAAAGATGACAATGGCCTGAGTGCTGCTCTGTGTGGTGGTCAGCTCACAAATGGTTAAATCATCTGTTACATGGGAATGCTTCTTTCACCCTCACCCCCACCTTTCAGCTTTAGAGTTCAGTGAGAAAAAGGGAGGGGGGAGTGTGACTGACTCTAGCCATGCTCTGCTTGCTTGAAATGAATAGACTTGTAATGAAGTTGTTGATAATGTGAGAGCTGAGTGTGCCTATTACGGGAAGGATATCACATGGATGCTGCAGTTAGCTGTAGGAGGCAGACACAGCTAAAGCTCTGTTTATCTTACTCCATCACCTCTCCCTGATAAGAGAAATTCCTGAGGGGGGTTGTTAAGGTTGGAGGATCAAGCGACTGCAGATGATTGGAGTAGTAGTAGTTGTGTGAATCTTTATGTTATGCAGTAAATATTGTGTATAGAGAATTATATGTTAATAATTATATGAGATAGAAAGACTTGACCCCACGATAAAAGTTAATGACAAGTCTTCAAGCTGTGATGAACGTAAAATGTGTGATTAAGCTTCTTCACTGTACCTACCCCCCACAGATAAGTGATCCATGTTATACATTGAGTTTGCTGTTTCCACCTGTGAGCGGGGACCAAATACCACCTGCCGTTGTCTCTTATCCTGGGAATTATACTTGCTTCGCATTACCTGGTAATGGGACCGAGGCAGACTACGGGAGACTGCCTAAGGGATACTGTGCAGAGAGGATAACTGTAAAGAGCACGCTATTTTCTGGGATATGGCCTGAGCTACAGAGAGCACGTGCAGACGTGTGGTGGTTGTGTGGGGACAGGCGTTTAAAACAGGTGCCAGGTACAGCCCCTAACGGGGATTGTGCTTTGGTTCAACTGATAATGCCTGTGTACCTCATGACCTCCGAGGACAACAGCAAGGGCCGTGTCTGGAGAACTAGGAACACCTCTCCCAAAGGTTCCTCTGACCCATCAGGGTCCCAAAGGGGGTACCGGACGAGTATAAGGCAAGGAATCAGATGGCTGCGGGGTTTGAGTCTCTTCTTGCATGGTGGGTAACAGTGAATATAAATGTAGACTGGATTAATTATATATATTATAACCAACAGAGATTTGTTAATTATACAAGAGATGCAATCAGGGGCCTAGAGGAACAACTAGGACATACCTTACACTCATTGCATGGCAAAATAGAATGGCTCTTGTTATGTTACTAGCAGAGTTTGTAAAATGATTGGAGGATATTGTTGTACTTTCATTCCTAATAACACAGTACCTGATGGTAGTGTTACTCGAGCACTGGAAGGGTTAAATGCATTATCAAATGAACTAGCTGAGAACTCTGGTATAGACAATCCATTCACAGACTGGTTGGAAAACTTGTCCGGACATTGGTCACAAGTCATATACTCCACATTAGTCTGTGTCAGTATGTGCCTCCATTCTAGTACTCTGTGGTTGCTGCTGTATTCCATGTATCTGAGGACTGTTACAAAACCTTATTGACACTTCCATCACCAAAACTATGTTCCAAAATATACAAGATGACGAAGAACAAGATGGCTTACTGGGTCAGGTGATCACCTCTGTCTGACAAGTGATGGGTAAAAGTTCTATGAAGGAAGCGCCATTTTACTTTGATGATTTTGAAGTGTGACATTTTGATTCCAGTGCGTTCTGATTGTACCGGAGGATCGCTCTAATAACTGATGGACACTTCGATAAGTAAGATTTTATATCATGATGGACAATCATTTATATATGAAGAAAGAAGCATCAATCTCATAATAAATCAAGGCCAAGCTTCTCTTGGAGGCGGGCCTAATTGTGGGTACAATTGGTGGAAGAACTTTATAAAGATATATTTGCATAAATGAAATATTTTTATATGAAATAATTACATACTTAGTTTTGAAGTGTGAACCCGGATCTTCTGGCAATAAAGTTTTGGGCCTGATGAAGCCAGGGGGTCTGTGGTAGAGTCATTTTATATGTGTATTTACTATTATAATGGGTTGATGTATTGATCTAAAGTGGGGAATGTTAAGAAAATTGTAGATCAATGTATCAGTTAATTATTCTATATTGCATTGTAGACTAGGAATATATAGCAGTGAAGGGGTTAAACGAAACCCTTCTATAGGCCTGCATGTCTTCTGAGGAAGAAAGATTAGAAGATAAGACAGTCTGCTAAATCACCCATGTATGTTTATAGATAATGTACACAGGAAGACAGGGTAAACTGTAAGGCGCTTCCCATGCATTCCTTTCTCCTGAATTTATGACGGTCTTATTGTATGTAATAGATACACTTAAGGAGGTGTAACTTATGTTAATCATTTTGTTTTAGCCTATTATGTATTCTATTCATCTTGGAGGTATATACTTTTTGCTGTGATGTCATTTAGGGTATATAGGCTTTGTCCACCTCAGAATAAAGTAGAAATCACTTGATACCGCACAGGCTGGTGTAATTTGTATTTCTCCTGGGCCCAGACTTCTGCACGAGATCTGGGATCGTCTTCTCCTTGATAAACACACAAATTCTCCTTACAGTAGCGGCCCGCAGAAAAAATGTATTGTGTCATTTATGCTGCATGATTAACGCTGTAAAAAAAAAAAAAAACGAACAATGGCAGAATTGATATTTTCTCTCCCTGCACTCAAAACAAGAAAAAAAAAAAAAAGGAAATGTTTACATTACATTTAGAGATGAGCGAACGTACTCGGATAAGCACTACTCGTCCGAGTAATGTGCTTTATCCGAGTACCGCTGTACTCATCCTGAAAGATTCGGGGCGCTCCGCTGCTGACAGGTGAGTCGCAGCGGGGAGCGGGGCAGAGCGGGCGGGAGAGAAAGATCTCCCCTCCGTTCCTCCCGGCTCTCCCCTGCAGCTCCCCGCTCCGCAGCGCATCCCGAATCTTTCAGGACGAGTACAGCGGTACTCGGATAAAGCACATTACTCGGACGAGTAGTGTTTATCCGAGTACACTCGCTCATCTCTAATTACATTATATGCACCCACAAATAGTACCAATAAAAACTACAGTCCGCCACTCAAAAAAAACAAGCCCTCATACGTCCGCGTTGACGGAAAAATAAAATATCCTTAAGGGTTCATGCCCACAGGAGTAAACAAAAATACTATATTAATGGAGACCTCCGCTGCAGAAAAACGCGGTGAAGAACATGCCACTATTTTTTTCCGGCAGTAGAAATCCGCAGCAGAATCACGCATGTGAGGTCCGACAGGCAGAAAAAAAGATTAGATATTAACCTAATAGCTGCGTTATTCCATCGCGGGGAACGCGGCAGAAATTAGTTTGTTGGCACTAGCCCTGGATCGCAAAAATAGACCTTGTTCTTAAAGGGTTAACCCTTTCCAATCCACTGTCTGACACCTAAAGACATGATTTAAGGCTGTACAGCTCCGATGTTGGAACACGTCCGTCGGGGTTCTCCTACTATATATTGCCAACCTCTCTGCTGTCGGAGCCTATCCAATGTGTCACTTCATGCAGTACTGGCTTTAGCCAGCAGATAGCGCCGTTGTATAACAGCAGAAGAGTAAGCCCCCCTAGGAAAACCAGGATACAAATTGGATGGGAAAGGGTATTACCTCTGTCAAGTTTTGCTACAAAAACGTACAGAAGAAAAAAGCAAACGATAAACAAAAAATAAAAAAATCCACTAAAAGTCATTCATCGGGGATTTCAAAACGCTACGGATTAAATGACGGAAATTTAGCAACAGACATTTGGCAGCGTGTCCATCCCGTGCGAACATGGTCTGAAAGCACATCAGGGACTGCGCTGCCGGCTGTAACAGCGTAGCGCCCGGTGCACTACCGGCTCTTCACAATCGCCTTCCTCCTCTCTTCAAGATTATTTTACCCCAAGTTATTTGGACCAACAGCAGATAACGGTCGGTGTGGGGGTCGATCCCAGAAAGCATACAGGAGCTGTAACACTGGCAGATAACGGTCGGTGTGGGGGTCGATCCCAGAAAGCATACAGGAGCTGTAACACTGGCAGATAACGGTCGGTGTGGGGGTCGATCCCAGAAAGCATACAGGAGCGGTAACACTGGCAGATAACGGTCGGTGTGGGGGTCGATCCCAGAAAGCATACAGGAGCTGTAACACTGGCAGATAACGGTCGGTGTGGGGGGTCGATCCCAGAAAGCATACAGGAGCTGTAACACTGGCAGATAACGGTCGGTGTGGGGGTCGATCCCAGAAAGCATACAGGAGCGGTAACAGTGGCAGATAACGGTCAGTGTGGGTGGGGGGGGGGGGGTCGGGGTTGATCCCAGAAAGCATATAGGAGTGGTAACACTGGCAGATAACGGTTGGTGTGGGGGGGTCGATCCCAGAAAGCATACAGGAGTGGTAACACTGGCAGATAACGGTTGGTGTGGGGGCCGATCCCATAAAGCATATAGGAGCGGTAACACCAGACACCATAAGCGGCGCCCAGGTGGGACACACCAAGACTTCCCCACGGCTTTACTGAAGCCGCCGTTCTCCTGTGTAAGTAGACGTCCGGCTGCAGACAGGCGTTCACGTATTTGCGTGCGCTGGAGCGCTGCGTACTTGTGGAACGACCGATGCTTCTCTGCCCCCAATCTCAGTATTTTAAGGTGCCTGTACACAGGCGTGATTTCGCTGGTGGTAAACCGCCGGCGAATCACGCCGGTCGACGCTTTCCACAGCATTGCTATGGAGAGCCCCGGCACCGCTTGCAGCAGGCAATTCGCAGCATGCTGCGGATTTCCCCAATTCTCCGCGGTCAGCCTAGCAGATAGGGCTGACCAGCGGAGAATTGGCGGCGGCGATCTGCTGCGGGACTTTGCATCGCCCGTGGACAGAGGGCCTTACTGTACTTTTTAACCCCACAGGACCTTCCTCTGCACAGCAAACAAAGACGCAGCGATTTGCCGATTCATAGAGTTCCAGACATGTTCTCTCAGAGAATTACGCAGTGTTTCACGCATTTCCTCGCACATTGCCCCCCTACCTCATTGACTTCTATGGGGACTTTTCGTGCACAAATACGCAAATAAAAAAAATTGCATTTTTTTGCTTGACAGAAATGCAGACGCAAAATACAGAAACATGAACGAATCCATTGAAATCGGCGGGTTCTGTTCTCCGAGTGTTGCCTGCGCAAATACGTCTGTGAATACGCCGCTGTGTAAGAACACAGTGAATTGCGCTGATTCTTTGTGTAAATAAGCAGCAAAGACCGAAGGTCACATGAAAAACACGCAGTTGGGAACGAACGCATTGAAACTATATACGCTGCGTATTTCGGCTGGTGTGAACGGTCCCTACGGCCCGGCACCGGCCCACACAGTGCCACAGCGCACCTCAGCTGCATAGAGCCCATGTAGTACAAGGCAGCGGCGTCACCACAGAATTCCAGCTACACTGTGTCAGGAACACAACATACACCCCTCTGCTACACGGCACAGATGTAGCAGAGCTGAACGGTTGTGCTTCGTGGAGCCGGAAAACATGCTCCCAAATATAGGAGAGCCCCACGAACAGAAACCAGGACGGGGCTGCCGCTCCAGAACCTTCTCCCCGCCCCGTGTCGCCTCCAGGAAGCGGCCGCAGTAATGGCGGGTGAGGCGTCTTGTTTGTGACTGGATTTGCTTTGGCGCTACTTCCTCTCAGACCGTTTCTGATGTCAAGGCGCTGCTAGAACGCTGACCAATGGCAAGCGAGTAGGTCCACAAGCCGGCCAATAGGAATGCCGTAGTATGCAGCCTCAGCCAATAGGAAAGAGGAAACCACAAAGAGGGAGGAGGTTGAGCGGCCGGCGCTCTAGGTCACGTGACGGCGGCCTTCGCGCGGGAAGTTTGTTACCGGAGAGCCGGAGATGTGAGGTGAACGGAGCCGCCGCCACCCCTCCCCCCTGTCTCACGGCTGCCGTCATGGTCGGGGTACTTGCCGTGACCTCCCAGCTGGAGGACTACGCTGCCCAGGTGAGTTTTTCCATTCATTCCGGCTGACATCATTAGACCTCCCGTCATGACAGGTTTTCTTCTATTACAGCCCTGCAAGAAACAGCGGAAGGATGAGGAGCCGACGAGCAAGACCATCACCAAGTACTTCTCCCCCATCTCCAAGACGGCCGACAAAGCGCTGTGCTCCCCCAAGAGCAACAACATAGCTGACTATTTCATCAGAAGCCCCTCAGCTGCCGGCAAGGAGCGCCCCCCAAGGGATGAAGCTGCCAACAAGGCGCGCCCCCCGAAGGAGGAAGCTGCCAACAAGGAGCACCCCCCGAAGGAGGAAGCGGCCGGCAAGGATTGCTCCACGAGGAATGAATCCGCCAGCAAGGATTGCCCCCCGAGGGACAAAATGGACAGCCCCATCTTTGGGGTCAGGAGTAATAAAGAGCTGCCCTCAACGCCACTCAGCGGCCGCTCTAAGCCAGCCGGTAGGACCGCGAGACGAGGTCGGCGAACAAAACTAATCAAAAGACTCAGTGATTTGGCGCCGCCGGATGCGGCTGACAATGGCGGTAGAAACCTTGCGAACAGCCGGACGATGGGTAGCGACACAGCGACTCTGTTAGCGGAGATCTGTAGTCAGACCGTAGATCAGGAGGGGGATGAGGATTTTCAATCCGAAACCTCTACTGTTGGGGGCGCCACTAAGCCAAGGAGCGGGCACCGCCTGAAGAGGACCGCCAGCATGGAGGCAGAGCGACGGGTTAATGGGGAACCCCTGTCGACCGGTCCTCCAAACTTACCACAGTCAGAAAGCAATACCTCGATGGTGGACACGAGCCTTGAGGTCCACGTTGACAGCACCTCCTACAACTGCGCCACTTTAACCGTTTCATTTGAGGAGTTCATGAAAAGTCAAACAAGGAAGGAACAGTCCACATCCGAGTCTAGTACGTCCGACTACGTAGACCTGACCAATGGTGGGGATGCGGAGCTGTCCTCCGCGAAGATGCTGACCGTCCAGGCTCAGGTCCACCTTTCGCCGCGGCCGGATGCAGGAAGCAAGAAAATTGCTTCCATCTTCAAGAAGAGTAAAGCAGAGAATAAGAAAGCGGCGGCGTCACCTCGTGACTGTGACCCAGTCAGTCCTGCAGCTCCTAAGAGGAAGTCCAACGTGGTGATAGAAGAGGAGGAGCTGGAGCTGGCCGTCATCAACATGGAGACCGGAGAACCCATGAAGCAAAAAGCCACTCTGGCCGAAAGGCAGCAATTCATGAAAGCGTTCCGGCAAGCGGGCGACACGTCAAAACCCAACGCCAAGAAGAATCCTGCCAGGAAAAAAGACTTGAAGGAAGGAACGGAGAAACTGGAAGCTGAGGAGCAAGCGCTGGACAAAGATGTCAACGAGGAAACCAAGGCTGAGGAAGCAGACAAACCAAAGAAGAAGCGACCAGCGGGTACACCTAGCGTAAAGACCCCCGAACCAGCTGCTGAGGAGGAACCGCAGACACCGCTGCTACCCAACAGTCCTGTCTTAAGGAGGAGTTTAAGGAGACAGTCCAATCCCTCCAGCAAATCTCCAGAGAGGACGTCGGCAGAAAGCCCTTTATTAATGTCCACTCCAAAAAATAGAACGCCTTACCGAAGAAACGCCATTTACAAAGCTGAAGTCATCACCATGCCGTCTGACACAGAGTCCCCAATCAGGTACCCACTAAAGATTATGGTGGTCCTCTATCTGTGGTCCTAATCCTCTGTTCAGTCAGCTGTTGTATGTTGTCAATTGATTTGTATGCAAACGCATTTCCAGGACATTTTACCTATTGCTCAGGGTCTTAACGCTGGTCTGTCCAGGGCAGCAGTAACTCCTTGGTGACATTAGTCGTACAAGGAGGGCGGATATGAGGGGATTGTATTGTTCCATACACGGCGGCTGTTGGCTGTCTTTGACAGCTGACAGCAGCAGCTGCAATCTCGGCTGCTGAAAGTATATTTTGGTAAGGGGCGGTTTTTATTTCCATGATTTCACCCAGTCACTGTTCTCAGGATGGGTGGGAGTCCCAACGATAAATTCTTGTTACTGAAATATACCCCCCTAACCATTTAAATGTTGCTGTCAATTCTGACAGCAGCATTTAAATGTCCCAAACAGTTCGCTTGCAGTGAGGTTGCGGGGGTGCTATTTGGGTGTTATGGCAGCTGGGGGCCTTGTAATAAGTATCCCTGAAGAAACGAAATGTACTGCAATACAGAAGTAATATAGAATATTGTATAAGTGATCAATGAACATTCAGGTCCCCTTAGGCTACTCTCACACAGGCGTCTGTAAAAATGCCATTTTACAACGTTTTCAAACTCGTTCATTTTTACCGCATCCCATTGTTGCACATGGTGATGAGGTGCGTTAAAAATTGTAGAAACTCTGCAGTAAATGCCTGTGAGAGTGGCCTTAGGTGACTAAAAAAAGTTTATGAAAGCAAAATAACTTTTTTTGTAGTATTAAAAACCCTCTAGTCATATTTAAAAAAACAAAGATTTCGTATTACCGCACCTGCAAAAGTCCAATCTATTTAAATAACCAATACGTATCCAGAATGGTGAACACCGTCAGAAAAAATGCACAATACCAATATGCCAATTTTTTGATCACCCTGTCTCCAGCAGAAAAATTACTAAAAAGTGATCAAAAACTAGTATGCATCCCCAAATTCCTTCATACAGCTGCATAGAAGAAAAAACTAACACTATTATTACTTCTGCACCATAGGCCTCGTGCACATGGGCAGATTTGATTTGCTTTGCGGAACCTGTACGGGGGATCCGCAAATCAAGCCAACCAGCTGAAAGCATGTGGATGCAACTCCACCCTCCCATTCCCTGTGTTTTTTTTCTATATTGTTAATGTTTAGCATTCTTTCGACTTCTTACTGCATCTTAACCCTTTCCAATCCACTGTCTGACCTGTGAAGACATTATGATTTAAGGCTGTACAGCTCCGATGTTGGTATACTTCCGTTGGGGGTCCTCTTACTGTATATTGCAAGCCTCTCTGCTGTCGGAGCCTCTCCAACGTGTCATCTCGTGCAGTACTGGCTTTAGCCAGCATATAGCGCCGTTTGTATAACAGCAGAAAAAGAGTAAGCCCCCTAGGAAAACCACAATACAAATTGGATTGGAAAGGGTTAATGTATATTAACTATTCAGCTGTTGAGAAGAAATAGTTCTGAGCGATAGACATCTTGTAAATCGCAAGTTCACAGATGCACAGAGCTGCATTTATTTAACTTCTGACCCTCTGAGTTGGGGGTCGTTCCCACGGGCGTATGCGTAAAACGCTTCGTTAATCATGCAGCGCTTTACTGTCATAGAAGTCGGCAGTTAGCCAGCTATAGACGCATGTGGCAGTGGTAGTGCACTGCGCACGACAGCGTGTCTCACGCATACAGTCATGCGCAGTGTGACTTGTTTCGTTTTTTTTTTCTTTATATTCCTAACTCTGTTACGGTGCAATGCCCACCAAGCGCAATTATGGCATATAGGCAGCATTGAATACACTACCCATAGAGAACAATAGGGCTGTACGAGTGTAATACACAATGAAATCAAGCATGCTGCGATTTTTGTCATGTGCGTATTTACTTACAATGTATATATGCTAATGTGAATGGATCAATGAAAATCAATGTACTTTCATTCACTGTATTATGCAGGTGTACATCGCGTGTGTAATATGCGGTGAAATCACGCTCGTGGGAATGAGCCTTTTAAACTCTGTCACTTCTACATCCACTCATGCTACACATACTCGCTGATGCCACCTTTTTAACTGTTCTGTTTTTTGTTTTTTTTAGAATGAGATTTACACGAGTTACAAGGAGAAATAAATGCCAGCAGCTTGACTCCGACAATGAAGTGTTCACCACGGGATGTAAAACGGTTAATTGATGTTTCATAGAAGTAATGGTGACAAGACCTCCCCTGATGAGTCTAATTTGTTAATTCCTGCCTTGAATTTTCTATAAACAGGTTTCAAAAAGCTCCAAGAAAATCAGCAAAGCCAAAAAGCTTCTCGAGAAAGCAAAAGCCATCCAACAAAACATGGTGAAAGCAGAGACTCCTCACAGGAGGTCCACACGTAAGAAGAGGGACGTCATGCAGGTATCTTGACTCTACCATTCTGATGTTTGTGATTCACAAGCAGTGGAACATAACCAAACAAGAAATTGTAGTGCTGGGCTCTTCCTACCCTGTTTTCCTGAAAATAAGACATCCCCTGAAAATAAGACATAGCATGATTTTCCAGAATTTTTGAAGATGCAAAATGCTTTCTCAGGCTTTTTGAGGATGCTTGAAATATAAGCCCTACTCCAAAATTAAGCCCTGCTAACAGTTAATTAAAAAAGTCAATTTAAATAGTGTCCAGGCAGCTATACATGTAAAAAAGTTAAACCTTTTTGAACAAAAATTAATATAAGACACTGTCTTATTATCGGGAAAACACGGTAGTATGCAGCAGTGTAAATTATGTAGGAAATTGTTCTTTAAACTACAAATGTATAGCAGTTTTTATGTTGGCTATCTCCTATTGAACACTTGATATAGGGTAATCCAGCTTAAGAAAAGTATTGTGGATCCTTTTTTTTTGGCAGAAACCCATAGTTATTGCAGACACCACCGCCAGCAGCAAGAAAGATGCGCAAAAAACGACAAATCTCAGGAGTCTAAATGATGTTTTGGGGAAGAAAGTAAAATCGAAGAATCGTACTTCTGGTAATATATTATGTTGTAGTATTGTCGTGTCTCCTGGAGAACTAAAACAGAAGGGAAGACCCAGTTTAATGATTGCTGAAGCAGGTCCCTCCTTATAAATAGAAGAACATTATTACAATATTTGTGGCTGTAATTTGCAGCAGTTGATGCTGAGTTGTAAGATCTTGGTACAACCCCTTCCCCATGCAATAACATAAAAAATAGCCATATACTCACCTCTCCTTTCTCCTGTGTTCCACGCTGTGGTCAGTCCCCCACGATGGTCTGCGTATATAGTTGCAGTCCCGATTTACGGGACGTTACAGTGGCTGAAGCCAAATAACAGAGTTCAGTAATTGATTCCTAAACTCTATTATGGGTTGCAGCCCTTGTGATGTTCTGTAAACCAGGCAGGAATGTAGCTGTAAGCACAAGCTGCTGATATCAGAATGTTACTTATACATATTCCATTGAGGATCCCTGTATATTCATGTTAGCAACACCAACACGTGCTGAGCTGTACAGTTATTTTACAGAAATGTTTTGTTTTTATTTTCCTCAAACCAGGTCAAAAGAAAGAAATTAAGAAAGTGAATAAAGGTGGAGTCATCACTATTGACGATAGGTATGTTAGTGTGTCTCTGCCTTTTAAGTGTTTTGTCATTGGGATGTTATAATATTGTATTGTCGTAGATCTGTGAAGAGGCATAAATTATGAAATCTATTCTTAATTTTTTTTTCCCGCATCACTGTGCGGGAAAGAATTGCGTCGTGTCCCATCTTTCATCGTACCCTCGAAATGCCTCGCCATTGTTTTCAATGGGAGCGTCAAAAGCATCACACCGCTTATGAGGTGAAAGTGAGTGCAATGTCAGGTTTCTCATTAAAAACAAATGTAAACACTTGCCGATCCTCCAGCCCGGCTAAACGCTGCACTGCAGAATCCGCTACCTTATTGAAGTGATGCAAGGCGGTTTAAACAAAAAAAAATTGCGATATCGGGCTGAGTTTCATAACCTCCATATCGTGGTGTGTAAAATTAGCCTTACTGTGTGACTACATATGGGGTATTGCTGTACTTGGGAAAAATTGCATAACATAGGGTTTTGTTTTTTCTCCTACTGCGACTTGTGAAAATGAAAAATTGAGATAAAACTACATTATTGGGGGAAAAAAAGTAATTTCTCATCACGGCCAATTGTAATTTTTATGAAATACTTGTGTCAAAATCCTTACTATGCCTCCTAGATGGGATACCCTAACCTCTTCCTGCCAGATATGTACATCATGGGTGGGAAGGGGTTTCCATGGTAAGCGATACATCTATGACATATGAATCGCATGCCACTTGCAATGGCTCCCTCTGATGTCTTTGACCCTCTGCCATGAAATCGCAGAGGACTGATGCTTAGCCATGGCAACTGCAGGTCTCCAGGTCTGCCACAGCTTTTAATGTAAATCAATAGCGATAATATGCTGCAGTACAGAAGTACTACAGTATATTATCGGCGCTTATCGAAGGATCGCAGATTCAATTCCCCTACAGAGGCATTAAAAAAATTAAAATGGTTTTAAAAAATCACGTTAAAAATCCTTGTTTTCACTTTATCTTTTTTATTTAAAAAAGAAATAAAGCCACATGGTTGATATCGCTGCTTGCATAATGACCCATACAATAAATTGAAAACCCAACAGAAAAAAAGCCAAAATACTTTTGTTTTGCCTTCAAAAAAATGTGCAATAGAAGTGATCATAAAAATAATCTGTACCCCAATATGGTTCCAATTAAAACTTCAGCTCGTCGCACAAAAAACAAGCCCTAACAGTGCAAGGAAAAGTTAAATTATGGTTTTTTGAATGCAGTAATGCAAAAATAATTGTTTTATAAGGCTGGGCTCACTGTCTTCAGCGTAAAATTCTACATGGAGTCACACACTGCTTCACAGCTTTGGAGGCGGCAATGACCCGGCATACTGTGGGGGCTATAGTGGCGAAATTGTACTGCACATGACAGCGTATCTCAAGCACCACCATTACATCCACCAGTTCCTTGATGGTTTTTACTGTTCCATACGTGTTGGGGCATTTTTGGAGTAGAGGAATGGAATTAAACAACCCACCCTCCATTGGTTAAATTTCCCAAAAAAATTCATTGCTTTCAATTTGCTTCCATTCCATTAGGGTTACGTTTTTTTCAACAGAATGAACAGAGCAGTCTGCAGCATTATGATTAAGGAAGGACTTTTTTAAACTAGTATAAAAAGCAACCCGAGGAATTCATGTCTGTGTATTTTTTGATGATCATCAAATGAAGTTTTTTTTTTTGTTTTTTTTTAACAGTCGATTGCTGGATGTTTTTCTCACTGCAATCCTTTCTGCCTGCTATGTATAAGGCTGGTCTCGCATGACCAGATCTGAATTGCGGAATCCGCGATTGTCACCCGAGCGGACGATCCCCGATATTCTACATCCGTTACAAAAATAGAACATGCACATGTCCGCTCACATGAGCGGACAGCGATTGCAATTACCGCTCGGGGAAACAGAATCGCAGCATGTTCTGTACTTTGCGTATTCCGCACGTTTGGCTTTGATTGAAGTCAATGGAAGCCGGCCAATCTGCAATTGACATTGCGGATACGTTGTAGGAAACCACGTCATCGCTTAGCGACTGTGCAGGAGAGAAGATTTAAAATTCTGTACTGCGCTTGTCCGATGGCAGCTTGCCATGACCATTCACAATACAGGAATTGAAAGGTACACGCAGTCGCCGGACGGGAACAGGGATCGGATTCTGATACGGGCACCCAAATACGGAATCTGAGTTGTCCGTGTGAGATTGGCCTAACTTTCTATACCTTTTTGCTGCATCCCTTTCTTGTCTGTGATGAGCATTTTACATGCCATCTTATGAGTTTGTAGGGGGGTGGAATGCTATTATTGGTTAAACAATCTTTATAAGCAGAGTTGATTCCATATTCACCCAGAGAGCTCAGGAATCATAAACGAATGAACATTGTAATGGAAAACCCCCTCCCCATCTGGAGGTTATTAAGGGATTGCTCCAGATGATACTGAGCATTTCTGACTTTCACATTCTAGTTTTTAAAAGCGTAACTACTTTTAGCATGTCAAAAGTTTTGATCAGTGGGGTCTGGGTGATTAGACCCCTGCTGATCACTGAAATAAAGGGGGCTGCGGTACTCATCCAAAAACTGTGAGCCTTTAGGTGTCATCGTTGCCTCTCTGCTCATCTTAGCAGCTGAAAATGGGCATATAGAATGACAGCCAAAGGAGCACAGTGCTCAGGTGAGTTGTGCAGCCCATCCATTTCAGTGATCAGTGGGGGTCTCGGCACCTGGACCCGACTGATCAAAACTTAACAGGTTGCTCTGATATGTCAAGTGTTTTTTTTTTTTAATAGCAGTTACTCTTTCATGTGTTTCCAAGGTTTAGCATCTCTTTAGCTGATGTATACAGTGGAGCTTTTGCTAGTGAATCCGCTCTGTGAGTTCTAATTACTTTTCTGTTCCAGCTCTGAGGTGTCTGAAAACTCTCAAGTTAATAAACAGTTTAAAGCAAAGAGAGAATTCCTCTTGAGCGGATTACCAGATTCTCTAAAACGACAGATAGCAAAAACTACTGCAATGATGGAAGCTTATTCTTTGACTGGTTCCTCTTTCCAAACAGTTATCCATGTGCAGCAGAGGGATGGTAAGTGTCTCTTCGTATGAAAATGCATAAATTTTCTCTTTAAAGACTTTGTCCACTTGTGCATTTTTTTCTTCCTTTTAAAGATCTAGAATAGAAAGCAAATTTGCAGATGGTCTTAACCCATTTGTGATCCAGTAATCAATACTAGAGATAAGCGAACATGCTCAATAAGGTCAGTTACTCGAGCGAGCATCGCTCTTCTCGAGTAACTGCCAACTCGTCTGAGCGTGCTCGGGGGGATAGAGAGAGATCTCTCTCTCTCTCCCCCCACTCCCGATCATGCTCGGACGAGAAGGCAGTTACTCAAGAAGAGCGATACTCGCTCCAGTAACTGACCTTACCAAGCGTGCTCGCTCTTTTCTAGTCAATATGCATTTTTCACCTTTTACCAAAGGGTTTTACATCTGCACATAAGCCTCTATGGTGGTGCAGGTTTAGCTCCTTGGCTATCTCCTTTTTTTTTTTTTGCACATATATCGGTGCATTTTACTGTACTTGCGCTCGCAGGGCATGTTAATTTGCACACGGCAGACGAACACACGGTTTTAAATGGCTATTTAGCCTAATGAGTTCCAGATGTGTTCTTTTTCTCATTCGTTCTTTTTTTATTTGCACGTGAAATGCGCACACAAAATTGGGAAAGGTGTACAAACCCAAAATAGCCAAGATCCTGCTCCAGTGGGTGGGAGTAATGAAAGTTTTTAAGAAAGAAAAAATCTAGTGTTGGAAAAACAAGGAAATCTGGCATTGTTTTTTTTTTTCTTTTCAAAACACCATTTGGGATAAGCACTAAATATAAAATTGTCATTGTTTGGGTCGTTACACAGAAGTATTACCACATTTCTATTAGTTTTTTTTACATTTTTTTCACTTTTTTTCAATTTAAAAACAGTTTTGTCAGGGTGAAATGTGTATTTTTTTTCATCCATCTGCCTCAGAAAAAAAGCAGAAAAAGCTTTTCAATAATCACTTTACCCAACATGGTACCATGAAGAGCAACAACTCTTCACTCCAAAAAACACCTCACACAGCTCCGTTGGTAGAGAAATAAAAGTATTGTGGGTCTTGGGATGCAGTAATGCCATTTTTTTTCTTTTAAACCTTTTTATGATGCAAACGTAGTAAGAGATGGATGGAAAAAAATATGTAAATTTGGTATAGTTGTAATCTTGTTAACCCGCAGAATGGAATTAATATGCCATTTATACTGTATGGTGAATGCTATAAGAAAATATTTAAAAACTGTTATCTGTATCCCAAAATAGTACCAATAAAAACTACTTGTTGGCCTATAAAAAGTAAAGGCCCATTTAGATGGGATGAATGTTGGGCAAATGATGCCTGACATTCGTACCCCTGCACATACTCGCTGCGGTGCTGCTGCACGGAAGCTAGTATCGCTGGCTAACAGCGGGGAGGCTGGGGGAGATTTCTCTCCTCACTCTCCCCCGCCCCTCTCCATTGACTTAACATAGCAGCCATTCAGTACTAAACGACTGCTATTACACGTAACAATCAGCTCATCGTCCATTGTTTATGCAGCCTAAACGATGGACGATGAGCTGATCGCTGATTGTTCAGTGTAAATAGCAGCCGTTCAGTATTGAACAGCCACCAGGTTAAGTCAATGGAGAGGGGCGGGGGAGAGCGAGGAGAGGAATCTCCTGCAGCCGCCCCGCTTCCTGCTGGCCGCTCTGTGAGCGAGCCAGCGATACTAGCGCCTGTGCAGCAGCACGCAAGCGAGGACACACAGGGACGAATGTCGGGCATAGTTTGCCTGACATTTGTCCTGTCTAAATGGACCTTAAGTCCTTATATAGCTGTGTTTGATCTATCTGTCTTGTAATGCGGCAACAGAGGAGTGTGTGATTTATCTATTTTATTTTTTCTTGGTGTGCAAAAGTAATAACACAAACATTCATTAGTGAATGTTGTAAAAACAAAACCCAAAAAACTATGGTGGAATTTTGTGTTTTCCTAAAATGAATGTTATACGATATATAATATATCATTAGATGTACCCCAAAGCTTGTGTTATTTAACAAAAAAAGAAAAACATCTTGCAAAAAAAGCCCTTATGGCTATGTTGATGAAAAAATAAAATCCGCTGTTTCTTGCAGTGTGAAAAGAGAGACGATTGCTTCTACATTAGGGTAAAAAATAGGCTTGTCACTAAGGGGTTAATATCTTAGCAATTTATGGATACATTTTCTATGCTGACTTAAAGGGGTTGTCCCGCGAAACAAAGTGGGTCTATACACTTCTGTATGGCCATATTAATGCACTTTGTAATGTACATTGTGCATTAATTATGAGCCATACAGAAGTTATCAGAAATTTTTCACTTACCTGTTCCGTTGCTAGCGTCCTCGTTTCCATGGAGCCGTCTAATTTTCAGCGTCTAATCGCCAAATTAGACGCGCTTGCGCAGTCCGGGTCTTCTTCTTTGCTGAATGGGGCTCCGTGTAGCTCCGCCCCATCACGTGCCGATTCCAGCCAATCAGGAGGCTGGAATCGGCAATGGACCACACAGAAGCCCTGCGGTCCACCGAGGGAGAAGATCCCGGCGGCCATCTTCAGCCGGTAAGTAAGAAGTCACCGGAGCGCGGGGATTCAGGTAAGCGCTGTCCGGTGTTCTTGTTTAACCCCTGCATCGGGGTTGTCTCGCGCCGAACGGGGGGGCTGTTGAGAAAAAAAAAACAACCCGTTTAGGCGCGGGACAACCCCTTTAAGTTTTTCCTCTATTGTTAAACTATAAATTAATCCTTGTGTAGTCTGGTACTGCAGTTATTTGTGACTCCTTCTGTGTTCCCTACTTCTTGTAACCAAATAGATGCAGAGATTTTGTTGACTAAATGGCCAGCAGAGGAGCTGTATACATCATTTTTACTTTTTTTCTAATTTTTGCACTGGAGGCAGGTTAATTGTTCTTCTTTGTATATTTTGCAGGGGGTGTCTATCTGTTTTGCTCATTCTAATATCTATATTCTGCAGATTGCATCACATGGAGTTTGCCTATGCCTTGCTGCAGTATGCTGACTGACCTCTCTCCGTTGTGCACCAGTGTTCCAGATATTACACAACACACACTTTCTCTTGGAGACTTCACTTGTGTAAACTCTCAATCTGTATTCCAGCAAACCCCTGCTCTGGTTGGTATGCTCCAAGTAATGGTGTGTTCCTAATGCCAAGAGTGTCCTAGACACTTATTGTTCACCACCACTAATTCACGCTCACACAGTATATGGGAGTGCTGCTGAGCCATTTGTAAGAAATATTGATATCATCAATAATATATGTAAGAAATTGTATACAGAATTGATTGTACAGTATAAAATTTAAGCACTAGTATAAGGCCTTCTGCACATGGATGGATATTTGCTGCGGAATCCACGGTCTGCTTCCGCATTCGCGAATCCACAACAAATACCGCCCACGACTTCCTATCTAGATCCGCTGCTTCCTACACACAAGCGGAAACCAATTGCTATTTCCGCTCGCGAAGGAAAGGTCTTAGCATGCTCTATTTTCATGCAGCCTCCGCACGGACGGCTTCCATTGAAGTCCGTGGAAGTGGACCGTTCGCAATGAACATTGCGGACAGGTCACGGATTCCGCATCGTCGTCTAGTGATGGCGCAGGAAGAAAAAAAATTTGAGAAGAAATCTGTACTGTGCATGTGCGACAGCGAGCCGCTGGGTCCATCCGCAGTACAGAAAAGACGGCAACAGTAGGTAAGCACAGATGTTGCGTCAAATACTGCCGCGATAGCTCAAAGAACAAAGCAGCTGTTTTGTATATGCAAACAACTGCATTGTTCTTGGAGCTTTCAGCTTGTGTCCCACTGAGAACTGCCAGCAGGATACCAGCTGAAAGAATACTATCAGCGACGCCCGCTGAGAAAATCTGTGTGAGGCGCTGATAACAGTCATCAGTAATTTCCAGTTTGCTAGAAATCACCGATGAACAAATATTGCGAACAGTGCACAATGGCCACGCGTTTAGATGCAACGGTTATTGTTCAAATGATTGCTTTTGAGCGATAATCGTGTCTATAAGGGCCTTTATATTTAAAAGGCTCCTGAAAGTATAAAGGGTTCTCCCATTCAAGGAAAAGCAATTAAATAACTGGTCAGTGTGACTATGTGCAAGAAAATCAGTTTGTCATATAACATGGTCGCTATGTTAAAGAGGAAAAGGGGAAGAACACAAAAGATCAAAGCAATCCCTTAAATATAAGGGGAGACCATGTCTCAGAGCTGGAGGAAGATGCTACGGGTAAGGGTCCCAAAATGGGATTAAATAACTAGGATATGGCTGGGGTTGGACTGAAGGAGACCACTGGAGGATATTACTTGGGGACACAAGTGAGACTCTGGTAGCCATACTATTAGGGCTAATGCCCACGGATGGATTTCTGCCGCGTTTCCTAACCAAGGTAACATTGGCTCACTTGCATGGGGCGCAAGCTACAAAATGAATTTTAAAAAAACATTAGCGTGACCCTTTAAAACTAGTAAGACTCAAAGCCCTGAGGAGAACCCCTGTTCATAACCTTATTACATCATATTGATGTTACAGAAGGGGGCATCCGCTCTAGATGCTTAATCTGAGCCAGAAGGAAGAAACTGCTCGGATGACCTGATGAATCAGTGTATTACAAGGTGGACCGTTCATTTAAATGAAAAGCATGTGATAATACAGAAGTAGATGCCCCCTGTGCTAACAGCTGATTGTCCCGGATGTGAGAAGCTAGACCTGCAACTGAACTGAAATGTTTTTGTAGATAATGCCATTTAATCCTGTGTCTGTCTTTTAGGTCCCCAACAGATTAGTGTTCTCTGACCTTATCCAAAGCTGTCTGCTTGAAGAGATTCGATTATACAATCCTCAATTCCCAGTTAAAAGATTCTTTAAGCAGTTCCTTCAAAAACAGAAGGAATACCTTTCCCTTCCAGATGCAAACAAGTCAGGTTAGTGGTGTCTTTTTTTTCACAAACTAGCAGTCTCACAATGGCTGTTCGTGAATTGGGCTTTATAGAATTCACTGACCCTTTATTTTAAATTCAATCATTTTTGTCGAGCTTTATCATTTTTTTTATAAACATACATTTCTAACCCCCTTCCGTTCTCCCCCCTTTTTTCTCTTTCCTCGCATCCACAATCGGTAAATCAGTATGAAACATCATATATATCAAACATAATAGGGGAGTTATTTTGCTCCTTACATAATGTCCTTAAATATAGAGAATTTTTTCTCTTGTAATGTGGTCCCCTCTTCCAAAGAACATGAGAAGTCAGTCTGTAGAAGTCTGTCGTGTACACTGGTATAACAGGTGACCCTTATTATAACTTTGCTAGAGTATTAATTTAATATTTCCTCTACAACCCATTGCGTCAGATCATATACATATCAAGCATTCTTAGTTTGGGACATCGCTATAATCTACTTGTTCACCGTTAGTCTCCTATTTGACACTCCAGGTGTACTCAGCTATTTTCCCATATCTTGTGGCTAGTGTTCCTTTTAAGGTATATCCCTTTTCCCAGGGAAGAAGACAATTAACTTTAGTTTTGAATTCTCACACTAGGGGGGTGGGGGGTCGGTCCAACCAATGTTGGGCTATCTACTTTCTTGCAATATAGAGTAACCTCGCTACTGCTATTTGTTCTTGTTCCTCTATTGGTAGATCACTATATGCATACTAGTGGAGAGAGATCCAGGTTAACTTTGTATACAGTATTGATTAGTAAGTGCACATCTGACACTTATTTTGTATTTTTTTAGCAATGAATCATATGGAAAAGTACCTAAAAGCTGCAGGCAGCATAAGAACAGCAAATGAATCTGCCGTAGAGGAGTCTGGCAGTGGGACAAAGCGGAAAAGAAAACGTTCTCCCTGCGCAAAGTCTAAGAAGAGGAAATCTGCAGTGATTACAGGAGATGAGGATGAGCCGCAGTGTGACAGTGCACCCACCACTAGGGGGCAGCTAGCAACATCATCTTCAAGGAATAATGGCAGCATGCATATGGAGCCTGATGTAATTATTGTAGAGGAGAGCCCTGTCTCTGTAGCAGATGGTAGGTGTAAATTTGTTAATGCCATCACTACCGTTAGTGATGATACTAAAGGATATATTGCAGTGTTTATAAAGCAGCTTTGTATGCAGTTAATTCATAGTATTGTTCCTGACAACTTTAGATGTGTTTGGGGAAGATGTGTTGTGGACGGAAAAATATCAGCCTCAGAATTCCAGTGATTTAATAGGAAATTCTTCAGCAATCCGGCAGTTGCACAGGTAATCTTAATAACTAGCTTTTTTTGTTAGGGTGCTTTTAGACAAGCCAATTTATCGTTTGAACAAGCGAATGATGTCAGAGTTAGCTTGTTCGCTCGTGCAGCCTGTTTAGACAGGCAGCTACATTGTTAGCTCGGTCGAACGTGAAATCGTTCGGAATTGTTCAGTCTTTCATTTTTGCTGTAGAGGTGAATGACAACGATTGCTGTTTAAACTAAACAAGTGGTGAAAGAGCCGATGATGATTTTTATGCCTGTATAAAATAAACGACGAGTCAAAAGCGAACTATTATTGTTCAGTCATTGGCACACGTTTAGACTGATCGATTAACATTCACTTTCGCTCGTTTGAATGATTTTTTGAAAGATCATTCTGTCTAAAAGCACCATTTAATCTGGAGTATAAAACGTGCCCTTTTTAAGGCTTCTCATCTTTATTCTCTATATTCTAGCTGGCTGAGAGAGTGGAAGATCAGAGCAGAGAAGGAGGAGAAGAAGAATCAGATGCAGAAGACTGGAAAAGATAAGAATGGTAATGTGTGGTGCACTAGGTAGTCTGTGAGCGTAGCTGTGCCCTGTGTTATCTCACTGTCAGCAATCTTCGTTATTATTGTTGATAGATACCTGGAATGCTTGTGACTTTGATAACAGTGAGGACAGTAACGAGGATTCCCTGTGTAACACTGTGCTCATCAGTGGGCCCCCGGGCGTGGGTAAGACGGCCGCTGTGTATGCCTGTGCTCAGGAGCTAGGATTTAAGGTATATTTCTTCTGCAGAATCATCTCTCTGCTATCTGTTCGTCTTTTCACAAGTCACATAACACTTTTAAACTTTTTAGGTGTTTGAAGTGAACGCTTCATGCCAGCGTAGTGGGCGACAGATACTTGCTCAGCTGAAAGAAGCTACACAATCTCACCAAGTGGATCAGCAAGGGGTCAATGCACACAAGCCCTGTTTCTTTAACCTCTCCAACAGCAGCAAGTCACCTAGTAAGTGTATGTGGATTCTGCCACCTGCTGATTCTGCTCTAGTGTCAGGTGATTGTTTCCTTGTGTATTATTATTTGTTAAATGAAAAATATTGAACTTTAGACATTTAACCCTAGGAAAAGTAAATTCCCCGAAGAGAGTGGTGTCCTCTCCTAGGAAGCTGCCTGTGTCACCTCGAGGGCCTGTATCGAAGAAAGGAGTGACACACAAATCCTTGACAAACATCTTTTTAAAAGCGGCTCCCAAGCAGAAATATGAAGTCAAGAATGCAAATTCTGAACTTTTGAGAGGTTAGTCTTAAGCAGTGTCCCCTAAAACAGGGGTCCCCAACCAGCGGACCGGGGCCGGGCCGTCAGGTGTTTAGCGCCGGTCCGCGGCACCGCCGGGAACTTTTGCTCTAAACACAAGGCCCGCGGGCCGAATCCGGCCCGCTGCCTCGTATTATGTGGCCCGTGGCGTGCCGACGCCGTTCACCACTAAAGTGATTACCAGCGGGGGCGCCGCAGCTCCCCGCTGGTAATCGCGCTGATCCCGTCGCACACTGTGCAGCCAGGATCCTCTTCCCCCGAGTCCCCTGCTAATTAGTTCCACAGGAGAGGACTCGGGGAGGAAGTGTTCCGGGCTGCACACTGACGTCAGGGCAAGCAGACAGAGAGCGACAGCAGGGAGGAGGTAAGTATATGGGTTGGGGGGCTGCCTACCACTGGGGGGGCTGCCTATTACTGGGGTGGGGGCCACTTATTACAGGAGAGGGGCTGGTTATTACTGTGGGGGTGGGGGCCACTTATTACAGGAGAGGGGCTGGTTATTACTGTGGGGGGGGGGGGGGCTACTTATTACAGGGGAAGGGGCTGCCTATTACTGGGGGGGGCCTGGTTATTACTGGGGGGGGTGGGGGCTGCTTATTACAGGGGGGGCTGCCTATTACTAGGGTGGACCTGCTTATTACTGGGGAACGGGCTGCTTATTACTGGAGGGGGGCTACTTATTACAAGGTAAGGGACTGGTTATTACTGGGGGGGGGGCTGCCTATTACTGGGGGGGCTGCTTATTACTGGGGGGGGGGCTACTTATTACAGGGGAAGGGGCTGCCTATTACTGAGGGGCTGGTTATTACTGGGCGAGTGGGGGCTACTTATTACAGGGGAAGGGGCTGCCTATTACTGGGGGGGGACCTGCTTATTACTGGAGGGACCTGCTTATTACTGGGGGGGGTTGCTTACTGGGGGGTGGGGGCTGGTTATTACTGGGGGGTGGGGGCTACTTATTACAGGGGAAGGGGCTGCTTATTACTGGGGTGGGGACCTGCTTATTACTGGAGGGGACCTGCTTATTACTGGGGGGGGGCTACTTATTACAGGGGGAGGGGCTGCCTATTACTGGGGGGGGGCTGCTTATTACTGGAGGGGGGGGGGCTTATTACTGGGGGGGGGGTTACTTATTACAGGGGGAGGGGCTGCTAATTACTGAGGGGTGGGGGCTGTCTATTACTGAGGGGGGAGATAAATTATATGCTGCCCTATGTGTGTGCTGGGGGGGGGGGATAGATTATATACTGCCCTATGTGTGTACTGCCAGGACATTCTAAATGTCATAATTAAATTAGAATGCACTAAACTCCAACCCCCTTCATAACCCCGCCCCATATAACCAAAGCCCCGCCCAACCCTGCCAGGCCTTGTAAAAATGGTCTTGCTTGAAGCCGGTCCCTGGTTCCCGAAAAGGTTGGGGACCACTGCCCTAAAACATCCACCCCAGTGGGCTTAATAGGAAGGGTCTCCCTCTGATTAGCACCCAACAAGGATCACCAGCAGTTATACCAGATGATATTCTGTGTGTGATATAAAAAAGATGAACGACAAAGTTTAGAAAAGCCCCGTGTCCCCATGATCACTACTGTGTCATATTTCCAGTACTGAGAGTCTCCACACTGTATGTGTGGCTCATTTCAGCTGCTCCTATTATAACATTTAATTCTGCTTCTCAGACAGCCAGTATAAACTAACCATTTGTTTTCCTCATACCTGATTTGGCAACCATTAACTTCCACATACCTGATTACATCCAATCCAATTTCCATGCCACCTGCACATTCCCCAGCTTATTTATTTTGGGTTTGTGGATTCCTTGAATTTACGCTACAGAAACACATAAGTGAACTGTCATGATTAGAGATGAGCGAGCACCAAAATGCTCGGGTGCTCGTTACTCGAGACGAACTTTTCGCGATGCTCGAGGGTTCGTTTCGAGTAACGAACCCCATTGAAGTCAATGGGCGACCCGAGCATTTTTGTATATCGCCGATGCTCGCTAAGGTTTTCATTTGTGAAAATCTGGGCAATTCAAGAAAGTGATGGGAACGACACAGCAACAGATAGGGCAGGCGAGGGGCTACATGTTGGGCTGCATCTCAAGTTCCCAGGTCCCACTATTAAGCCACAATAGCGGCAAGAGTGGGCCCCCCCCTCCCAACAACTTTTACTTCTGAAAAGCCCTCATTAGCAATGCATACCTTAGCTAAGCACCACACTACCTCCAACAAAGCACAATCACTGCCTGCATGACACTCCGCTGCCACTTCTCCTGGGTTACATGCTGCCCAACCCCCCCTGCACGACCCAGTGTCCACAGCACACACCAAACTGTCCCTGCCCAGCCTTCAGCTGCCCTCATGCCACGCCACCCTCATGTCTATTTATAAGTGCGTCTGCCAGAGGAAAAGCAGGCACACACTGCAGAGGGTTGGCACGGCTAGGCAGCGACCCTCTTTAAAAGGGGCGGGGCGATAGTCCACAATGCTGTACAGAAGCAATGAGAAATCCAATCCTGTGCCACCTCCATCTGGAGCTGCACACGTGGGCATAGCAATGGGGAACCTATGTGCCACACACTATTCATTCTGTCAAGGTGTCTGCATGCCCCAGTCAGACCGCGGTTTTTTATAAATAGTCACAGGCAGGTACAACTCCGCAATGGGAATTCCGTGTGCACCCACAGCATGGGTGGCTCCCTGGAACCCACCAGCTGTACATAAATGTATCCCATTGCAGTGCCCTGGACAGCAGAGCTAACGTCAGATTAAATGCAGGTGGGCTTCGGCCCACACTGCATGCCCCAACCTGACCGGGGTTTTTAATTCATAGACACAGGCAGGTACAACTCCCTATTGTGAAGTCCCTGTGGACCGACAGCATGGGTGGCTCCCTGGAACCCTCCAGCGGTACATAAATATATCCCATTGCAGTGCCCAACACAGCTGAGGTAATGTCGTGCTTAATGCAGGTGGGCTTCGGCCCACACTGCATGCCCCAGTCAGACTGGGGTTCTTTAGAAGTGGACACATGCAGTTACAACTCCGTGTGGACCCACGGCATGGGTGGGTGCCAGGAAGCCACCGGCGGTACATAAATATATCCTGTTGCATTGCCCATCACAGCTGAGGTAACGTCGTGCTTAATGCAGATGGGCTTCGGCCCACACTGCATGCCCCAGTCAGACTGGGGTTCTTTAGAAGTGGACACATGCAGTTACAACTCCGTGTGGACCCACGGCATGGGTGGCTCCCTGGAACCCACTGGCGGTACATAAATATATCCCATTGCAGTGCCCAACACAGCTGATGTAACGTCAGCTGTAATGCAGGTGGGCTAAAAATTAATTGGATTACACTGTAGGCGAGGGCCCCCAAAAATTGGTGTACCAACAGTACTAATGTACCTGAGAAAAATTGCCCATGCCCAACCAAGAGGGCAGGTGAAACCCATTAATCGCTTTGGTTAATGTGGCTTAATTGGTAACTAGGCCTGGAGGCAGCCCAGTTAAAATAAAAATTGGTTGAGGTGAAAGTTTCAACGCTTTAATGAGCATTGAAACGTATAAAAATTGTTTAGAAAAATGATATGACTGAGCCTTATGGGCCTAAGAAAAATTGCCCGTTCGGCGTAATTATGTGAGGTTTCAGGAGGAGGAGGAGGAATATTATACACAGATTGATGAGGCAAAAAGGTCCCCGTTTTGGATGGTGATAGAGAACGATGCTTCCATCCGCGGGTGCAGCCTACGTATTGTTTAGGTATCGCTGGTGGAGAAGAGAAGTCTGGGGAAATCCAGGCTTTGTTCATCTTGATGAGTGTAAGCCTGTCGACACTGTCGGTTGACAGGCGGGTACGCTTATCCGTGATGATTCCCCCAGCCACACTAAACACACTCTCTGACAGGACAAGCAAGCACCTCCAGGGCATACAGCGCGAGTTCAGGCCACGTGTCCAGCTTCGACACCCAGTAGTTATAGGGGGCAGAGGCGTCACCGAGGACGGTCGTGCGATCGGCTACGTACTCCCTCACCATCCTTTTACAGTGCTCCCGCCGACTCAGCCTTGACTGGGGACCGGTGACACAGTCTTGCTGGGGAGCCAGAAAGCTGGCAAAGGCCTTGGATAATGGTCCCCTGCCTGCGCTGTACATGCTGCCTGTTCTCTGCGCCTCCCCTGCTACCTGGGCCCCGGAAATGCGCCTTCGGCCACTAGCGCTGTCGGATGGGAAGTTTACCATCAGTTTGTCCGCCAGGGTCCTGTGGTATAGCATCATTCTCGAACCCCTTTCCTCTGCGGGAATGAGAGTGGAAAGGCCCTCCTTATACCGTGGGTCGAGCAGTGTGTACACCCAGTAATCCGTAGTGGCCAGAATGCGTGTAACGCGAGGGTCACGAGAAAGGCATCCTAACATGAAGTCAGCCATGTGTGCCAGGGTACCTGTACGCAACACATGGCTGTCCTCACTCGGAAGATCACTTTCAGGATCCTCCTCCTCCTCCTCCTCTGGCCATACACGCTGAAAGGATGACAGGCAAGCAGCATGTGTACCCTCAGCAGTGGGCCAAGCTGTCTCTTCCCCCTCCTCCTCATGCTCCTCCCCCTCCTCCTCTGGCCACACACGCTGAAAGGATGACAGGCAAGCAGCATCTATACCCTCAGCAGTGGGCCAAGCTGTCTCCTCCCCCTCCTCCTCATGCTCCTCCTCCTCCTCCTCCTCAACGCGCTGAGATATAGACAGGAGGGTGCTCTGACTATCCAGCGACATACTGTCTTCCCCCGCCTCCGTTTCCGAGTGCAAAGTGTCTGCCTTTATGCTTTGCAGGGAACTTCTCAAGAGGCATAGCAGAGGAATGGTGACGCTAATGATTGCAGCATCCCTGCTCAGCATCTGGGTAGACTCCTCAAAGTTTCCAAGGACCTGGCAGATGGCTGCCAACCAGGCCCACTCTTCTGTAAATAATTGAGGAGGCTGACTCCCACTACGCCGCCCATGTTGGAGTTGGTATTCCGCAATAGCTCTACGCTGCTCATAGAGCCTGGCCAACATGTGGAGCGTAGAGTTCCACTATGTGGGCACGTCGCACAGCAATCGGTGCACTGGCAGATGAAACCGATGTTGCAGGGTCCGCAGGGTGGCAGCGTCCGTCTTGGAGTTGCGGAAATGTGCGCTGACCCGGCGCACCTTTCCGAGCAGGTATGACAAGTGTGGGTAGCTTTTCAGAAAGCGCTGAACCACCAAATTAAAGACATGGGCCAGGCATGGCACGTGCGTGAGGCTGCCGAGCTGCAGAGCCGCCACCAGGTTACGGCCGTTGTCACACACGACCATGCCCGGTTGGATGCTCAGCGGCGCAAGCCAGCGGTCGGTCTGCTCTGTCAGACCCTGCAGCAGTTCGTGGGCCGTCTGACTCTTCTCTCCTAAGCTGAGTAGTTTCAGCACGGCCTGCTGACGCTTGCCCACCGCTGTGCTGCCACGCCGCGCGACACCGACTGCTGGCGACGTGCTGCTGCTGACACATCTTGATTGCGAGACAGAGGTTGCGTAGGAGGAGGAGGGTGGTTTAGTGGAGGAAGCATACACCGCCGCAGATACCACCACCGAGCTGGGGCACGCAATTCGGGGGGTGGGTAGGACGTGAGCGGTTCCAGGCTCTGACTCTGTCCCAGCCTCCACTAAATTCACCCAATGTGCCGTCAGGGAGATATAGTGGCTCTGCCCGCCTGTGCTTGTCCACGTGTCTGTTGTTAAGTGGACCTTGGCAGTAACCGCGTTGGTGAGGGCGCGTACAATGTTGCGGGAGACGTGGTCGTGCAGCCCTGGGACGGCACATCGGAAAAAGTAGTGGCGACTGGGAATCGAGTAGCGCGGGGCCGCCGCCATCATGCTTTTGAAAGCCTCCGTTTCCACAAGCCTATACGGCAGCATCTCCAGGCTGATCAATTTGGCAATGTGCACGTTTAACGCTTGAGCGTGCGGGTGCGTGGCGGCGTACTTGCGCTTGCGCTCAAACAGTGGCGCTAGCGACGTCTGGACGCTGCGCTGAGAGACATTGCTGTATGGGGCCGAGGACAGCGGAGGTGAGGGTGTGGGTGCAGGCCAGGAGACGGTAGTGCCTGTGTCCTCAGAGGGGGGTTGGATCTCGGTGGCAGGTTGGGGCACAGGGGGAGAGGCAGTGGTGCAAACCGGAGGCGGTGAACGGCCTTCGTCCCACCTTGTGGGGTGCTTGGCCATCATATGCCTGCGCATGCTGGTGGTGGTGCCTCCCCAGCTGATCTTGGCGCGACAAAGGTTGCACACCACTGTTCGTCGGTCGTCAGGCGTCTCTGTGAAAAACTGCCACACCGTAGAGCACCTTGACCTCTGCAGGGTGGCATGGCGCGAGGGGGCGCTTTGGGAAACAGTTGGTGGATTATTCGGTCTGGCCCTGCCTCTACCCCGGGCCACCGCACTGGCTCGGCCTGTGCCCAAACCCTGACTTGGGCCTCCGCGTCCACGTCCTCTAGGCCTACCCCTACCCCTCAGCATGCTGTATTACCAGTAGTGCAGAAACAGAACGCTGTAATTAAATGTGCCGCTTATTGGCCTGTGGTTGGAGGCTGACTTCGCTTACGGAACGCCAGGAAATAATTTTGCGCAAGCCTGCTGTAACACTTAGCTGGCTGCGTATGAATTTGGAGAACTACTACACCCAGCACAGACCCAGAACACTGAGGACACTCACAGGCAGCCCAAATAGATTTTTTTCCACAAATTTTTTTGCAAAGGCCCACTGCCTATATTCAATCAATATGTCTTCTGTCCCTGCCTAAGCGCTTCTGGCCCTGGGGTATGTCACAGAACTGCAGAGTGTTGCACTGTGAACTGCAATACAGCGGTGATTTCAGAGCCCAGACAGAGCCAGGAAATAATTTTGCGCTAGCCTGCTGTAACACTTAGCTGGCTGCGTATAAATTTGGAGAACTACTGCACCCAGCACAGACCCAGAACACTGAGGACACTCACAGGCAGCCCAAATAGATTTTTTTCCACAAATTTTTTTGCAAAGGCCCACTGCCTATATTCAATCAATATGTTTTCTGTCCCTGCCTAAGCACTTCTGTCCCTGGAGTATTACTGCAGGGCGTAATGCTCTGCACGGCCCCGATATACCAAAAAAAAAAAAAAAAAGGTGCAACACTGCAAAAAGCAGCCTCCTCAGTACTGCACACGGTTAGATGTGGCCCTAAGAAGGACCGTTGGGGTTCTTGAAGCATAAAATACTCCTAACACTCTCCCTATAGCAGCTCCGGCACCAACAACACTTTCCCTCCTCTGTCAGAATGCATCTGAGGCGAGCCGCGGGAGGGGCCGATTTTTATACTCGGGTGACACCTGATCTCGCCAGCCACTCACTGCAGGGGGGTGGTATAGGGCTTGAACGTCACAGGGGGAAGTTGTAATGCCTTCCCTGTCTTTCAATTGGCCAGAAAAGCGCGCTAACGTCTCAGAGATGAAAGTGAAAGTAACCCGAACATCGTGTGGTACTCGTTACGAGTAACGAGCATCTCGAACACGCTAATACTCGAACGAGTATCAAGCTTGGACGAGTACGTTCGCTCATCTCTAGTCATGATAATTTTATTAGCAGTATTTTGAAAATTTAAAATGTCTTAATATGTATATAACGTGTATGTGTGTGATGTGATTGATATATATAATATATATTACAGTATGCAGGAGAGAGGTCGGACATCAGATCTTTTCTGAATACTGTAATATACATGTGCAGAAGAGAACTCAGATGTCTGACCTCTCCTCTGCATAGTGTTACAAATGTGTCTGACCTCGCCTGACATGGGAGCTATGCAAGTGGACATCATCCAACATTGAGATTTGACACTGGATTAGAAAGGGTTAATATAAACTGCACAGCTTGTGCTATTACTTTCTGGGCTGAATCTGCAGTTTTGTGGGGCTGCCTCCTCCCTGGATGTTAAAGATTCTCATATTTAGCTTCACAGACCGTCTCAGATGGGAAAACCAGCAATGCAAAAGCTTCAAGACCAGATAAAGGGCTCGAAGTGGAGGAATCTTCACGTAAAACTGCCACGTCCCTTATTCTATTTGAAGAGGTCTGTACTTTGGAATCCATAGTGCATTAGCAATTGTCGCCTCTGACTCCTCTGTATGCATTATGGGACGCTATGAATCAGTGGTATACTATGTATGAGTGGTTGGCCTCCTCTATGACTCCTTTGTGTGTTATGGAGTGCTACTGACCTGTGGCAGTGAATGAACAGTGTCTCTCTGACTCTGTATTGTTGGGTGGTGTGGATCTGTATTTTGATGTTCTATGCCTCTGTTGTGTACTATGTATGACCAGTGTGTCCTTGACTCTGGATGTTATGCAGGTTGACGTCATCTTTGAAGATGATACTGGATTTTTAAGTGCAATCAAGACATTCATGAGTACTACTAAGAGACCTGTAATTCTTACTACCAGTGGTAAGTACAGATTGGCACAGGTAAGCCAATGAGTAACTAATAGCAGTCAGACACATCAGATCTATGTGCTAAGACCACAGCAAAGCCTAGTAGGAAGGGGACTGTTGTGCAAGTTAGGAGAGGCACTGTATAGGAGCGAATCTGTCATGGCCGACATCGGATCATTGTGCCGTCAGTGTTTACTCTGCTTAGAAATAATGATCCGTATCCTGACCCTTCAAATGAATTGTTTCACAATGCACAAATTTTTCCAAATTTTGAAGAGGCCAATGCATTAAAAAAGCACATACAGGCATGGGACTATGAATTCTTAGGATCCTTTCACACATGAGCGATAAGTATTCAGTGAGTGGAAGATGAACAGGCCGGAGATCTCCAGCCGTCCGCCTCCCACACACCGTAAACAGGCATTCGTTCATAGATGAATGACCGCCTGCTTACATAGGCAGATCGTCATTCAGTTTTATGCCTGCACAAACTGAATGATGAACTATAAGCGAACAAAGTAGTATTTGTCATTCAATCGCTGGCAGCGTTTACACTTAACTTTCAGATTTGCTCAATCCAGCAATAATCTGAACAGTAATCCTTTAGTGTGAAGGAGTACTCCATTTCTTCTGCAATTATATTCTGTCTATTGTCACCTGTTACCAGGAATTTCAAGATGTTGAGTATATGACCATTTAACATCCAGTGATGTCTGGTTCTAGATTTCTCAATGTTGAAATTACACCAAGGATAAGCCATAAGGTTATGCAAATTGAGATATGCATACGTTCAAATTTTCAAGCACCTAGCTCCAATCTGTGACATGTGGGAGGAGCTTCAGTGGTATAAATGCCAGATCGAAAGCAAATTTTTTTTCAGCCACACGCAAGCTGAAAAATCCGATTGTCTTGTGGTATGATTGTGCGATGCCTCCGGTTTGTCAACGTGCCAGTTATCGCCACTTGTTGCGAACTGAGAGGGACAGAATTCTTGAACTGAGGGACCTTGGTTTATCACTGCGGAAGATTGCTACACACATAGGCCGAGATGTCAGCACTACTCCACGTTGTGTGTTTGAGTGTTTGGGAAAACGACACTCGAATGACAGCAAGAGATTAACTGAGGTGAACCTCTGCCTGGATGGCTCGTCAGGCAGAAGACCATTGTGATCCAATCTGTACTACAAGTGAAACTGGACGTTGCATCCCAAGCCTAGGGAGTGGAACAGTGCCTACACAGATCATCAGATGGCGCTTGCACGATATTGGACTATGTGCCAGACGTCCAGCGACACATGTTCTATTAGCTCATGCCACCATTCTCAAAGGCTGTCCTAATACAAAGCAAGGTTGGAATAGGTGGTCTGTCCTCTTTAGCCATGAGTCCCTTTTGTCTCAAATGCAATGACAGCCGGAGATTGGTGTGAAGACCACATGGGCAGCGCCATGAAGAGACCTTCACAAGGAAATGTCATAATGGTCCTATTCTCCGGCTTATGTTGTGGGATGGCATAATATACGGTAGCCGGATCCCTCTAGTCTTCATTGGAGGTACACCAACAGTTTAGTGTTAGATTGATTTGAACAGTTTTCCAAAGTGTCCCAGGAACTGTTTTTCAACACAGCAACGCAAGCTGCATGTTGCTCGAGCAGCCTGCGTGGCATAAACGTCATACCATGACCTGCAGAGTCTCTGGATTAGTCTCCCAATAAGCACATTTGGGACGTCTGTGATCAGCAGCTGCAAAGGGAGCTGCCAGCAGCAGTTTGATTGAGGCCTCATGTCCACGGGGAAAATCAGATCCGCTACGGATTCTCCATGTAGAATCCGTAGCGGGTCCCTCCTGTCCCGCGGACATGAGGGCTGAAAATAAGAATAAATGAGAATAAACTCACCTCCCATCCGCTCCGTTTCTTCTCTTCGCTGCAGCGTCATCTTCTCTCGTCGCGGCCGGATCTTCTTTCTTCGGCTCGGCGGATGTGCATGATGACGTCGGTGACGTGCCCCGTGCATGCGCCGGGCCGAAGCAAAATGATCCGGCCGCGACTGAGAGAAGATGGCGCGGCGCCGAAGAGAAGAACCGGAGCGTGTGAGTAAAATATGATTTTTGTCTCCCGCGGATCCGGACGGCTTCCATAGGCTTCAATAGAAGCCCGCGGGAGCCGTCCCCGCGGGAGACCCGCATGAAAATGGAGCATGGTCCAGATTTTTTCATGCTCCATTTTTTTTTAAATCACTTTTATTGACGATCCGCGGGTATTTATCTACCCGCGGGTGGTCAATGCATCCCTATGGGGTGCGGATCCGCGCACGGGAGAAGAGTTAAAATCCGCTGCGGATTTTAATTCTTATTTTCCCCGTGGACATGAGGCCTGATAGCATGCCAAGGCATGTAAGCACATGTATTCCTGCACGTGGCGCTCATAATCGATAATGTTTTGAATATTCCTTTTTTTTTTTTTTTTGCATGTTATTACCTGCCTATTGATCCAATGATGTACATAATTCCATGACTTTTTCTCCTTGACTTAACAATGAAATCGCTGAGTGTATTTAGTGAAGCAGCTTGGAGGGAATAAAGCAGTGTTTGTTTCTCAGATCCTACGTTTGGAATGATGTTTGATGGAGCATTTGAAGAGATTTCCTTCCATACGCCTTCTGTTGTAAGTAGCAGAATCCTTTGTCCCCCTAATCTGTTTGGGAAGGATGAAGTCAGGATACAGTAATTTACTTTAGTTTATATCGGACATAAGGTTGAACTCCGAGTTCTCTTCCCCGATGTGGGACACTGATTATTCCCATATGTGTTTCAGGTAAACGTCGCCAGTTTCCTTCAGGTGCTTTGTTTGGCTGAAAACCTCAGAACAGACACCAAAGATGTGATCACGTTTCTGACTGCAAATAGATGTGACATCAGACAGAGTTTCCTGCATCTGCAGTTCTGGGCTCGCAGTGGAGGAGGAGGATTGAGAGAGAAACCGCTGCCACCTAGTGAGTTTCATCACCTCACAAACCTTGCATCCACATTAAAGCGACTCTCCAGACCTGGACGAACAAAGGGGGCCGAACTTCTTTGACAACCTGATACACATTGTGGATAGTATGCATTGCTAGTCTAAATCACTACATGCTACTCTGACTGGTCAACATGGCTTATCGGTCAGTTAAAGCATGTGTGGTGTCTTAGGCCAGTCTCTCACGGGCGATCCAGATTCCACATGCTGGAGCCCGCAGCGGAATCTGTCTCTGACCCTGGCTGGCAACCCTCTGTACCTTTTCTTTCTCGTCCGTATCATTGGGGGACCCAGCCAGACCATGGGATATAGCCACTGCCACTAGGAGGCGACACTAAGCAAAAGTGTTAGCTCCTCCCACCAGGCTATATCACCCCTGCAGGCACTCAGCTAATTAGTTTTTTTTACCTTAGTGTCTAGCAAGGAGGCAGACATGTCAGGTCCAGGAGGACTTTATGGCGGGCATACGGGGAGTCGGGGCTTTTCCCTGGCTTTCCTGTACTCCCGGGGAGGGTGCAGGCAGATGGTGTCTCCACCACTCTGCGGCGCCCTACCCAGCGAAGAAAAGGTGGCACGACCCTGCCTATGTGCATTGGCGTCGTTGGCCCGCCAGCAATAGGGTTCCCCCCTCTGGAGCAGCGCCCCTCTCTGACGGCGAGCGCAGGGGGGAACACTGCTGGAGCGCAGATGGAGAGAAGGGAGCGTATCCGGGAGAAGGGAACGGAACTTCAAGCCTCCCTCCAAGTCTGCGGTCGGCTGCCAGGAACCCCTTCAGAGGACCCCAACCACCTTGGAAGGTCCTGGGGAAAGGAGTTCAGGTGCATTTACTCCTTCTCTTTACCTATCTCCCCCTCTCTCCTCTGCCTAATTCAGTGCATATGGGGTTATGCCCTTCCCCCCTCCCCCCTCTCTATCCAGAGACACTGCTGAAAAGGGGGAGCTGGGTGCTTACCGGCCAAGGCTGGGAGGGGGTGGATGCTCGTCCACAGGAATGTATGGTTGCGGGTGACGGCTGCGGCCGCGGGCAGTGGATCACGGCTGTGGGACAAGGAGCAGGCTGCAGAGTGAGCTACGGCGCCCCGGGGACGCATTAGTGTGGTGCACCTAGCACTTCCTGTGATGCGTTTGGACTTCCGGGGCAGGCCACGCCCACCCCAGCCGGGCGGGACTTTCAGGGAGGCGGCCAGCAAAGAGGATGGCCGCTCCCAGTAGCTCTTACAAGGAACTACTTACTAGTGAGCAGCTCCACTTCTTGCCATTGGCACTTACTGCGGCAGGTGTTTCTCTCCAAACCGCAAGCACCTCCTGGCAGTGCGGTTTGTTCTACAATCAGCAAGCTCCAGTCAGCACCCGTCGGCCAGCAGCACCCGTCGGCCAGCAGCACCCGTCGGCCAGCAGCACCCGTCGGTCAGCAGCGACAGTCTCCAGCGGTGGCAGCTTCCAGCGTCTTTACCACAGAGAAGGCCGCCAGGTCCCAGAAGCTCCAGCTGGGCCAGGACAACCGCAGGACGGGGTAACCCCCGGCCAAGGCAGCTCTCCCCTGTGTTTGCTACCCCCTGCGGGTACTCGCTCTCAGCAGTACACGGAGACACCCTACCCCTATTCCCACCACTCCCTTGCGGTTATCTGTAGGTGTGGATTGCTTCATGTCTGACCCTAGACCAGAGGGTTCCAGTCAGGCTATGGGGAGGGCGAAATACTATGTGTGCACGTTATGCAACGCTAAGTTCCCAAGCGGTCAGGCGGAGCTCCGCTGTGTAGCCTGTAACCCAGTGCGATCAGCTCCAGGGACCCCGGTGCCCCCCGCCGCCCCTGTAGAGCAGGTAACCGAGCCTGAATGGGCTAGATCACTGGCCGCTGCAGTGTCAGGACTAGCCAGATCGTCGGCCGCAATATTGCGCCGATTAGAATCCGATTCAGAGGTGTCTTCCCCGGAGCGTTTTCAGGGAGGGTCGCGCAAAAGGCGGAGATCCCGCAGCTCTGAAGGGGTTTCTCACAGGTCTTGTCGGTACAGAGGGTCATCCAGATCTTCTAGGTCTCAACAATCTAGAGAGTCTTTTCATGCTCCTCTTGGTTCCAGGGAAGCATCCCGGACGTATCATAGGTCCAGGGAAGCTTCTAAGCGGTCTCTGCATACAAGGAGGGCGGCTAGATCAGATCCCTCACTGGCCTCATGCTCCTCAACTCTTCAAGCTGCAGACCAAGATCAGCCTCCGCACGGTTTTTCGGGGGGTAGTAGCGGTCTGGAGGAGGAGGAAGCGTCTGCAGTGTCATCACTGTCAGACAAGAGATTGTTTTGCCCAAGACTCGCTCCAAGGCACCTAGGGGCGCAAGGACGGGAGTATCAGTTTGAGGGTCTTTCCCCACCCGCTATTTACAGGGTGGGGGGCAGGCTCTTGGGGTTCCAGAATGTATGGTTAGCCCGCGTGACCGACGCCTGGGTACAGGAGGTCGTCTCACGAGGGTATGCCATCGAATTTGCAACATTGCCACGGGAGCATTTTATCAGATCCAGTATACCGAAGGACCCAGGAAAGGCAACACAGCTGCACCAGGCAATAAAACAACTGTTGGCGCAGGGAGTAGTGGTGCCGGTGCCGGGGTGTCAGCATGGAAGGGGTTTTTATTCGAATCTCTTCATAGTTCCCAAGAAGGATGGCAGAGTCAGACCGGTCCTCGACTTACGAAGGCTAAATCATTACATCAAAGCAAGACATTTCAGGATGGAGTCCCTCAAGTCGGTAATAGCGTCTATGGAACCGGGGGAGTTCCTGGCGTCAGTGGATATCAGGGACGCGTACCTGCATATTCCAATTCGCGACTCTCACCAGCAGTTTTTACGCTTCGAGGTCCAGGGGAGCCATTACCAATTTGTAGCGCTGCCATTCGGGCTCTCGACAGCCCCTAGAGTCTTTACAAAGGTGCTGGCAGTGGTAATGGCACTACTCCATACAAGGGGGGTGATAGCCATCCCTTACCTGGACGACATACTGGTGAAGGCTCCAGACCAGGAAGGCAATCTAGAGAGCCTGAGAATCACACTTCAGACTTTGGAGGAATTCGGTTGGGTCATAAACCAAGAGAAATCCTGTCTAGTACCAACCCAACAGTTGGAATTTCTGGGGATGGTGTTCAACACCAAGAAGCACCAGATTCGCCTGCCGCAAGCGAAAGCAGTAACACTGGTCAACAAAGTGCGCCCGCTACTTCAGGGGAGGCAAACGACCATCAGGTATTGCATGAGAGTACTGGGCATGATGGTAGCCTCCTTCGAGGCCATACCATTCGAACAGTTTCATTCCAGGGAGTTCCAGCATTTCATTCTGGCACACTGGAACAGGTCGCAGTGGACGTTAGACCAGCGAATCTCCATAACACCAAAGGTTCGCCTTGCCCTGAGATGGTGGACGAGTCTCCGGAGAATCCAAGGTGGTCGGTCACTGTTTCCAGGACAGTGGAGGATACTGACCACGGACGCCAGTTGTTACGGCTGGGGCGGAACTTTGGAGGGACACTCCACCCAGGGGAGGTGGTCACAGGACGAGGCAAGGCTACCGATAAACGTCCTGGAGCTGCGAGCCATACGGCGAGCACTGCAGTTTTTCCATCCACAGCTTAACAGAAAGGATGTGAAAGTCCAGACAGATAATGCCACGGCAGTGGCATACATCAACCGCCAGGGAGGCACAAGAAGTGCGAGAACAATGACAGAGGTATCCGGCATACTCAGCTGGGCGGAGAAACATCTACAGTCCACATCGGCAGTTCACATCCCGGGGGTAGAAAACTGGGTAGCGGATTTTCTCAGTCGAAAGACAGTGGACCCCGGCAAGTGGCAGCTGCATCCGGAGGTCTTTCAAGCGATATGTCAGCGCTGGGGCACCCCGGACGTGGATATGATGGCTTCCAGACTGAATTACAGGGTTCTCCCTTTCGTGGCACGCTCAAGAGATCCTCAGGCGGTAGCAGTGGACGCCCTACTGGTCTCGTGGGCAGGGTTCAGACTACCATACGTGTTTCCTCCTCTTCCACTCATTCCGAGGATATTAAAGAAGATCAAGAGGGAAGGAGGACCAGCAATCCTGGTCGCCCCGGATTGGCCGAGGCGAGCATGGTATCCAGACATAATTGAAATGTTGGCCGACGCTCCGTGGCCACTCCCAGAACGGGAGGACCTACTATCACAAGGACCAATCTTCCACCCGAATCCAAAGTCATTTCGTTTGACGGCCTGGCCGTTGAGACCACGATATTGAGAAGAAAAAAAAAAAAGACGGGTATTTTCGGAAGCAATTATCCGAATTATGGTCCAAGCCAGGAAGCCGACATCCTCGAGAATTTATTATCGCATATGGAGACGCTTTTTTTTTTTTTTTTTTTTTTTTAGCTGGTGTGAAGACCGCCATATACATCTCATGCGTTTTCTCACTAGCAAACATTCCGGATAGCGGCCCACTCTACAAGGGGCAGTGGAGGCTTCCTTGGTGGTTCAGCATGGAGCCTCAGCATTACAGGTATGTAGGGCAGCCACTTTGGCATCCCTGCATACATTTGCAAAATTCTATACGGTCCATACATATGCGTCAGCGGATGCTGCCCTGGGTAGAAAGGTTCTACAGGCGGCAGCCCCCTGACTACTGGGACCTTTTTTTCTGGGAATTCCCACCCTTTTATTTCCAGGACTGCTTTTGTACGTCCCATGGTCTGGCTGGGTCCCCCAATGATACGGACGAGAAACGAATATTTTTGGTATAACTTACCGTAAAATCTCTTTCTCGTCACGTTCATTGGGAGACACAGCACCCTACCAAGGATTAATTTCTTTGTAGCAGGGCGGAGCCCTTTGGTCTCAGGTCACAGATGACGAGATATATATCCAGAAGACTGGTATGTCTTTCCTTGGTTTACGTTAAAGTGTAAATAATTTTTTGTGTACTCCCACTGGCTGTTCCTACTGCTTGCATACAAACTAATTACCTGAGTGCCTGCAGGGGTGATATAGCCTGGTGGGAGGAGCTAACACTTTTGCTTAGTGTCGCCTCCTAGTGGCAGTGGCTATATCCCATGGTCTGGCTGTGTCCCCCAATGAACGTGACGAGAAAGAGATTTTACGGTAAGTTATACCAAAAATATTCGTTTTCTGTATTGTGGATGACCTCGCCTATCTGCAATGTCAATTGCCGGTGGGCTGTGGGTCGGTCGGCTTCCATTTATTTAAATGGAAACCGTTTGTGCAGATTCCACAGAAAAATAGAACATACTGTGATTTTAAATCCACTCATGACAATCGATATTCGCTCATTTGAGCAGCTATGCGAATGTTCTATTCTTCAATGTGTGGGGAATACCGTGGATCGTTCGTGCAGGTGGCTATAGCGGATTCCACAATTGAAATCCGATTGCGTGAGACTGGCCTTAGACTAATGATACATACTAATGGACAGTGTGCTTCAGACAGCCTGGAGAGGCGGTGCAGCCATCTTTGTCCAGGCCTGGAGGGTCACTTTAGAAAGTGTCATGGAAAACTGGAAGCAATTTCTACAGACTCCAGGTGCCAGCCCTTATTTTTAGGAGGTTATTTGGAAGTTGCTATGGGGAAGTTCTCCATCCTGCTGCTGATTCTTTTCCTCTCAGTATGTTTTATAGTTTGACTTCTTGGTTAGTTACTGGTATGTGACACTGGATAACTATTTTTTTCCTTTATTAGAAGAGCATTCTGCTCTCCCCAAATTCTATGCTCTGCAGCAGTTTTGAGAGGTCCTACATCTGAGCTCTGATTCTTGAATAGAACTTGGAATTACAATGAAGACTGACGGAAAGTTCAAAATATTGCAAACTACCACATGGACATGACCCAAGTGGATGACTATGGGGTGACACTGAGTTGTAGTTGTGGGTCAGGGAGAGGTTCTGGTGAATTGGCAAATGCAATAATTTTAGCTCTGGGAGTTGTCTCAGACATAGTAGTTCTTGCTTTCAGGTAATCTATATTACAGGTAAACAGAAGACTGAGACAATAGATGCGAGTGATGGTGCTTCCTGTAAATACCCAACAACGGAGATAAGTGCCACGTACGTGCCAAGGTGCAGTGTTGGTTGTGCTGAAAACCTGCTGGGTGTAAATAACATCATACCCCCGACTGACAACTTGATCTCCTTTGTAAAGGTGAGAACTTCCTTATGTGAAAACGTGATTAGCAGAAAGTCATCTGGTACATTGGTTTCCCTCCTGGTGTGAATAGATCAATCCTAGATCCTAAACGTCACAATGATTAAAATAAACTCCAATCCTCTTTCCTTTCAGGAGAAGATCTTGGAGCAGGCAAATTGGGACAAAATACTGCAGTTGTTGGCAGAGTTCCACACCAGAAACCTTTATTTTACATCCAGTAATCTAGAGTTCCTTCTGCCGTTGCCTGTGCATGTGGAAGAAGCTGCAGCTTCGTCTGCCTGTGAGAATCTGGAGCTAGGTCCGTTGCTTGATGGTGACTACTGTCCCATGGAGGATGCAGGACTAAAGCTGTCTGCAAGCATGAAACGCCGTAGAAAGCTGGTACTGCTGAATGACAGTGACTTGTTTGAAAGCGATTCTAATTCTCTGGATGATGTCCTCTCTAATTGCATAAAGGAGCCTGAAGAAAAGAGCGTCCCTCCTAGCAATGATATCAGGAATGAAGGTTTAGAGGCGAGGGTTGTGAAGAAGGTTCTCTCGCCAGCAGAGCTGAAATCTTCTTTTCTGGTGTATCGTTGTCTGGAATCTATGGCAGAATTTTCAGACCACATGTCGTCCCTGGACTGCTACACTTGTGACACAACTGATCCCACTGAAACCTGCACTCCCAACTGGACAGTGAGCAGATTAAAACATGGCTTGTGCGATGGTCTGCGGACTGAGAGCAGGGACTTGTCGAACAATCAAACCTGTAGGGAGATACGTGCCATTATAGAAGCACTCTCCTTCCAGAAGTGTTCATCCAAGCTCTCTCAAACCCTGGATTCTTCCCTGGAATTGTGCAAGCAGTCTGGTAAAGATCCAACAGAAGAGCTCACTCTGCACGTGTCGAAGGCTCAGGATCAGGTGTACTTTGGGCAGCCGGCTGTCACCACAGAGTAAGTGTGATGTATGCTGAGGTCCTCTTTGTCCTGGAACTCCCCAGTAGTGTTCAGTGGCTGATGAGGTATCTGCTTTTCACTGTTATAGCATCTCTGAGAGGCGTTTATCTGTCGTTAAGGACATCTTGTCCCATCGAGCTTTCATTGGCCTGGGAAACAGAGAAGTTAATGTGACAGAATATCTTCCAACCCTCCGGAGTATCTGCCGCTTGCAGAAGAGTAAAGAGGAAGGCAAGACGAAAAGGAGGTGAGGAAGCTACACACAGGGGATATCACTTGAATAAGCAGGTTATACAAACAAGCCGGGTCTTAAGTCCCATTTAGACACAACGATTATCGCTCAAAAGACTGCTTTTGAGCGATAATCGTTGTTTAAATGGGCCTTTACTGGTTGCTCTGTATGCCTGAAGGGTTATAAAGCAGCAGGAGGAGCCTCTTTGACCCCTGGATTAGCATTACTTCCTTCTCTCTGTCTTATGTCCCATTTAGACGGGACAAGAGTCTAGTAAATAACTACGCAAGCGCTGAAGTCACCGCTTAGGTTGTTGACGCCCGTGCGGGCTTCTCGTTCAGTGCTTTACCGTCTATGTGAAGCGCTGAGGGTGGAGCATTTACACTGAGCGAGAATCCAGCGATGCTTTTTATGCTGACTGAAAATCGGCGATGACGAGAAGTGAGCGAATAGTAAACATTTTTTCTGTGTTTATATGGGACAATTATCACTCAATTTCGTTATTGGCCCTTGTAAATGGTCCTTTTAGTCTTTGACTCCACCCACATTTTATGTCTTCTCAGGTTTCTTCACTATTTGGTTTTAGTCTTTGTGACTCCACCCACATTTTATGTCTCCTCAGGTTTCTTCACTATTTGGAGGGAATCAATCTTGAGTTACCCAAAGCGACACTAAACAGTCTGGCGGCAGACTTTCCCTGACGCTGAACTCTGTTAGTGACTATGGTGAAGGAATCATGCACTTCTCAGACTTTTCTGTGTTTTTGTATAAAGGACTTTCAGAAGGACGACTTTGTAATTAATATTTATCTTTACAAATTTTTTCTTATTTATGGGAGCACAACAATTGTTCCCTATCTGGAGCATTAGAGCCCTGAGAGGTTTGTGTGCAGCACTGAGGCCGCGCTGGACCTTGTGCACATGGATCCAGCTCTAATCATGTGAGTGACTGCTTTATATTAATGTTTTTTTATTCTTTCCAGAATTTCATGAACTTAAGAATTACCTTTTTTATATCTCTGTTTTTTTTTAATACTTTCCAGAATTAAATGTACTTACAAATCTGATTTTTGTTTCCCATATTCTGGGATATTAAAGGAGGCTTTAAATAAAGTCCCATCTACATGTTCTCTGCTCTGACAACACCAGACATTCATACACTTCATGCTTGAGTGTGAAGATTACAGAAGGTTGCCTATTTCTACCCCTCCAACATTTGAATCTAAAGTACATCTGAGTGACCTACACATGGTTTTATTCAGAACCGACTGCAGCACTGATGTTGATACACCATGTGACTCTACTAACATGAGTGCTTTCCTGTTTGGTACTTTGAAGGGCTTTTTAAGGTGACATTTCTATTAGAAATAATTTTTTTTGTGTATCGGGGATTGCCCGGATAGTTTTTGGTAGTGCATTCCACAGGACTGGTGCTGCTCTGGAGAAGTCATGGAGGCGGGAATGAGCGGTTCAAATTAAAGGGGCTCTTAATCTAATTCCATTAGCAGAGTGGAGGGCGCGTGCTGGGTAGTGGATTGAGATGAGGGATTCTGTATTTGACGGGCAGCCAGTGCAGTGACTGGCACAGGGCAGAGGCGTCCGAGTAGTGGCTGGACAGGAAGATGAGCCTAGCTGCCACATTCAGGATGGATTGGAGAGGGGAGAGTCAGGCGCGAGGGAGGCTGATCAGCAGCGATTTGCAATAATCGTGCCGAGAGTGGATGAGGGCAACAGTGAACGTTTTTAGCGTGTCTGCAGTGAGAAAAGGGCGGATTCTTGCGATGTTCTTGAGGTGCTGGCAACATGTTCGGGCCAGAGATTGGATGTAGGGGGGTGAAGGAGAGATCTGAGTCGACTATAACCCTAAGGCAATGGGTGTGCTGGAAGTTATGGTGCCACACCCAGAGATGGAGATGTCAGGATGAGGTCGGTTAGTAGTGGGCGGAAACACCAGGTGATCAGTTTTAGGTAGAGAGAGGACCTAGTGTTAGAGACAGCAGACAGACAGTTGGTGGTGTTCTGGAAGGCCGATGCTGTGATGTCACGGGAGGAGGTCTATAAGTGGGTGTCGTCGGCGTAGAGATGGTACTGAAAGCCGAATTTTTCTGATGGTTTGTCCAATAGTGGCTGTGTAAATGGGGAAGAGGGGGCTGAGGACCGAGCCCTGGGGGACCCCAACAGCAAGGAAAAGAGGAGAGGAAATGAAGGCTGATACGCTGAGTTAGCGGTCAGATAGGTAGGAGGAGAACCATGAATATAGATGGAAGATTAGAATGACAGCTCTATTCTGTCAATAGAGGACATTCATAGAACATTTTACACCAGTTTCTGTTTCACAAAAATGAACAACTATTTTACAAGTGCAAATTTGTGACTGACTGATGTCTGTGCCACTTTAACCCCTTAGTGACCAAGCCTGTTTACGCCTTAATGACCAGGCCAAATTTTGCAAATCTGACACGTGTCACTTTAGCATGGAAAAAGACCAGAAAGGTTTTGCATATCCAAGCGATTCTGACATTGTTTTATCGCCACATGTTGTACTTCATTTAGGTGGAAAAAAAAGACCGATAGAATTTGTGTTTATTTATTAAAAGCGCCAAAATTGGGAAAATTTTGAAAAAATCGTCATTTTTTCACATTTCCAACTGCAATATCTCAAATATGTGCAAACATAATATAGAAATTTTTGCTAAGATTTATATTTCCATCCGTTTACTTTATTTTGGGCGCACATTGGAAAAACTTTCGTTTTTTTTTAACCATTTAGGAGACGTACAAATGTAACATTACTTTTCAGCATTTTGAGGAACACTTTGTTTTCCTACACCAATCCAAGATTGGAAAGGCTCATAGGAGTCAAAATGATAGATACCCCCACAAGTGACCCCATTTTAAAAACTACACCCTTTAACGTATTCACTGAGGGGTGTCATGAGTATTTTAACCCCACAGTTTTTTTTTAGGAGTCCATGCAATTTAGAAGAGAAAAACAAAAATTTCATATTTTTGCAAATATGTCATTTTAAAGACAGGACTTTTTTCTATAGTACACATGAAAATTAGGATTTGCACCCCAGAATGGATACCCCTGTTTGTCCCGTGCTCAGAAACATACCCATTGTGGCCCTAATCTTACGTTTGGATGCACAATGGGGCCCAAAATGAAAGGAGCAATCGGTGGCTTTCGGAACAGAAATTTTGCTTGAAGGAGATTTAGGCCCCATTGCCCACTTGTAGAGCCATTGAGTGACCAAAACTATGGAGAACCCCCACAAGTGACCCCATTTTGAAAAGTAGACCCCTTAACGAATTTATCTAGGGGTATAATGACTTTTTTGACTTCACAGTTTTTGAATGAATCTAAGCCAAGCCGAAGGAAAAAAATTACAATTTTCATTTTTTTGGTAATTCTGTCATTTTAAAAGCAGTTTTTTTGTACAGCACATATATGAATGAAGACTTGCACCCCAAAATGGATATCCCTGTTTCTCCCGTGCTCAGAAACATACCCATTGTGGCCCTAATCATATGTCTGGATGCACAATGGGGCCCAAAATGAAAGGAGCAACCGGTGGCTTTCGGAACAGAAATTTTGCTTGAAGGAGATTTAGTCCCCATTGCCCACTTGTAGAGCCCTTGAGTGACCAAAACGATGGAGAACGCCCACAAGTGACCCCATTTTGAAAAGTAGACCCCTTAACGAATTTATCTAGGGGTAGGATGACTTTTTTGACTTCACAGTTTTTGAATGAATCTAAGCCAAGCCGAAGGGAAAAAAATACGATTTTCATTTTTTGGTAATTCTGTCATTTCAAAAGCAGTTTTTTTTGTACCACACATATATGAATGAAGACTTGCACCCCAAAATGGATACCCCTGTTTGTCCTGTGCACAGAAACATACCCATTGTGGCCCTAGTATTACGTCTATATGCACAATGGGGCCCAAAATGAAAGGAGCAACCGGTGGCTTTCGGAACAGAAATTTTGCTTGAAGGAGATTTAGGCCCTATTGCCCACTTGTAGAGCCATTGAGTGACCAAAACGATGGAGAACCCCCACAAGTGACCCCATTTTGAAAAGTAGACCCCCTAACGAATTTATCTAGGGGTATAATGACTTTTTTGACTTCACAGTTTTTGAATGAATCTAAGCCAAGCAGAAGGAAAAAATTACGATTTTCATTTTTTTGGCAATTGTGTCAATTTAAAAACTGTTTTTTTTTGGAAAGTGTACATAGGAATGAAGACTTTCGTCCCAAAATGGATACCCCCATTTGTCCCGTGTTCAGAAACATACCCATTGTGGCCCTAATCTACTTAAAGGAAACATAGCTAGGCCTATAATGGAAGGAGCACCCGTTGGATTTCAGGGTACAACGGAATAAATTCCAGTCCCCATTGCCCACATGTAGAGCCATTGAGCGTCCAAAACGATAGAGAACCCCCACAAATGACCCATTTTAAAAACTAGACCCCTTAACAAATTCATCTAGGGGTGTACTGCATATTTTGACCCCAAAGTATTTGAATGAATCTAAGCAAAGCAAAAGGAAAAAATTACGATTTTCATTTGTTTGGCAATTTTGTCAATTTAAAAACTGTTTTTTTTTGTACAGTGTACATAGGAATGAAGACTTTCACCCCAAAATGGATACCCCTGTTTGTCCCCTGTTCAGAAACATACCCATTGTGGCCCTAATCTACTTACAGGACACATGGCTAGGCCCATAATGGAGGGAATGCCCGCTGGATTTCAGGGCAGAACTGAATAAATTCCAGGCCCCATTGCCCACTTATACGGAAAAAAAATTGACTTCCTAAAAATAATTCCCCCCCCACCCCCCCCACCATCCCCATTTTTTGGCATTCCCTAAATATTAGATAAAGGTAATAATATAAATGCGTTTTATGTCCGAAGACAGGGATAATTACGGAGGCTGGTTGGGCTGGGCTCATGGGGCAAGAAAACCGGGTATCCCCCCCCTCCTCATGTATTTTGGGGGGTATTTCGTAACCTCAGCAGCGGGGATGGGGTGTAGAAAGTGGCGCTGTGAGGCTTTGTAATCTTGCTGCGGTGCAGCGGTCTCACAGAGAAGGCGCTCAACAAGCTGCTCCTGGAACTGCAGGAAGGCGAGCGTTCCCGGGGCTTCTTGTAAATTACGGATTACAGGTAGCGGTCTGAATAACGCCGGGCTCACGTAGCCGTAGGCGGAATCTGCTTGCGGAGGCCCGCAGCGGATCCCAGCTGTGAGCCCGGCTGTGACCCTGCGTACGGTTGCGTAATGTTCTGCGCATAACTGCCTACTCACACAGGCGGTTTTTTGTTTGCATTTCCCGCGCCGTCGCTTAGAGATGACTCGGGTACCCGCAGCCCGTACACAATGTGTTTGCATATGGGCTGCGAGTATATCCGCGGTCATAGAGCACAATGGGCTCTAGGTCGCAGATATTCGTGGTAAAATATAGCATGCTGTGTTCTGTTTCTGCGAGTGGATTACGTAATTCCGACCCGCTAATTGGGGGGAATTGTGTAATCCAATGCATGCGATTGATCCTTGGATTACCGCTGATCAAGCGCATGCAGAACCTGTAATTCCTCTCCGGTCACGCGTGACCGGCCTAATGTTAGTTCGCTACTTTATCACGTGACCGGGGACCGCTCAGCGAGGCCGCCGGTCACTGCTCCAAGCACTCAGCAACCATTGGTCACTGGGAGCAAGGAGATTTAAAATTTCCTGGGCTCCCCGCCTCCTGCGAATGTGTCCGGCATTTTGCCGGCGGGCGCATGCGCAGCAGCCGGAAGGGTCCATGGAGGATAATCGCATCTGGATTTAAATGCGGAAGCCTCCGAGAAGATGTTTCATCTCCCCCCACCGATCGCATCGGTGAGGGGAAATGAAACTGCCACTTTTTAAAGAACTTTTACGTGATCGCCATTATGCATTGGATAACGGCGATCACGTGACCAGTAACCGCATACCGCGGCTCCCCGTGACCTCTCCAGGCTCTTGGCTACCTTTCGTAGCCAGCAGCAGGGAGATTTTATAGTTCTTGGGCAATCTTTCACTTTTGCGCATGCGTCCGCCATCATGCTGACGGGCGCATGCGCCGAAGCTGGGGTAACATCCGCGGATCAACATCCCACCAGGGAACAAATCCGGGACCTTGGGTACGTAATTTCATCCCCCCTTACGGATACGATCCATAAGGGGAGATGAAACTTTAACTTTTTAAACTTTTTTTTACTTTTAACTTTTTTTTTTTTTTTTTACTTTTTAACTTTATATGATCACCGTTATCTGATGGATAACGGTGATCATATGACTGGAAACCGCATACAGCGGTCCCCAGTCATATCTCCCTGCACTCGGCTATCTGTGACAGCCGGGTGCAGAGAGATTTTGAATTTGCCGGGCTCGCCGGCTTCTGCGCATGCGCGCCGCATCGGCACATCGCAGAAGCCAGCGGGGGGTCCAGACACCGGCCGGAGGACATCGGCGGAACTGAGTTGAGTATTTTCACCTCCCCTCATGGATCCGATCCATGAGGGGAGGTGAAACTTTTCTTTTTTTACACTTTTTTAAACTTTTTTGCGATCGCCGCTATCCATTGGATAACGGCGATCGCGGTACCGGGGACCGCTCACCGCAGTCCCCGCTGACATCTCCTGCCTCCCGGCTACCTACAGGAGCCGGGAGCCAGGAGATTTTAAGTCTCCCGCGCCGCCGGGCCTTCTGCGCATGCGGCTGACGTAATGCCGCCAGGCGCGCATGCGCAGAAGGACGGCTACGGCGCCCGGAGCATCGGGACAGCTGGGACTCGTGCGACGGACATCGGTGAGTAATTTCAGCTGCTCCGATGGATCCGATCCATCAGAGCAGCTGAATCTTTAACTTTTATTGCACTTTTATTTACTTTTTTGCGATCGGCGCTATCCATTGCATAGCGCCGATCGCAATGCCGGGGGGGGGCTCCGAACAGCCCGGGATGACAGCTCCATGCTGTCAGCTACCTACGGACACCGACAGCATGGAGCTGTCACGTCCACAGCCCGAGGGGCATTATTCTCTGCAGGAAGCATGTTTTTACGTCCTCAGAGAATAAGGCCCACTTCGGGAGGACGTAAAAACACTATGGGCTGGTCGTTAAGGGGTTAAAAAGGCTGTAAGGATGCGACAGGTTCCCGTTAATCAATAGACCTTACAGAATTACAGAGCTGCAGGTTAAGGCCCATTTACACAAAGACAATCTTTCAAACGATTGAAAGTTTTAGCGATCATTTTGCATAAAGTGTTAATGGACACTTATGTCCATTAACACTTTATCATCTTCATTTGCATGTAAAAGGGCCTCCGGGAGCTGTTTACAGAGGCCAGCGTGTAGACTGGACTCTGCACACAGCTGCATTGTTCTCGCACAGGCTGCCGGAAGAATACAATATAATCTCCCAGCTGAGAATACAGTGTGCGATCTGTTGAGAGATACTTTATCTCTCTGCGGCTGTGTAGATGGATTTTAAGCTCGCCTTAAAATCATCGTTCAGATGAAAAGTGCATGATGGCCACATATACACTCGACGATTATTCCTAATCTGCGGTTGTTTGATTGAGTTTTGAGCAAGTATCATTGCGCGTGAAGGGGCCATTAGTGTTTAAACACTAAAGCACTATAAGGAAAAAAGATGTAAGCGGCTAATGAAAGCAACAAAAGTGGAAACAGACTCTGTGCCAAAGAGTAAAACTACCCCTAAAGTGTTCAATTCTAAAAATAGTGAAACAATTAAAACTGAAAATGTTGATTGATTTATTTTTTTTAACCCCTTAACGACCAGCCCATAGTGTTTTTAAATTCTCCCGAAGTGGGCTTTATTCTCTGAGGACGTAAAAACGTATCCTGCAGAGAATAAAGCCCCTCGGGCTATGGACATGACAGCTCCATGCTGTTGGTGTCCGCAGGTAGCCGACAGCATGGAGCGGTCATCCCGATGGATAGCGCCGATCGCAAAAAAGTAAATAAAAGTTTGAAAAAAGTTAAAGATTTAGCTGCCCTGATGGATCGGATCCATCAGGGCAGCTGAAATTACTCACCGAGGTCCGCCGCACTGCTCCCCGCTCTCCTGGTCCTCCGGGTCCCGAAGCCGGCGTTCTGCACATGCGCGCCAGGCGGCATTACGTCAGCCGCATGCGCAGAAGGCCTGGCGGCCCGGGAATTTTATAATCTCCCGACTCCTGTAGGTAGCCGGGAGGCAGGAGATGTCAGCGGGGACCGCGGTGAGCGGTCCCCGCTACCGCGATCGACGTTATCCAATGGATAACGGCGATCGCAGAAAAGTGGAGAAAAAAGTACAAAAAAGAAAAGCTTCACCTCCCCTCATGGATCGGGTCCATGAGGGAAGGTGAAAACACTCACCCCCCCTTCCTCCGTGTCCTCCGGCCGGTGTCGGGACCATCCGCTGGCTTCTGCGCATGCGCTGATGTGGCACGCATGCGCAGAAGGCCGGCGAGCCCGGCAAATTCAAAATCTCCCTGCACCCGGCTGTCACAGATAGCTGAGTGCAGGGAGATATGATGGGGAACCGCTGTATGCAGTTTCCAGTCACATGATCACCATTATCCATCGGATAACGGTGATCATATAAAGTTAAAAAAGTTAAGTTAAAAAAAGTTTAAAAAGTTAAAAAGTTTCATCTTTCCTTATGGATCGTATCCGTAAGGGGGGATGAAATTACGTACCCAAGGTCCCGGATTTGTTCCCTGATGGGATGTTCATCCGCGGACCTTACCCCAGCTTCTGCGCATGCGCCCGTCAGCATGATGGCGGACGCTTGCGCAAAAGTGAAAGATTGCCCAAGAAATTTAAAATCTCCCTGCTGCTGGCTAGCAAAGGTAGCCAAGAGCCTGGAGATGTCACGGGGAGCCGCGGTATGCGGTTACTGGTCACGTGATCGCCGTTATCCAATGCATAATGGCGATCACGTAAAAGTTCTTTAAAAAGTGGAAGTTTCATCTCCCCTCACCGATGCAATTGGTGGGGGGAGATGAAACATCTTCTCGAAGGCTTCCGCATTTGAATCCAGATGCGATTATCCTCCATGGACTCTTCCAGCTGCTGCGCATGCGCCCGCCGGCAAAATGCCGGACACATTCGCAGGAGCCGGGGAGCCCAGGAAATTTTAAATCTCCTTGTTGGTCGCTGAGTGCTTGGAGCAGTGACCGGGGGCCTCGTTGAGCGGTCCCCGGTCACATGATAAATTAGCGATATAACATTAGGCCGGTCACGCATGACCAGAGAGGAATTATGGGTTCTGCATGCGCTTGATCAGCGGTAATCCACGGATCAATCGCATGCATTGGATTACACAATTCCCCCCAATAAGCGGGTCGGAATTATGGAATCCACTCGCAGAAAACAGAACACGGCATGCTATATTTTACCGCGGATATCCGCAACCTAGAGCCCATTGTGCTCTATGACCGCGGATATACTCGCAGCCCTTATGCAAACACATTGTGTACGGGCTGCGGGTACCTGGGTCATCTCTAAGCGACGGCGCGGGAAATATAAACAAAAAACGGTGTACTGCGCATGACCGCCTGTGTGAGTAGGCAGTTATGCGGAGTACATTACGTGCCTGTACACAGGATCACAGCTGGGATCCGCTGCGAGCCTCCGTAACCGGATTCTGCGTACGGCCGTGAGAGCCTGGCGTTATTTAGAGCGCTACCTGTAATCCGTAATTTACAAGAAGCCCCGGGAACGTTCGCCTTCATGCAGTTCCAGGAGCAGCTTGTTGAACACCTTCTATGTGAGACCGCCGCACCTCAGCAAGATTACAAAAGCCTCACAGCGCCACTTTTTACACCCCATCCCCGCCGCTGAGGTCACGAAATACCCCCAAAAAAGCAAGAGGGGGGGGGGGATACCCGGTTTTCTTGCCCCATGTCCCCATCCCAACCAGCCTCCGTAATTACCCCTGTCTTCGGACATAAAACGCAGTTTATAACATTACTTTTATCTAATATTTAGGGAATGCCAAAAAATGCGCGCGCGGGGGGGGGGGGGGGATTATTTTTAGGAAGTCAAATTTTTTTTTCCGTATAAGTGGGCAATGGGGCCTGGAATTTATTCAGTTGTACCCTGAAATCCATTCCCTCCATTATAGGCCTAGCCATGTGTCCTGTAAGTAGATTAGGGCCACAATGGGTATGTTTTTGAACACGGGACAGCGTGGGTATCCATTTTGGGGTGAACGTCTTCATTCCTATGTACACTGTACAAAAAAAACAGTTTTAAATTGACAAAATTGCCCAAAAAATGAAAATCGTAATTTTTTCCTTCTGCTTTGCTTAGATTCATTCAAATACTGTGGGGTCAAAATACGCAGAACACCCCTAGATGAATTTAGGGGTCTAGTTTTTAAAATGGCGTCATTTGTGGGGGTTCTCTATCGTTTTGGCCGCTCAATAGCTCTATAAGTGGGCAATTGGGCCTGGAATTTATTCCGTTGTACCCTGAAATCCAACGGGTGCTCCTTCCATTATAGGCCTAGCCATGTGTCCTTTAAGTAGAATAGGGCCACAATGGGAATGTTTCTGAACACGGGACAAAGGGGGGTATCCATTTTGGGGTGCAAGTCTTCATTTATATGTGTGCTGTACAAAAAAACTGCTTTTAAATTGACAATTACCAAAAAAATGAAAATCGTAATTTTTTTTCCTTCGGCTTGACTTAGATTCATTCAAAAACTGAAGTCAAAAGTCATCGTACCCCTAGATAAATTCGTTAAGGGGTCTACTTTTCAAAATGGGGTCACTTGTGGGGGTCCTCCATCGTTTTGGTCACTCAATGGCTCTACAAGTGGGCAATGGGGACTAAATCTCCTTCAAGCAAAATTTCTGTTCCGAAAGTCACCGGTTGCTCCTTTCATTTTGGGCCCCATTGTGCATACAGACGTAATACTAGGGCCACAATGGGTATGTTTCTGAACACGGGACAAACAGGGGTATCCATTCTGGGGTGCAAATCCTCATTTTCATGTGTATTATAGAAAAAAAGTCCTGTCTTTAACCCCTTAATGACATGGCCTATTTTGAGCTTAAGGACCAAGCCTTATTTTTCAAATCTGACATCTGTCACTTTCTGTGCTAATAACTTTTGAATGCTTTTACTTATCAAGGTGATTCTGAGATTGTTTTTTCGTGACATATTGTACTTTATGTTAGTGTAAAAATTTCATCAATAAATTTTGTCCTTATTTGGAAAAAAAATCCAAATTTACTGAAAATTTGGAAAAATTCACAATTTTCAAACTTTGAATTGTTTTCTTTGTAAGATAGAAAGTCAAACACCACAATATAGTTATTAATTAACATTTCCCATAGGCCTACTTTACACAGCAATCATTTTTTAAGTGTTATTTTACTTTTTGCAGACTCCACAAAGTATATAAATTTAGCAGTAATTTTTCACATTTACTAGCAAATTTCAAAATCTAAATTTTTTAAGGACCAATGCAGTTCAGACATAGTTTTGCCGAGCCTGTATATCAGAATCCCCCATGAATTGCCCCATTTTAAAATCAGCACCCTTCAAAGTATTCAAAATGGCATTTAGAAAGTTTATTAACCCTTTAGATGTTTTACAGGAATTAAAGGAAAGTGCATCAAAAATTAGAACAGTTCCTTTTTTCTACTGATTTTCAATATAAAACCTTTTTTTTAATATAAAACAGTAGGAGTTAGCAAAGAAACAAAACTTGGAATGTATGACCCAGATTCCGCAGTTTTTAGAAATGCCCCATATGTGGACGTAGCCTGTTGTATGGGCACATGGTAGGTCTCAGAAGGAAAGGAGCGCTTCTTGTCTTTTTGAATGCAGATTTGGCAGGAATAATTTTCAGACCCCATGTAGTGTTTGCAGTGCCCCTGAGGTAGCAGTACATTTGAAACCCCCAATAACTGACCCCATTTTGGAAACTACACCCCTCAGGGAATTTATTAAGGGGTGTAGTGAGCGGTTTGAACCCACAGATGTTTGAGGAATTTTTTTTAACAGTTTGAGTTCAATACGAAAAAATCCAATTTTTCACATAATGTTTAGCTTTAGGCCCAGATTTATATTTTTTACCAGTGGCAGAAGGAAAAAACGTACCCCATGATGCGTTACCCAGTTGCTCTCGAACACGGAAATGCCCCATATGTGGACGTAGCCTGTTGTATGGGCACATGGCAGGACTCAGAAGGATAGGAGCGCTTCTTGGCTTTTTGAATGCAGGTTTTGTTAGAATAATTTTCAGACCCCATGTAGTGTTTACAGTGCCCCTGAGGTACCAGTGCATTTGAAACCCCCAACAACTGACCCCATTTTGGAAACTACACCCCTCAGGGAATTTTTTAAGGGGTGTAGTGAGCGGTTTGAACCCACAGGTATTTGAGGAATTTTTTTAACAGTTTGAGTTCAATACAAAAAATTCACATTTTTCACATAATGTTCAGCTTTAGGCCCAGATTTATATTTTTTACCAGTGGCAGAAGGAAAAAACGTACCCCATGATGCGTTACCCAGTTGCTCTCGAACACGGAAATGCCCCATATGTGGACGTAGCCTGTTGTATGGGCACATGGCAGGACTCAGAAGGATAGGAGCGCTTCTTGGCTTTTTGAATGCAGATTTTGCTGGAATAATTTTCAGAGCCCATGTAGTGTTTGCAGTGCCCCTGAGGTACCAGTGCATTTGAAACCCCCAACAACTGACCCCATTTTGGAAACTACACCCCTCAGGGAATTTTTTAAGGGGTGTAGTGAGCGGTTTGAACCCACAGGTATTTGAGGAATTTTTTTAACAGTTTGAGTTCAATACAAAAAAATCACATTTTTCACATAATGTTCAGCTTTAGGCCCAGATTTATATTTTTTACCAGTGGCAGAAGGAAAAAACGTACCCCATGATGCGTTACCCAGTTGCTCTCGAACACGGAAATGCCCCATATGTGGACGTAGCCTGTTGTATGGGCACATGGCAGGACTCAGAAGGATAGGAGCGCTTCTTGGCTTTTTGAATGCGGATTTTGCTGGAATAATTTTCAGACCCCATGTAGTGTTTGCAGTGCCCCTGAGGTACCAGTGCATTTGAAACCCCCAACAACTGACCCCATTTTGGAAACTACACCCCTCAGGGAATTTTTTAAGGGGTGTAGTGAGCGGTTTGAACCCACAGGTATTTGAGGAATTTTTTTAACAGTTTGAGTTGAGAACGAAAAATTCACATTTTTCCAATAATGTTCAGCTTTAGGCCCAGATTTTCATTTTTCACCAGGGGCAGAAGGAGAAAACATAGTCCATAATGCATTACCCAATTACTCTCGAGCACGGAAATGCCCCATATGTGGATGTAAACTGTTGTTTGGGCACATGGCAGGGCTCAGAAAGAAAGGAGCGCTTTTTTTGAATGCAGATTTTGCTGGAATAATTTTCAGACACCGTGTAGTGTTTGCAGTGCCCCTGAGGTACCAGTGCATTTGAGACCCCCAACAACTGACCCCATTTTGGAAACTACACCCCTCAGGGAATTTTTTAAGGGGTGTAGTGAGCGGTTTGAACCCACAGGTATTTGAGGAATTTTTTTTAACAATTTGAGTTGAGAACGAAAAATTCACATTTTTCCAATAATGCTCAGTTTAGGCCCAGATTTTTATTTTTTACCAGGGGCAGAAGGAGAAAACGTACCCCATGATGTGTTACCCAACAGGGAAATGCCCCATATGTGAATCTAAACTGTTTTTAGGGCGCAGGGCTCAGAAGGGAAGGACTTAGCATGTGGCTTTATGTACAAGCTGTGCGAAGTACATCAGGGTAAAACGTCAGGGCAATAAAAAAATTAAAATTTCAGGGACGTGTGGTAGATCTTAAAACACTCATTTATACAGAGGCCGGGTTGTGTGGGGCACGTTTCACACTGGTATCTGGTGTCTTTTCTTATCCCCTGTTTGTAGCACACTCTGCACCTCTTTTGGGGCCTTCCCTTCGTCGCAGTGGAGGGAATTTCACTGAGAAAATGCTGCCCTGGTACAATTCTTGTGGCCTCGCTTCCAGAAGTACTGGGCCTCTCCCCCACCTCCTGGTCCCCAAATATTAGGTCCTTGATAACTTCCTCTTGAAATTCAAGGAATGTCCCCCTGTGGCCTGCACCTCGGAACAGCACGTAGGCATTATACAGTGCCATCTGTACGAGGTGCACGGCCAGTTTTTTGTACCACACCCGTGTTTTCCGCATGGCTCTATAGGGCTCCAGTACCTGGTCTGATAGATCGACCCCTCCCATGTACTTATTATAGTCGAGGACGCAGTCTGGTTTGGGGGTCTCTGCACTGGTACCTCGTACTGGGCAGGGGGTACTGCTGTGGCCGTGTATTGTCGTCAACATAAGGACATCCCTCTTGTCCTTATATTTAACGCACAATACATTGTCGCTGCATTGGGCCCGGCTCTCACCCCTTCTGAGCAGTTGCCCAAGCAGCGTCTTAGGGAGGCTTTTTTGATTTTTCCGAACAGTGCCACATGCCACTGTTCCTCTGGAAGCGAGGCACTGAAACAGGGGGACACTGGTATAAAAGTTATCCAGGTACAGATGGTAACCCTGGTCTAATAGTGGGTGCACCAGTTCCCACACTATTTTCCCTGTTACTCCCAGCACGGGGGGGCATTCTGGGGGCTCAATTTTAGTGTCCTTCCCCTCGTAAATACGGAACTTGTGGGTGTACCCTGATGTACTTTCGCACAGCTTGTACAACTTCACACCATACCGTGCCCGCTTACTGGGCAGGTACTGGCGGAATTTTAGCCTCCCCTTGAAGTGTACCAGGGACTCGTCTACTGCAATGTTTATCTGTGGGGCATACGCCTGGGCAAACTTGGCGTTAAAATGGTCTATTACGGGCCTGATCTTATACAACCGATCGTAATTGGGGTGATCGCTGGGGGGGCACAGCTGGTTGTCATTGTAGTGCAGAAATTTTAAAATACACTCAAAGCGCGTCCTCGACATCGCCATGCGGAACATTGGGGTGTGGTACAAAATATCGGTAGACCAGTACGCCCTGATTGTTGGCTTCTTTATTAGCCCCATGGTTAGTATAAGCCCCCAAAATTTTTGTATCTCTGGTGCATCCACAGGGGTCCACTTATCGGGTCTGGCATAGCTGGAGGTGGGATTTTGTTGAATAAAATTCTGGGCGTACAAATTAGTCTGGGTAACAATGTGGGCAATGAACTCTTCTGAAAAAAAAAACTTGAAGAAGTCCTTCCCTCTGAGCCCTTCCGGATCAAATTGAATCCCTGGGTTCCCAATAAAATCAGGGATCTGGGGTCTGTAATCTTCCGGGGTACTCCAGTGAGCATCTGATGCATTGGGGTCAGTGGCGGTCCTTGGACGCCTTCTCGGGGGTGCAGGGAGCTCAGACTCGCTGGATGAGGATGAGGAGTCGGAGAATGCCAAAAAAGTGGGGTCGTCATCACCACTACCTGAGTCCGAGTCTGATGCAATGATTGCATACAGTTCCTCTGAAGTGTACCTCCTGCGGGCCATATTTATATAAAATGGGGCACACGGGGAAAAAGTTTTATTAGATGGGACACTGCGGGATGGGGTGACCACGGGACGGGGGTCGGAAAGAACGCGGAAACTTATGTGGTGTATTCACGTAAGTGGTTTTTCTTTTTTTTTTTTTTTTTACACAGACGAATACACTGACACAACACGGACTAACGACACACTACACACTAGACGGACTAACTAAACGCTACACTAACTAATAACGGGTGACGGGACAGGTAACGAAATGGGAACAACAGGAACTTTTTTGGTTTTTTGGGTTTTTTTTTTTACACAGACGAATACACTGACACAACACGGACTAACGACACGCTACACACTAGACGGACTAACTAAACGCTACACTAACTAATAACGGGTGACGGGACAGGTAACGAAATGGGAACAACAGGAACTTTTTTTTTTTTTTTTACACAGACGAATACACTGACAGTACACGGACTAACGACACGCTACACACTAGACGGACTAACTAAACGCTACACTAACTAATAACGGGTGACGGGACAGGTAACAACAGGAACTTTTTTTTTTTTTTTTTTACACCAAGGGATACACTGACTACACGCTGCGCTACACTACACTGCTGATCGCACGCTACAGCTCACTCACTACACTTCTGATCACACACTACAGATCCCTCACTCACTACACTACACTGCACTTCTGATCACTCACTCCACTCTGCTACACTACACTGCCTGATCAATCACTCACTACACTCACTACACTGCCTGATCAATCACTCACTACACTACACTGCCTGATCAATCACTCACTACACTCACTACACTACACCACACTGATCACTAACACTCACTCCACTACACCACACTGATGACTAACTCCTCTCCACTACACTGATCACTAACTCCACTCTGCTACACTCCACTCCACTACACTCCACTCCACTCCACTCCACTCACTCCCTGCCTAATCTACACTCTAATCGCACTTTATATTCAGAAAAAACACAGTAGGTGCTCTCTGTACAAGCACCGGAAACACACTGCGGTGCTTGCACATGGAGCCCCTACTGTAAGCAGCGCGAAGTCCGCTGCTGCGCTGTGATTGGTCAGGGAGTTTTTCCCTGACCAATCACAGCGATCGTGGGGGAGGGACCGCTCTGATTGGTCCCCAGCCCGGATGCCTAACTTGTCTGCCGACGATATCAGCCAGGATCGCTGCTGTGTCGCCGCGATTGTCACCGCGGCGACACTTTAATGGCATGACGTACCAGGTACGTCATGTTGCGGGAAGTATCCCGCTACCATGACGTACCAGGTACGTCCAGGAGCGGGAAGGGGTTAAAATGACATATTTGCAAAAATATGAAATTTTAGTTTTTCTCTTCTAAATTGCATTGACTCCTGAAAAAAAACTGTGGGGTTAAAATACTCCTGACACCCCTCAGTGAATACGTTAAGGGTGTAGTTTTTAAAATGGGGTCACTTGTGGGGGTATCTATCATTTTGACTCCTATGAGCCTTTCCAATCTTGGCTTGTTGTAGGAAAAAAAGTGTTCCTCAAAATTTGTATGTCTCTTAAATGGTTAAAAAAAAAAGTTTTTCCAATATGCGCCCAAAATAAAGTAAACGGATGGAAATATATATCTTGGCAAAAATTTGTATATTATGTTTGCACATATTTGAGATATTGCAGTTGGAAATGTGAAAAAAATGACGATTTTTTTTTTTTCAAAATTTTCGCAATTGTGGCGCTTTTAATAAATAAACACAAATTCTATCGCTTTTTTTTCCCGCCTAAATGAAGTACAACATGTGGCGAAAAAACAATGTCAGAATCGCTTGGATATGCAAAACCTTTCTGGTGTTTTTCCATGTTAAAGTGACACATGTCAGATTTGCAAAATTTGGCCTGGTCATTAAGGCGCAAACAGGCTTGGTCACTGAGGGGTTAAAGTAATGAGAGAAGAATTGGAGAGGGTGATGATGAGAAGGCAAACCTATTGTAAATACAGTGGAAAAAATTGCAGACTGAAAATGAAATGTCAGGTGAAATGAAGGGTGATAAAATTAAATGTCACCAGTCAAACCCAGGAAGCTTTGCAGTGTCACCTTTAGATTAAAATAAAGAAAACAGAGTTCCAGTGGCATACACCCCCAGCTTCTAAGGGAATTAAGTAATGTGCTAGACCATTATTTTGTTAATTTAAGGACTATGGTGACAGGGTCTTCTCCATGGAATTGGTGCATAGCTAATGTGTCAATATTCAAGAATTGAACCTGGAAATTATAGGTTGGTAATTTTAACTTCTGTCATGGCTAATATATTACAAAATCTTGAAAGAGATGCTATCCAGGAGTACGTAAATGAAAAAGCCATATAACTACATCTCCTCGTGTGTTTGAGGGGGTCACTCCTGTCAAACCAATCTGATCAGCTTCTACAAGGAGGTAAGTTCTGGACTGAGAAGACTCATATGTCACATCTCGACTCTGTAAAATTAAGGGTATGTTCACACAGGGCAAAAACGTTGCAGAATGTCCGCAGCAAAAAACCTCCATGGCAATTTCCGCATTTCCTCATCCAAAACAGAATCAAAATCCACACCATTGGTTCAGATTTTGACTTGAAATCCGCTGTGTATCTGCAGTTAATTTCAGCAGATACAGCGCTCCCCTCACCTAGAAATATATGCACAATCAGCACGCCCCAGCAACCTATTGCCACTGGTTAGATCATGCCACTTGCGCATCACCTGACCAGCGGATCAGCAATTGCTAGAGGCTGCTGTGTGCCAGAGCGCGCTGACAGCACAAGTACTGCGGGGACTGCTGAAATCCACTGTGGAAACGCAGCTGATTTTGCATCAGAATCTGCACCAGTAGTAAAAACTTGGATGCAGAAATGCTGTGGAGTTTTCTGCTGTGGACAATCTGCAGCATTTGTGCCCCATGTGAAAATACCCTCAATAAGTACTTGCTCTGGGGGAAAAGATGCGGGCAAGTAACTGGCTCAGTGGTAGAAAGAGGATGGTTATTAATAGTACATATTCTGCTTAGGTCACCATTACCAGTATGGTACTCCAGGGGTAAGAATTGGGCCCTACTCACTTTACCATATTAATGACCACCTAGACCAGTGATGGCGAACCTTTTAGAGACTGAGTGCCCAAACTGCAACCCAAAACTCACTTGTTTATCGCAAAGTGCCAACATGTCAGGGGGCGGGGCTTATCACGACGTATGATTTTTACCTCTGTCGTTCTAAAAGACAGGGCTGCTCCAAAATGGACAGTGTGCAGATTCTGGCTGCTTTTTGGATGCAGAATTTGCCTTGCTAATCTCCACCATGTGTAAACATACCCCAGTGGTAATAGTGGCCCCCACGGCGGCCCCAGCGGTAAAAGTAACCACTCCCACGCACACAGAGCGGCCCCTAGTAGTAATGGTGACGCCCCATGGCGGCTCCCAGTAGTAATGGGGGCGGCCCCACAGCAGTAATAGTAATTAAAAGATTATGCCAACATTTTTCGATGGAGAATAAAGTTAGGTGGAATGTTCTAAGGACTGTCGGGGCACCCGGCTGGTGGACACCAGGCAAACAAGTGTGCACGGTAAGGTAAGACCATTGTTTCTTAGGTTTGTTGGCTTCTGTCTGCTGTCTTGGGAAGGTGTTTTTTTACTTCACTTGCCATATCAGCAGGAGTATTTTATGTGCATGAATTAGCTGTGTCTACATTGATTCTCCTCAGTAACTCTATGTGCCCTCACAGACTGCTAGAATCGGGAGAAATCTCCATGCACTCCAGGTTGGATAGCTAGACTTGTTTGAAATTGTAGAGGAGTGTATGTGCATAACATGTGCAAATGAATTTAAGATGTTATGAGATTGATGTACATTGTATCAAAATTTTCACACGAGCAGTTGTGTTTATTCAGTCTGTGGATTTGTTAAGAGTTGTGGATCAGAGAAAAGGCTGACCGCCCATCAGATGCAGGGACTCTGACTAATGGATTAAGACTTCAGGGAAGTATCCGTAACGAGGTTGCGGCGCAGTCTGTCTGGCATGCACATTTAAGTAGTAAATGTCCAGGGAACAGAAGTGGCCAGAGTCAAGGTCATGCTCAATTATTCTGGCAAATGGCCATTGGGGGAGTGCCCAAAGATATTCAGGAAAGCAGGTATGCTAAAGAGGGGAGGTCTGGATGTGAGAAAGCAGAGGTTGTTCGAGAAAGAATATAAAGCTTGGATAGCAGGTCCTGATATAAAGAAAGTGGATTAAAGAATCACAGAAAGTCTGTGCTATTACAAAGAAGATGAATTGAAAGGATGCTTTATGTACAGTAATGTGAATTTGACGAAGACTATAGAGGTAGGGCCAAGGTCACACCCACTGAAAGTGCTCTGCTCTCCGTATCTTCCACGGACTCATCGCAATGTGACAATGAAGCAGAGCTGGACTTGTACTAACTGTGGCCAACAGAACCTTCCTACTGCTGACTATTGTATCAACTGTCATGGACCCCGGCCAGAGGGATCAAGGCTTCCAATCCCTAAATATCCTATTGTCACAACAACTACAGTAGTAAAAGAAGACACGGGGGCAGACACACAGACCACAGATAGTTTGAAGTCACACTTCATATGAATCCTTCATACCAAAGGACCTGGTTAAAGGGATTGCCTGATCCCAGCACTAGCTCTATGGAATTTGCAAGACAACTGCAGACTATTCAAACATACATGGCCGACTTCATTTCAGTGGTTTTTGCTTACAGAGGTAATGGGGTGGTATTGTCACAACTAAAGTCATAATGGGCTAAATCTGGTATGGGGGAAGCAGGGAATGCACTTTTTACTTTTAGGGTATACCGCTCTTGTTCACTTTCACGCATTGTGGCAAGTAATATTGCTGGTGTTTTGCCACAGGCTTTACAAACAGTTTTGCAAAACTAGGTCCGAAAAATCTCAGCACCTCATTGCTTTAATATGTTGACTAATTGCTCTTATGTTGCAATACTCTTGAATAGTGTTTAGAGGAGACGATCAGTCCGTGGCAATTTCTTGCTAAAAATGGTTGCAAGTCAGCTTTGACAACTTCCAGTTGTGTTTCTGGGTCATTGCAATTCACGAGGCACTAGCCACATAACTACTGACAGAGTACAGGCAATTCAGGCTGGCCGTCTTCCAATAAAGCCCCAGGAGCTATGTACCCTTCTGGGACTAGTGAGGTATTGCTGGGAATGGATACCTCCTGCCTTTTCCAACCGCTTTACGGTTGCCTGTCCCTTCCAAAATTTGAACTGTCCGTTGAGGCCCAGCAATGCTTTAGGGACTTGAAGAGCGCTGTTGCCTCAGCACCAGCGCTTGGGCTGACCCAATTATGCTGTGCTCTTTACCTTATTCACTCATACACATGTGCAAGATGTACTTGCCCAAAAACACAGAGGTAGAAGTAGACCAACAGCCTATTACTCAACCAAAGTGACTTCTGTGACAAGGTTCACATTCATGTGTATGTGCCATGACTCCCGATACTGTTGGTAGACAAATCTATCACAGTCCCCCTTGCCCTCGAAGTAGTGGTAAGGTAGAAAGATTAAATGGCACTTTGAAGCTGAAAATACAGAAAACCATGGAGGAGAGCAGGGAAACACTGGCTGGAATGTCTTCCATTAGCTCTCTACTCAGGAGGAACCATACCGAATAGGAAGACCAAGCTATCCCCATATGACGTTTTGCTTGGTAAGGCTTCTGTAACAGGCCTATATTTTCCCCAACAGCGCCAGGTGCAGCTTGCAGACCTCGGCTCCTAAGCCAGTGCTCTCTACCAGAAATTGACTGCTACTCATAAGGCCTCCTGCCTACAGCCACATCAGATTCTGAATGTGAAATTTTACAGCAGAATCAGACTCGGTGATCCCTAGAGACCCATACTCACCTCTCTGGATCCACCGCAATTGTCTCAGCTGGTGCGCAGTGTAGAACATTACGCGGATTCCCATGATACTGCTGCAGTGCTCACTGTGGATGTGCGGCGGGACGGACGGCTTCCATTGACTACAATGGAAGCTGTCTGTGCGGTTCTCCCTGCGAGCGGAAAATTGCAGTTGCCTTCCGCTCGTGAATAGGGAAAAATCTTTTAATATAGCATGTCTATGGACGGGCATTGGCTGCGAATTCTGTAGCGAAAATCCGTCCGTGAGCATTGGGCCTAAATGTGTATTTTCCTTGATTCCAGACTCGAGAGGTCACATAGCTTGCTTCCATGAGACTGGGTTGTCCTCAAAAGACATATGAGGAAACGTTTGGAACAGAGATGTGATGATCCATACCAGTTCCAGCTAACTGCCACCACTTCAGTCAGATTGGAAGGAAAGGACACCTGCCTACACACCAGCCATTGCAAAAAGGTGTTTGCTTCCGGGCCTGAGAAATGCTCGGAAAGCTGTCTCTACAGTTGTGAACAATCCTGAATATAAAGGGACTCAACGATGTACTAAAGGAGGATCGGCACCATACAGCTAAGCATCGTGAGTCTAGTGTTAAGGATTTTGAGAATTCAGGAAAACTGTTGGCTCTATACACATAGCCTTATAGCTGCACAATCCATTCCATATATAGCCATTCCTCTTAATGCATTAGAACTATCAAATACCTCACTATAGGGGAGGTAAGTAGTAATCTAAGAAGGAAGGCGTCGTCACGCCCAGTTGCTGCCTGGAATCAAAATCCCTGGTTGATCGCTGGCTGACCAGGAAAGCAGGAATAGTCATAAACCTTTCAGGAGGCTAGACAGGACCTCAGTGCTGGTTTCCTTCTGGGATAAATTGCTCATGGGGCCAGATTAAGGATGATAATGCAGTCAGCCCACTTTTTACACCCACCCCACATAACTTGTTTCAGAGGAGTATCAACGATCAAGAGGGGTATGAGATTATGTTGTGTTCACAACGCCCTTGCATGTACTAAAAACATTCCCAAATAAATATAAGGAAATGAATATGATTCTTGGTCAATGGTTAACTGGTGGCCTCCATCGTATTGTCCTAACACTTCCTCCAAGTATCTATAAATGATTTCTGATAAATAAGACAGGGTTATGTACCATTGCTTGGCTAATGGCCCTTTTTCACGGGGCAACAGTCAGCTAAACGATTGCGCAAGTGCTGACGTCACCGCTAAGGTCATCACCGTGCATGCAGAGTGTTTAGACAGAAAGAGTTCTTGCTGGCTTCACCCGCTATGTGGAGTGCTGAGCGTTTACACGTAACGAGAAGCCAGTGAGTTTTTATGTTGAGTGAAAGTCAACGATAACGACTTGTGATCAAACAGTGAGCGATTTCCCCCCCCCCCCCCGCATTTACATTGCACGATTATCGCTCAAGTGTTTGAACGAATTTTGTGCGATAAGTTACGTGTAAATTGGCCATTACGCCGGCCACCTTTGTCCTCCCACATGATGGTTTCTCATAGGAGTATTCCCAAACACTCTTTATAGAAGAGCAGCAGATAAACCGAGCAGTAAACCTCATGTGGTGTTGGAATCCAGATGATGAGATTCTTAGTACATTGTTTCTCTAGCCACTGATCATGCAGATGTGCTACAAGTTAGCAGACATTATTTACATGATAAAATAGTTGCAGTATTGGGATTAGTCAATCGAACCAATATAGTAACAGCTCAGTTGATTGGTTATGATGGTAACCACAATCAACATACTATTGTACTGGATTATATGTGCTAAATTATAGGACCGACTTGTTGCCATTGTGTAGATCTTGGAGGTAACATGCAAGTTAAAGCTAGCGTGCAGGTTGTGGCTGAGATGAAAAGATACAGGGCTAGAAGAACAGGAGCAAAAGCAGGACACATGGTGGAGCGACACATTTGCAGTATTCAATCCTAATAAATTGGTTCAAATCCATTATGCATCAAGCTTTATTCTAAATATTGTCAATCTTCGATGTTTGTTACATTTAAAACTTTAAGGCCTCATGCCCACAGCCGCGTCGGAGTTTCGGTAATTTTCCGCACAAAACAACATGCTGCGATTCTTCCCTACAAGCGGGCAGGGGAAATCATTTACCATTGCATGTCTACGGATGGTCATTGCTGAGGAATTCGTGGGGGGTGTCTGGACGTGAATTCTGCAGCAATAATCCGTCTGTGGGCATTAGCCCTTAAGGGGTTTTCCAGGGAAATACTACTGATGACCTATTCTCAGGGTAGGTCATCAATAGTTGATCTGCGAGGGTCCACCGCTCGGTACCCCCCGACCGATCAGCCAAGCTGGTGCAGGCTGTCAGCGCTGCAAATACACAGAGGTCGGAGAGGAAGCCTCTGCGCCGACCTCTGTAGTGGCCGGCGCTTCTAACTGCAGGCACAGTTTCCATTGATTTCAATGAAAGCTGTGCCTGCCCATACAAGCGCGGCAACTACACAGCTTCTGCTCTGACCTCTGTATTTGGGCCACTGACAGCATGTGGCCACTCAGCTAAGCGGTCGGGGTCCTGAGCGACGAACCGCAGCCAATCAACTATTGCTGCCCTATTCTGCGATCTCTTCCAGCTATCCGCCCCCATTCACTGCAAAGAGGGAGGCAGTCGCTCAAAGATTTAGCGACTCCTGTTTACACTGGGCAAGAAACCGCTCAACAGTTGTTCCATTTCAGTGAGCTGAAACAGTCGTCCATAATCGCACGTTTGTGCAATTATTCGGCCGACTATCAGCCTGTGTAAAGGTACCTTTTAGTAGGTCTGGGTTGGTGGTAGAAAATCTACCCCCCTCTAGAGGCATGCATGTGCCCTTATTATGACTACAGAATGCAAAGTCTGTCTCTGCCTATGGTCACATGACCATGATGTGCATTTGCACCATGTGCCTTCAGCCCTCCTCCTCCAAGTTAAAATGTGCAAAAACCAGGGTTAAACAATGCTGTTGGCTTTGGCGTCTGTAGCATTACCTGCAAGAGTAGAACAAGAGTAAAATAAACTCCACCTCGAAAAGAAAGTGATTCTCTACTAGCATTATGACTAAAGCCCAACTTCTGAGCCGTTGCAGCAGAAGGACCGCATTGGTCTCTATCAATTCATCACGTTTTGGTCTGTATGGGAAGAAACTGGTTCCCTAGCTGAAGATGCTATAGACGACTCTACAAAAAGCCCATATAGGTTGCATAACACAGCGTTCAATACTGTGATTGAGGGCAGAGCCAGATACCTGCAAGTCACTCCAATGTAACATAATATCACTATACAACCAAAACAGAGTCTGGGCAAAATGCATCGGTGGCCATACTGACTGTCTCCCACACTGAGAGCCAGTATGTGCTTAGAGCATGGAAGAAGCAACTATTGCTCCTCCGCGAGCACAGAGGAAGTCAGGAACAGTTGAGGTGGAGACGTTACAACAGTGTTGTGAGAATTAATGGAGAAGGTGACTCAGATGAAGCCCCACCTCCTCCCCCTACAGCCTAAGAAGCATGAACCACATCTAGACCAGCTACTTCGTGAGGTCATAGAAGGCGATGGCCTGCAGCAAAGCGTCACACATCTCCTCATTGCGGTTCTGTCCACGAGGGTGCAACTTTTGTTTGTACTTGAGGAGGAGGTCCTGTGTGAAGCGGATCCGCGGCTGCTCCAGGGTATTTGCCTCTTCCACCAGTCGTTGAACTAAGTCCACACCGCTCGTTTTAGACCCACCGACCATGATGTCAAAATGTTTTCCCACGGTGGTCCTAGCCACACTGAACACCCTATGCTCCTGCTCTGTAGCATAACCCGGGTTCAGCAGCACATACAACATGGCTTCTACTAGCCGCAAGTGCAAGGTCACCGGAAACATGGAGGCGTTCTGGGTGGTCAGCGAGCTTTTCTCCAGGATGTAGATGTCCGCAGGAGGGAACTTAGACACCGCCGAGGAAACCTGAGAAGAGGAACCAGGACTCAACTATGAACAGGCACCAGCGGACCTATGTAAGTGACATACTTACCGCTTCCAGGTACAGGTCAGGGTGATGTCTCCCCATCACCAGCTTGGACCATTCATATTGCTGCCAGTCTCGCACGGTCAGAGTGCGGTCCATGTGAGCCCAGGCCAGTCTCTTCATTCCAAACACAATGGAGATAATACTGTTAACAGCCTAAGACGACAGAAGGGGTCAGTTAAGGTGTTTAGTGAAAACACTGCCAACAATCAAATGATGATCAATAATTGATTCGCTTATTGTTTATTTCCCCTGAGCATGAAAGTCGTCGGCTCCTTCGCTAATCATTTCGTATAACCAGCGCTCATTCAGTCGTTCTCAGTCACTTATACAGCGAATGTGACAGACTGAATGATTTAGCGAGTGAAGCGAACTCTGACATCATTCGCTCATGTGAATGATAAATCGTGCCAGCTAAAAGCATTCTTCCCAGGTAAGTTGTCGGAGGTATGTGGCACCAGAGGGGATGTGGATTCCTTTGTAGCCACTCCTCCATCAGCAGATATGGGAGAGGATCCTCACCTGCAGACGGCCCATGGAGACATCAGGCTTTATAAAGCTGGCATTGGTCATACTCTGTCTGCCTGGCTTCTTGATGGCACGGTGCGCGACGCTGGAGGTAAGGTCACCGCTCGGCTCAGTGTACATCTCTCCGATATCTGGGGGCGGCTCCAGTTCATCCCAGTATGCAATATTTGGCGGCAGCTGCTGCTTTCGGTCAGTGTGTGCCCCATCATCATTTATCTCCCCATGGATCCCCTCCTGGGGTGTCTCCCAGCTCCTCATAAGCCGGCTGCAATACGGAGGCCGACATACGATCCTCACACCTGTACAAAGTGGGAGTCACCATCAGAATACATAACGCACCTCGCCAATATAGAAAGACACATGAAGAGGTATAAGGACAACAGAAAGGAGGGTATATACGAAGTACTGGTAAAGGGGTGTAAATGTAGAGAAAAGGGTATATAGGACGTGTACAGTGGGCATAATGGATTGGAAACATGCGGTATATAGGAAGTATCCAGTGCATACAAGTTAGGGCAGGCAGTGGAAAGCTTGCTATGGAAAACGCCGGCCCCATGTCCATGAGCGGAGAATCACTGTGATTCTCCGCTCACAGCCTATCTGTCAGATAGGCTGACCAGCGGAGATTCGTCTGCTGGCTGCATCGCAACGCCTGTGGACAGGGGGCCTAAAGGTGTATAAGGGGGTGCAAGTAATAGAGGGGTACAGTAGATTGGAAAGGTATAAGGGGGTGCAGTAGATGGGAGGATACAAGGGTATATAAGTGTACTGGGTGTATAAGGGGGTGCAGTAGGTGGTTGGATACAAGGGTATATAAGAAGTGCATAGGTGGTATAAGGGGGTGCAGTAGGTGGGAGGATACAACGGTATATAATAAGTGTACAGGGGGTATAAGGGGTGCAGTAGGTGGGAGGATGTAAGGGTATATAATAAGTGTACAGGGAGTATAAGGAGTGCAGTAGATGTGAGGATACAAGGGCATGCAGTAGGTGGGAAGATAAAAGGGTATATAATAAGTGTACAGGTGGTATAAGGGAGTGCAGTAGGTGGGAAGATACAAGGCTATATAATAAGTGTACAGGGGGTATAAGGGGGTGCAGTAGGTGGGAAGATACAAGGCTATATAATAAGTGTACAGGGGGTATAGGGGGTGCAGTAGATGGGAGGATACAAGGGTATATAATAGGTGTACTGGGGGTGTAAGGGGGTGCAGTAGGTGGGAGGATACAAGGGTATATAATAAATGTACTGGGGGTATATAAGGGGGTGCAGTAGGTGAGAGGATACAAGGGTATATAATAAGTGTACAGGTGGTATAAGAAGGTGCAGTAGGTGGGAGGATACAAGGGTATATAATAAATGTACTGGGGGTATAAGGGGTACGGTGGATGGGAGAGAATTATATATATATATATATATATATATATATATATAACTGCAGCTAATAAGTGTATAGGCAGCTGCAGGACAGTCTGGCGGGTGCAGTAGAGAAGGAGATATATGAATGTAGCCCCATAAGAGACCGCAGTACAGAGAGACGCAGGGTCTGTAGAGAAGAGCTATCCGGGAGGCTCGTACCTCCATTGAGCAGAGTCCTCAGAGCTGCGGACATTGGTGTCACGTGTGCCGGCTCGGCTGCATATTTCTGTTTTCAGCCGCACTTAAGCAGCGCTGCTGATTAGAGCCACCTGATTGGCTCTTCGGCACCACGTGACTACACAGCGTGCACGCGGATTGCCTTCAGCAGCCGTGCACTACACACTACACTTAAGCAGCACGGGGTTAGGTTTAGGGTTGGGCTAACCCCGTGCTGCTTAAGTGTAGTGTACGTCTGCTTCACTGTAGTGTGTAGTGCACGGCTGCTGAAGGCAATCCGCGTGCACGCTGGGTACTCACGTGGTGCCGAAGAGCCAATCAGGTGGCTCTAATCAGCAGCGCTGCTTAAGTGCGGCTGAAAACAGAAATATGCGCCCGTGCCGGCTCCCAATAGTCGCAAAGTAATGACATCACAGACACGTGACCGGAGGAGAGCTGATGACTCACATGACCGGCCTACAAGAACTGGGTTTATGTCGAATGAAGCTCAATAAAGAGCGTGTGCGTCCCCGTCCCCTCCCTCTAGGGGGCGCCCTGCATGGCCTCCTAGTTCTGTGTAGCTTCCATCCCTCCTTTGGTGAGGGATGCCCCCGGTAGCCCCGTCTGTAGCAGAAAGACCCCTGGAATCTCACCAAGTTTTCCTTTATTTTGTCGTTTTCCTGCTCCGCGCAGTGAGCTGGTGGTGACGCCCAGCGCGGAGGATCTGTGCCGGTGGGACGCTGGGAAATAAATTAGTGAACTTGTGAGGTCTTCATTCTGTTCGTTACCCGTAAGGCCGGCGGCAGACGGACAACCCGAAACCTGCATGTGTGTTCTAGCAGTGGCATCCATCTGTGACCGCGGCAGCGACCCCACACACCGGCTATTTCTGTACGTCGGATGATCGCGGAGGCTCGCTGACAGTCCTGCGCAGTACAGATAAATTATTTCTAATATTTGTATTTCAAGTGATGACACAGCTACCAGCAGCCTTCATCAGAGCCAAGGAAACGTGTGTGTGTGTGTGTGTGTGTGTGTGTGTGTGTGTGTATATAATGTGTGTGTATATACAGAAGTCAGATCGGATGTCGGTGAGATTGTAACGTTCATAGAAGTAAGGCTAATCTCACACGGGTGAGTGCGATGTCAGGCTGTGCCCAATATTGCGCTCGCCAACATGCGATGTCCCCACGGATGCCAGGCGTTTTTGCAAAAAAAAATCGCCTCACATCACTAGTTAAAAGCCGCGGCGGATGACCACGGAGTGTTTCCCATTGTTCTCAATGAGTAAACCTCACATGCTGTGCAAAGCTATGCTGACCCCGTTGGACGATGCAAGGTGTTCCAAGGGAACGACTGAGCATCGGACGTGCTGCGGATTATTTTAAATTTTTTTCCTGTACAGCGATTTGAAAATAAATCGCTCGTGTGACCCCATTCAAAGGATTGGGGTACATATTCATGCAAGATTTGTGCATCTGGCACGATTTTATCTGCCGTGTGAAACCAGCCTGAGTGATTACTGATTCAAAGCAAAAGGATCGTTTAGGCCGCTCTCACACATGCGTTTGAAATTGCGGCATTTTACCACAATTTCTAGCGCCGTATTTATATGAGCTGCACAGCGTTTGACAGCAATTTTTTATGCGACCACCCCCCCCCCCCCCATCATTGTGAAGAGATGCACTATAAACGGCGGTGTTAGAAACGCCACATTGAAGCGCCAGTCTGTGAAACCAATGGAGGTGTTGTACCGCAATTAGCGTGTCATTTGAAATGCTGTGCTACTTGCGGTAAAAAGTGCGCTATGTGAAAGTAACCTAAGTGCGGATAACTAACCCCTTGTAGGGAGGCTCTAATGCCCTGTTGGCCCGCCTCTACCTTGGATACAAGATGTGATACGGGCAGGCATGGAGAATCTAGTACCCTGTTGTACCACCTCTAGCTTGGATACAGGATGTGATACAGATGGGCATGGAGGCTCTAGTACCCTGTTGTACTGTCTCTAGCTTGGATACAGGATGTGATACAGATGGGCATGGAGGCTCTAGTACCCTGTTGTACTGCCTCTAGCTTGGATACAGGATGTGATACGGGCAGGCATGGAGGCTCTAGTACCCTGTTGTACCACCTCTAGCTTGGATACAAGATGTGATACGGGCAGGCATGGAGGCTCTAGTACCCTGTTGTACCACCTCTAGCTTGGATACAGGATGTGATACAGATGGGCATGGAGGCTCTGGTATCCTGTTGTACTGCCTCTAGCTTGGATACAGGATGTGATACAGATGGGCATGGAGGCTCTAGTACCCTGTTGTACCACCTGTAGCTTGGATACAAGATGTGATATAGGCCAGCATGGAGGCATACAAGTTCTGTATGGTATCCTGCGGCATATCACTCCACATTTGCTGTAATTGAGCCTCTACATGGGGCAAACTCATCGACTGTCGAAGTTGGCGTCCTAGATGGTCCCATACATGTTCTATTGGTGATAAATAAGGCGATCAGGCTGCAGCAGAAGTGTGACAATGTTGTGGGGGCTTCCAGTGACCCCCTTGTGTGTGCGGCTGAGCATTATCCTGCTGCCTCTTGGAAGCCACCATAAGAGGAACACATGTGGCTGCAGGATGTCCTGAACATATCGCTGAGCTGTTTTTGTCCCTCGTACCACTATTAGGGGGGACCGACTGTCGCATGCGATGACACACTGTAGGGGGCAGTGTGCTGCTCCACAGCAAAGGCAGGATTGAGGCGCTCACCGCGAGGTCTCCAGACATGAACACGGCCGTCGTCCGCGCCCAAACTAAACCTTGATTCATTGCTGAGGACAACCCGTTTCTACTCTATAGCAGTCCCAGTTTCAGCGTTCACGACAGCATTGAAAACGGAGAGGATAGTGGTGTCAAAGGCAGAACATGTAATGGGCGTTGTGAGACTAAATGTCCTTAACCCAAGAGCCTGGAAATGGTTCCGACAAACTCAGGGGTGTAACAGTGGCGCCACCTGTCTCTGGATGGTGGACAACAAAACAGATAGATGCTCCTCTCTACTGGTGGTCTGTAGGGGACGTCCTGAGCCCGGTAATCTTGTGTGGCCCCATTCACTAGCCCCAACACCTCCTAACGGTCTGGTCAGAACGCCCCGGTGGGGGACATTTCATTGATACGACCATCCAGCTACTCGCATCCTAATAACGTGCCCCTCTCAGACTCTGGTAATGGGGTGAAATCTGGAGCCAAGGTCGGTCGCTGCCATCTCATATCTCACAATCCTGGCTCTGTGACTGCACTCACTCTGCCCATAGGACTCGTTATTGCCCTGCCACTTCTCTTAAAAGGCTAGCGCACTCCCTAAACCTTACCTATGCAATGCTGTCCTCACATCCTCTAAATTAGGCATCCACACCCTAGCGTAGATGCCTAAGCAGTTGATCTACATAAAGCATTGCAGCAAAGCTCCTGTTCAACATGCGCTCCAACAAATCATGAAGCGTTGAGAAATTGGAGCGCATGTTGCGTTCCACCACGGTAACCACGACCAAGATCAAAGGAAAATTAAAGCCCTTCCCATAGATTACGTCACGACAACCATATCGGCGTCTAGGTGCCGGTGGGTTCCCCCATTACATGGGTTTGAAGTCAATGGAAGTTGTCCAATCCACGGGCTGCGGATTCCGCAGGAAAGAGTTACAGGGGGAAAAAAGTGTACTGCGCATGTGCGCCGGCCAGTGCTTCCATACACATCCGCAGACCTGAAAATAGAAGGCCCGGACAAGTAACGCAGTGTCCTCAGCCGCGGGCAGGGTCGGATTCTGCTGCGGGCTCCTATATGCAGAATTTTTGCAAAGTACAAATCTGTAGTTTTTAACAAGAGTTTCCCCGTATAAAAGAAGACATTAGAGAGTCATGGACCTAATAAAACGGACACGGGACTGACATTGAGGCATGTTGTAGGATGTGGAGACATTTAGGTAGTACTAGTTTAAATGTATAATTATGGCTTGATAAAAGGATAGAGGTAGAGATCCCCTCATTATATGTAGGTAGTAGAGTAGGAAGTACGGCAGTACTACTTAGTACTAGCTGATATACCCGGCTTCACCCGAGTTAATTTGGTACTGGTGTTTATCTGGCGTTCACACGAAAAATCTTATGAAGTCGTGGTTACTTTAGAGATACTGAGGAAAATCATATGTTCACCATTTTGCATGGTTCTTTGAGTTACCCAGGAAACACCACGGGGAGGTAACCATGCGACGTTTCCTTTATATAAAATGACATCAGGAAGTGAGAGAATTAGATTACGTACGTAAAATTTGGACGTTAATTCTTTTGTGCTAGAATTGAATAATCGAGTTGGGACCCAATAGCTTTTCCTATTTATGACATAATGCCCGTGCCAAATTTTCTATGACATCGGTAAGTGAGAGAATTAGATTCCGTACCTAAAATTTGGACGCTAGTTCTTTTGCGCTAGAATTGAATAATCGAGTTGGGACGCATTCACTTTTCCTATTTATGACAATCAATGCTCGTGCCAAATTTCTATGACATCGGGAAGTTGGAGAATTAGTGTGCGAGTCAGTCAGTGAGGGCTTTCGTCTTTATATATATATATATATATATATATATATATATATATTTAGCATAGACTTCTGCTGGACGATTGTGTGGGCCAGGTGATTTTTACCTCGTCACATATTGGAAACTGCCTCTGACAATTTGGGCCAATGTGGAAGGGGCATCCATAAGTGTGTTTTGGGCTAGGGGAAGTGTTGGAAAGGGAATGTTGGCAAGGAACTCACTCGGTTCTTGTTGGCAATGGTGAAATCTTGCATCGATGAAGTCCCTATCTAAAAGGACTTCACCAGATTCGGACCCAATGCTGAGTTCTGGTGAACTAAATGAGCTGGCAGACTACTGCACTGATTGCCCAATTCATAATATATTTGTTTAGCAATAAAGATAGATCTATGAGCTTTTTCCTGTAATGGCAAGAGGTATTGCCTACCCCGTCTCAACCACTGTGGGGGTCTGTGATGTAGGTCGAATCCAACTTCAAATAGCAGGACGCCATCTCCCTCTCACACGCGAAAGAGTCTCTCTTAATGAATAAAATGGGAGATTTTAGACAGCTGCAGCATCCAAGCGAGATGTGCCAAAGTGGGGGAGACCATACGGATTGCAAGAAGGATGCCACGGGCGGCTCTGCAATCTCTCTCGACAATGGTGGCAAAGGTGTCCTACTCGGTTGCAGCACAGTGGCACAAAATACACATAAGTCTCTTGTTATAATGAACGGTGGCTTGTCACGTGATGCCAGCACTTCATCCGGGACTAAGGTAGTCAATGGCGGAAATAATTTGACACAAGTCCTGATAGCTGTTTTGGTTTACAAACGTAGTTAACTTAGTTGAAACACGGTACAATTAACAGTGGCAGTCTTGCAGAGTAATAGCAGAGCAAACGGTTATGCAGTACAGTTGATTCCCAAGTAAATACAATTTCCTCTTCAACGTTCTCTCTCTATTTGAACTTGGAAGGTTACCCAGTATGAATTCCCACAGGCCTAGTTATCTGTTGGGCTACTGGAAGTAGATTATGCAGGTGCTGAAATTGGCACTAAGATGGCCGCGTTACTATCCCTGGCTTTGAATTCACCGGGTTTTGTGTAACTCACTGTTTTTGTTTTTTTTTAAACTCGTTTTATTGAAAACTCTGTATTTTGTACAATAACTGAATATAGAACTGTTCTGGATTATGATTTCTCCAGCAGGCTTTTGGGGTATTTTGTCGCTTCCGAATTATATCGTGTGCACACTTCGTCGACCAGAATCAGACACAAATGCTGGTCTAAAACCGGGAGAGTCTCTACAATGTGTAGAGGCTCAAGCCTTTTATTATAACACATGACAACCGCCCTTCAATGGGCGTGCAACAGATTACATCAGTAACATATAAGATTCTCATTTGTCGGATCATATAGAATCCCCCACCTCTCTGCCCACCCCCTTCCAAGTCCCGTGTAGTTTGGACTTTGTCCTCTTTAGCATGCAGACAACCTTAAGCAGTTTCTGTGTATGTGGCAACCTATTGTTTAACTAGCTTGTATGAGGAGTGGAAGGGGCCTAGGTAAACACTCAGTATTAAACACAGGATATACACGACACTATGGCCCTTAACTCTTAGAGGTCTCTTGTGCAATCCCTATGTACTTAGAGCAAATACTATGATTAGATTGTGTGTGTCCTTTAAACTCCTGAGCTAAAAAGTCATTACAACAGCAAAATACATTTGGGTTATACAAATCGATAGACATTTTATAAATAATCATCATGTCTATCACAATCCCCCCTTAAAATGTCTATCCTCTAATTCTTTATCTAATTTTCACAGTTCTCTGCGCGTGAGCCTATAACTGGAGCGCATTGAAGGTTCGTTTTAGGGTCTTCAAGGGGGTGTAGGACTTGTCCACTCCTTCTGGGGATGCATTCAGCAAACTCATGGTGGGAGCGGCTTTTCCAGCATCAGTTTCACAGGTCTCTCTGACACAGGGGATAACACAGCAGACTAGAACAGAAAAGGTAACCATCAGTTCACATACAACAGCGACGCCCGTCTGTGCCAGGATCCTTTACCACCCGCTCATCCATGGCGAGTGCTGGTCCCAAAAGTTAGCTCTTTTTAGTTAGTGCGGTCAGCTTCTTAATGGCAACTGCGTCTTTACCCGCGGGTCACGTGTCGTCTAGGATGTAGGTACAACAAGTCTCCCCTATCATCTTTACAGACACTCCCCTTTTTAGCTAAAGTCATTCTATTTTAAAAAAAGTCATAGTCGAGGTAGGTCCTATTGGTCGACTAGTCCCTATAAGGCGTCTCTAGTATAATTTATAAACCACTGCTAATTATAATAAACATAATTAATCCAGTCAACATTTATTTACCCTAATGATCAGGAAAATGGACTCGAATCTAGTTTTAACTTGGTCTCTAATTTTTAAAACTTGTCAGGTACCCCCCTTGGCTATCCTATGACGTCAATGTACACGTGTAGATCAAAACTACCACCAGGGGTCTCTCTTCTCGCTCTAGCATAATGTTACAATACTAGTAGCGTGCACAGGTACGCACGGCGTGGGACTCCCTAATCTTCACCCACACCAATGTCCCTCCTGGAGATAGTCCTAATGGTGAACACGTCCAGGTCGCCTCACCCTTGCGTCAGGGTTTTCCCACTGCCCGTAAGTCCCTACTCCTAGGAGGGGGGGATCCCTACCTCACCTCAGAGGGAGGCCATGGATTCCCTGGGCTCATTTCCGGGCATCCATACCCTCTATCTTTACAAGTTAACACCCCACAGGGTGTGCCCTCGCCGGAACCTAAGGTCTTCTGCACTATCCCTTGGCAAATGGGAATTCCACTGACAATCCATCTTAGGAGATCGGGGCAGGCACAGTACTAGTACATTTCTCCTTTTCTTTGGTAGCGTATGTGGTTGGCATTATCGGAACTGGCTCTTCATCTTTTTTAAACAAGGGAAATATTGGTGAGTTCCCCAAAAATCTCCCTCTACCCTGCCTAATTGCCTGGCAGGTGTAGTTTCCAGGGTAGTCAGTAATACTCTCTCCGGTGCAAAACACTTAAGTAGTTATAGAGTATTCCTTCTTCCATTTCTCACGGACAGTGTAATTAGCGGAAATGTTCGTGAAGAGACTAAGCATCTACAGGGAGATTTAGGGGGACCATCCCCGAGTGTAGTCGGGCACTACCGCACACGCAACAGTTAGACTTGTTGCTCCTGTTAGCATTGTACCTCATCAACTCCAACCAGAGATTCTGGTCAGAGTAGCCAGTCGCTACTGTCAAGGTGTCCTCAAAAGGTAGGGTCGGCTATGATCATCATGTTCGTCAAGGTCTTTATCTTACGGCGGAGGGGGTTAATTATGGGCACGGGACTAAGTGAAGGCTTCCATTCGGCTGCATCTACCATATCCCTTATTTTAAACTTCCCTAAGGGATCTGTCCTCCCGTACCGGTATGTCCCCAGACTATAAGTCTCCCCGTCCCCCGGGCTTGGATCTCCCATGGTTAATGTAAAAACCGCATTAAAACCAAGCAACATACTAAGTTCAGCCTTCCAATACCTGCTGTCCTTATTATTCTCAAGGAGGGTTATACGACTAATTAGGGATTTCCCGCTCTTATCTTTCTTATTTAAGGCACTTCGCGGTTTATAGGACTAGTCTATTCCTGTGTTCCATCCCACTAATCCCCAATAACGGCGGTCTTCTCCCCAGACGTTATCAGTGGCGCAAACATATTGTATTCCCCGGGTATATAAGTCATATAACCAGCTGGACTGAGCTAAATCTGGCCTGCGGTGGGATCTTGCGCCTAGACACGGGACCACAGTACAATAGTCGAAGGAATATGCGGCTACTTGAGCATTGGACGAGTTATACTAGAAGGTAACCATACCCTTATATTCTTCCGACTAAGGATTCCAGTTGCTACCCTCCTCTCTCACTAGCCCTAACCAGAGTAATGTCTTTGGCACAACTAAGACTGGTCTCCCGGATCTGAAGCTTTCTTACAGTATGAAGCGTGGATCCATGTAAGTCTTTCGGCTAGTTTCACAGCTGTGGCAGTAGTCAGAAGCACCTGGTAGGGGCCATCAAATCGGGGCTCAGGAGGATGCTTCCTGGGGAACTTCTTGACGCACACCCAATCCCCAGGCTGCAAGATATGTGTCCCAGTGTCTGCCTCTGAGTCTGGAAGAGAACACCTGTGCATAGGCTTTGGTTAGTTCTTTAACAACGGAAATCACATACTCAGTCAACACATCAGATTGTAATTGTAACCACTGAGGATAGTAAAGACCTAGCCTTGGGGCTAGCCCAAACAATCTCGTAGGGAGATAATGTATAATCCCCCCTGGGTTCATATCTAACACTGTATAAGGCTATTGGATGACAGTCTTTCCAAAGTGGCGTCATTTTTAAGTATCTTACTTTTTAGCGTGCCACTACGTCTCTCCACCTTTCCACTACTCTAAAGATGGTAGAGTATGTAAAAGGCCTGGGATACACCCAGAGCAGACATGACATGTTACATTTACCTGCGAAGTTTATACCTCTGTCTGACTCTGAATCACCTCTGGTACCCCATATTCACAGTTTACCTCGTTCATGAGCTTCTTTGCGGTTACCTACTTGTTTGCCTTGGTAACAGGGTCAGCCTCCAACCTGCAAAGACATCAACAACAACAAGCACGTATTCATACTTCCCAACAAGTGGGAGCTGAACGTAGTCAATTTGCAATCCCTGAAATGGGTAGAGTGGTCTAGGCAAGTGTGATGTGGCAAATTTACTTCTGCCCTGACTCACCTATGGCATAGATCATGCTAAACCGGACAAATGATGCAGCAGCTACAGAGAACCCAGAAGTCGCCCAACCTCTTTCAAGCGTCGTCGTCAGTGCTGCTTTACTAGGTGGGTCTTTCCGTCCATCAGCTGGGCCATCATGGGATACAGGAACTGTGGTGGGCAAGTGCTGTTGACCGTTCACCACACGCTGTCCTGTTTCTGCTGCTCCCATATTAGTCCATTTATTCTTTCCTTCCTTGCTGGCTGGTAACTGTAAAAGTCTTTAGCATATCAAAGTCCAAATTTTTGTCAATGTCCAAAGTTTTTTACCACTGACCCATGCTGTCAGTATCTTTTCTTCTTTCTTCCACGGCTTGAGGGCCGCTGCCTTTGCTGCGCTGTCAGCGAGGGTGTCGTCTCTCGCCTCTCCAGTGTAGGAATCGGTGCGAACTCTCAACTTTGTCAGGTAGAAGCAGGGCCTCCATGCGACTCCGTACCGCTGCACCATTCTCAATTGGTTGTCCTGCTAAGGTAAAAACTGTCTGGCCTTCCATATTGGGCCGTAATCATGAGCTGTGCCAAATGCATACCAGGAGTCAGTGTAAAGGGTTGCCGGTCTTACCTCTCGCCACTCTACTCGCCTCAGTGAGGGCCTTCAATTCCGCTTCTTGTACTGTGACATGCGGAGGCAGAGCTTCTGCTTCTAGGACATCTTGTTGTGTGACCACTGCATATCCGATGTGGAGTCATCAATCCTCACCCTGGTACCATCTGCAAAAAGCTCAACATATGCATTATCAACAGAGGTTCTGATAACTGTTTGCATACCTGCAGTTTCTTACTGAATTAGTACTAAATAATCATGCTGATGTTCTATTTCACATGGCTCGGAATCTTGTTATCTTATTCCATTTATTTATTTTTTTTTCCAAACCCAATAGCTGATCTACAACACCTAGATCATCTATGACCCAGAACACCTATGCCTCCCCCCTTTTGAACCGCAATACTCAATGGAAAAAGAGTCATTGCGTTCAAACTAGTAAACCAAGAGGCACAAAAACAAGCACTTTGTAGGTCAAGGTGACATTGTATGCAGCGAAGTCTGAGCGAAAATCTCCTTTAGATTTTTTTTTTTTTCCAGGTTGCAGTTAGCATTTTTTAACACAAGGGGGCGCCACACAATTCAAATTTTACGTCACCCAGTGTAATAGTATTTCAGGGTATGGCCAGCGTTTAGCTTTTACTCTCCTGTCGGAATATAATTATAGCTTCAGTGTAGACTGACACTAGAATATACAAAAGACTTAAAGAAAAACTAAAGAATACGGATGAATTAACATCCTACTCTGGGGAATTCAGTCCCTCTTTCTTCACATAAAAAGTAAAATTACTTCACCAAATTGCATGAAAAAAGTTTGCTGGGTGACTATAGTGAAATTATTCCATCTGTAGGAGCCTTCCGTAACATCATCTGTCTGAGTATCCATTGGAGAAGCGGGCAGTGGAAAACAGAGCCCCTGGGAACATGAGAGAGCGTCCCCTGTCATGTATTCCTGGTCTCTGCCCCCCATGCATCAACTCCAATCTTCCATGCACTATAAACCAGCTTAGTCATCTACTATGTCCCAAGCTGCATCTCCACAAAGGTTTGTTTCCCTGAACTTATCACGCATCCAAAGTGGCCACATCTTGGAGCGTAACAAAGTCTGGTCAAACAAAACCTTACTTCAGACAATCATGATGTTAGCACTGGATACAGTGGCATTGGGGAATATAGGCCTCCCAAATGCAGCAAAATGGCCGCCAGAGGCAGAAGGGGGCGGGGCTACAGATCTCCCAAATGAGGCAAAATGGCCGCTGGAGGAATGGGCGGGCCAGGGGCAGCAGCACTTCCAGGTGAGGCAAAATGGCCGCTGGAGTAGGAAGGGGCGGGGCCAGGTCCTGTCCCGGATGGGGAGGGACCGGAAAACATCACACACCCTGAAAGTGAGCACATGGGGGGAAGTAACTTCAGGGTGGGGGCAGGCCTCACTACATTTACTGCAGAGTCACACTATGTTGGACTGTAAACATTGCAAGCGCGGCCGCCATTACAGGGAGGGGCTGTAGTCAACACAAAGGCATTACATTGTTCATTAGCAATACACATACCCCACTACATGCTTTCTCCTCTTCAATCTTTTAACTACATTATACCTCCTCCTAGCAATCTAAAAACACCTTTCTTTCTGCTGGGCTTCCTACTCATCTTCTGAAAACTTTCTACAACCTATCTTACCTGTCCATGACCTAACATTTCATTCTGCAACTTTTCCTGATCCTTCTCTTTGTATAACATTTCTACATGTTTTGCATATTCCAAAACATCCTGTACTGATCCCTCATTCTATTCTGCCTGCTTATTCTATTCTATTCGAAGCTTCTGGACACAATAGTGTTCCTCTTGTAAAATCTGCTTGCTTCAAATCCTTCCAATATAACCTCTCTTTCCCACTCAGATTACAATGCACATTAATTCTACAAAACACAGGGAACGACAAAGTAAACAGAAAGGGTTAATTGGAAAAAGCTTTCAGTTCACTCTTATCAGCAGCCCTCCCCCAATAATCAACACTGCACATTCTTTCTATAATACCAAACAGACGGGATTACTGGAGAATACCCACAACGGCTCAAGGTATATATCTCATCTACCTTTTTTAACAACCCACCATCTAGTAATCCCCAAGAGCACTCCTTGTACACGATCTAGACAGGACATTTAGCTATACACAGAGACTGACGATTATTTTCAATGACCAAGAGTTTCTGGAGCCAGCCGTCACACCACGGCTATATTCACCCGTAAATACCTTTCCACATATGAGAACATAACACGCTCAATCATAAAGGTAAGTATACGTATCATAAATCTTCCTAACCTCACACTAGTTTTACCTAGGAGAAAGTGTCACTGGCGTGTTCCCTCAGACGTAAACAGCCGAGTCCGCCCTCCCGACACATTAACCCTCACAGAATTTGTCTCTTGGTCTTGCATAAACAATTTTTAACCGTCTCAGACATAACAGTCACAGCATACAAAATACCCCTAGACAGGTAACATGGTGATTTTCCGAGTGGACAGAACTAGAGTTATTACCTGTCTTTCAGTGAAGGTCCAGTCTGGATCAGGAACAGGCAGAAAAGCAGTCAGAACCCAGCTCACATCGGTAGATTTACATAAAGCAATCTTACCGTGTTCTGTAGATTTTCGGGCCCCTGAGTTCTGCGTGCCATCTGCCGATCTCTGTACGTTCCAGGCTGTGACCTCACAGATCCACTCGCTCACCCAGGGACTCCACTGTTCTGGATTATGATTTCTCCAGCAGGCTTTTGGGGTATTTTGTCGCTTCCGAATTATATCGTGTGCACACTTCGTCGACCAGAATCAGACACAAATGCTGGTCTAAAACCGGGAGAGTCTCTACAATGTGTAGAGGCTCAAGCCTTTTATTATAACACATGACAACCGCCCTTCAATGGGCGTGCAACAGATTACATCAGTCACATATAAGATTCTCATTTGTCGGATCATATAGAATCCCCCACCTCTCTGCCCACCCCCTTCCAAGTCCCGTGTAGTTTGGACTTTGTCCTCTTTAGCATGCAGACAACCTTAAGCAGTTTCTGTGTATGTGGCAACCTATTGTTTAACTAGCTTGTATGAGGAGTGGAAGGGGCCTAGGTAAACACTCAGTATTAAACACAGGATATACACGACACTATGGCCCTTAACTCTTAGAGGTCTCTTGTGCAATCCCTATGTACTTAGAGCAAATACTATGATTAGATTGTGTGTGTCCTTTAAACTCCTGAGCTAAAAAGTCATTACAACAGCAAAATACATTTGGGTTATACAAATCGATAGACATTTTATAAATAATCATCATGTCTATCACAGAACTTTGGTTACATCATAGGCTCGTTACAATCACGTTAATAATACTTTAGGGTCATTCCATGTCAGTTCAACCAACGCTCCCGGTCGACCATCTCAGATTTCAATGAAACTTTGCACAAAGATAGACCCTGACCCTAAACTAAGATAGCCAGAATATTAGGCTTCAAAGTGCTTTGGTTCATGAGCTACAGGTCTTTATCTAGGGGGTTGTCATGTGATTACAGCCTACAGGTCTTAATCTAGGGGGTTGTCATGTGATTACAGCCTACAGGTCTTAATCTAGGGGGTTGTCATGTGATTACAGTGCGCAACCTGAAAAAAGTGGTGATTTCAATCCATTGCCAAGCCAGTTCCAATGACTCTAGAGCAATGAAACTTCACACACTAGGAGAACTTTTGGTGCTGAATCCAGCTAAGCTCCTCAGACTGCGACTCTTATCATCATTCTGCCACCATTGCATGTCAAAGTAGCTAAAAAATTCTATCGCGCAAAATAAAACTCATATTTTAAGCAGTAATAACTCAATCAATGCAATCCAACTCAGCTATGAATTTATCAATGTGTACTCCATAGAAATGTTTCTCATTATTCACATTATGGACCCAAAAGGATGCAGAGCTCTTAAGATACAATGAGTCAAAAATGGCAAAAAACTGTTTTATGCAAATTTTTACCTTTTTTCAGAGGCAAAAATCGGAATGTACTCCATTTTTATTTTTTTTCATTTTTGTTCTATTTGAAAGAGAATTTTTTGCTCTACAAGATTCAAAGTTTTTCATTTTGTTCCCAGACCACCTAGATGGGAAAATATCAATGCCTGTGAAGGTCCTATGCACTCGCGGAGGTCAAATAATAAAATAAGTGTAAGTTTTGCATGGATGTATAATTAGTTTAGAAATCATGAGAAGGTAAATTATTTTTGGAATGAGACAACTTTTTGTGCTCAAGAAACTTATGTGATCAAAAATTGCATGGCGAGTTCAGGTGAGCCACAAGCTTTGGCTTAAGATGGTCAGAATATCAATATTAGTATCCAATATGGATAGAGTGCTAAATAAGCCCAGTGATCACTGTAATATACCACAATCATTATGCAACACTCAATGATATTCCGACCATCTTAGGCCAAAGCTTGTGGCTCACCTGAACTCGCCATGCAATTTTTGATCACATAAGTTTCTTGAGCACAAAAAGTTGTCTCATTCCAAAAATAATTTACCTTCTCATGATTTCTAAACTAATTATACATTCATGCAAAACTTACACTTATTTTATTATTTGACCTCCGCGAGTGCATAGGACCTTCACAGGCATCGATATTTTCCCATCTAGAAGGTCTGGGAACAAAATGAAAAACATCGAATCTTGTAGAGCAAAAAATTCTCTTCCAAATAGAACAAAAATGAAAAAAAATAAAAATGGAGTACATTCCGATTTTTACCTCTGAAAAAAGGTAAAAATTTGCATAAAACAGTTTTTTGCCATTTTTGACTCATTGTATCTTAAGAGCTGTGCATCCTTTTGGGTCCATAATGTGAATAATGAGAAACATTTCTATGGAGTACACATTGATAAATTCAGAGCTGAGTTGGATTGCATTGATTGAGTTATTACTGCTTAAAATATAAATTTTATTTTGCGCGATAGAATTTTTCAGCTACTTTGACATGCAATGGTGGCAGAATGATGATAAGAGTGGCAGTCTGAGGAGCTTAGCCGCATTCAGCACCAAAAGTTCTCCTAGTGTGTGAAGTTTCATTGCTCTAGAGTCATTGGAACTGGCTTGGCAATGGATGGAAATCGCCACTTTTTTCAGGTTGCGCACTGTAATCACATGACAACCCCCTAGATAAAGACCTGTAGGCTGTAATCACATGACAACCCCCTAGATAAAGACCTGTAGCTCATGAACCAAAGCACTTTGAAGCCTAATATTCTGGCTATCTTAGTTTAGGGTCAGGGTCTATCTTTGTGTAAAGTTTCATTGAAATCTGAGATGGTCGACCAGGAGCGTTGGTTGAACTGACATGGAATGACCCTTTAGTATGTTACATTAACACATACAATTGTTGAATTCTTTATAACAATGTATTTTCCTCGTAGTGCCAGTAAAGGGTATGGTTCTTTGTTAGTTTTACTGGGTGTTTCTAGGTGTAGCTGTCCTTAGCAGGTTTTGGAACTGATCTTGTGTGAACACTGTACTCGTCGACCCCCACCACCTCTCCAACACCTTGTTAAATTTTTCAGGACATTTTCTATTTTTGTATACAATTTTTTCATATGGCAGAGCGGCGTTAATAATATTCTGCCATTTTGAAAGTGTCAGAGGGCGTCTGTCCATCCAACGCAGGGCTATTGCTTTTGCGGGCGTAAAATAATACTTTAGTAAGAAATATCTTGTCATGATACTGCCACTGTTCTTCGTCTAAAATACCTAACAGGCACACTGCGGGGTCGTGCGGTACCGGTATCCCCAGAATTTGTGTTAAGAACTCTATGACCTCTCCCCAGTATACTGCACAATTCCATATTAGGTGATTAAAGGGGTTGTCCCGCGGCAGCAAGTGGGTCTATACACTTCTGTATGGCCATATTAATGCACTTTGTAATGTACATTGTGCATTAATTATGAGCCATACAGAAGTTATAAAAAGTTTTTCACTTACCTGCTCCGTTGCTAGCGTCCTCGTTCCCATGCAGCCGACTAATTTTCGCCGTCTGATGGCTAAATTAGCCGCGCTTGCGCAGTCCGGGTCTTCTGCTTTCTTCAATGGGGCTCCGTGTAGCTCCGTGTAGCTCCGCCCCGTCACGTGCCGATTCCAGCCAATCAGGAGGCTGGAATCGGCAATGGACCGCACAGAAGAGCTGCGGTCCACGGAGGGAGAGGATCCCGGCGGCCATCTTCCGCAGGTAAGTATGAAGTCACCGGAGCGCGGGGATTCAGGTAAGCGCTCTCCGGTGTTCTTTTTTAACCCCTGCATCGGGGTTGTCTCGCGCCGAACGGGGGGGGGGGTTGAAAAAAAAAAAAACCCGTTTCGGCGCGGGACAACCCCTTTAAAGTTTGCATTAGGTGCTCTGCACCAATGACAATGATTGGTGGCTATTAGAGATGAGCGAACGTACTCGGTAAGGGCGATTTCGCAATCGAGCACTGCGATTTTCGAGTACTTCACTACTCGTGTGAAAAGTACTCAGGTGCGCTGTGGGGCTGGGGGTTGCAGAGGGGAGTTGGGGGTAGCAGTGGGGAACAGGGGGGAGCCCTCCCTCTCCCCCCCACTCCCCGCTGCAACCCCCCGCTCACCCACAGCGCACCCGAGTACTTTTCACCCGAGTAGTGAAGTACTCGAAAATCGCGGTGCTCGATTGCGAAATCGCCCTTACCGAGTACGTTCGCTCATCTCTAGTGGCTATCCTATTCATTTTATGGAGTCTGGTCGGTGTTAAGTAGCACTGGTGTAGGATGTATAATTGTGTTAGTTTGTTGTTTGCAGCCGGTGATACCGTGGTGTACGTGGACATCGCGGTTTCCCAGTCCTCACTAGTGAGGGTGGGAATGAGTTCTCTCCATCTCTGCACTACTGTCATTGGCGTATCAGGGATTTTAGCTTGCAGTAGGTGGGTGTATATTACCGATATCAGGCCCTTAGGTCCTTGAGTTCGCAGTATACCTATTAGTGGATAGTGTGAGAATGTTTGTCTAGGCCCTGGGAATTGTGCAGTCAGCGCGTGTCGGACTTGGTATAGACGCTGTAGTTGTTCAAAGGAGACCAGTGTTTGGTCGACGTATACGTGCTCTAGTGTGGTGATTCCTAAGTTTATCCAGAATTGCTTGTCCGGTAGGTTCATCAAGTGTGGTAGTGCTCTGTTGTCCCAAAGAGGGGTGTCATCCTGTCCAGTTAGTGTTTTGCATGTCTGCCACACATTCACTGCGAGTCTGTGGATGGGTAGCATTTGTTTAGTCATTAGTGCTGGTTTTTCCAGGAGAATCCAGAGCGATGTTTCCATAAGGAAATACATCAAGTGGTGCTCGGAGTTAGGGAGAGGCGTGCTCGATAACCAATGGCGGAGATACCTGACCTGTCCCGCCAAGAAATAGAGTTTAAAATCTGGTAGCGCCATTCCTGCCATCTCCTTAGGGCGCTGTAGGGTGTCCAAGTGGAGCTTGGCTCTAGAGTTTCCCCATATGAATGATGTTATTAAGGAGTTAGTTTTTTTTTGAAGAATTTCTGTGGTATAGTTATTTCTGTGTGCTCTAGGCAGTATAAATATTTGGGAAGTATTATCATTTTTATGAGATTTATCCTGCCCGCTACAGATAGTGGCAGGGAGCTCCAGCCTTTTAATTTTTGCTGCAGGGTTGTCAGTAGGGGAGTAATGTTTAACTCGAGGCTCTGGGTATGGTCTCTGGTGATGTGTATTCCAAGATATTTGAATCCGGGGGTGATTTGTAGCTTGCAGAATACGTCCCCCATCTGCCATCCCTCTGGTCTTAGAGGCATAAAAGCGGATTTCTGCCAGCTGATACATAGGCCTGAAAAATTTCCAAATTTATCTATCAGAGAAATGGCTAGCGGTAGGGTGTTTCTAGGGTCTGAGATATATAGTATTATGTCGTCTGCGTACAGGCCTATTCTGTCCTCTCTGGGCCCTATCTGGACGCCTTTATATTAGGTGTGTTGTCGGATTCTCAGGGCTAGGGATTCAATTGCAATTGCGAATAGAAGGGGGGAAAGTGGGCATCCCTGTCGGGTCCCCCTGTGAAGTGGAAAGGGGGCGGAGGCCAGACCATTTACCGTTACCCTAGCGGTCGGTGCTTTATATAGAATAGAGATCCATTTCATAAATGTGTCTCCGAACCCGAATTTCCATAGAACTTCTATCAGGTATAGCCACTCGACTGAGTCGAATGCCTTGGCTGCATCTAGTGAGGCCAGGGCCCAGTCTGACCTCCACCTCCACCCCACCTGTGTGATTACCTGTGTTCTTCTAATATTATCCGATGTTGATTTTCCAGGGATAAAGCCTGATTGGTCGGGGTGTATGATTTTCTCTATGATTTGGTTTAGACGGGAGGCCAGTATTTTAGTAAGGATTTTGTAGTCAGTGTTCAATAAGGAAATAGGCCTATACGAGCCGCATTCCTCTGGGTCTTTGTCCGGTTTAAGGATAAGAACTATGTTGGCTTCTAGCATCGATTCTGGGAGATGGCTTTTATCAGATGTGTTTATATAGGGAGAACAAGTGTGGTATTATTTCTTTTTTGTAGTGTTGGTAGATTTCCACCGGCAGCCCGTCCGGGTCTGGGGTTTTATTTTTTGCCATTTCATTTATTGCTTCTTCAATCTCTTCCATTGTAATGGGAGAGTCTAATAAGGACTTATAATCATCTTGCATTTCTGGAAATATTATGCCGGTTAGGTAGGTCTCTAGTTCTGCCAGTGTGTAGTTAGCTCGCGATTGATATAAGTCGTCGTAGAATTGTTGAAATCTATCTAGGATTTCTTTCGGGTCCGTAAGCATTGTTTCTCTGATTGATTTAACTCTCAGTATGGCTGGGGGGGGGGGCGGTCTCCTGTCGCGCCATATAAGCGAGTAGTTTGCTGGACTGGTTTCCCAGTTCAAAGAAGGATTGTCGGGTAAAGAAAAGATTCCTCTGGGCTTTCTCTTTTAGATATAATAAGTAGTCTCTGCCTGTCTGGAGCCATTTGTCTCTTTTTGTGTCTGTGGGGTCAGCTACGAATTCTCTTTCTAATTGTTGGCATTGCTCTGCTAGAAGTTCACCTTCCCGTGCCGTGGCTCTTTTAACAAATGAGATTGAGGATCTTAAACAACCTCTGTAACTCACTGTTTTAGTGGAACGGCTTCAACCTTACTACTCCACACTGCTGGTAAGATCAGGGAGCTGGTGAATCCTGGCTTCCCTGAAGATAAATACTTCTGCTTGCACTGCAGACCTCCTCCCTGCACGTCCTCCTCCAACGACCTCCTACGCAGACTCTCTACTGAAGACTCCTCTGACTCTTCCTTCACCTCATGCCTTGCTCCCATACTTTCTCTCCTCTCCTCCTCTCAGCATAGAGGCTCACTGTTTAGTTTCCCGCTCTGAACTTCAACCGCACCTCCTACTAATCAGTGGGGGCATGACTTACAGCCAATTAGCAGCCAGCTGTTGCCAAGCTTTTAGCTTAGGAAGGGAGAAACAGGGATTCTCTTATGTAAGGCATCTCCTATGCCTCCTTGAAGCACATAGGCAGCTGTGACAGGACAATGATTGTGTGGCTATTCTGGAGGACTTTCTGTGCCACTACATAGCTCTGCAGAAAGGCTTAAAGTGTTTCTCAAAGCAATACTGGGTTATTGAGCTGGTCAGGTATTCAGATGGTGCAATTCCGAAACATGAATTCTAGTCCAATAGTTGTGTACATAAAGCTAAAGAAAATTGCCCAAGAATGGTATATTATCACATAGACAGGTTCAATATAGTTTGGATGTTTCTTTAAGATATGGCGGCAGAAACTAATTTTAAAAAATTGAATTAAATATCTTTGAAAAAAAAAGAGTTATATATGAAAAAAAAAAACTATATAAATTTTTTATACTGACCAATAGAATCCGGTCATTTTTGTACACCGTAGAAACAAGACGCACCCAAAGATGGTGGAATTCTGCTTTTTTTCCATTTCACTCCACTTAAAAGTTTTTCAGTACATTAAATAGTACTATTAAAAAATACAACTCGTCCCAGAAAAACCAAGCCCTTATACAGCGACGTTGCTGGATAAATAAAAGAGTTACGACTTTTTTAAAGGTGGAGGAAAAAATGAAAATGGGGAAAAAAAGAACCACGTCCTAAAGGGTTAAAGGGCTTTCCCCATTCCTCTGCTGGTGAGTCACGGGTACAGGTGCGACACAAATCCCTGCTCTCTTGCTGTTTTGTGTTTGGATTGTGAATTATAGGAGTCTGGCCTACAAAAAGGGAAGCTGTGGGACGGAGGAGGCGTGGAGCCTGCTGCAGGGAGCGGCTTTACTCTTACTGGCTGTCACACACGGCTCTGCATGGGGCTTCAAGTCATGGCCCACCATTAACCCCTCGGTGACTCAGGATGTCATTGCTAGAACTGCTGCAGCTCCCAGAGAACTCTCTATGTGCGGATTGTGGCCAGTCAGGTAAGAAGAGCTCCCCATGCACAACATGTAATATAATGTCCTCAGATTATAGCACCATCTGCTGCAACTCCGACTGTGAGAGCTCTATAGAGGAACAAGTAGACAGTTAGGCAATTCATCTGGCGCTGCTCCACAACTTTTTCAGCCCTCGATCAGCTCTTCATTTAATTCCACTTCTGGCATTTCGTATTATTCTGCCAAATTTAGCACTGTTTTCATTACGTCTCATGCTGGCAGGGATTATTGGAGTAGTTGTCCGTGTCAAGCGACCTGCTGTCGCCCCCCCCCTCCCCCCCCCCCATAAGTTAATATGTAGATCCCGTCCAGCTCACTGCCTATATACACACACATCCCCATCTGCTGCTCATATACGACTGCTGCTGCTGCTTTCATGGCTGATAACACAATGCAGTAAAAAGTTTCCAGAGCAACGCAGTAATGCAGATCTGTGAGTTCTTCAACATGGCACTAAGCAGCCTGGCATCTATGGCACTTTAATTGGCAACAAAAAAGGAAACAAATCAGCAAGCTGGGTCCTATTTTCACATAAAGGGGTTGGTTAGTCTGCGACTGGCAAAGTCTTCAGGAAATCGCTTTATTTTACGCTTTACTTTAACATTTCTTCCAATCATTCCAGCAAAAAAACTTAAGATAAAGATATATGTAGACGGGTCTGTGTGCGGTGACATGAGTGCAGAGCACGTGACATGACCTGGAGCCATGGACCCAATACATGTCATGTTGAATTTGCTTATTCCCAGTGGCCACAGGAATGTCATCAGCTGTTCAGGGCTATATGGGGTCCAGGCCAACTTTTGAAAAATGAAAAGAGGGCAATTTTGTTTGTCAAGTTACGCCCCTTGTGTCCCCTCATACTCATAGCGTCCCTCAGTGAGCCTCTCATAGTAAAGTATGCTTCTAAATAATAGGTTTCAGCTCTACATAGTGTTAGTAATTACAGTGCAGCTGCCTCCAGTGATCACAGTTCATGTCTTGACGGCGTCCGTTTTTCTTCTCTATTAAGGCCTAGATTGCCATGAAGACTGCTCTCATATATGACTCATCTCTGCGCACTCTCCGCATCATGCTACTACCCACAAAGAATCTCTCAATAATGCTCCCATAGTAATAGTGCTCCCTCTGTGGCGCCACAAAGTAATAGTGCTCCCTCTGTGGCGCCACAAAGTAATAGTGCTCCCTCTGTGGTGCCACAAAGTAATAGTGCTCCCTCTGTGGTGCCACAAAGTAATAGTGCTCCCTCTGTGGCGCCACAAAGTAATAGTGCCCCCTATGTGGCGCCACAAAGTAATAGTACTCCCTTTGTGGCGCCACAAAGTAATAGTGCCCCCTCTGGGGCCCCACAAAGTAATAGTGTCCCCCTCTGGGGCCCCACTTAATTATGGCAACCCCTCTGTGGCCCTACTTCGTTATAATGCAACCACGTTGGCCTCACTATTTTAGTGTGCACCTTCTGTGCCCCACTTAAAGCGTGTGTAACTTTTTAACAAGTTTTCCAAAATATACCAGGCCCTCCTTACCCTAATTTGCTGCTGTTTGCATACTGTTTTTATGTCTGTAAGTTGGGATTTTCAGGTTGTCTTCCCCTTTTTTCTGCTGCACAGTTGTTTTCAATCCACTTTCATTGAGGGTGTGTGTAACATGCCTAGCATTTTTCATTAGTTCACTGTCCTGTACTTCCTTGCCCTGACTTCCCATGCTGCATTGCACGATCTGTGGTTCAATCAGCAGGGAGGCAGTATCTAAATGCCTACCCTCAGGGGCGTAACTATAGAGGGTGCAGGGGATGCGGTTGCACCCGGGCCGGGGAGCCTTAGGGGGCCCATAAGGCCTCTTCTCCATATAGGGAGCCGAGTACTATGAATAAAACATTATAGTTGGGGGCCCTGTAACAGGTTTTGCATTGGGGACCAGAAGCTTCAAGTTATGTCTCTGTGCAGCATGGTTATGGGTACCGGTACAGATACAGGGGGGGCCCCAGCTCACGTTTTGCATCAGGGCCCCTGAGCCTTTAGTTATGCCCCTGCCTACCCCTCTGCCTTTCCAGTATGATTTAGGCATTCAGAGACATTTTGGTCAAATGATTAGTAAACCCACTATGATGTGTGTATGTAGTGTATGCACACACACCAACACACATCCACACACTGTGACAGTAGTGGAGATCATTATCACAGTGTCTGCAGATCTGTCAGCTTGCAGCCTGTAAGTGCAGGAGAGCTATGGAAACGTCCCTGTGTCCTTGTACCTAACAACAGAGAGTGAATTGCAGAAAAGCTGTAAGCGAGACCCCTAATGACAGCCACTTCAAACATGATTTACAGGGGTAAAGCAATAACCTTTTTAAAGCAATTATATTACAGAAATGATGAGACTAACACAAGCTACTAGATTAACAGAAGTTGTTTGAAAAGTCAATGCCCCTTTAATTATTTAAGTATTCCCCTCTTTGGTCCCACTATATTATAGTGTGCCTTCTGTCGCCCACTTAACGATAGTAGCCCCACTATTTTATAGTGGCCCCTCTGTGCTTCCACTACGTTATAATGCCCCCTCTGTGGTCACACTTAATTATAGTGTCCTCCTCTATGGCCCCACTGTATTATAGTGCTGCTTCTATGGCCCCACTTAATAGTGCTTCCTGCTCCCCTACATCAGTCAATTAGGAAAATTGTGATCTCCGGCCACGGTGACTTAAAAAAATGCACATGATAAATTCCTCCCGAGGTGTCTGGAGCCAGAGGGTCTTTACAGAGTTGCGTTGGTCGGCCACAGTCCCTGCATGAGGGATGAAGATAGAAAATTGACTTTTGCTAGTTGACTAAGGTAGGGGAGTAGGGGACAGGATATGCCTCCTGTTGCCTGAACCAGCAGGACAGCCCCCCCCCCCCCCAAATCCAGGGCTGTCCTGCCAAATCCAGGATGGTTGGGAGACATGGATCCTGACCATTGTGTGTGCTGGTTCTGGATTAGAGGGTTATGACTTATACATTGTGCGGGTTTTTACTACGGATGGCCATACAGATTTGATGTTGATCTCCTGAAACTCCCAATTTTGACGGGACAAGCTGATCATCTTATATGTACTCTTAACTCTTTCCAATAGTAGGTGGTGGAGCTAAGAATGGGTTATATTTCAACTGTCGATCCTTCTGTTCTTGTAGAATAAGCTGCTGGCAGAGGCTTTCTCCCCCTCTACCTTCAAAACACATCGTGCACTGACATCATGCAGTTAAGCAGTTGCTGATCGTTCTCTTTCAGCGTGATGAAAGAGAACGATCAGCTTTATCAGGAGTTCACAGCGGGATGCAGATGATACTATCGTTTCAGCTGTATCCCGCTCTGTGAACACAGCTGGGGTATGAAGAACACAGCACTCCAGCTGTGTTCTGCATACCCCACTCGGAGCGCTCAGCTTTATACCAGCTGAGCACTCCGAGCAGAGAACAGCTGGATGCAGAAGACAAGCGGCCCTACTTGTCTTTTGCATACCCCGCTCAGAGCGCAAGGTGATCACTCAACGTTTGAGCGATCACCCTGCCCTGTAAATGCACACAACGATTATTGCTCAAAAGTCACTTAAAAGATGTCTTTTGAGTGATAATCATTGTGTCTAAACCAGGCTTAAGGCTAACAGCTATCTAAAATGCATGGGTACTTTTCAACACTTCATTAGATGGAGATGTCATGTATATTACATAGTGTGATGAGGTTATAGGTAGCTTTCGGATCATCTATGGACCATTCATCAGGCTAATGAAGCCTGATGAAGGGTCCGTAGAAGATCCGAAACTTTGCTATGACATCATGCACTTTTGTTAGCCATTGAAAGGTCTCATTTCTACAAGATTACTTGGTTTCTCTTACTGAGAACAATCACACTTTGCTGTACTGGCTAACACAGTACCAAACCATTTTAATGTATATTACATGTTCTGTATTCAAGAGCTTTTGTCTTGGTTATTGTACATTTTAGTTTAGAAGATTAGGAGGACATTGTATTGGTTGTAGATTGGATTTTAGAGGATTATGTCACAAGTATTCTAAATTAGAGGGTCTTGCCATGAATACTATATGTACTGGATAAATAACTGATTTTGCCTTGGACTTTGTTTTGAATTAGAAGGTTTAGACATCGTGTTAGATGTAGATTATATGTTCTATTACAGAATTACACTCTTTGTCAAAAACAATTGCACCCCTAGAAGAAGTTGTCGTTTTGCTGCAAAACTTGGCATGCAGTTCCAGCTCAGGCAGATCTGTAAATGATTAGAGTTGTGGTGATTAGATGAACGGCCTTGTCACCGGAGGCCTTAAAAGCGCCTCCACCCTTGGCCTATAAAAGGCTCTTGGAGGCCCCTTGTGTGTAGTGACCTCTAGTTCCGCTTGTGTAGAGCTTGTTGGCCACTAGAAGCCTCTACGACGCAGAGAAGAGATTTCACCCCTTTACCAGAGGGGGCACATTATTGGGAATGCAAGCAGCTGGATGGTCGTATCAAAAAATTGCTCGCGCACTGGGCCACGCTGACCAGACTTAGGAAGTGTTGGGACCAGCAGATGCCTGAGAGCACACACACAAGGCGACCTGGCTCAGGATGCCCTTGACAGACCATCAGTAGCAAGAGTCACCTGATCGCATGAGCAGCTCCAACTGTATCGTTGTCCACCATCCAGAAATAGGTGGCACCATCATTACAGCCCTGTATCTGTCGGAGCCATTTCGAGGCTCTTGGCTGAAGGACATTTGGTCTCACGGTGCCCACTACATGTACGACCTTTGACACCTGCCCAGTGTCGCCTCAGTTTGCAGTGGTGTTGTGAACGATGTGTTCCTCTCATGAAAAGCTTCCAGCAGGATAATGCTTGGCGACACACATGGCAAGGGGGTCACAGAAAGCCCCGACAACATTGTCACACTTCCGTGGCTGCCCAGCCACCAGATTTATCAGCAATAGAACACGAAGGGGACCATCTGGGATGCCAAGTTTGACAGCCTACAAGTTTGCACGATCTAGAGGCTCCGTTACAGCAAATGTGGAGCAATATGCAGCAGGATACCATACAGAACCTGTATGCTTCCATACCCGCCCATATCACATATTCTAGCCATATTCAAGCTAGAGGCAGCCCAACAGGGTACTAGCGCCTCCATGCCCGCCCGTGTCACATCTTGTAAGCAAGCTAGAGGTGGTACAACAGGGTGCTAGAGGTGGTACAACAGGGTACTAGAGCCTCCATGCCCACCTGTATGACATCTTGTATCCAAGCTAGAGGCGGTACAACAGGGTACTAGCGCCTCTATGCCCACCCGTATCACATCTTGTATCCAAGCTAGAAGCGGTACAACAGGGTACTAGAGCCTCCATACCCACCTATATCACATCTTGTATCCAAGCTGGAGGTGGTACAACAGGGTACTAGAGCCTCCATGTCCACCTGTGTCACATTTTGTATCCAAGCTAGAGGTGGTACAACAGGGTACTAGAGCCTCCATGCCCACCTGTATCACATCTTGTATCCAAGCTGGAGGTTTGACAGCAGGGTACTAGAGCCTCCATGCCCGCCTGTATCACATCTTGTATCCAAGCTGGAGGTGGTACAACACGGTACTAACGCCTCTATGCTCACCCGTATCACATCTTGTATCCAAGCTACAGGTGGTACAACAGGGTACTACAGCCTCCATGCCCGCCTGTATCACATCTTGTATCCAAGCTAGAGGTGGTACAACAGGGTACTAAAGCCTTCCTACGAAGGGTCAGGTCTCCACAATAAATTGTCCTTTTGCTCTGATATGTAATCCCTTACTTATGTCAACTTTACAATCGCACAGAGAACGTTTTATTTGATTACAACTCCTTCTAGAGGAGGGATTGTTTTTTGACAATGAGTGTATGTCATGGATGTTCTAGATTAGCTGGTCATGTCCAGACTATTACAAGTACTAGATAGAGATGAGCGAGCCTACTCGGCCACGCCCCTTTTTCGCCCGAGTACCGCGATTTTCGATTACTTCCGTACTCGGGCAAAAAGATTCGGGGGGGCACCATGGGTGAGTGGGGGGGGGGGGGGGAGAGGGAGAGGGATCCCCCCCAGTTCCCCGCTGCTACCCCCCGCGCCGCCACGCCTCCCCCTGCCCGCCGGATCTTTTCACCCGAGTACTGAAGTACTCGAAAATTGCGGTGCTCGATCGAGTAATTGCTCGAAACGAGTAGGTTCGCTCATCTCTAGTACTAGATCATTAGGATAATTCTGCCTTAGGGCTCCTACCTACTTGTGTTTCTATTGCTAACTTTCTAATGTTAAAAACGCATTGCAAGTTTTTACTTTGTGATTTTCTGCGATGCGTTTCTAACATTAGAAAGTCGCATTGACAATTGCGTAAAAAAAAAAAAAAAGCGGCGATATTGCAATGTTAAACAAAAAACCTGTGGGTAGAAGCCCTTAGACATTGTGTGTTCTAGATAAGATGGTTATTAGAGATGAGCGAGCGTACTCGGAAAAGCACTACTCGCTCGAGTAATTTGCTTTATCCAAGTATCGCTGTGCTCGTCCCTGAAGATTCGGGTGCCGGCACGGAGCGGGGAGCTGCAGGGGAGAGCGGGGAGGAACGGAGGGGAGATCTTTCTCTCCCTCTCTCCCGCCCGCTCTCCCCTGCTCCCCGCTGCGACTCACCTGTCAGCCTCAGCGGCACCCGAATCTTCAGGGACGAGCACAGCGATACTCGGATAAAGCACATTACTCGAGCGAGTAGTGCTTTTCCGAGTACGTTCGCTCATCTCTAATGGTTATGTTCTGGGTCCCGGATGTTGTAGGTTAGAGAGTCATGTCCTGGACATTATTGCAGGGGGTTATATGGGTGGATTTATCAAAGCACATGCACCACTTTTCTGGCGTAAAATAGCGGCAAGTTTTGGTACACGTCGTTTTGTAGGTTTTTTTGCACAGAAATGTGCAACCTTTTTCAATTTTACATCACACTCAGCGCTTATCAAGACTGTGGGTGGGGCGGCGTTCAGCTGCCTGACAGGTTTACTGTTAGAATCGGGTGTAAATTATAGGGCAAATATACCCAGCAGATTTCACTTTCAGGCACTTGGACTCGCAGAATATGTGTGCATCTTAATACATTCTGTGCATCTTATTCCAGGGCACTTTAGGACAAGTGTATGTAGAGCATGGCCTAGTAAATCTAAGCCTATGGGACCTTTCTCACGGAACGGAATTGTCCACAGGACGCAGCGCAGTTGCAGATTTTATCAACTTGTGCGAATTTTTAACCGCAGAATGCTTTTTGAGGGATTTCTTGCATTTTATTCCGCAGACTTTAATTGTGGATTTACATCTCCTGTATGTTAGAAATCCGCAACAACAATTTCACAAGACGTTCTTTATTCCTCAGCAGAAAACTTTTATGCTGCAGATTTTAATCTTGCGGTTCTCAAGTATAGATGTGCGGATTTTAACACGTGCAGAATTCAAGCCCCATAGGAATAACGTGGTGGCACAGAAATCTCCGGCGTCCTAATTCTGTCTCGTGTGAAAGGTCCCTACTAGAGATGAGCGAGCATTGCTCTTCTCGAATAACTGCTTACTGGTCCGAGCAGATTCTGGGGGGGTTTTGGGGGGGGGGGGGTAGTTACTCGAGAAGAGCGATGCTTGTTCGAGTAACTGCCTTAACCGAGTGTGCTCGCTCATCTCTAGTCCCTATGTGTTCTAAACTGAGTATGTGCTATATATACTGGCATCTGTTAAAAGAAATGGTGCAATTTCCTGTCTCGTAACGTGGCTGCTTCTCCAGACATTTACCCTCTTTCCCTGCAGTAAGACATGTATGACGAGCTGCTGACTTCTTCCTTCTCATCTCCTATTACATTACTGGGGGACTAGAAGGGGGCTTTATTTTGTGGTGGTCTCAGTGGAGGAGAGGAGTGATTACCTGGTGAGGGCACTAGACCATTGGACCGTCATCACACATAGCAGAAATGCTGTGGGATTTCCACTGAAGTCATCGCTGCGGAAATTCCTCAGCATTTACAGTACAAGCGATGTGGAGATTTCACAATTCCGCTTCACATGGTGTGGAATTTTTTTGCAATGAATCTGTAGCATTTTTGAAAACCGCTATGGATTCTATATCATCTAAAGGATGTCTATTTATCCTACAGATTTCAACCCTTGACATACAAGGGTTAAAACACACAGCACTTCCACAATTTAATCCACGTCCAAATACGTATCATTTGCTGGGAGAAGTCTTCATAGCGATCTGGCTTTGGCCACTGCGTAATTGCTGCAGGTGTGCCATCACGGAATGCCTTCTGTGATTATGCTTGATGTGAAGGTGGCTTTACTCTGTAGGGGGCACTGAGAGCAGTATTAGGGGTAGTGGCTGAATGAGCAAACTGTGCTGGGAGAAGTCTTCATAGCGGTCTGGGTCAGATGAACAATTAGGCCAAATAAGTATCATTTGGGTGTGGCTTTGGCCACTGTGTAATTGCTGCAAGTGTGCCGTTGCAGAATTCCTTCTGTGATTAGGCTTGGTGTGAAGGCGGCTTTACTCTGTAGGGGGCACTGAGAGCAGCATTATGGGTAGTGGCTGAATGAGCAAACTGTGCTGGAAGACGTCTTCATAGCGGTCTGGGTAAGATTAACAATGAAGCCGGTTTGGATCGTTGTGGTCAAGAGATTGCTTGCAATGGAGCAGGTTGCACTAAAGGAAGACAGAGTAAAAGGCGAGCAGCTGCATCTGGAGGAATGGAGCCTCAGTGTCAGGTAACCCCAGGAGAGTTTAGCAACAGGTGAGCGCTATAGTGTGTGAAGTTAGGTAAGCGTAAAGGTCCCTTTATAGGAGCCGACTGATAGTCGTCCCAGCCATAATCTATGTTTTCTAGCAGGAGCAAGAATCGCTCAGTGAATGGAGGCAGAGCACGCCAAAATCATCTGTGGCCCGCCCTCCTCCATTCATAGTAAACAGGCAGTCGTTCATAGATAGCCGATCGTCATTTGACTTTTATGGCTGCAGAAACTGAACGACTAACAAATTATCATTTGTCATTCAGTCACTGCCGGCGTTTACACTGAACGCTATCGCTCAGATTCCTTCTATCCGGCGAAAATCTGAACATGATCGGGCCATGTAAAAAGGTACTTACACACCATTTAGACCTGCCGTTTTCTCGTTTAAATGAGCGACCGATATCTGAGTTGGCTCGTTTATACGGACTGATATAGCGTCGGCTCGTTCAAACGAGAATCGTTCAGTCGTTCACATTCGATGTATAAGTGGCGGAGGATGACTGAATGAGCGCCGATTAACCTGAACAGTTAGGGTTCATGTCCACCAGTAGGTCATATTTCGCATGCAAAAGTCTGCAGTGGATATCCATGCCCACAACCGAGGACCCTGCTTACCCGTTTGGTTCTTCTTTTTTCTGTACTGCGGATGTGTGCGGAAGTGCCGGCCGGCGCTCATGCACAGTAGAGTTTGTTTTTTTTGCAAACTCCTACTATACCATGGAATCCACTAACATTGCGGATGGGACGTGGATCGGTTGGCTTCCACTGACTTCAATGGAAGCCGTCCATGCGGAAACCGCACTGAAATGGAGCATGCTGCGATTTGATTTCCGCACCCAAAGGTCCGCAAATCAAATCTGTATGCTTTAACATGACTCTACTGCACATGTGCTCCGTGCGGATTCCGCAATTCACATCTGCCCGTGAACATTGGGCCTTAGTGAACCAGCCAATGATGATTTTTATGCTGCAAGCAAAAAACAATGACCAAAAAGCGAACAATTTATCACTCGCCGTCTGATCATTGGCTGCTTTTAGACTGAACGATTAGCGTTCATTTTCGCTCGTTTGAATTATGCTTTGAACAATTTTTGCGTGTAAAAGAGCCTCAGACTTTGCTTTGGTTTGAGGCATTGAAAACTTTCGGGAGGGACGACCCACTCAAAAGACCTCTGCAGGGAGCCCACCAAAGTGTTAAACTCGCTCCAGTGCTTATCCCCAAAAATCACAGCAAAGCTCTGCATTTAACTACCATTCTCAAAACTCCCCACCAATACCGCTACACTACTGCAAGATGTGACTTCAGTTTTATCTAATATGCTGCAACTCAGGGAAACCCATGAAGGACAGTCATCACTGGCTCCAGCCGGGACTGCAGACCTAGATGACTCACGACTGCAGAATGCGCCTACGTCTAGGGGTGGCTGACAACAAGGAACAATGGATTGTATTCACCTGTCCTACAGTCAAGATTTCCCCTAGCATGAAATGGCTGATAACAGGGAGCAGTAGACTGTATTCATAAGTCCTACAGTCAGTCTGTTCCAGGCCTGTAATGGCTGATAACAGAAAACAATAGATTTTACAGTATTTCCTTGTACTCCAGTGAGTCTCTCAATAGCCTGTGATAGCTGATAACAGGGAGTAAACATTTACATGGAGTGATGATCACCAAAAATCGCTAAAAGGCGTTGGTTTTTTTTTGAGCGATAATCGTTGTGTCTAGCCCCTGGGGCTATTCACTGCATTCAGCTAAGGTTTCATTTACATGCTAATAAGCTATTAAGTAGCTGAGTAGCTACTCAATAGTTTATGCAAAATGCTCCCTCAAAGCTGTCACTCAGGGCGCCTTCAGACGACCGTATATCGATATACGGCGTCCCTCTCTGCAGGGGGCAGTGCACTGAGCTCCCGCCCCCTCTCCGCCCATCGTCACTATTTGCAATAGGAGAGGGCGTGACGGAGCTAAGTTCCGGAACTTAGCTCCACCCCCTCCCATTGCAAATAGTGGCGAGGGGACGGGAGCTCAGTGCACTGCTCCTGGCTCTTCCAGCCTCCTGCCCCTGCAGAGAGGGACGACGTATATTGGCACCCGGCCCGATATATGGTCGTCTGAAGACGCCCTTAACTGTCATTTGAGCGTTCATCGCTCCATGTAAATGGGCCTTAAGGCCCCCCCTCACATGAGCGTATGCATATTTGCATGCGAATGAGGGTAGCGTTTTTGCAAAACGAACAATGCTTTTTTTCCCATGCGCTTTGGCGTATTTTACCTTACTTTTTGCACATGCAATGCATGTTCATTTGCACACGGCAAGCAAAGATGCACCGATTGAAATGGCTAATTAGTCGTAAGAGCTATAGATGTGTTCTATTATCAGTGGAATTACACAGTGTTTCACGCATCTCCTTGCACATTGCACTCACATTTGCGCCCCCCCCTTATTGACTACTATGACCTCTGGTGCGCAAATGAACAGAAAAAATAGAGCATGTTGTATTGTTTTGCATGACTGATTTTAATGGGTTACTTCATATTTCCAAGTTTTGCAAAAGCGTTCTATACTATGCGTATGACACTGGCGCAGTTAGCTGCGTGCAAGCGACGTGCTGTGTGTATACAATCCCCATACCCTTTCTTGGTGTGTACGCCCGTGTAATACGTGCCAAGATAGAACATGCTGCAATTTTTTATTTGGCGCGCATATTCCTCGGACGCAGTGTGAAAGGCACAATTAAAGTCTATGGGAGTGTATTACGCGTGCAAAAACGGTGCGCATGAGCGTATGGTCACGTGAGAGCGGCCTGAGGATACGTTTACCCCAAATCATTTATCTTTTAAATGGGCAAACTGTGTCCAAGTCGCTCGTGCCGCCTGTTTGTACGGCAGATACATCGTTGGCGCGTTCACACGAAAAAACTGTTCAGTTGTTTACATTCGCTGTATAAGTGACGGAGGACGACGGAATAATCGATATTTAACCCCTTTGTAACCGCCGATACGCCTTTTGGCGTCCTATATTGACGGCTTATGTATGAAGAGAAATTGCGCAGTGTTTCTTACAGCCGTTACTCGGCGGCAACAACCCTGATAATCCGCGCGGCTCATGGGGGCTGTGGGGACTAAAAAAAAAAGTAGAAACAAGAACAATAAAGTTTTACTAATTATTTAAAAAAAAAAGGAATAAAAGTAAAAAAAAACTTTTCTCATAATTATAATAAAAGAATCTAAATCATAAACCAAAAATACATCAAAAATTCATATTTGGTATCGCTGCATCTGTAAATGTCCAATCTAGCAAAGTAACACATTATTTACCCCGCACAGTGAACGTCGTCCGAAAAAAAAAAAAAAAAAGAAAGAACGGCAGAAATACGCTTTTTTGGTCACAAGAAAAAAATGCTATAAAAAGCAATCAAAAAGTGGTATGTATTCCAAAATGGTACCAACGCAAACTACAGGTCATCCCGCAACTATGTGGATGGAAAAATAAAGTTATTGCGCACAGAATATGGCGGCAGAAAATAATTTTAAAAAATGTAATGTCTTTGAAAAAAAATAAATGTAGTACAGCAACAAAAAAAAAACCATATGTTGGGTATCGTAGTAATCGCAGTGACCCATAGAATAAAGTTATCATGTCATTTTTTTTGGAGTTTGTGCGCTGTAGAAACAAGACGCACTTAAGGATGGCGGAATTTCAGGGTTTTTTATTTTTATTTTACTCCACTTAGAATTTTTTAAAAGTTTTTCTGTACATTATATGATACATTAAATTGTATTATTGAAAACTACAACTTGTCCTGCAAAAATCAAGCCCTCATGCAGCTACATCGATGAACAAATAAAGGAGTTACAATTTTTTTAAGATGGGGGAGAAAAAAAAACACGAAAAAAAGCTTGGTCCCTAAAGGGTTAAACCGAAGGATAAGGGAATGCAGATTTTTCTCTGCATAATGTGAACGACAAACAAAAAATGAACGGTTTATCGTTCGTCGTTCGATCGCTGGCTACGTTTACGCTGAACGATTATCGTTCAATTTTGCTCGTTTGAACGATTTCTTTTTAACGATAATTGCTCTGTGTAAAATGGCCTTAATATAACATACAGTCATACTGTAACGGGGGAGCATCCCGGTCATGTGATGTGCGGGGTGCCGGAGATGCTTATCTCCAGTCCTGTACTCAGTGCTTCCTGTTCCCTTTCTGTCAGTTGTGAAATCTGTAGAAAAGGGATGAAAATATCTGCTGACGGCAGAGAAGAGACCGCTGGCATCCCGCCCTGCTGATTGCACAATGCAGTGGGGTGAGGGGCCGTTTCCTGTGAATGGAAAGATCTTCCTTCACTAAGTGGCACCTAACCTTTATATATAGAATTATATCCCTCTAGCTGCCCAAACACATCACAGCTGATCCCACAGATCTTCATGTCTGTTCCAATGAAACCTGGAGACGAAGGAGTCTGGGGGGGCGGGACCGCGGAGGAGTCTGGGGGGGCGGGACCGTGGAGGAGTCTGGGGGGGCGGGACCGCGGAGGAGTCTGGGGGGGCGGGACCACGGAAGAGTCTGGGGGGGCGGGACCACGGAAGAGTCTGGGGGGGCGGGACCGCAGAGGAGTCTGGGGGGGCGGGACCGCAGAGGAGTCTGGGGGGGCGGGACCGCAGAGGAGTCTGGGGGGGCGGGACCGCAGAGGAGTCTGGGGGGGCGGGACCGCAGAGGAGTCTGGGGGGGCGGGACCGCAGAGGAGTCTGGGGGGGCGGGACCGCAGAGGAGTCTGGGGGGGCGGGACCGCAGAGGAGTCTGGGGGGGGGGGGCGGGACCGCAGAGGAGTCTGGGGGAGCGGGACCGCAGAGGAGTCTGGGGGGGCGGGACCGCAGAGGAGTCTGGGGGGGGGGGCGGGACCGCAGAGGAGTCTGGGGGGGGGGGCGGGACCGCAGAGGAGTCTGGGGGGAGCGGGACCGCAGAGGAGTCTGGGGGGCGGGACCGCAGAGGAGTCTGGGGGGGCGGGACCGCAGAGGAGTCTGGAGGGGCGGGACCGCAGAGGAGTCTGGAGGGGCGGGACCGCAGAGGAGTCTGGAGGGGCGGGACCGCAGAGGAGTCTGGGGGGGCGGGACCGCAGAGGAGTCTGGGGGGGCGGGACCGCAGAGGAGTCTGGGGGGGCGGGACCGCAGAGGAGTCTGGGGGGGCTGGACCGCAGAGGAGTCTGGAGGGGCGGGACCGCAGAGAAGTCTGGAGGGGCGGGACCGCAGAGAAGTCTGGAGGGGCGGGACCGCAGAGGAGTCTGGGGGGGCGGGACCGCAGAGGAGTCTGGGGGGGCGGGACCGCAGAGGAGTCTGGGGGGGCGGGACCGCAGAGGAGTCTGGGGGGGCGGGACCGCAGAGGAGTCTGGGGGGGCGGGACCGCAGAGGAGTCTGGGGGGGCGGGACCGCAGAGGAGTCTGGAGGGGCGGGACCGCAGAGGAGTCTGGAGGGGCGGGACCGCAGAGGAGTCTGGAGGGGCGGGACCGCAGAGGAGTCTGGAGGGGCGGGACCGCAGAGGAGTCTGGAGGGGCGGGACCGCAGAAGAGTCTGGAGGGGCGGGACCGCAGAAGAGTCTGGAGGGGCGGGACCGCAGAAGAGTCTGGAGGGGCGGGACCGCAGAAGAGTCTGGAGGGGCGGGACCGCAGAAGAGTCTGGAGGGGCGGGACCGCAGAGGAGTCTGGAGGGGCGGGACCGCAGAGGAGTCTGGAGGGGAGGGACCGCAGAAGAGTCTGGAGGGTGGGACCACAGAGGAGTGGGGGTGTCGGATCATGTTATGTTTTTTATGACATGCTGTAGATTATGTGCGTTTATTTCTTTTATATACTGCTGACACAATGCGGTACGGATTGACAATCTGAATTCACTTTCCAGACACGTACTAAGGTCAATATGATAGGAAGTAAATTAACCTTGGAGCATGAGAGGAAACTGGAGCACCTTGCGGAATCATAGAATGGTAGAGTTGGAGGAGACCTCCAGGGTCATTGGGTCCAACCACCTGCTCAGTGCAGGATCACTTAGGCTGCATGCCCACGGGCAATATGTCACTGCGTTATTTCCGGTGATAATACGGGTAACGCGGTGAACGCTTTCCATAGGCTAACTATGGAAAGCGCAGCCTGATGTCCACGAGCAGAGAATCATAGCGATTCTCCGCTGCAATTTGCCGCGATTCTCTGCGGTGAGCCTATCTATGAGACAGGCTCACCACAGAGACTTGTCAGTGCTCTCCCCTCCTCCCCTGCAGCGGAATAGCACTAGCGATATTCCGTCATGGCCGTGGACAGGCAGCCTGAATCATCCCAGGCAGATATTTGTCCAGCCTTTGTTTAAAGACTCGCCACCTCCCATGGTAACCTGTACCACTCATTGATCACCCTCTCTGTCTAATATCTAATCTGTGTCTCCTCCCTTTCAGTTTCATCCCATTGCTACTAGTCTTTCCTTGTGCAGATGAGAATAGGGCTGATCCCTCTACACTGTGACAGCCCTTCAGATATCTGTAGACCGCTATTAAGTCTCCTCAGCCTTCTTTTTTTGCAAGCTAAACATTCCCAGATCCTTTAACCGTTCCTCATCGGACATAATTTGCAGACCGCTCACCATCTTGGTAACTCTGCTCTGAACTCGCTATAGTTTGTCTATGTCTTTTTTTTGAATTGGGGTGCCCAGAAGTTAACACAGTATTCCAGATCAGGTCTGACCAAGGAAGGGTAGTGGGGCAAAATTACCTCACGTGATCTAGACTCTATGCTTCTCACATGTCTTTTTCACATGTGCTGCTTAGCCCAATTCCTCCCATTCTGTATGTGCTTTTTTCATTTTTCTTGCCCAGATGTAGAACTTTGCATTTCTTCCTGTTAAACCATTCTGTTAGTCACCGCCAACTGTTCACGCTTCTCTAGATCTTTTTGAATCCTCTCTCTTCTCTAGTGTTGAACAACACTGGACCTAGGACATTCTTCCACTTGTATGTGCAGCTATTTATGACCACTCTTTGAGTACGATCACTTAGCCAGTTGTGAATCCACATAAACAGTTGCCTTGTCAATCCATATTTCATCATTTTTCAATAAGTATTGTATGAGATACTTTGTCAAATGCTTTACTAGAGTCAAGATATACTATATCCACCACATTTTCCTGATCAACCCAGTCAGTGATTCTGTCATAGAAGGAAATTAGATTAGTCTGGCATGACTTGTTTGTTACACACCCATGTCAGCTGGCTCTGGTTAAGTACTCCATTCTCATTCAAGCAGTTGCATACATGCTGTCTAATAATTTATTCAAAGATCCTTCCCAGTATAGAAGTCAGGCTCACAGGCCTGTAGTTTCCTGGATCCACCTTTTTTCCTTTTTTGAAGATAACAACAACATTTGCTCTTCTCCAATCTTCTGGGACTTCAACTGTTCTCCAGGAAACTGATGCAAACACAGGGAATACATAGAAACCCCATGCAGATTATGTTTTTGGTTAAATTAAAATCCAGGACACCCAGTTCTGCACAACAACAATGTTATCCACAGTGCTGTGTCTTATGAGTTGTATGGTATAAAGTTTACATGTGGAACTTTCCAGTCTCTTTTGGGCACTAGAACCTCTAATCTCTCCACAGAGCCAGTCTGGGCATCATGCAATATTGGGGTTTTCGTTTGCTTGGAGTGTTCTGGGGTTCACCGAATCTCAACTATTGGCAAAGTGAAATCTACACAACTGGACTACATGGAGCATGACCTGATACAGGTGGGAAGTACTGAATTAGGCAGCTACATAATATCCTAGATGTCTCCAATTTACCGTCATTTCAAATTTTTTATAGAGTCCTCTATATTCCACACTGCTCTATAATATACTAAGCTTGTCTCCTATACCCTCATGTCATACAGTATACACTCCTATATATCTCACAGTCCTCTTGTTAAATACTGGACAACTTCCTTATATCTTCATGTCATACTCCCTATAGTCCCACATATTTCACAGCATTCAGTTGCATACTGGACATTTCACCTATACTCTTATGTCATAAATAATACAGTCCTATATATTCAATAGCACTATGATATATATTGGATTAATACCCTTTAGCCTCATGTCACACCCTATGCAGATCTACTGTATATATCCCATACTGCTCTGTTGTTTACTGTGCAGTGTCTGAGGAGCAGTCCCACAGCCAAGGAGACAGGTAGATAAGGCCTTGTCACAGGGTTCTACCATCTCCTCCCCTAAGGGTAGCATGGGATCCGACCATGTTGCTACTGGGCAAGTTTCACAGGAGAAACCTAATCCGCGGTTTACCTTAGAGTCTTTACTCACTCGTGACGCCACCGTTCTGTCCTCTGCTGTGAATCCAGACGTTAAGAATAAATAGTCCACACACAGGGATAAGTTTCTGGTCGGTAGAGCTCGTTTACTTGAATAAATGATGAACAGTTCACAAACTTTGCATCAGCCAGCAGGACAGCGGTGTAATCAGAATGGTGGTGTGACAGCTTTCTACTGGTATACACTCACGTTTAGAAGTCACACTAAGCGCTGCCTGGTGGTTCCTCTCACTTTCTTTCTCTCTCTCTCTGTTCTCCATTTTAGCACGAAAGTGGCCTGGAGGTTCAGCTTCCTGGGTAGATATTAGGCCATCGCTCAGCCTCTTCCATCTTGGGGATCCTTGTAGGACGAGGCACAGTTTCTCCTACTCCTACTCACTAAAAGGCTCTCTCTCTCTTGCAAGAAGACTCATCTACTGCAACTAACTTGCAGACTCTCTCCCAGGATCCAAGACTGTCTGCTCATGCACCTCACCTTGCAAACACATACATAGCATGATCACATGACACACAACAAGATACATTTTTCAGACCTAACACAGACACTATCCAATTCAGTGCTGCAGAGGTGCAATACACATCACAAATGCATACACATTGAGGACACTGGCAATACAAAAGCATGAGACAAACACATTTAACACTTATGGAGTGGTTCTGTTAACTCTGGGCCACTACAACTGGCCAACTCCCCTATACTTTTATCTCATTCCCTGTACAGTCCTAGATATTCCACACTGCTCTGATTTCTACTGGATAGTTCCCTTATATCTTCATTTCATACCCTATATAGTCCTGTATATTCCACACACAAGTTATATACTGGATTGCTCCAACATACCCTCATATCAATAACCTATACACCGCTATATATTTCACATTGCTCTGTTATGTACTGGTCCATTTCTCTATACTCTCATGTCATACCCTTATAGGCACCCTAGTTCTCAGGAAGCTCAGCTGCAGGCACTGACCCCGTTACTGGAGCATAAAAGACTACAGCTCCAGGGAATCAGTGTCTGACAAGCTGAGGAGAGAGCAACATCCTGCTGTGTGGACCTGAGCACCCTGCGTGGTGCACCTTTTCGTTTATTACGTTGAAATGGACTTTTTCTGTTTGTCTTCTGAAATAAACTGAAGTAAGTTTATCAACTGTCTAGTCCAGAGTGTCTGTGCCGCCCCACCCCCTGAAGGACTGTCTCTCACCCTGTACAGATCTATATATTCCATACTGTTCCATAATAGATTGAGCTTCTCCCCTGTGCTCTCATGTCACACCCTTTGCAGTCCTGTATATTCCATATTGCTTTATTACATATTGGACTTCCACTATACCCTCAACTCATACTTTATACACTTCAATATATTCCACATTGCTTTGCTATAAACTGGACCTCTCTCATATCTTCATGTCATACACCTATAGAGTCCTAGATATTCCAGTCTGCTCCTTTATATACTGTACCATTCCCATATACGCTGTTGTGATACCCTGTACGCCTCCTATGTATTCTGCAGCACTTTATTAATATTGGACCGCTCACTTACTGTATATCTTAATGTCATACTGTGTATAATCCTGTACATTCCACACTGTTCAGTTATATAATGGATCTCTCTATATTCTAGACTGTTCTATAATGTAATGGACTGCTCTACTATATCCTTATGAAATGCCTTATGTCATCCTGTATATTTCAAGTTGTTCCATTATACCTGAACCGCTCCCTTACATGTAATATTGTTTTGCCAATTTTGTCGCCTTCAGTTCATGCAGCGTCATGGGAATAAGAAAGCCAAGGAAGACTATGAAGCTTTTGTGCCTCCGTTTTATTACAAACCGACTGAAAAGGACTGCAAGTACGTACGGGGGCTTTGTGTTATGTGTGCGGGTGCAGCAGACTTCAGAATCGTATATTTACTCTGATAATGCAGGGTTATTTCAAATCGGGAAGATCATTTGTAACACTTATAACTCCCGTTTAATCCCTTAATGACGCGGCCCTTTTTTTGTTTTTCATTTTTTTCTTCCCCACTTTTAAAGAATCGTAACTTCTTTATTTATTTATTGATCTAATTGCATGAGGGCTTGTTTTTTGCGGGACGAGTTGTATTTTTCAGTGGTACTACTGTATTTAATGTACTGAAAAACTATTTAAAAATTTAAGGGTAAAATAGAAAAAAAATGCAATTCCGCCATCTTTAGGGTGCCTTGTTTCTAAGGTGTGTATATACTGTAGCAAAAATGACGTATGTTTTTTTTTATTCAGTGGGGGTCAGTACGATTAGTACAATACCAAATTTACATAGTTTATTTTTTATTTTTTTTGCTGTACTACTTTAAAAAATATCCTTGGAAAAAGATAAAATGTTTTCTGACAGCCAGAACCTTTTTAATTTGTTTCATTAACCTTGTAATGTGAGGACTCCTCCTTTTTTGTAGACATCCTGTAGATTCTATTGGTGCCATTTTGGAGTAGATATGACATTTTGTTGCATTTTTTCTTAAAGATGGGATGACCAAAAAAGGGCAATTCTGATGTTGTGGATTTTTTCTTTTCCGATGCCCTTCACTGTGCTGGGTAAATAATGCGTTACTTTAATAGATCGGACTTTTATGTACGCAGCGATACCAAATATGTTTTCAGGGATTTTTTTATTTAGATTTTTTTATAATAAATAAGGCAAAAGGGTTTTTAAAAAAACTTTTACTTTTTATTTTTTAAATAATTAATAAAACTTTTTTTAACTAATTTTTATATATTTTTTTTTATTATTTTTTTTTTTTTAGTCCTCATAGTGGACATAAACTTGCGATTGGTCCTGGCACCCATATTGTATCCATATTGTATGAAGCTGGATCAGCTCCAGATTCCCCTCCATACAAACCCTGAACCTGTATGTCATAGCGTATTAAGGGGTTAATGGCACAACATTTGATATCAGTGGAAACAGAAACTCAAAATGTTTTGTTGCACATCAAAAATGTTTTCCACATCAGAGGTGATCAACGTGAGCCCCTTTGTCACTCAATACACATGGAGCCTGCAGTCAAGTTCCTGCCATACATGTCATAGGGTATCATGACTGACTGATGCGATGGCTTCTGGGATGTGAACTCACAGATCATGGTGGGTTGTTAAGGGGGGCATGAGGACTCTTAACACCCCCCAGCAGGGTTACCACCCGGCTCGGAATTCACATATTACAGGCCGGTATTTTTGAATACCATCCCCAACCGCCCATCTGACACCGAGGCTGGTATTCTCAGTGATTCCAAACCGGGGTGCTGCAACTCCCCACGGGTAATCACACTAGGGGTTCTAATACTCACCTACCACTGGCGTTCCGGTGCGCTTGCGGGTCCCCGTCGCTCCTGCAGGCTGCCACAATGTCCTCCATGCCGACAGAGCACTTCTTTCTGGAAGTGGGGCTTGAATTCCCTTGCCTCCAGCAAAGATAATGCTTCGATTGGCTAGCCAGTGCCGGAGCACCGGCGGTAGGTGAGTATTGGTGTTTGTCTTTTTTTTTAGGTGTAGTCTAGTTAGGGGTTATTTTTGTGTAAATTTTTCCAGAATTTTGGGTGAAAAGTAGGGGGTGCGTCTTACCGTATATGGGTTGGGGGGAACTATTACTACTGAGGGGGTTACTACTATTGCTGATGGGGGGGGGGGGGGGGGGTTACTACTATTGCTGAGGGGGGGGGGGTTAATAGTGCTGAGGGGGGGTTAATAGTGCTGAGGGAGGGTTAATAGTGCTGAGGGAGGTTACTAATATTATTGTGGGGTTAATATTACTGTGGGGGTCGCTATTTCTACTGGGGGCCACTGTGTCAAGTGATACAGCAGCCAGCGAGGCTGCGATAACTAGAGTCCACTGGGTACCCGGAGGTCATATAATATGCTGTGATAAGCCATGCCCCTTTTTAAACCATGGTCGGTATTTTTTCGTGAGAAAGGTGGCAACCCTACCCCCTAGAGACAAACATCACATGTCACAAGGTCCGGGGACCATGGAAAATAAGGAAAACGTTAACTGTCCAATTCTCTGCTCGCTCTCTTGGTGGATATCTGAGGCCTTCATGTGTTACTTTCCCTGACGCGCTTCGCTGTTTCCATGCTTACTTGTGGACGGTCGGATGATTTTCACCCGCAGATGCAATCTTTTCCTTAAAACTGGAGCACCACTTATGAATTGTGCGCCCGCTGGGCGGATCTTCACCAAACCTTGTTCGGAAATGACATTGCACACTCATAACAGGTCGGTTGTTGCCCATAGCAACCAATCAGAGCGCAGCTTTTTTTATACCACGGTAGCTTGAGAAATGAGAGCTGCGCTGTGATTGGTTGCTATGGGCAACAAGGACGTCTTATGGTAGACGGTTCTGCTAAATGAAAAATTTTTTTAGTTTCTGTTTCCATTGCTGTCAGATTTCTGTATCTGAGTGTCATCAAACGTGAATTATGAGGGGTTCAGAACGTTCGTAGTGACCCGTCACACCCCATATTAGCCTCCTTTTCCTGCTCATCGGACAGAATGGTGATGCTAGTGACGCTTGAGTATGACTGCTGCGCCGTTGTTGTCTTCTCCGTTAGGGTACTGCGGGAACAATGGATCCGGGCGAAGTACGAGCGGCAAGAGTTCCGATCAGATAAGACCTCTGTGTATGCAGTTGGTAAGAGCTACTGATTATTGTAGAAGAGGGTCCACAGAGCCGGACGTCAGGAGTACGTCACCACACATCCATAAGGTGGCCTCCATTTTGTTTCTGACAGACTATAAAGAAGGCTTCCTGTGGAAGAAAGGACGAGACAACGGGCAATATTTAAAGAGACTGTTCATATTCTCTGAGAGTGAGGGGCTGCTGAAGTATTACACTAAAGACAAAGTGAGTGTGACGCTGGCGCCGCTTATTCCCAGACTGGTCATCTGTAGTCTGCTTCTGCTGTCATACATTCTGGAGATCAGTGGTGCCTGCCAGAATGGACTAGATACCCTGCTGCAGGTGCTTTGACTGGACATCATGCCTAAGGGAAATTTCACACAAGTAGATGCACAATTGCGCAACGTATATGCGCCATGAACGAGTCATTTTTTTATTTTTTGCATGTGTGTTTGTATTTTACTGACCTTTTTTTTCGCGTGGGACACAACCACGACCCGAATTAAATGGCTATTTGGCTTAATGAGTGCTAGATGTGCGCTTTATCCCGCGGAATTGCGCAGTGTAGACTTTTATGGGGACCATGTACACAAAAGTAGAGCTCGCTGTGTTTATTTCGTGTGTGTGAAATGCGTGCGCCAAAAAAAAAGGAATTGTTAATGAACCCATTGAAATCAATGGGTTCTATTCTCTGCATATTGCGCACGCAAATACACCCGTGTGAAGCCGCTCTACAACTTAAGGCCATAAAAATCATCGTTGGCTCGTTCACTTTTTATTCGGTTAAGCGTTCAGTCATCCTCCGTGACTTATACAGCAAATGTGAATGATTCTCGTGTGAGCGCGCCAATGATGTATCTGCTGTATAAACCGGCCGCGCGAGCGACCCTGACATCATTTGCTCGTTCAAACGATAGTCGTTTGGTGTAACCGGACCCTTACCCCACCTCAGGTCTGTACGCTGCATTCTGGGAAACATGCAGAATTTTAGGGGCATCAACTTATTGTTTTTCTCTTCCTCAGCGTTTTGGACCTAAGGGGGTGATTCCTATTCATAGCCTGAATGCTATATTCCAGTGCGAGAAAATGAAACGCGAGCATGGGCTGGAGATCACGTGTGTGCAGGACGGGCGGACAAGGAGTATATATGTATACCATGAGGATGGGGCGGTGAGTGCCATTGGATACGGAGCCATAGGGGCCCTTCTCCTGGTGAGTTCATGCCTTTCACTAATGCCTGTCTTGTGATGGCAGGAAATTGTCACCTGGTATAACGTCCTTCGCTCGGCGCGGTTTAACTACCTAAAGAAGACATTTCCCGACTCTCCGGAAGTGGAAGTAAGAAGAGGGCAGATAGGCGGTGATCATGTGATACGACGTGTTAGAGTTGATGTTTTACACTTGAGGCGTTCACTGTGTTCAGGATTACCCATTGTGCAGTGATGATGTTCTGTTCTTATAACTGTGGGGGGCGCTCTGTCATCCATCTTTGTTTCTCTGCTGCCCTGATGCTGACAAAGGTGTCACGTGGGATCCCAGGTGTCTTAGTATACTTGAAGGGAGGGATTGCTTACTGAAATGTCCCTTATTAATGATTTTTACAATTTTTGATATATTAGAGTTAGGCCTCCTTCACACAATTGCGCACCCTTTAGCACAACTTTTAGCGCTATGCATGGGGCTTTTTTACACACACGTTGACGTACAGTATTTCATTACACCTTTTCTGCCTGCAGGACATGTTTTTTTGCGCTCAGGACACAAACTGATTGAAACGGCTAATTAGTCTGAGTTCCAGATGTGTTCTTTTTCCATGGAATTACACAGTGTATCACGCATCTCCTTGCGTATTGCGCACGCTTAAGCGCACTAGCGTTGACTTACACAGGGACCTTTGGTGTGGAAGATAGAATATGTTCTATCTTTCTGTGTATTCTATCTTTTTTTTTGCACGACCGAAATGCGCATGAAAAAATACGGGAATGTGAGTAAAGCCATTGATATCAATTGGTTCTATTCACTACGTATTTACATGCGCAAATTTTGCGTGCACAAATAAAATGGGCTCGTGTGAAGGGGGTCTTCGGGTGGTTTTACAAGGGACAACTATCAACTGAAAAACCACTCAAAAGAGCAATTTTCAGCGATGGTTGCCCCTTGTAAACAGGGTGCTGAGCAAGAAGTCTCTCAGTAGTCGCTTCGCTTCTGCTCACTAAAACAAAAGCGACTAGTGAGTAACTTCTCGCTCAGTGTGAACAGGCAGTTCTTCATCTATGAACTGCCTGTTCACAGTGAATGGAGCCGGTCAGGCAGAAGAGATCTGCAGCGCACTCCGTCTCCACTCACTAAACGACTATCCCCGCTGTGTGAAAGTAAAGACCCCATTACACATTATATGGAACATGCCCCCCCCCCCCCCAGTCACTGACAGTCCATGTATTACAGCAGCCATTACTGTCATGTGACACTGCGTTGTGTTTTGTAGTTGATAATGAAGATCACCCGCAGCTACGCCAAATCTGGATATATGCAGAAGACCGGGCCCACGGTGAGTATCTCCTTCCCCATTATAATCTATATTTTATAATATTACTAGCGTACCCGTCGCGCGTTGCTGCGAAGACAGACATACATACATACTTCGTTTTTATATATCTAGATGACGGCAGCAGCGACCACTGAGGTTTTGTAGGCCGCTGCTTCCCCCTTGCAGGCTGAATAAAATAGCCGTTGTGTGGAACATCCAATTTATCCGGCTGCTGTGGCTTCTTGGGAAGATAGCCTAGTACATGTTTGCCCACTTCCAACTCCAATGGAGACTGACTGTAAATGGCTGGCGTGCTCTAGTATTTATGGTTCCAAGCTGTACGTGTCATTGCATACAGTCTGTCTATCTATCTATCTATCTGGGTTATTGCATACAGTCTATCTATCTATCTATCTATCTATGACATCAGGAAATGAGAGAATTTTCCGTACGTAAAATTTGAACGCTAATTCTTTGGCGCTTTGAATTGAATAATCGAGTTGGGACCCATTAACTTTTCCTATTTATGACATAATCAATGCTCGAGCCAAATTTCAAGTTTCTATGACATTGGGAAATGAGAGAATTAAATTCCGTACATAAAATTTGGACGCTAATTCTTTTGCGCTTAGAATTGAATAATCGAGTTGGGATGAGACATAAGGCCTTGCCCATAAGCATTCCCCAACCTCCAAGAACTGAACCTACCTACCTGAATGAGATTTTGTAGGCCGCTGCTTCCCCCTTGCGGGCTGAATAAAATAGCCGTTGGGTGGAACATACAATTTATCCGGCTGCTGTGGCTTCTTAGGAAGATATCCTAGTACTTGTTTACCCACTTCCAACTCCAATGGTAATTGGCTGGCGTGCTCTAGTGGTTCCAAGCTGTACGTGTCATAATAGAGCCTTAATGACCTCACAATGCAGCTTATGAGAACATGTTGGGGCATGTTCGCGCGTTGCTGCGAAGACAGACATACATACATACTACGTTTTTATATATCTAGATGACGGCAGCAGCGACCACTGAGGTTTACCGCTGGGGTATGTCACTCTTATTACTAATGGGGGGAGTGTCACTATTATTACTGCTGTGGGATGTCACTATTATCGCTGGGGTGAAGGTGTCACTATTACCGCTGGGGTATGTGTACATGTGGCAGAAATGGGCAGGGCTCTTTCAGAATAGACCGGGTGCAGATTTTGACTGCTTTTTAGATGCGGAAATGCTGCAGAATTTTCCACAGAAATCTCCGCTGAGGACATTCTGCAGTATTTCCGCGTCCAAAAAGCAGTCAGAATCTGCACCCAGTCTATTCTGAAACAGCCTTGTCCTTTTTAGAACGACGGGGGTAAAATCATACGTTGTGATAAGCCCCGCCCCCTGACGTGTTGGCACTTTGCGATACATAAGTGGGTTTTGGGTTGTAGTTTGGGCACTCGGTCCCTAAAAGGTTCGCCATCACTGGCCTAGTACATGTTTGCCCACTTCCAACTTCAATGGAGACTGACTGTAAATGGCTGGCGTGCTCTAGTATTTATGGTTTCAAGCTGTACGTGTCATTGCATACAGTCTATCTATCTATCTATTTATGTATCAGGGTTATTGCATACAGTCTATCTATCTATCTATCTATCTATCTATCTATGACATCAGGAAATGAGAGAATTAGATTTTGTAGGCCGCTGCTTCCCCCTTGCGGGCTGAATAAAATAGCCGTTGGGTGGAACATACAATTTATCCGGCTGCTGTGGCTTCTTAGGAAGATATCCTAGTACTTGTTTACCCACTTCCAACTCCAATGGTAATTGGCTGGCGTGCTCTAGTGGTTCCAAGCTGTACGTGTCATAATAGAGCCTTAATGACATCACAATGCAGCTTTATAGAACATGTTGGGGCATGTTCAAGGGCGTCCGATGTTGATGACATCAGTGATGACATCACAATAGCAGGTGGCTTACTTATTCGATCTACGTGGGGGGGGGGCGTAACTTTCGACGACGCTCGCGCGCCATTTATCGTAGGATATTTGTACTATGCCTATAATCTTCCCAGGAGTGTACTCAACAACTTCCCAAAGTTTCATGGCGATCGGATGAATGGTGTAGTAGCGCATAAAGGACAAACACGCACGCACGCACGCAGACAGACATACATTCAATTTTATATATATAGACTAGCATACCCGTCGCGCGTTGCTGCGAAGACAGACATACATACATTCGTTTTTATATATCTAGATGACGGCAGCAGCGACCACTGAGGTTTTGTAGGCCGCTGCTTCCCCCTTGCAGGCTGAATAAAATAGCCGTTGTGTGGAACATCCAATTTATCCGGCTGCTGTGGCTTCTTGGGAAGATAGCCTAGTACATGTTTGCCCACTTCCAACTCCAATGGAGACTGACTGTAAATGGCTGGCGTGCTCTAGTATTTATGGTTTCAAGCTGTACGTGTCATTGCATACAGTCTGTCTATCTATCTATCTATCTGGGTTATTGCATACAGTCTATCTATCTATCTATCTATCTATCTATCTATCTATGACATCAGGAAATGAGAGAATTAGATTCCGTACGTAAAATTTGAACGCTAATTCTTTGGCGCTTTGAATTGACTAATCGAGTTGGGACCCATTAACTTTTCCTATTTATGACATAATCAATGCTCGTGCCAAATTTCAAGTTTCTATGACATTGGGAAGTGAGAGAATTAAATTCCGTACATAAAATTTGGACGCTAATTCTTTTGCGCTTAGAATTGAATAATCGAGTTGGGATGAGACATAAGGCCTTGCCCATAAGCATTCCCCAACCTCCAAGAACTGAACCTACCTACCTGAATGAGATTTTGTAGGCCGCTGCTTCCCCCTTGCGGGCTGAATAAAATAGCCGTTGGGTGGAACATACAATTTATCCGGCTGCTGTGGCTTCTTAGGAAGATATCCTAGTACTTGTTTACCCACTTCCAACTCCAATGGTAATTGGCTGGCGTGCTCTAGTGGTTCCAAGCTGTACGTGTCATAATAGAGCCTTAATGACATCACAATGCAGCTTTATAGAACATGTTGGGGCATGTTCAAGGGCGTCCGATGTTGATGACATCAGTGATGACATCACAATAGCAGGTGGCTTACTTATTCGATCTACGTGGGGGGGTGGTAACTTTCGACGACGCTCGCGCGCGCGCCATTTATCGTAGGATAGTTGTACTATGCCTATAATCTTCCCAGGAGTGTACTCAACAACTTCCCAAAGTTTCATGGCGATCGGATGAATGGTGTAGTAGCGCATAAAGGACAGACAGACAGACAGGCAGGCAGGCAGGCAGGCAGGCAGGCAGGCACACAGACATACATTCAATTTTATATATATAGATGTAGCCCGGAGACTACAGATAAGTGTGTGTGTGTGTGTGTGTGTGTGTGGCCTTACCCAACTTTACCCAACTTTAATTAGCATTCAATAAATATGTCTAAAAAAATCAGTACCATATAAAACATGTCTAGACTTCGGCCTCATGTCCACGGCACGCATGGATTTTTCATGTGGATTTCCGCAGTGGATGCACTGCGAGTTATCATTTGTGTTTTTTTTTTTTTTTTTTTTTTTTTTTTTTTATTGCTTGCGCGAGATCGCAGATTGCGTTTTTTTCCCTGCGGATCAGCCGCGATGAAAAAAATCTGCAACCCTTGCAGGCAAAGTTTAAACTTCCACAAAGCGAAAGCTTTAACCACTTCAGGATTAGCTCTTTCTTACAAAATTTTTACAATTCATACAATAAAATTGCCTCTTGGAATTATTAACAAGATCACATCACAGCCAATGTTGGAGCAGTCTGCTGCCAGACACTTTTATGATATATTAACAGGAAATCAGAAGCTGTCGAAAAAATCTCGTATGTTAAACTGGGAGAGGAGTTCTCTATAGAGGAATGGGAAAATCATTTAAATCAGCAGTCCGTTCTACACGAGGCATGACTATTCTAGAATCACAAGTAAAAATACAAATGAGATGGTACTATCCTCCCCAACTAATCGCTAGCAGAATGAGAAGTGGAAATGGTAAATGCTGGAGAGAGTGTGGTCAGAAGGGGTCTTTACTGCACATATTGTGGTCCTGTTCAAAGATAAAGTTTTTGGAACAAAATATATGCTCTGCTTAACTGTGTGTGTGCGCGCCTGTGTGTGTGCGCGCCTGTGTGTGTGCGCGCCTGTGTGTGTGCGCGCCTGTGTGTGTGCGCGCCTGTGTGTGTGCGCGCCTGTGTGTGTGTGCGCGCCTGCCTGTGTGTGTGCGCCTGCCTGTGTGTGCGCGCCTGCCTGTGTGTGCGCGCCTGCCTGTGTGTGCGCGCCTGCCTGTGTGTGCGCGCCTGCCTGTGTGTGCGCGCCTGCCTGTGTGTGCGCGCCTGCGTGTGTGTGCGCGCCTGCGTGTGTGTGCGCGCCTGCCTGTGTGTGTGCGCGCGCCTGTGTGCGCGCGCGCCTGTGTGTGTGCGCGCCTGTGTGCGCGTGCGCGCCTGTGTGTGCGCGCGCCTGTGTGCGCGTGTGCGCGCCTGTGTGTGCGTGTGTGTGTGCGCGCGCGCGCGCCTGTGTGTGTGCGCGCGCGCGCGCGCGCGCCTGTGTGTGTGCGCGCGCGCGCCTGTGTGTGCGCGCGCCTGTGTGTGTGTGCGCGCGCCTGTGTGTGTGTGCGCGCGCCTGTGTGTGTGCGCGCGCCTGTGTGTGTGTGCGCGCGCGCGCGCCTGTGTGTGTGCGCGCGCGCGCGCCTGTGTGTGTGTGCGCGCGCGCGCGCCTGTGTGTGTGCGCGCGCGCGCGCGCCTGTGTGTGTGCGCGCGCGCGCGCCTGTGTGTGCGCGCGCGCGCCTGTGTGTGCGCGCGCGCGCCCGTGTGTGCGCGCGCCTGTGTGTGTGCGCGCGCGCACCCGTGTGTGTGCGTGTGTGTGTGCGCGCGCCCGTGTGTGTGCGTGTGTGTGTGCGTGCGCCCCTGTGTGCGTGCGTGCCTGTGCCTGTGTGTGTGTGTGCCTAAAGATCCCAAAATGGCTATGCTTTTAATAGGCCTAGATAGATGTCCGCCGTCGCACAGATATTTGATAGGTCACTCTCTAATGATGACAAAAACAATTATAGCCAAGCACTGGAAAACGTCTACACCCCTGCAATAAAAGAGTTCAAGAACAGACTAGCCGAACACTATATTTGAAAGATGGTTAGCTTTTCGTACTAACTCATTAAAAAACGTATTTAGAGTCATGGGATGCATGGTTAAAATTTACAGATCATTGATAGTACTACAATTATAACAGTATGGGGGAGCAAGGATGCCTAGTTCTTTTAGGCCTCCTGTAGACGGCAGTGATTTCGCCGGCGGTAAATCGCCGGCGAATCACGCCAGCCAACACTTCCCATAGCATTGCTATGGGAAGCGCCGGCACCTGTCCACGAGCGGAGAATCATTGCGATTCTCCTTCACCGCAGGCAATTCGCAGCATGCTACAAATTGCCCCGATTCTCCGCCGTCAGCCTATCTATTAGATAGGGTTGACCAGCGGAGATTTGGCGGCGGCTCCTGCTCCTGGGTGGCCGCATCGCTCGTAGACAGCCGGCCTTAGTTCTTAAAGTTTTGGTAGTTTTAACTATCATTTTCATGTTTATATTGTTGGAGAAAATGAAGATCAGGTGGATTACCTGGAACACATGGCAACATAATAAAATGTTTAAGTAAGGAATAGCGGTATATAAATCATATGCTGCATATACGTGTTAATTCTACACAAACATTGTATGTTTATATCATTGTACGTTTAAATCTGAATATATGCTATTTAAATATATATACCATCTAAACTTGCTTCCAAACTAATGTTGGAAAAAAAAAAAACACAACCCCACCTCCCAGCCTTTTCCCCACCTTTAAATCCGCAAATAGAGATGAATGGAGCACACCCGCGCGTGATCCGCAGTAAAATGGAGCATGCAGCGATTTATTATCTGCGCCTGACATCCGCAAATCAAATAGATACAAATCCGCAGGTGTTAAATTAAGTGTGGACACCCAATGTTTCCCTATGGGCGGCTTGATTTGCGGATCTCACGCATGGGTGCTATGCGTGGATTCTGCAAATCAAATCTGCCTGTGGACATTGGGCCCTAGGCCTCTCACACAGGCTTTTTTTTTTTTTTTTTTTTTACAGCGTCTAGCAGGCGTTTTTAACACCCATCATAAATGCTGCACTTAAGGCCCTTTAACACACAATGATTATCGCTTAAAATTCGTTCAAATGGCCAAAAGTGAGCAATAATCGTTAGATGTAAACGCGGGCATCGTGCACTATTTGTTCACTTGTCGTTTAGCGCTGGTTTTTAGCCAGCATAATAACCATCATTTGATCACCCAAAATTCATTCCATCTTAATGGAATTTTGAGCGGCTGCATGATGGGTTTTGTTTGCCTTTCATACATTAGTACACGGTTTACTCATTATGTACTCTGCTGGGAGGAGACAATGGATGCCTGTTCGGCAGATAACCCGCATATCACATAAATACACAACCCCAGCTGAGCAAACATCTCATGGAGGAAATGCAGATGATTAAAAGCCATTATCTGTACGAGTAATTTTATTCAAAAATGTCAGCAGTTCATTCAGTCATGTGGTTGTTTTAGCGATAATCGTTGCGTGTAAAAGGCCCTAAAGCCTTTATTCATTTCAATGGGGCTTTTCAAAGAGTGTTTTAGCGCAGCATTTATGATGCGTGCTAAAACAAGCGCTGTATGTTCTATTTTTGGTCTTTGCAGTGCGTTTTTGATGCCCTGCGTCATCCCCTGAAATGAATGGGGTGTGTTAAAAACGACGTTAAAAATGCTGCTTACTTTGCCATCAGGAGGAGGAAAAAAAATTACATCATCGGCCTGTTTTGCCTGCGCTGTTACTGCAAATCTCGCGCGAGTTTCTTGGCCGTGTGAAAGCGGCCTAAAGCCACATTTAGATGGGATGCACTGTTGGGCTAGCCATGCCCGACAGCTCAACCCAGTGATGCTTGCTTCTGTGCTGTTATACAGGAGCGAGTATCTCTGGCATCACTGAGAGCTCTCACCCCCGCCCGCCTCCATTCACTGTAAGCAGACAGTCATTCAGAACTAAATGACTGCTGTTTACACTGAACAGGGCGTCAATCCGTTTTCTGCATGCAATTACATGGGTTGACTATCATTCAAATTCCCAGGAATTTTAAAGGACTCGGACCGATAACCGTGTAAATGGGCCATTAGTCATACAGACTGAAGCCTGCCAAGTCCAAAACTGAATTAAACTATTGAAACAAGGTCCCGCTTAAACCAATACGGCAACTGTGGCCTACTTTGGGGAGGGAGAAGTCCGGTCTTCAATTAGCATCTAGATGCCGGAGTCCCACTTCTCCTCTTCTTATGGGTTCCAGATCTTCCCGCCAGCCGCTGGGTAGCTGACACAGCGCTGTCACCAATCCACCTCATTCTCCAGGCAGATGTTCTGCTGACCATGAAATGGCCTCTCAGCAGAGGTGAATTAAGGACCCTTTTAGACGGAACTATTATCGTGAAAAACAATTGTTCAGTCTAAACGCAGCCGACAATAAACGATAATCGCTTGCTTTTCGTTCGCCGCCAATTTTCTGCAGCATAAAAATCATCATTGGCTCGTTCACTTATCATTCGGGTTTAATACCGATCGTTTCAGTCGTTCTCAGTCACTTATACAGCGAATGAGAACGACTGAAGGATTTCTGTATCTGCCTGTATGAACAGGCTGCACGAGCGACTTTGACATCATTCACTCGTTTGCTCGTTAAAACGATAATCTTTCCTGTAAACGGACCCTTATACAAGCATCCTCTTAATAGAGGGAAAAAACAACCATATTAACCATTTAACGCCCGGATCCCATGTGATATCTGCTCTTAAATGTCCCATTGGTTTTACATTCTTATATCAGTAATACCATGAGGACTGTTCTCTTTTACACCCCAGTTAATACACCTGCCACTATTACTCTGCAGCAGAAAGAACCGTTCAAGAAGCGATGGTTTAACCTGGATGCTGAGGAGAGGAAGCTTCTGTATTACAAGAAACCGCTGGTGAGTTTTCAATGTTTATCACATATTCTGACTGCTGTAGAACAAGAGGCCTGACATCTGTATCACATATTCTAACTGCTCTAGGCCTGACGTCTGTATCACATATCCTGACTGCTCTAGAACTAGAGGCCTGACATCTGTATCACCTATTCTGACTGCTGTAGAACTAGAGGCCTGACATCTGTATCACATATCCTGATTGCTTTAGAACAAGAGACTAGATATCTGTATCACATATTCTGACTGCTCTAGGCCTGACGTCTGTATCGCATATATCCTGACTGCTCTAGAACAAGAGACCAGGTATCTGTGTCACATATTCTGACTGCTGTAGAACAAGAGGGCTGACATCTGTATCACTTATCCTGACTGCTCTAGAACAAGAGACTAGATATCTGTATCACATATTCTGACTGCTGTAGAACAAGAGGCCAGACGTCTGTATCACATATCCTGACTGCTCTAGAACAAGAGACCAGATATCTGTTTCACATATCCTGACTGCTCTAGAACAAGAAGCCTGACATCTGTATAATCCTTTCTGACGAATCTTGAACAAGAGGCCTGACATTTAAAAGGCTATTTAGCTAATGAGGTCTAGATGTGTTCTTTTTCCCATGGTTTTCTGCTGTATTTTGCACATCCTGTTGCCAATTGCGTGCGTATTTGCGCACCCCCCCCCCCCCCAGACTTCTATAGTGCCCTTTTCTACTCAGATGCGCAAAAAATAGAACATGCTCTATTTTGTGCATGTGCAAAGAAAGGAAATGAGGCCAAACCCACTGAAATCAAGTAGTTCTGTTCTCTGTGTATTTTGCACACAAAATCCGTCCGTGTGAAGGAGCCCTCAGGCTCTACTTTTTTTTTTTTGTTTTAATCGTCTTTAGATGTATACAAAGAGCAGGCGACAGTTCTGTGTAAACAGTCACCAACCTGGTGATACCCAAGAATTCATTCACTAGTTAATTTAATGGGTCTGCAATAGGAAAAATAAAGTCCTAAAATTCCCCTTTAAATTTCAGATAGAGGGGGGTGTCACACTGAAACTTTGGGTCCAGAAAAACCTAGCCACCCCTGCATTTATATCCACACTTATATTTGTTATAGGAGTTGGAGAGCATACATGACCCACGTGGCACCACATGGACCCCATTGACTATACTTGGGTCCATTTTTCCTCTGGCACGCTGCTAGAAATTTACCCAACTGAAATGGCACAGCATGTTTCACTATTTCATCCAGGACTCCGTTCCAGATCTGCGTCAGAGGCTTTGTGGCACAGAAGTTAATATGACCTAAAAGAAAAACTGTGTTTGTTGCCTATAGCAGCCAATTACAGTGCAGCTTTCATTTTTCAAAAGCAGATTAAGAAATGAAAGCTGCATTGTGATTGGTTGTTATAGGCAATGGGCACTGGCAAGAGTAAATCGTGCCAGTAGCCTCATGCCAATGACTAACAGCTCATGATTCTTCCCTTCATGCTGATGCTAAGAGTTTCTCTCTTGGTTTAAGGAACAGTTTACTGAAACCTTTCAGGAAGTCAGAAGTGGTAAAATTCTAAAAATGACTTTCGCAAGCATGTTCAACCTGCTCCCCGGTCAGCCCCCCTCCTCGAATGTTCTTTAGAGGGAGAACTTATTTCTGATAAATGTGGTGAGGAACTATTTTCAGCACAGACAATATGTCCAATAAACAAAAACTCTAAATAGAATGGTTGAATCGGATAAAGGTACTTTCTATATGTCTTAAAAGAACCATTCAAGGGGTGTAGCCTGAGCGCAGTGCCTGGAGGTACATTCATGGAAAGGGCTTACAATCATGGCCAACCCTCCTCTCCATTCACCTTCCTAGTGGGATCCCCTGTATAATTTAAACCTAATATTGTGCCATTTGGAGGCTATTTAATTTAGTGTTAGGAAGCCATAGCCTAAATTAGTGGCTAGCACCCAGATCTCGGTGCGGTCATGATGCGACCGCTGTCCTCCTCTCATCCAGCTGAATACTCTTCAGCCTTCTACAGCCTCTGCCCACCTGAAAGTCCCAGCTGGAACACAGAATCCATCTGTCTGCTGTATATGGTTCCATTCAAAGTCTGCTATATCAGTAGTTAGTGTGCCTTCCTACAAGTAAAGCATTGCCCGTCTCTCTACTGGACCGCGTTATGGTTGCAGTAGTGCAGCTGGTCAAGAAGTGGCTCGCTACTGAATGGCTTTGGATGGCTCCAATCCTCTCTTGGAAAAAGTAACTCTAAGATATCTGTTACCGGTGCATCACATTATAAGGCTACAAAGAAAAAAGTTAGGCCACTGAGATGCACCAATTTTTTTTCCCTCCTACCAGAATGTTTTATCGCCTCTATCAGAAATATACTCTGATTTACCTGCTGTTTCGTCTCCATCCTCACATAGCACAATGAGTGCAGAACAACTTTCTTTTGCGGCTACTTTGCATCTCCCTGTCATGGAGGAAGCCATGGGAGATGCGTTGATTATGATTGTTAACCCTTTCCAATCCACTGTCTGACGTCTGTAGATATTATGATTTAAGGCTGTACAGCTCCAATGTTGGAAGACATTCGTCGGGGGTTCTCTTACTGTATATTGCCAGCCTCTCTGCTGTCGGAGCCTATCCAACGTGTCACCTCATGCAGTACTGGCTTTAGCCAGCAGATGGCACTGGATAGAGTAAGCCCCCTAGGAAAAACCAGGATACAAATTGGATTGGAAAGGGTTAATCTTTGTCGTAACAGGACAACCATTGAGGGTTAATTCCGTCCCTATGTACTATCAGTACAGGACAGATTGATTTTTTTTTTTTTTTTTAAATAAATCACTGCTCACGCTTCAGCTAAATGATGAGTTTTTTTTAAGGTGAGCTTAAAATCCATTGTTCAGCTGGAGAGAAGATAACAGATACCGCATGCTGTGTTCTGCACAGAAGTCGGAGATTACATTGTATTCTCCTGGTAGCCAGTGCGAGAACAATGGATCTGTGTGCAGAGCTCAGACCACATGCTGTACTCAGCAAACAGCTCCCGGAGGCCCTTTTACAAGAAAATGACGCTGATAAACTGCTAATAGACATTAGTGTCCATTAACACTTTATGCAAAAGGATTGCTAAAACTGTCAATCTTTCAATGGGCCTTAAGGGAAAGCAGATATTAACAATCATAATAAAAGCCTCACTTGCCTTCTACAGCAACACAACCATTGCAAATTTAGGAAGAAATCACCCTATAAGGAGGCCCCTCATGCACTCGAAATTGATCGGCCAAGAATTTTAACCTATAATGGTTGATAAATATGTAGCGCAAATTTGAAGCTACACAGCAAATCTGATTCCAGCCGGATCACAGTTTACTCGGCCCAAGAGGTAGACACTGCCCTAAGTAGTGTAGACTCTAACAATATTAGCTGGATCAGAGTTCTGAAAGATGTAAACCAGACTAAAGGCCTCTTTACTTCATCTACTCAGGTTAGGAAAGGCAACTTTTAAGCCTTATTTCTACCAAGTAAAAGAATAAATTCTCAAACTTGTCTAGATGGGCTCCCAAACTTAGTTGGGATGTATCAGTAGTCAACAGGATCCAGCAAGGCTGGATTGTGAACTTCTCGTCTACCAGCTGGCTCCATCATTTGAGGGAGCAATGGGATTTTAGGGACAGAGCATTTTTTGACTGACCCTCGAGTTGGGTTCCAGATGCACAAGACCTCTTATATAGGTCGTATGTGTTGGTGGATTGAGACCTGGACTGTGACATGGTTTTCAGGACTGCATCACAATAGCTCTCTGGATTATAAGAAAGGGTTCTCAACCTTCAGGCTGTCTGATTTGAATCTCTACAGGTCTTGGCAGAGTTGAGTGCTATAAGACACCAGGGTCTGCACAGGGAAAAGCTTCCAATAATATCCTCAACTCATGTATACGGGCGGGGTGAATCGTGACCTCTTTGGCTGGACTGGTGTGAATGCGATTACCGTGGCCTGGTCTTGGCTGATTTTCATTAATATTCTTGGTATCAAGGAAACTGGAGGGAATATATTGGCCGTCCTGAACCTCCATTGCATGCACAGGCCTCTGCTGCCAAGGGTTTGTTACTCCTGATAAAGTGTACTTACCAGCTTGGCATTGAACCTGGTCACCATGAAATCAATCTCTGGTGCTCCCTACATCTTGGCAATCTGTTTGAAGTTCTCAGGATTCAGAGACCCTTCTCCTGGGACTGCATAGACTTCAATTTAGTTAGTCAGCCACAATGTTGAGCGAGCCTGGGGTATGCACAGCAAATTGATGGGGTAGATTCAGCTCGGTACTGATCAGGTGCTACCCTGCTTGCTGATGTAGAGCACTAATGTTTTGTTGTCTGCTTATGAGGATGGAACAATACCTCTGCAGCGCCACCTATTGGATGGCAGCATTCCTTCAAATCAATGACCCTTTAAACTAGTCTTTAACCCCCTTAAGGACATGGCCTATTTTGGGCATAAGGACACAATGATTTTTGGCGGATTTTCATCTCCATTTTTCAAAAGCCATAACTTTTTTTTATTTTTCCGTCGACGTGGCTATGTAAAACTTTTATTAATTTGAATGATAGCCGGACAGAAAAAACGCATCAGTTCTGCCATAGACCTTTTTTTTTTTCTTTCTTTTTTTTTTTTTTACAGCATTAATCATGCAGCATAAGTGACACAATACATTTTTTTCCACGGGCCGGTACGGTTACGATACCAAAATTCTTCTTTTTTTTTTTTTTTTTTTTTTTGCAGGTTTTTCCACTTTTCCGCAATACAAAACCCCTTTTTTTTGTAAACTTATTATTCAAAGTCCTATAACTTTTCTATTTTTCCATGGACGGAGCTCTGTGAGGGCTTATTTTTTGTGAGACGAGCTGTAGTTTTTATTGGTACCATTTTGGGGTATGTATGGCTTTTTTGATTACTTTTATGGTGTTTTTGGGGGGCAAAATAAACAAAATAAGCATTTTGCCTCACTTTTTCAGTTTTTTGTTCTTTTTACGCTTTTTGCCATGCAGGATAAAAAGAATGTTCGAGTCATTATGGATACGACGATACCAAATATGTGGGATTTTAATTTAAAAATAAAAATGTTAACGTAAAAAAAACCTTTGTGCTTTTTCGCATCTTTTTTTATTTATTTTTTTTACGCTATTTGTGTCCCTGTGGGGTCTTGTACCATAGCACCTGTGATCGCTATGATAAGGCATTGCAGGACTTCTGCCTTATCGCTTGTATTAACAATCATAGGCAATAGCAATGTCGGACACCTGTATCTGCCGCCCTGTTGCCATGGCAACCCTTTGACGTGCGTGAAAAAGACACCTGAGGTTCGCAACCTCACAGAAGCAATGCGAGGTGTTTTTGAATTAAAAACTCCTCACATTTACGTGAAAAACACACATTGGCGAGCACTTACCCGTGTGACTGTAGCATAAGGCTCGATTCACACCAGCATTGATTTCAATGGGTTCATTCATATGCGTGTATTTGGCGTGCACAATTCAGTCATGCAAAAAAATACGCAGTATACTTGATTTTTCTGCTTATTTTATGCAGAGAAAGAACATTTTGACATTTTGAAACTCTTCGCCATTTCATTGACTGAGAGCATTGGTGCAGTTTTTGGGGGGGCACAATTGCGCACAACTTCGAGTTGCAAACCGTACAGCAAAATACACCGATTCACGTGCAAATACACAGCCCATTCCACAAAAGGTGTCGCAAATACGCTTGCGCTCATGTGAATCTGACCTTAAGCATTACAGATTGCACATACCTCCAAAGACTTCCGTCTTTGTCAAAACAGTGCTTCATAAAGCCTCTAATACTTAGCCCCCCCCCCCCCTTGTGTACGGCTTGTTATAGCCCAGTGTGTGGCACTGTAGAACGATCAGGAAGTGGAAAATGGCATCTCCCACAGTCTGTAACAGATTAACCCAATGTGCTCTGTCTACGGACTCCAAAAAAAGAAAAAAAATTCAGGTAAGTAAATATTTCACTTAGTCCAGAACAAGAGCTGTGAATATCATATTGTCTGGCTCTAGAATGAGAGACCTAAATGTCACATCTACTGGCTCTGTTCTAGAACCCATTGACCTGTGTACAGCAGATCCTGACTGTTGGAGAACTAAGAGGCATGAAATGTACATCATATATCCTTCCTCCACTCTAGATCCAAGAGGTGTGAACTGCATGTAATACATTCCGCCACCGCTCTAGAACCAATAGATGTGACTCGTTTATGACTGTTTGCAGGACCCCTATGAACAGGGTGGAGTCTTCATTGGGAGCAGCGAGGCTGGGTACCAAGTACAAGAAGGTTTGCCAAATGGAATGAAAGGGAATAAGTGGGACGCGGGAATCACAATCAGAACACCTCAGCGGGAGTTCATCTTCATCTGTGAAAACGTCAAAGAACAGACCGAGTGGCTACAGGCGCTGCAAGAGGTGGTCGCCCGACCAATGAGCGCTTACGACACTACCGGTAAGGCGCAATGCTCACATCACTGTACTGAGCTAGAACCCTAAAGCAGAACTGTACCAATGGTGTCATCTGATAGTATACAACCATGAAGAACGCAGGAAATATTCAGCTTGAGAGGGGTTGTACACTATTGATGGTCTATCCTAAGGACTCCCCCACACAGGCGGCTTTACCGCAATTACGTGGTGTTTTGAACACGGCATTAATCACGGTATAACGCTCCCACTGAAATCAATGGGCCCTCGCAAACATGCATTCTATCGCGGCGCTGGATGGCGCTTCCTAGCTCTGCGATTTACGAGGGCTGTCTGCTCTTTGTCTGTTTAGCGCACTTCATCACCCATCACAATGAAAGTACAATCGTGGCAAAGTGCTCCGTCTGAAATCGTGGAGCTTTGCCGTGTCTATGTTTGAGGGAGGCATTAGGATAGGACTAAAATGGTAGATCGCTCGCATTTCAAGAACCAGAGTATTTTGATTTTTCCATCGATGGCGCTCTATGTGGGCTTGTTTTTTGCAGGATGTACGCTAATCTTTATTTGTCCGTTTTTTGTGCACATATAACATTTTGATAGCTTTTTATTTTTTTCTAGAGGCAAGAATGACAAAATCTTCAATTCTGGCATGTTTTTATCTTTACTGGTGTTTACTGTGCAGTATAAATAATATGTTAAATACATTCTGCAGGCCGGTACGATTATGTCAATACCAAACTTATAGAGGTATAGGTTTGGGGTTTTTTTCACACTTTTTTAAATGTATTTTTTGTTTGTTTATCGCTGCATTCAAAGATTCCTTACACTTTTCTTGCCAATGGTGCTATAAAAGGGTGTTTTTTTTGTGGGATGAGTTGTCCATTTTATTGGTACCATTTGTTGATCGATACAATGGTTTTTTTTTTTTTTTTTTCTTAATTAGATTTTTATTAACAGTTTTTCATACAACATACCATATATACCGGCGTATAAGGCGACGGGGCGTATAAGACGACCCCCCAACTGTCACCTTATACGCCGGTATACAGTGGAGAAAAAAAAAAAAAATCATTACTCACCTGCCCCGGTGTTCTGTCGCGCTCCGGCAGGATGTCGCTCGCTCCGGCAGGATGTCGCTCGCTCCTCGTCCCCGGCGCAGCATAGCTTTCTGAATGCGGGGCTTGAAATCCCCGCTTCCAGAAAGCTAATACACACGCCGGCAGCCATGACATCATTGAATGGCTGTGATTGGCTAAAGCGCACGTGGCTTCAGCCAATCACACTATTCAATGACATCATTGAATGGGTGTGATTGCTAACACGTGCGCCTTCAGCCAATCACAGCCATTCAATGCTGTCATGGCTGCCGGCGTGTGTATTAGCTTTCTGGAAGCGGGGATTTCAAGCCCTGCATTCAGAAAGCTATGCTGCGCCGGGGACGAGGAGCGAGCGACAGCCTGCCGGAGCGAGCGACATCCTGCCGGAGCGCGACAGAACACCGGGGCAGGTGAGTAATGAATTTTTTTTTTTTACACTTTTTTTTTTTTTTTGTATTACCGGCGCATAAGACGACCCCCGACTGCAGAGCAGATTTTTCGGGGTTCAAAAGTCGTCTTATACGCCGGTATATACGGTAGACATAATTGGGGAAGGGACCAAAAGTAAAAAGGGGAAGAGGGAATGGGGAAAAATTATTTATATATATATATAACAGCAGAGCTACAGTTCCACTTTTTGTATACCTCATTCTTATATCTGTTGCTTACAAGTCAAACGTTATTGTGTGGAGAGTTGTGTGTTTGAGGGGGGATAGGTGGCTATGTGTGTGTGACTAGCTAGGAGATGGATGAGGGAGGGGTGTCTTGATGTACCTAGGTTCAGATTACCTTATCTGTCTTAGGGGCTCTTGCCACGCATCACCCCGCCTCCAAGGTTTCGATCATAGGGGATTGGATGTCGTGTAGTCCAGCCAAGCCGTCCAAAAAGATAGGCTAGGGGGTTTGGTAGCAAGTCTGCGCCTATAAGCCTCCTCTAAATGGAAGGTGCGGTTCACTGAGTTTCTCACTTCCAGAATAGAGGGGGTCTCTTTTGATCTCCAGTGTCTGGCGATTGTCAGACGAGACGCGAGGATAATATGCGAGCTAAGAGCCGAGTAGAAGGGGGACAAATTGTTAGTGTTCAGGAAACAAAGGGCCAATGCCGGGTCCGGGGATACAAACTGGTGTGTGACCGAATAAATAAAATCAAATACAGTGTTCCAGAAAGATCGTACGACTGGGCACGACCACCACATGTGGAAATAGGTGCCTTTCGCACCACATTCTCTCCAACATGTCTCCGAAACCTCTTTATTCATTCTAGATAGTCTTGTTGGGGTCAGGTACCAGCGGAGGAAGATCTTTTGGGATGTCTCCCAATGTGCGATACCGGTGATATTTTTTTAGTCCAAGCGAGTGCACGGGACCATTCCTCCAGGCTGAAATGTTGTTTAAGATCAGTTTCCCAAAGCGACATATGGACTGACTTGGATTGTGTTTCCTGCGAAAATGAGTTCTCGTAGAAGATTGATATGCCTCTGGGAGTACCTGTAGGGAGCGAGAAAAAAATGAAAGCCGCCTTGGGGAATATTGGTTTATGGATGTGGAAGGACTGTAGTGCGTATCTTAATCTAAGATATGACAAACCCAATTTGCATGGGAGATTAAATATTTTACTTAGTGTGGGGAAATCCATTATGGCTCCTTCGTCACAGAGGTCTCCTATTTTTCTGACCCCCACAAGACTCCCATTTTCCGTATTCGAAATCTGGGAGAATGGAGGAGAGGAATCTGAGGGGAAGGGCCGTAGCCAAGACCTTGTCTAAGGCCAAAGGGGTCAGGTGGTTCCAAATCTGAGCCGATACCTGGAGACATGGGAGTGCATGTGGTGGCAAAGGCGGTGGTCTAACTCCCAGCAGGGAGATCAAGGGGGCGCCCAAGCTTGCAGTTTCTATAGCTGCCCATTTTTTGTGAGATGGTGTAGTCCACCACTGTTTAACTTGGTCTAGTATAACCGCATTGAAGTAACGTCTGATGTCGGGAGCTCTCATACCCCCTACCTCGAATGGCTTCGCTAAGGTGGAGAATTTGATTCTAGCATGTGAACCTCCCCAGATAAATTGGTTAATAAGGGCTTGGAGTTTAGACAGGAATTGGATCCATACAATGTTTTGATCACTTTTTTATTCGGCTTTTGTAAGGCTTTATTTGCTATTATTGCCACATTTTTTGTATCTTTCTTTCATGATCACTGTGTGGGTTAAATAATGTACTAACTTTTTATCTAGGTCACTACAAACGTAGCAAAACCACATATGTGATTTGATTTATTTTTCTTACATAGTTAAGGGGGAAAGTTAAGGTTTTTATTTTTTCTCTTAAATTTTTTTTTTTTTGTACATTTTACTTTTTATTTTCGCCCCACTGGGGGACTTAATTATCATCGTATTTAAAAAGGTTGTCTCGCGCCGAAACTTTTTTTTTTTCTTCAATTTTTTTTTTTCGTCGCGAGACAAACCCAAGGGATGGGTTAAAAAAAAATAAAAAAAATATATATTACTTACCCGAATCCCCGCTCTGCAACGACTTCTTTCTTCCTTCTCCAAGATGGCCGCCGGGATCTTCACCCACGATGCACTGCAGATCTTCTCCCATGGTGCACCGTGGGCTCTGTGCGGTCCATTGCCGATTCCAGCCTCCTGATTGGCTGGAATCGGCACACGTGACGGGGCGGAGCTACGATGACGACGCGGGACCAGCTCTCCGGCACGAGCGGCCCCATTCACCAGGCAGACACCGGACTGCGCAAGCGCGTCTAAAAACGCCAGAAGACAGCGAATTTAGACGGATCCATGGCGACGGGGACGCTAGCAACGGAGCAGGTAAGTGAATAACTTCTGTATGGCTCATAATTATTGCACGATGTATATTACAAAGTGCATTAATATGGCCATAAAGAAGTGTATGACCCCACTTGCTGCCGCGAGACAACCCCTTTAAATCATTCTTCTAATACACTACTATACTTCAGTATAGTAGAACACTAGACAGCCTATAAGGCTTAGCCAGAGGCTGAGCCTTATAAGCCACCGTAGCTGGCAGACTCTGACGCTATATACAAGCTTCCGCGTGCCATATCAACCCATCGGGAACCCGCGATTACATCATGGGGGTCCAATGGTTAAACACCAGGGATCCAAGGTTTCTCTGGTCCCCGATGTTAGGGCAAGTGCCCAACAGCCGAACACCTGCTCCCCCCTTTCCGACAGGGGAGACCCTATGGAGCATCCATTTTATTGCAACACACGAACTTGCGATTTTCATGCAATGCAGTTTTAGCATTAGAAACTCCTGTTAACTTTTGCACAATAAAATCGCACAATTTTATTGTGGCAGCAATGTGAGGCGCAATTTTTCACATTAAAAAGCATCGCTGATGCTTAAAACTCGCCTAAACAAAGCTGTGATTTTTCTCGTAGTGATATCACGATCGCCAATGTGAAGGAGCCCTAAGTTCACTTCATCAAAGGTTCATCACTTCTCATATGACAACAAGTGCAAATATCCAACAAACTCTTAAGACCTTCATCTTGTTTTACTGGATTCCCGTTTGCTGTCTGTGAAATACAGATGGGAAATATGCGCATGCGAATGGGCCCTCAGTAGTATGAGGCAGCCCCAATCGCCCTAGCCCTCATAGTCCATAAAAGCTGGAGGTGGATGGGAACCTGTGATTCTGGTCTGTATACAGCAACGCTCTCTAATTATTTACAATTATTGATAACTTGTCATTTCTAGTAATGAGGAATCCTCATTCTGCTTCATTCAGAGGAGGCCGGATTCCGGAAATCATCCCTGCACTGATGGACAGATCACTAAACCTGTGCCAGAGAAGAAATCGCCGCGCCAAAGACCACGCCAACAAAGAAATCCGATGTGATGCCAATAAAGCTGAAGCGGGACCTGAAAAGCAGTCATCAGCAGTCCTACGCTAATGAGTGTAATAGACGGTTCTCTTTAATTACTGATGAAAGGAGACAATGAAAACCTTCAATATCTGATAGGAACAAAACACTAGAGACTGATCCCGGGGGCCACAGATGATCCCAGCCGCCTCTACATCTTTAGGCCGGCTTAACACGACCGGATTCCTATTGCGGAATCCGCAGCAAATCGCATGCATTGAAAGGCATGTATTTTCAGTTTTTCGTTCACGTTCGTGGATACAAATTGCGGATTCTGCAAGCGGAGCAAAAATTGCAGCATGCTTTATTTTCCCGTGGACTCACGCAGAAAAAGTCAATGGGGGGCCGTCCAACCCGCAGCCCATACGCAATTAACATTGCGTATGGGCTGTGGGTACCTGTGTCATTGCTAAGCGACGGTGCGGGAAATGCAGATATTGAACAAAAATCCGTACAGAGCATGACCGACGGGAGCTGTAAACTGTGACATCTTTTGCTCAGGCGAATGTTTTAGCGCTATGTGTATAACAAATCTTAAGGTGTGTTTAGGCAGAACGATCATCATTCAAAAAACGAACTAAAGTGAGCGATAATCGTTCAGTCTGTTGAACGAGTCAATTATGAATCTGCCTTTCTATACAGGCTGCACAAGCACAAACGAGACGGTGATGACGTAACCCGCCTGTTCACTCGTGCAATCAAGCATTGTGCAGTGTAAAAGGAGCCTAAGGTCTCCTTCACATGACCGTATGCGTTTATATGTTCGCCCATACACACCGTATAATCGCATGAATGAAGAATTACCAGTCCTGATCTTTATTCGTGTATATTCTCTCATTCACACAGGCCGCTGCTGCGTACTTGCAAAAAAATACGCAGAAGCGATGAAAACCATCGATCGCTGTAAAATGCTTGGAATAATGCTTAAATCGGGCCAGCTGTGTTCTTGTCCCAGCATTGTTCGCCAGGTAACTCTCTCCCCCTTTTTTCCCAATTTCCATTGAACTCTATAGGAGCTTGCTGCATATTTCGGCAAAAGATGGGGCAAGACTTATCTTTTCACGCTGCGTATAAAATCGGTGACTAAAAACGGACGCGTACATGCTATTTTTTTCCGGAATGACACGCCAAAAAAAAATGCTCATCTGAATGAATACATTGGAATCCAATGCTTCGGATGGTTGTGATTTTTGGGTGATTTTTTTTTTTAACGTGGCTAAATACCTGCATAAATACGTTCATGTGAATAAGGCTTTACCTGCAGTCCTATGTAACATCACGGATAACTTTCTGTTGAATGCAGTAGATGATATCTGAAGTCTTAAGATGCCCATAGAGAGAACAAAGTTGATGAAAATGAAGGATTCGAACCAAAATTTAACAAAACTGTCTTCTATATACTATTGGGCAAGTGACCCCCACCCCTGCCCCGCCTTCCACATATGGCTACATAAAGTCCAGCGATGAGTGGATGAATAAACAAATGCCCTTCGTTAGCTGATCTTTGATTTCAGAAGCCTTTAAATACGCCTTTAGAAGCCTCCCATGAAAACTGCAGCTTTTCTCCATGTTGGTTTCATTAAGGCCCCCTGCACACGGGCGGAAATTCCGCGGCGGGATTTCTCGCAGAATTTCCACCTGTGGAAGCTGTCATAGGATTGCATTAGAAAATGCAATTCTAGGCAGACGGCCGCGATTTGTCCGCGTGAAATCAGGTGCGGAAAACAAGTGGCATGCTCTATTTCTGTGAGAGTCTTGTGGAGCCCACAGAAATATCACTCCCCGGCCGCTGGCTCCGCTCTACGCATGCGCCGGCTGGCCGGCAGCCGGCACATCGAAGAGCCGGAGCCGTGGAAGAGGTGAGTGCCACGCTGGTCCCTGCAGGGGCAAGAATTTTCGCAGCGGGATCCGACCCGGCCGTCTGCAGGCGGTCTAATGGTTTAGATTTAGTTTTGCACTTTGTTTATACACATGATTCAGTACTTACACTGCCTGTATTTATCAGATGCCAATACAGAGATTGCACAGAAATGTAACAACAGATAATTATTGACACAATGTCATCATCTGGAAAGAGGTCTGACACGTTTCATATGTTCATCCGATAGTTAGATAAAAGGTCTTTGGCCCTTTTACATAATCGTTCGGATTCCCGCAATCCAGGGAGAATCTGAATGATTACACTGGGAAACAGTGTTTGGTGACTGAGATGTTAGAACTTTTTGGGGGTATTTTGGAGTGATAGATTCCGAAAATGGCATTTGTTTTTCTCCATCAGATCTGCTTATCAAGATATAGCTAGAGATGAGTGAGCACGCTCGGTAAGGTCAGTTACTCGAGTGAGCATCGCTCTTCTTGAGTAACTGCCTTCTTGTCCGAGAGTGCTCGGGGGTGGGGGGGGGGGGGTGGGGCAAGAAGGCAGTTACTCGAGAAGAGCGATGCTCGCTCGAGTAACTGACCTTACCGAGCGTGCTCACTCATCTCTAAATATAACACATGTCCATATAAATGTATCCATGGGCACATATTGTATTATACATGTAATGAATTGTATCTTGATGCCACCAGGAAGAACTGGTGGAGGCAAGATTGACAGTGCGGTGATGCCCCCTGTACCTGATTGGCAGCAGAGTTGGATGGGCTGCAGGTCCTGACATCCTCCATCCCTTGGACACATTGCCGCACGCTGTTTCTCCCATGGCTAACCGCTGACCGCCCCCCCCCCCGGCACTATGTGCTCCCGCTGCCGCTATCTCTGTGGCCGAAGCAAGCGGGAGCGCTGTGAGTGGCGTCCCCGCTGCTGCCACTACTCCCGCTCACCCTGCACCGCCACTGTGGTCTCCCGCTGCCGCTACCCCTGTGGCCAAAGCAGCCGGCAGCGCTCAAGGTCGCGTCACCTATTGTGTCCCCCTGGTCCCACTCCTGCTGGATTGGCAAAGCGCAGGGGGAGCGCAAGCGGGAGGCAACTGTCACCACTCTCCCCGCTGAACTCCAGCACTGTAGGCTCCTGCTTCGGCTCCCCCTGCGGCCAAATCAGACGGGAGTGCTATCACTGCCATCCCCGGGTCCCCCTCCTCCTGCAGCATGTGTCCCGCGTCACTGGTCTCCCCGCTGAATTCCAGCAATGTAGGCTCCCGCGTCGGCTCCCCCTGTGGCCAAAGCAGGCAGAAGAGCTGTCACTGTCATTCCTGGGTACCAGTCCTCCTGCAGCATGTGACCCGCTTTGGCTCCCCCGCTCTATTACTGGCGTCCCCGCCTCCTACCTTCTTCCAGGACCTTTGCTTCTTGAGCCGATCGGGAGCTAGGGGTGTGACAGGGGCATTCCTCCTCTCAAACCCCTAGCTTCCGGTGGCTTTAAGATACAATAATACCCAAAGATAAATCCCAAGAAGCCTAAAACACGATGTCAATAAAACAACATTTCTGTGATTTCCGGTAACGAGATATTCCTGGACATTTGTGCTGGATGTTTCACCAGTAGTCCGCCATCTTATACGTCTCCCATTGTCTGCAGTCCTGTTTTTCCACGGTCCTTATATCCTGGTAAAATTCTTCACCCTGTTCATCACTTACATCACCAAAACAATCTGGAAATCCATCCAAAATGACTGCAGATAATACAATCTGATGCTCATGTTACACCCAAGCGTTCAACAAAAAAAGTTTGATACAGTGTTAAGGCCGCCTGCACACGGGCGGAAATCCCGCGGCGGGATTTCCGCCACTGAAAGCCTGCATAGGAGTGCATTATAATATGCACTCCTATGCAGACGGCCGCGCGAAATCTCACGCGGCAAACAAACCGCGGCATGTCCTATTTTTGTGCGGGGCTCGCAGAGCCTCGCACAGAAACGTCACTCACCCGGCCGCCAGCTCCGGTCTGCGCATGCGCCGGCTGCCCGGCAGCCGGCACATGAAAGAGCCGGGGCCACTGGGTGCGGGTGAGTACGTGCTCGTTTCTGCAGGCGCTCGGGTCGGGTCCCACGGCGAGAATTCTCGCCGCCGGATCCGACTCGCTCGTCTGCAGGTGGCCTTAGCCAGTAGAGTAAAGTGTGATTTGTTCTCAGTAAGAGAAACCAAGTAATCTTGTAGATATGATACCTTTTAATGGCTAACAAAAATGCATAATGTTAATGCAAGCTTTCCAACCTACTCAGGCTTCTTCTCCAGGCTTAACATTCACATTAACCAAGTGTTCAGGAACAGAAGTGAGCGTAGTCTCCACAAGTTCCCTGAAGTTAGCGGCCTTATAGTTCCCAAGGAAATGCTTTGCAACCCTACAAATTAACGACCGCGCATGCACCTCAAAGTGTCCACCGAATCTTGGGAACGCCTGTCTATCATGAGTTCCCAGATTTGTGGTCCATCCAATTTACCTGCTTCTAGCTTCTCCATGCTCCTCACAGGAAATTTTCTACATTTGTAGCCAAAACACGTTCCACTTCTCTTCAATGTCTTTACACATTGTTTCATCAACCCAAGTTTGATTTGCAGCAGTGGTGATATGTATCATATGTAGTAATAGTCAGCAAATGCTGGCGGGAAAATAAATGTGGCAAAAAAAGATAATGATATCAGGAATATTTGAAAAACTAGGAGTCCTAGAACAAAATGAATGGGATTTTCGGAATCAGCGGCACAAAAATGTTATATGTCCCCCACTTCCTATCCTGCGAAATCCCAACCCTCATCTTAGGTGATTTTAACATCCCCACTAATGACCCCAACTCCCCACCTGCCTCTCAGCTTCTATCGCTCACCTCCTCCCTTGGTCTCTTCTCAACTCACAGCCTCTCCCACTCACAGGGATGGTAACACTCTTGATCTGGTCTTCCTCCGTCTCTGCTCTGCTTCCAACTTCACTAACTCCCCTCTCCCGCTCTCGGATCACAATCTTCTCTCTTTCTCTGTCACGCTCCCTAACATCTCTCCAGACCCACCTACCTATAGTACCTACAGGAACTTTAAGGCCATTCATATCCAGAACTTTGCTGAATTCCTACAGTCCTCTCTATCCCCCATCTCTCTCCTCGCCTGCCCGAACCTGGCTGCCGTTCACTACAACACCGCTCTCAAACATGCCCTGGATGAAGCGGCGCCCCCCAGGACCCGAGCCATCCGATGTAAAACGCAGCAACCCTGGCTCACGCCTCAAACGCGCTGTATCCGGCGGTGCTCTAGAAGTGCTGAACGGCTGTGGAGAAAATCGCTAATGTCCGCAGACTTCCTCCACTACAAATTCATGCTCAGAACCTACAACCTCGCCCTCCACCATGCCAAACAAGTCTACTTCACCTCTCTAGTCTCCTCACTATCGCACAACCCTAAACGGCTCTTTGATACTTTTCAATCCCTTCTCAGCCCTAAACCGCAGCCCCCGGTGACTGATCTCAGTGCTGAAGAGCTGGCTGCCTACTTCAAAAAGAAAATTGATGACATCCGTCAGGAAATAACTTCCCAATCCCAGACTAGCCCTGACCCTAGTCTTGTCAGCACTGCATCTAGCTCCTGCTCACTGTCTGTACTCAGACAAGCGACAGGAAGAAGTCTCCAAATTGCTCTTCTCTGCTCGCCCCACCACCTGCGCTAGCGACCCTCTCCCCTCACACCTCCTCTGTTCCTTCTCCCCAGTGGTCATCTCCCATCTCACCACTATATTCAACCTCTCTCAGACCTCTGGCATCTTTCCCTCTTCTTTCAAACACGCCATCATATCCCCACTGCTAAAGAAGCCGACTCTGGACGAGACTGATGCTGCCAACTACCGACCCATCTCAAACCTCCCCTTCATCTCCAAACTACTAGAACGGCTGGTTTACTCCCGCCTTGTAAGCTATCTATCAGAGAACTCTCTCCTAGACCCCATACAGTCTGGCTTTCGACCTCAACACTCGACAGAAACTGCCCTCACAAGGGTATCCAATGACCTACTGACAGCCAAATCGAGGGGCGATTACTCCCTACTGATCCTCCTCGACCTTTCCGCAGCATTTGACAATGTTGACCACAAACTCCTCCTCAGTATGCTACGCGCCATTGGCCTAAAGGACACTGCCCTCTCCTGGTTCTCCTCCTACCTATCTGACCGCTCTTTCAGTGTCTCCTTTGCTGGTTCTACCTCCCCTCCTCTTCCCCTTGCTGTTGGGGTCCCCCAGGGCTCGGTCCTCGGCCCCCTTCTTTTCTCAATCTACACAGCCCCTATTGGACAAACCATCAGGAGATTTGGCCTCCAATACCACCTGTATGCTGACGACACCCAGCTATACACCTCTTCCCATGACATCTCTGCACCTTTACTCCAAAACATCACCGACTGTCTGTCCGCTGTCTCTAACACCATGTCCTCTCTCTACCTAAAACTAAACCTCTCTAAAACTGACTTACTGGTATTTCCACCCTCCACTAACCGACCTCCTCCTGACATCTCCATCTCAGTGTGTGGTGCCACCATAACTCCTAGACAACATGCCCGCTGCCTTGGGGTCATATTCGACTCAGATCTCTCCTTTACCCCCTACATCCAATCTCTGGCCCGAACATGTCAGCTGCACCTCAAGAACATCGCAAGAGTCCGCTCCTTTCTCACTGTGGACACGTTAAAAACGCTTACTGTTGCCCTCATCCACTCCCGGCTCGATTATTGCAACTCGTTGCTGATCGGCCTCCCCTGCACCAGACTCTACCCTCTCCAATCCGTCCTAAATGCGGCAGCCAGTCTCATCTTCCTGTCCAGCCGCTACTCAGACGCCTCTGCCCTGTGCCAGTCACTCCACTGGCTGCCCGTTAAATACAGAATTCAATTTAAACTCGCTACCTTCATCCACAAAGCCCTCCACAGCGCAGCACCACCCTATATCGCCTCCCTCATCTCAATCCATCACCCAGCCCGAGCTCTCTGCTCTGCTAACGAAACCAGACTGAGTGCCTCTTTAATTCGAACTTCTCATTCCCGCCTCCAAGACTTCTCCAGAGCAGCACCAGTCCTCTGGCACGCACTACCAAAGGCTACCCGAGCAATCCAGGACTCGCAGAACTTCAGGCGTGCTCTAAAAACGCACCTCTTCCGGGAGGCATACCGCATTCCCTAAACAAACCCCTCTGTACTCCGCCTGATAACAAACTCCCTGACCTACTGACTGCAATGCTTGCTAGCCATCATAAACCGCTCCTGCAGTCATACTGTTTCTGCCGTCACACGGCTAAATGTCTGACCATTGTCTATGTGTATAACATCGCTCACTCTCCACCTCGCCATACCGTGCACATCTCCAGCCCCTTTACCTTCTGTATCACCCCACTATTCGTAGTATGTAAGCTCGTTGGAGCAGGACCCGCACCCCTATTGTTTCCATCAATTGATTACTATGTAACCGTGGTTCTGTAATGTTTGTACTTTTGTCTTTCTGTATCCCCCTGTCCATGTAAGCGCTGCGGAATATGTTGGCGCTATACAAATAAAGATTATTATTATTATGGCTGGCAGGGATAGGTGGACAGGGGGTCACTCCGCCAGTCCTCTACCGTGTCCCTACCTACTTGCTCCCCTGGGCTAGGCTTCAGGGCGACAACTGGGTGACGGTCTGTGCGCTGCACTAGAGACAGGGACCCCAAGAAAGGAGGGACAGGGTGACAGGCAGGTGGGTACTGCGTAGCGGACAAGACGCAACAACAAGCAACCAAAGAGAAGTCGGGAAACAGGCCGGGTCAAACCAGGAAGGCACATGCGCACTACAGGAAGACAAACCAAAAACAGAGTCAGAATAGAAGCCGAAGTCAGAGCACAATAAGTCAGATCAATAATGCGGGTGTAGGCAGACGGAGTCAGAACCAAACACTGGCAACCAGTGTCTGGCCCAGCCAGGTATATAAGCAGAACCAGAGGGACATACCTTTTAAGGAGCGACTTGTCGAAAACCCTATGGATTCTCCACGTGTCCGCCAGGGCCACCTCGTACGCCGTAGGATTAACCACTCTGGTGACTGGAAAACGGCCCACAAATCGGGGAGCCAGCTTCAAAGAAGGCACTTTTAATTTCAAATTCTTGGAAAGCAAGTGTACTAACTGGCCCACAGAAAAAGGTTTCGAAATGGTACGGGTACTTATGCTCCTTCTTAACAGCCCACCCCTGGATTGCTCCAAGTTGCCACACACCTTCTCCCACACCTCCCGCAGGTCCTGGACCCGAGTGTCAGCAGAAAGATTGTTAGAGGAGGACGACACTGTGAAACTGGGATTAAAACCAAAATTACAGAAGAAGGGAGAAACGCCAGACGCCAAATGAGTATGGTTATTGATGGCAAATTCAGCCAACGCTAAATAATTGACCCAGAGACTCTGATAATTACTCACGTACATTCTGAGGTAGTAAACCAGTTCCTGGTACATATGTTCTGTCTGCCCATTAGACTCCGGGTGGAAGGCAGAGGAAAACGACAACCCGATGCCGATACTCTTACAAAAAGCCCTCCAAAACCAGGCAACAAATTGGGCTCCCCAGTCGGAAACAATATCCTTGGGAACCCCATGCAGGTGGACAATCTCCTTGATAAATATGGGGGCTAGATCAGAAGCGGACGGAAGCTTCTTAAGAGCAGTAAAATGCACCATCTTGGAAAATCTGTCGACGACCACCAAAATTACCGAGCACCCCAGGGACTCGGGCAAGTCCGTAATAAAATCCATCGACAGATAGGTCCATGGTCACTCTGGGACGGGAAGAGGAAAAAGCGGACCTTCAGGCCGTCTCCGTACACTCTTCCCTCGGGCACAAATAGGGCAGGACTTGACAAATTCCCTTACGTCTCGAGACATTTGTGGCCACCAATACAGATGACCACACAGTTCCAGGGTGCCTCGGACTTCTGGATGACCTGCTAAGACCGACGAATTAACTTTCTCCAGTATGAGAAGCCGCAAAGCCCTGGGAACAAATAACCTCCCCTCAGGGAGGCCTTTGGGAAAGGACTGCTGAGCTGCCCAGAGTAGAGCAGCAGTGTCGGACGTAAGGGCAGCTACCACCACGCCCGGGCCCAAAATACCCTCCGGCTGAGGCTCCCCTACCTCAGGTACCCCGAAGCTGCGGGACAAAGCATCAGCTTTGACATTTTTGGACCCAGGCACATATGTGACTACAAACTTGAAGCGTGAAAAAAACATTGCCCACCTAGCCTGATGAGGCACTTGTCGGACTCCAAATAAACCAAATTCTTATGGTCTGTGAGGACCGTAATAGTATGACGAGCGCCCTCTAAGAAATATCTCCATTCATCAAATGCCAATTTTATGGCCAAAAATTCCCTGTTGCCAATATCATAGTTGCGTTCCGCCTGGTTGAACTTCTTTGAAAAGAACATACAGGGTTGGAGACCAGGTCTGCTGGGAGATTCCTGTGAGAGGACTGCCCCCACACCATGCTCACAGGAATCCACTTCAATGATGAATGGGCGATCTAAATACGGCTGAGCCAAAACCGGTGCTGTGGAAAAAGCCCTCTTGAGAAGTGTGAAGGCCTTAACCGCCTCCTGCGACCAGAAATCAACCCTTGCCCCCTTTTTGGTCAGGTCAGTCAAGGGTTTGGCCACCACCGAAAAGTTCTTAATAAATTTCCGATAAAAGTTTGCCAACCCCAAAAAACGTTTTAACGCCTTTAAGTTGGTGGGTTGCACCAATTCGGTGATGGCCTTGACATTGTCCGAATCCATCCGGATGGCTGATGGAGAAATTACATACCCCAGAAAAGCAATCTCCTGTACCCCAAAAAGGCATTTCTCAAACTTGGCATATAAGTGATGGGCTCAAAGGCGGGAAAGAACTGTCTGTAAATGCTTAACATGGCTCTCCCAATCAGAAGAGAATATCAGAATGTCATACAACCATGTACGTACCCAGGATGTCATGGAAAATGGGGTTCATAAAACCTTGAAAAATAGCTGGTACGTTATATAACCTGAAGGGCATGACTAAACATTCAATATGCCCCAAAGGAGTATTAAACGCTGTTTTCTATTTGTCCCCCTCTCTGATACGGATGAGATTATAGGCTCCCCGAAGATCGAGCTTGGAGAACCAATGGGCCCCTACAACCTTGTTGAGGAGGTCAGGAAATAGGGGTAAAGAGTACTGATTCTTGATGGTTATCCTGTTTAAGGCTCTATAATCAACACAGGGCCCGAGGCCACCATCCTTCTCCACGAAAAATAACCCTGCCCCTGCGGGTGATTAGGAAGGACGTATATGTCCTTTGGGGAGACTTTCCGTAATATACTCCTTCATTGCCTCACGTTCCGGGACCATTATGTTATATATTCTCCCCTTGGGGATCTTGCTCTGGGAATAAGATCGATTTTGCAATTCTATTCTCGGTGTGGAGGTAACGTCTTAGACAGTTGTTTCGAAAACACGTCAAAAAAATCCTTAATATATGGAGGAAACCCCTTTACCTGACACTCAGTGGAATGCACCTGGACTGAGACCAAATGCTCACTGCAACCTTGCCCCCATTGCACTAGTTCAGAGGTGGACCAATCAAACTGGGGATTGTGAAGCCGGAGCCAGGGTAACCCAAGGACTAAATCAACGGAAAGGCTCTCCATCACCAAGAATGAACACACCTCAGAATGTAGCGCCCCTACAGAAAAAACTAGTTCATGAGTCCTCGTACTGATTAACCCCGCTGACAATGGACTGGAATCAATACCCGAGACCCGGATAGGAGAATTCACCAGTAAAAGAAATGCAGACATAGACTTGACAAATTCAAAGTTAACATAGTTTGCGGCAGCCCACGAATCAATGAAGACCTGACCACTGAGGTGATGAGCATTATATGAAATAGAGAACGGCACAACCAATTTGGAACATTCCGGAAGTACCGGAGCTCCTAGGCAATCCCTCCGGTCATAGCCTAGGAGCGGAAGTTTTCTGGCGGCTGTTTCTTGGGGCAGTTGGCGACCAGATGATCAGGACCTCCACAATAAAGGCATAGTCGATTCTCGAGCCGGAATTCCTTGCGCTCCTTTGGGGACATAAAGCCCACCTCCATTGCCTCAACTTCGTTGGTAGCTGAGGTTAAGGGCGGATTCTCGGATCGGGTCACGGGCAGTTTGGTCCAAGTCTTGCATCGGGCCCTAAGATGACAGTCGGCTTTTACCGCAATTGTCATAGCCTGTTCTAATGTCTCGGATTCTGGGTGCAACAACAACAGATCTTTGCAAGATAGATCAGACCGGGCAGCATCCAATATTAAAATTCTTCTTTATTTATCCATTTAGAATAGAGGGTGAACAAGCCATGTATCGACCCTACAACCCTGTCTTTTTCAAGCTCGTTCAAGATCTTTAACAGACTCAAACAACCCAGTAAGAAATAAATCTTTCAAAGCTTGGTCATTCCATCTCAACTCCACACAAAACTGCCAAAACTGGGAGTAGAATTCTACCGCGGAACGTCCTCCCTGCCGAAGCCTCAATAACTCACGGTGTACCCCACCCTATCTGGCTTGTCATAAATCTGCCCAAGGGCCGTAAAAAAGGCATCTACCGATTGGCGGGGCTGTGAGGTAGCGTGAATGCCCAGTTTTAAGGGTTGCCCAACAAACATGAAATAATTATGCCCACCCTCTGGTATCCCGAACCCTGAGAGTGGGCACGTAATTCAAAATATAACCTGTACGCTTCCCGAAATGAAAAAAACGTCCTATGGTCACCTGAAAAAAACATCAGGCAGAGAGGACTCAGGCTCGACCCCCGACCCCGGGAATGCAGCAGTTGCGACCGAAGCACTGGTAGCGGACTGCTTCTGACGCTGGAGCCAAGCGGACAGGTCCTGCACCAAACCAGTCAAGACTTGCACCTGGTTGGCAAGTGCTGCAACAGCCTCCATATCAGGGGTCAATAGGGAGGTCAAAACAGGTCCCCAGCAGCAATATTGGCCAGTGTTTCTGTTACGGCTGGCAGGGACAGGTGGTCCCTATGCTAGCCCTCTCCCATGTCCCTACCTATTTGCCCAACTCGGCTAGGCCCTAGGGCGACGGACCCTGCACTAGGGACAGGGACCCCAAGGAAGGAGGGACAGAGAGACTGGCAGGTAGGTACCACGTAGCTGACAGGACCCAACAACAAGCAACCAAAGAGAAGTTGGAGTCAGAGCACAATGTCAGGTCAATCATGTGGGTGTAGGCAGACGGAGTCAGAACCAAAAACTGGCAACCAGTGTCTGGCCCAGCCAGGTATATAAGCAGAAGTCCCTGAAGTCATATGAGACCAGAGGAAATCACAGGGTCGCCTCCCTGCAATACTAGGCACTGCCACTTTACAATGTGAGGCACTGTGCCTGGCGTGGACTGAAAATTCGCCCCCCTGCACACAGCAGAGCTGGATTCCGCATGCAGAATCCGTCTCTGCCAGCACCGGCGTCCGCGTGTACCTGATGACTTTAATTTTCATCTGTACAGCGGATAGTCCACACGGCGAGCTGTCGGACATGCGCAGTACTGATTTTTTTTTTTTTGAAAGTCCTGCTTTTCCTGTGTCATCGCCTAGTGATGACGCAGAATCCGCGACCTTTCCGCAATGTCAGTGCAGAAGGGCCATGGATCGGACGGCTTCCATTGACTTCACTGAGAGTGGTCCATGTGGAATCCGCACAAAAATGGAGCATGCTGCGATTTCTCCTCCGCGAGCGGAAACCGCAACAGATTTCTGCTCATGTAGAGGAATTCGCGGTATTTGGTGTGGACACACGCTCCGGATTCTGCAATGCAAATCCGTCCGTGTACAACTGGCCTAAGGAGCATAAAAAATACACACGTATGTGTGTGTGTATATGTGTATATGTGTATATATATATATATATATATATACACACACTGCTTTCTGCTCTTGGATCTGTTTACTTCGGCTGCAGGGTCGTTTAGCCATGTGACTGTTGCAGCCAATAGAAGACCTGTCTGAAACATCCCGTAAACCTGCTGGGGGGTCTCTTCTACATTAGAAGCCAGGTTTATGGGACGTCACCTATGAGATGCTGCGGCGACGGAGTCCCAAAATGTCGCCAGGGTGAATATATTATTTTTTAGCAATAAGCATTTTATTGCATTTTTTTACATGAAATAAGAGAACATGTAAATGACATATTACAGAATGTACCCGACGCATGGGGTGTACAATAGCTTATAGCTCACAGCTTTAGTACAGGCAATCCAGTAAGCCAACACGTGGTTCACGTTCCATCTTATAATGGGACGGAGTCTGGTGCTGACTGCCGAGCTTGTCTGGTCCCATCAATTATCTTGCACAGATCGGGGTGAATATATTATTTTATATAGTTTTGGGCCCAAAAGTATATAAAAAGAATGAAAGTTGAACAACTCCTTTAAATGAAGTGCCGCTCGCCAGAAATAGCTGCAATGCCCATGACTAGGAGCTGCGCTGGCTGTCACTCATCGATCGTGGCCCCGCCCACAGCGTGCAGTCATCTCGCCCTCTCCTGAGCTGTCACTTGTCACTCGTAGCCCGGCCCACAGCGTGCAGTCATCCCGCCCTCTCCTGCGCTGTCTGTCACGCATCGCTCGTAGCCCCGCCCACAGCGTGCAGTCATCCCCCCTGTGCCCCGCCCTCTCCTGAGGCCGCGCTGCAGCCCCGCCCCCTTTGTCCCACCGGGCCGCCGTCTTCCAACCTCCTCAGTGCGGGCTTCGCGGTGAGGTGACTCCGGGGTCCCGCCGGAGGAACAGGCCGCAGCGCCTCCTACACAGCCGGCAGCATGAAGAAGGACGTGAGGATCCTGCTGGTGGGAGAACGTAAGGGCGGAGGGGGTTGTGGCCGCATCACTATGTGCGGGGGCAGGTTATATAGTCCCTCGGGGACCGCAGAAGTCCTGTATATTCTGCCAAAAACGCCTGATCTTCTATATTACACCTCTGATCCCTCGCCGCATATCAAGGGGCGTAATAACTGCTTCCATATATAGAGAGACAGATTACAAAACTCGCCACGCTGCAAGTGCGTCCGTGAAAGTGACTGCAGCTGAAATGGCGATTATAGCCGGGCTACTGAGCAGAAAGCGAACAGACCCCATTATAGGTAATGTTGTACTTTGGCGCCGTTCGCTTAGTGCAATCCATTTTTGGATTAATGGCGGCCATAGAACGATACATGCGAATGAGAGGTCCACGGACACGGGCAGACCGCCAAAAATATCTAGGTTGGCTTTCGGGGTATTGCGCACAGTCTGTGTTTTCTTCGCAGCGCAGATCCTTCTCCAGTATTTATCCCAGAAGCGGAGAACAAGCGGCGCAGGAAATACGGCGCATTTCAGGGCCTGACTGATGAATCTGCCTCCTCTCTCAGGCATCTGCCATGTTGGTAGTACGTGTGTCCGTGCGCGCCAAAATGCATTCGGCCAGAACGTATTCGCACTCGCTGTCCGGACGGCCTGTTATCTGACAGCGCCGCGCGTGTCACCCGGACGTTATATCTCAGGGTACGTCCAGAAGCCCCCTGGATTGTACGAGGCCGGGGTCACAGCGGCGCCTGAACCGACGGACGGAGATCCCAGCCAAAATATCGGAAGAAAAACCACTGCGCTTTTTCTTCCTTCCAAAAACCGTGCGGAAAGCGTACGGACCCAATGCGGTGCGCCTGGCGCTGTTCAGAGACGGAGCCCCTCAGCTGCGGGGATTCCCCTTTCCTGAATGGAACAGAAAAGTGGAATCCCCAGTGCAGGCGTGAAAGCGTCCGGAGATATTCTGAAGGTAAAGCCAAACACAGTTTAGGCCTCCGGATTCCGCAGCAAATACCGCCCACAGCGTGCTACGGAAAAACACACAAGCGGAAATCAATTGCAATCTTCCCCTCACAGAGCAGCGTGTTCTATTCTTGCACGGATGGCTTCCTTTGAAATCAGTAGCTGCTATCTGACCCGCTGCATTGTGGAAAGGTGGCGGGTACCTACGTCATTGCCTAGCGACGGCGTGGGAAAAGCAGGGATTTAAAAAAAAAAAAAAATTGTACTGTGCATGTCTGCCGGCTCGCCGTGCGCACCATCCGCAGTATGGTAAAAGAAGAGGAAAAATGTGGTACGTGCGAAGGCCAGCCGGCACAGCGTTAGACTCCACCGTGGGGCTCCCGCATGTGTAATCCGTCCTGGTCGTGTGCGGCCTGAACAAATATATACATAAATGACAACAATAAATAAAATAATAGAAACACGTAAACAACATAAACATTCTGAACAGGCGCTGACTATTTTGGCGGCCTCGGAGCGGCGGTGCCTGTTTTGCGCTGGGCTGTTCTCACAAGGGGAGTCCTAACTATAGTTGCCTTACACTCTCGGGCGCTGGCCGTAACCCGCTTATACTTCTATATAGATCCCACCCATACTAGTGATGTCCGGGCAGGATGGATGATGTCATCGCGTGGCGCCGGGGAATTACATAACCTCACACAGCATCCAGGGATTTATTCTGCTTGTTACATTTGGCGCATAAACACGGGTGAGAAAATCGTGCAGGTTTTGTCCGTTGCGAGAGGCACGAAAATACAACCGTTATTAGTAATTGGTGGAGCACACGGGCGATTCTTCTCTCGCAGCGACGCTGCGTCTGCTATCTTCGTGTGCATCTCGCATTAGGATAGAACATGCAGATAGCCGGACTCCCGCATATCCCACGCGGACGGAATGTCCATGTGCGATGCGAGTTCTTCCTGAGAATGACGCGCATGACTCACTCTTGCTAGGATGAATGCTCCCTTGTGGAGTTTTTGCCTTGCTCTGGATCAACAGTGCCAAACAGTAGGCTGAACTTAGAGGGACATGGCAGACCCTGCAGCGTAGTCCGGCTCTGACCCCGGCGGTCGACCCCGCGAAACTTCTTTCTGTATTGCGGATGACTGTGGAGGATTTCTGTGCGCCGCATGGAAGTTATAAAACACATTTTATCTCCAGGACCCTATAAGATAACTTAATATACCATGAAATATGTGTCAGCATATTACTGTTAGTCCGCTCTCCCACAGGCGTATTGTTATTGCACGGCACGCGATGCGTTACAAAAAAAAAACGGGAAAGCCTCCATACTGTCAAATTTAGGGTTTTTAATAATGCTGTAGATGGCGCTATTCTCCATGGCAACACAGACAAACAATATATCATGCCAATACTAAACCATCCTACATGTTATAATCGCGGGATGTGATGGGAGGTTTTATAACATGTATTATTTGTCCTTTATAGATTATGTGGTTTATCAGCCATTATATATATATATATATATATATATATATATATATATATATATATATATATATATATATATATATGGGTGTCCTGACACGTTGGCCTTGATATATATTATTCCATAGGGCACTGGAGATGTTAGATTGATTACACAATTTTAGCAGTCGTTGGACAATTCAGACCCTTAATTATATATTGCATATATTAAAGGGCGTGTCTGGTATTTGGGGGATTTTTTCTATCTGGTCAGCTGATTCCTGGCATCGCTTTCAGTACGTGCAGCGCAGGGAGCAGATCGCAGCCACCCAGTTAGAATTCAGTGGGAGCTAAACCTGCACTACCAAACTGGGCCACCGTGGAATAAACAGCGCAATCTGCTTCCTGCACTGTCTGTACTGAAAGTGGTGCTGAGAATCAGCTGATTGGCGAGGATCCTGAGTGGTGGACCCCACTATTGGTGACTAATCCTAAAATTGGATCATCAGTGGGGAAAATAATCACCAAAGTCCCGAAAAACTCCCCTTAAAAGTTAATAACTAATAGAGATTATAGCCGTCCCGCACCGCGCGCCTCCCGGAGTTGGGAGGGCCCATCTTCCCTGCTCTGAAGCCTCTTCAGAGGGGACCCTACGCCAAGAGACTCGCCTCTATTCGGGCCTACAAAGTAAACTCGGATCAGTTGGGATTCAGCCAGATTCTGCTCTAATGAGCCCTGGACGGATGGGAAGGAGAGCATGGCCACAATGGGGGCGGCCGGACCGCCAAATGTGCAATACTAAACTAGATAGATCCAACGCGACGAGGTAAACATATGTGTCGCACGCCGCTGCAAACACCAGAGAACCAGGAAACATCCAAACACCGGAGATAGGAATGTGGAATTACATCACTACTATATTTACTGCCGGGGATGGATCTGTGAATGTCCTCCCGCACCTGCAGGTTATTCTGCGTCTCTTGGAAATAATTCTGTGGCAATCAATCATTCTTGCTGTTTGTGTTCTGTTTGCAGCCCGAGTGGGGAAGACGTCGCTGGTTATGTCGCTTGTGAGCGAGGAGTTTCCGGAGGAGGTGATGGACATTGCCAGGCCGCTCTGTGACGTGACTTGCCGGGCCGCTCTGTGACGTGACTTGCCGGGCCGCTCTGTGACGTGACTTGCCGGGCCGCTCTGTGACGTGACTTGCCGGGCCGCTCTGTGACGTGACTTGCCGGGCCGCTCTGTGACGTGACTTGCCGGGCCGCTCTGTGACGTGACTTGCCGGGCCGCTCTGTGACGTGACTTGCCGGGCCGCTCTGTGACGTGACTTGCCGGGCCGCTCTGTGACGTGACTTGCCGGGCCGCTCTGTGACGTGACTTGCCGGGCCGCTCTGTGACGTGACTTGCCGGGCCGCTCTGTGACGTGACTTGCCGGGCCGCTCTGTGACGTGCCGGGCCGCTCTGTGACCTGAGACGTGGCGGGCCGCTCTGTGACCTGAGACGTGCCGGGCCGCTCTGTGACCTGAGACGTGCCGGGCCGCTCTGTGACCTGAGACGTGCCGGGCCGCTCTGTGACCTGAGACGTGCCGGGCCGCTCTGTGACCTGAGACGTGCCGGGCCGCTCTGTGACCTGAGACGTGCCGGGCCGCTCTGTGACCTGAGACGTGCCGGGCCGCTCTGTGACCTGAGACGTGCCGGGCCGCTCTGTGACCTGAGACGTGCCGGGCCGCTCTGTGACCTGAGACGTGCCGGGCCGCTCTGTGACCTGAGACGTGCCGGGCCGCTCTGTGACCTGAGACGTGCCGGGCCGCTCTGTGACCTGAGACGTGCCGGGCCGCTCTGTGACCTGAGACGTGCCGGGCCGCTCTGTGACCTGAGACGTGCCGGGCCGCTCTGTGACCTGAGACGTGCCGGGCCGCTCTGTGACCTGAGACGTGCCGGGCCGCTCTGTGACCTGTGACGTGCCGGGCCGCTCTGTGACCTGTGACGTGCCGGGCCGCTCTGTGACCTGTGACGTGCCGGGCCGCTCTGTGACGTGCCGCTCTGTGACGTGCCGCTCTGTGACGTGCCGGGCCGCTCTGTGACGTGCCGGGCCGCTCTGTGACGTGCCGGGCCGCTCTGTGACGTGCCGGGCCGCTCTGTGACGTGCCGGGCCGCTCTGTGACGTGCCGGGCCGCTCTGTGACGTGCCGGGCCGCTCTGTGACGTGCCGGGCCGCTCTGTGACGTGCCGGGCCGCTCTGTGACGTGCCGGGCCGCTCTGTGACGTGCCGGGCCGCTCTGTGACGTGCCGGGCCGCTCTGTGACCTGTGACGTGCCGGGCCGCTCTGTGACCTGTGACGTGCCGGGCCGCCCTGTGACGTGCCGGGCCGCCCTGTGACGTGCCGGGCCGCCCTGTGACGTGCCGGGCCGCCCTGTGACGTGCCGGGCCGCCCTGTGACGTGCCGGGCCGCCCTGTGACGTGCCGGGCCGCCCTGTGACGTGCCGGGCCGCCCTGTGACGGGCCGGGCCGCCCTGTGACCTGTGACGGGCCGGGCCGCCCTGTGACCTGTGACGGGCCGGGCCGCTGTGTGACGGGCCGGGCCGCTGTGTGACGGGCCGGGCCGCTGTGTGACGGGCCGGGTCGGGCCGCTGTGTGACGGGCCGGGCCGCTGTGTGACGGGCCGGGCCGCTGTGTGACGGGCCGGGCCGCGCCGCTCTGTGACGTGACGGGCCGGGCCGCACTCTGTTTTTTTCCACATTGTTCTCTTGCACCTCGAATCCGTAGATAAACTTTATGTTCATCATTTTCCCTGACGCACAACTTGTCCCTGCGAATGAAAACTTTGGCGCGGTGATTGTTTTGTACAGCGTAGCCCATTCATTATACAGTGACTGAAGGGGTTCTGTGAGCTCATGAGACTATCTGTGTGTGCGGCTCACCAGATGATGTCACCACGGCACAGAAGTAGTTATTTTTCATTTTCGTGCTGCACCTTTGCTTTGATGCTGTCAGGGCTGCTGATACTGCTGCCCAGTATGAGCGACGCATCCCTCCCGGAGGGGGCGGCAGCGGCATAGGATGTGTAAGGGAAGGGGGAGATGTGCAGGGGACAGTGTGTGACACAAGCAGCAGATGTGGGTATGTGAACCCAGATTAAAGGCATCTCACTACAGACCGGACAGTAGTGACGGATCTGACTGCATGGAAATCGTTTGCGCATGCTTTTATTTAAGACTGGACTGGCCCTTTTAGTATGGAGGTTGGAGGGTGCAGCTCTATCCTGTCTTGTATGGCGGTGGCCAATAATGTCACATGATGCGTGGCTCCTCCATGTAAGGGTTCATGCGGATCGGATTCCACATGCATGACCCAGCAGCGGAATCCGATCCTGCCCGCAGCTGAGGACCCTGCTTATGCATCCCGGTCTACTATTTTCTTCACTACGGATGTGTGCAGCAGCACCGACCAGCGCGCCGCCGCACATGCGCAGTGGAGGGTTTTCCAACACAATTTGCAGCCGGTTCACAATTGAATTGCAGACGGGCCACGGATCAGTCCACAAAACAAATCTGAATTCTATAATTCATGTGCCGACTCCCATGCTTTCCTAGGGGCAGTTTGATTTGCAGATCTTCCGTGCAATTGACCCACAAATCAGATCCGCCTGTGGGCATTGGGCCTAAGGCTGCTTTTACGCTGAACGATTGCACGAGCCTGTGACGTCACCACTACCTTGTTCGCGTTCATGCAGTCTGTTTAGACAGGCAGATTCATCATTGATGCATTCAGCGAGAATCGCTCAGTGTTTCACATACGTGACTCGTTTGGCGATCAGTCTTTGGCTCGCGTTTATATCGAACGATCGTTCCCTTTCACTCGTTTGAACCATAAGCGTTCCGTCTAAAAGTGCCCTAAATAAGCATGTAGAGCAGAGGTCTTCTAATGAATATGATCTGCAATCTCCTTCCAGGTTCCGGCCCGTGCTGAGGAGATTACCATACCAGGAGACGTGACCCCAGAACGGGTGCCCACCCATATTGTAGATTATTCCGGTAAGACTTCACATCCGCGCCCCACAGGGTCTCCCCATCAAATCCATGTTGCCGTCTCTTACTACTGAAGGCAGTCAGAGAGCGAGAAGCCGCTGTCAGAAGAGCTGAGGGGTCCAACCTTCACCCCAATGGCTGTTTGGTGGATTTCTGTTAACTTGTTGAGCTCTGCAGGGGATGTTCAGTCTATTAGTAGACCATTGCTGGGGTCTTCACTAAAATCTGGTCATTGGGTAGAGCACAGCAAGGGCGTCTTAGGGTGAAGTACAGCGGTTGGCTAAATGTTGTGGTGGCTTTTGTGTGGAGTCCAGTCCTTATCATTGGGTTGTGTGTGCTTTTTGCAGAGTCGGAGCAAACAGATGAGCAGCTGCATCATGAGATCTCACGGGTAAGACGATAACCCTCGCTTAAAGTAGAACCGCTGACCAGATGGTCTTTCTCTTTGCAACCCAACAAAGGGGATGTGTAATTGTCCATTTACACGTAACGATTATCGCTCACAATTCATTCAAACGAAGGCATTTGATCGATAATTGTTCATTGTAAATGCCAAAAAATCGCTCACTATTCATTTGTCGTTATCGATGACTTTCAGTCAGCATAAAGAGCATTGCATGCTTCTCGTTACGTGTAAACGCTCAGCACTTCACGTAGGAGGTGAACCGCCGAGCGAGAAGCCCGCGATCCAATGATATGTCTTTGTCTAAACACTTTGCAAGAGCGCTAAGGACCTCAGCGGTGACGTCATCATTTGTGCAGTAGTTTAGAAGACGACTGTCGTCCCGTGTGAAAGGAGCGCATGGTCGCTTCACTTGAAGCCGCCTGTCAGTAACTGCTTCTCGCTTTTTTCTTGTCATTGGTGCAGGCGAATGTCATCTGTATTGTGTATGCAGTCAACAATAAGAACTCCATAGACAAGGTGAGCAGAACACCTTACTCGCCCCTCCTCCTCGGCCTCTCCGTGTCTGCGGGTCTCTTGCATCATCTCCCCCTCAACCTCTGGTGGTCTTATCACTTTGATCTCTGTTTTGTTCTGCAGGTCACCAACCATTGGATTCCTCTCATTAATGAGCGGACGGACAAAGACAGCAGGTAATGTGGGGGCCGCAGCTCCTGGAGTTATAATCTTGGGATGCCTCTCTGTCCCCCTGACTTCATCTTGGTGATCCCCTCTTCTGTGCCCTGCGCATGTGAGGGAATCCCTTCTCCATTATAACACATTCTGTCTCCTCTGTTAGGATCCCTCTTATCCTGGTGGGGAACAAGTCCGACCTGTTGGATTACAGCAGTATGGAGACCGTTCTCCCAATAATGAACCAGTACTCTGAGATAGAGACCTGCGTGGAGGTAAGATGGGGGCTGTTTTCTACGGTTCTTTATTTCAATGCATTTGACTGACTGATATGTAAACCTTGAAGGGGATAAGAAGTTTTCAAAAGGTCTTTATCCGCGTCCCCCTTTCCTAATCACCACTACCATAATAAAATATTTATGGTCTATCCTGAGAATAGTCCTGGAGAACCCCTTTAAGAGTGTCTCTTGGGACTTGTCTGCTCGTTCTTTCATTAACCCTTTTGCGACCACCATAGTTTATATACGTCCTAAGTGCCTGTGACCCATGCGGTTAGCACTTGTATAGTCGTCGGCAGCTTCCTCCTCCTCTGACAAGTGTCACTGCTCCTGCGCTTCCCACCACCGATGCTGACCAAGATGCTGACCTCGGCTCCTCCCGATCTGGGCAGATGGTTAGTGAGAATCATATTATTAGTTTGGTAGAAATACCAGCTCTTATCCCTAAAGCTTCATTTAGACGGAGCGATTATCGTTCAGAAAATCATTAAAACGAGTGAAACTGAACGATAATCGCTCAATTTAAACACAGCCAATAACTGAACGACTAAAGACAATCACGCGCTTCTCGTTCGGTGTTCAGTTTCAGCCGGCATGTAAATCGGCGCCAATTCGTTCACTTGTCGGAACGTTTAAACACTGATTGTTCAATGGTTCATATAGGAATGTGAAACACTGAGTGACAAATGAAGGAGAACTGGCTGCCCGAGCGCGGACGAGCTGGTGATGATGTCATCAGCCGGGGCAAACGAGAAACGTTTGATTCCGGTTGTGTAAAAGGGGCTTCAGGCCCCCTTCACTCTCCCCGCTGTGATCCATGGCTGAAGAATTCTAGCAGAACTGTAAGGGTATACACAAAATCATATATGTGTATATACACACTTTATATAGTCGTACATCATATCCCTATCGGTAATTTAACCCCTTCACTTCAAAACAAAAAATATTAAGTTAAAAAAAAAAATCTTTTCCCAGTCCTATAAAACCCCCCAATACAGATGTATTGTTGTATTTGTAAGGGTCCAGTGTAGTAAAGCATCACTTTGTAAATTGTACATGGTGAACACAGTAAAAAAAATAAAATAAAAATACACAATGCCGGAATTGCACTTTTTGCACATCTCATCTCAAAGAAATAATTGAATGAAAAGCAATCAAAAAGTTATATATACCCCAAAATGGTACCAATAAAAATGGCATGATTACCTATTAAAAAAAACTGATGTATAAACAGAAAAATTAGCTATGGGGGTCAAAAGATGATGACAGAGCAATTTTTTTTAAGTAGTGCTAAATAAAAAAACTATATAAATTTGGTATTGCTATAATCCTACTGACCCACAGAATAAGGATGTCATTTTTACTGCACCGCGATACAGGGGATATAAAAAGTCTGCACCCCCCTGTTACAATGCCAGGTTTTTTTCATGTTAAAAAATCCGACAAAGATGAATCCTTTCAGATTTATTTCCCCCTATGATGTGACCTGTTATCTGTACAATCCCAATAAAAACAAACTGCAATCTATTACAGGGGAACAAATGCCCCAGTTCCTGCAGCAGAACAACAGCCCCCCACATAACGCTGCCCCCACCATCTACACTGCGGGTCGGGGGTCTTCTGGTGACGCGCAGTGTTGGCTTTGTGACAAACATACCTTTAGAAATTATGGCCAACAAGTTTCCCCTCGGACTCATCAGACAGAACACGTTTTCCCCCAGAGCCCAGAGATATGAAGAACACAGGCGATGGTTGTCCCATGACTACACAACCAGTACTTGCCAGAAGCTCCTACAGCTGCTTTAATGTTGCCGTCTGCCTCGTTTCCTCCCGGACCAATGTTCTTCTGGCCTCGTCATCAATTTTTGAGGGACGTCCAGTTATCGGTAATGTCACTGTGCCAGATGTAACCCACTTCGTGCTGACGTCTTCGCTGTGCCCCTTGGGATATGTAATGTCTTGGAGATGTTATTCCCCCCCCCCCCCCCCCTCTTTCTTCTCCTGACTGACACCTTCCAACAATCACATCCCTTTGATGTGTTCTAAACTCTTTATGGACCAACTAAGAAAATGTCAGGAAAATCCTAGAAGAGCCGAACTTTATATGGGAGGGAATCAGAATCCCTGTAGATAACGGCAGCGGAGTGCCGACTACTGTTCAACAGGAGTGTAAATGTGATTGGCTGATTCTGAACACAGGTACAAGAGGGTGTGAACACTTATGCAACCACGTCATTTTAGTTTTGTTTATAGTTTTCCACCCTAAATGATTGTAGTTTGTTTTCCTTTGGACATTTACAGGTAGCGGGCACTGAAGGGGAGGTAAACCTGAAATCATTCATTTTTTTTTTTTTTATTTTTTTTTAACAGGGGTGTGAAGAATTTTTTTTTATTTTTTGTCATTCACTGTACCCTTGAAAAGTACAACTTGTACTGCAAAAAAACGAGCCCTCATGTAGATATGTCGCCAGAAAAATGCTAAAGTTATAATTTTTTTTCTTTTTAAAGTAGGAATACCCGAACTGCAGAATGTGACGGAGGCGCATGGATGACTCTTGGTTATGAAAGGGTTAATGTGGGATTCTGAATCCCAGCCATGGCACTCCATCTAGTAGACAGATCCTAGAAGGTCTGATCATCTGTTAGGGGTTACACTGCAGGAGGTACTAACTTTGTGTCATCTCTCCCAGTGCTCAGCCAAAAACCTGAAGAACATCTCTGAGTTGTTCTATTACGCCCAGAAGGCTGTGCTGCACCCCACTGGCCCCCTCTACTGCCCCGAAGACAAGGAGGTAATCACGTACGCTCGCCCAATACTGTCAGGGGGTACAGATGTCCACAGCGGGAGGGTTTATATCCCTCAAGTCTATAGATGGGGTTGCTGACAACATTTTGTAATTTTAAAGGGGAAGTGTATATAGTTAAGCTGTATTTGGAAGAAGCTGTCAGTAGGGGGAGCAGTATAGTTAAGGCTTTGGGTGTATAGCTGGAGGAAGGGTGTTCTTGGGTGTTTAGATGGGGTAGGAGTGTTTTTGTCGCCCTGAGAGTGAAGATTAGGAGTGGGATGGGTTTGGGGCACCGAGTATAGAGATAGGGTAAGAGTGTATTTCAGGCTATGGGTTTAGCGATGGGGGCGCTTAGTGTATAGATGCTGGGGAGTTAAATCAGAGTTAAGGGATTTATGATGGGACAGGGGAGTGATAATGACTTCCTGATTTCATCCATCCTGTCCCCCTCGCTTCCCGCCTGTCTTTGTTCCCGCAGCTGAAGCCGGCATGTGTCAAGGCATTGACTCGCATTTTCAAAATTTCTGACCTGGACAACGATGGCATACTAAATGATGCAGAGCTGAACTTCTTCCAGGTAACATGCATGCACCATTACTGCGGCAGAGCCGAGGTAAGTCACGTATGTGGCACTTGGCGCTGATCTTGCTGTGTTTTACAGAGGACATGTTTCCACATTCCCTTGGTTTCTCAAGCTCTGGAAGATGTCAAGAACGTTGTGCGCAAGAACGTCCATGATGGCATCTCTGGAAATGGGCTGACGCTTAATGGTGAGGAGAGTCAGCTGTCCAACTACTATGACAGGGAGGTGGCCTGTGCACAGTAGATACTGATGAGTGACTAAGGCCACTGTCGCGCATACCGCTTTTTACCACGATTAGCGCATCATGCTAATTGTGGAACAACACTACCATTGATTTCAATGGGGTCTCGCAGACCTGCATTCGAACGCGCATTTCGAACACCGGGACTTTCGAGCGCTGTCTGATTTATTTATTTATTCCCCCCCCCCCCCCCCGTGTGTTTTAGTGCTTTATTGCATCTAATCACCCATCACAATGATAGTCTGTGTTAGAAAGCGCTGGCAAACTCTGTGACTTGCATTTCAAAAATGCTGCAATTTCGAGCTGCATTTTCTGAACTCATGCGTGAAAGTGGCCTAAGTGCACGGGTACTGACGCCTCCTTCCCCTATGCAGGCTTCCTGTTCTTGCACACTCTGTTCATCCAGAGGGGGAGACACGAGACTACATGGACTGTGCTGCGTATATTTGGATATGATGACGACCTGGAGCTGACGCCGGAATATCTCTTTCCTCAGTAACGTTTATTTCCTCTGTGTGTGGGGGGAGGGCTGTGATTGGTGGCCCGGATCCATGCGGTCCTTCACCTGACAACTCTCTTCCCCCGTTTCAGGTTGAAGGTTCCTGTAGATTGCACCACAGAGCTCAATCACCATGCTTATCTCTTCTTGCAGAGTATGTTTGACAAGCACGACCAGGTGAGTATCCTGTAGAGGACTGGACAGAAAGCAGCCTATTTTCTATGGATATCTGCCAGGTGTCTCCCATTCTAGCGCAGACTTCAAGAGTTACACTGGAGACTTGCCAAAATCTGTGCAAGTCTGCAGATTGGCAAGAACTACTAGTCAGGCTGGAATATGACTCACGGAGTCTCTCCCCATCAAGAATCATTAACACTTTCCCTTCTAAGGCTGTATCTCCTACGCCCCTGCATGAATGCACTTCATGAATGTATGAGATAAGTACCAATGGCTACATCTCAGGCTGTATTGAAGCTAGAACACCAGTCTTGGTCTTGTTTTAAAGCCTAGCCAAATGTTTATCCGTGACCACATAAACAAATATCAATAAAATGTATACATTCTATACTGCTCTGATCTTTAGCAAAAATACATGATGACCACTTCTTTAGTAATACCTGTTACACGTTACAGTCATAACAATTATCACTAGAGAAGAAGGTCTTATATATTCCTGATGGATGGAAAGGATTTTTGTGACTCTGAAAATACATTTTGGAACCTCCATAGCTGCTTTGCAGTTGCTCTCCTTGCTGGCTAATAGAGGATTGGTTACCCCCACCCCTCATCATGTCCATTTACCCTGCTGGTAGATATCAAGTGATTTGTATCTTGCACAGAGTACAACAGGTTTTCACATGAACTACTATCTATCAGTAAGAACAGCCATTAAACAGCGGTCTATTGGGGTCTGATTATGGGAATCACACTCAGTCCTGCCGTTTCAGTTGCGAGTGTCCAGTCATGCATGCCCTGCTCTCTACTGGCAGACGCGGCACTCTCCAGAGGATGGCATGACTCTGACCCCACATTTTCAGTAGTTGGTTACTCTTGTGTCTTCTCCCTATCAGGACAGAGACTGTGCATTGTCTCCAGAGGAGCTGAAGGATTTATTTAAAGTCTTCCCATATATTCCATGGGGTCCTGACGTCAATAACACGGTCTGCACCAATGAGAAGGGTTGGATCACTTACCAGGGTTTCCTCTCACAGTGGACGTGAGTGTTGCTCCTCGGGATAATGGCTGCCTCCAGACGATTCCCTCCCCGCTGACATAACCTCGTTTCTACTTCAGGTTGACAACATATTTGGATGTTCAACGCTGTCTGGAGTATTTGGGTTATTTGGGTTACTCCATTCTGACAGAGCAGGAGTCTCAGGCCACCGCAGTAACAGGTAAGCTACTCTGAAGACTTGCCAACCAGTCATGGCAATTCATGCATTGTTCCTTAAAGAGACAGTGTGGTTCTTCCCAGTGAAAATGAATTAGTAGCATAGGCTGAACTGGAAAGACAAACAGACTATTAACCCCCATTGTTGATCCAGAGGAAGGCAAAAAAAAACAACAATGAGGTAGAAGCCAATTTTCCTCATTTAAGGGAAAAAAATTCCTTCCTGACTCCAATCTGGCAATCAAAATAATCCCCGGATCACCGACCCTTCTGAAGTTATTAGTGATTATAACTTATAATATTGTATCGCTCAAGAAAGGTGTTGAGGCTCATCCTGTGATCTTTTATCGAATCTGCCATCTCCACGTCCTCAGGCAGAGTTCCACAGTCTCATTGCTCTTACAGTAAAGAACCTCCTTCAGTGTTGGTGTAGAAATCTTCTTTCCTCTATACACGGAGGGCAGCCCCCTTGTTACTGTCACAGTCCTGGGTTTAATAGATGATGGGAGAGATCTCTGTATTGTCCCCTGATATATTTATATATAGTTATTAGAGCGCCGACTTGTTACAGTCCTGCGTATAATAGATGATGGGAGTGATCTCTGTATTGTGCCCCAATATATATATTTTATATAGAAATACTCATTGCCATGTATGATGCTTATCTCTAAACAAGTATGCTCTGTACCATGATCTTTGCATTTTGACAAATAAAACCAAGTTAAAAAAAAAATATATATATATTTTACATAGTTATTAGGGCGCCCCCTTGTTACAGTCTTGAGTATAAATAGCCAATAAGAGTAAAAAAAGTTCCTGCGCTCCTTTGGGACCCAATTCCACAAGGGATTGGAATTACCAATAGATAAGTAAATTAAAAGTTTTTTTATGATTGTGCTTGAGAAAGTCGCTATATGCGACGAAACGCGTTGCACTGCATTTGGACATGGAATAAAGAAAAGTTTTTTAATAAAGGAACTTTTTTACTCTTATTAGATATAGCCACAGTGGATCACACCTTGAGTGTGATACAGTTATCCTGGCAGCTCTCCCGATATAGCCCGTCGGGATACCGTGGACACACAGGGAGATGACCGGCAGTATATATTAAAGCGAACCAGGACTTGGAGGTGTAGGTGGAGCTCAGGACCAGGCTCCACTATACACCGGGGGAGTCCCACTTTGTGTGAATTGTTGTCCACATTGAAATTGCTTTCCATTATTCGTAGTGCGCTGTCCTGATACATATATTATTGAGTATAAATAGGTGATGGGAGAGATCTCTGTATTGTCCTTTGGTATATTTATACATAGTTATTAGAGCTCCCCCCTTGTTACAGTCCTGGGTACAATAGATGATGAGAGAGATCTCTGTATTGGCCCCTGACATATCTATACATAGCTATTAGAGCGCCCCCTTGTTACAGTCCTGGGTATAAATAGATGATGGGAGAGATCTTTGTATTGGCCCCTGATACATCTACACATAGTTATTAGAGCGCCCCCTTGTTACAGTCTTGAGTATAATAGATGATGGGAGTGATCTCTGTGTTGTGCCCCAATATATATATTATACATAGTTATTAGAGCGCCCCCTTGTCACAGTCCTGGGTATAAATAGGTGATGGGAGAGATTTCTGTATTGTCCCCTGATATATTTATACATAGTTATTAGAGCGACCCCTTGTTACAGTCCTGGGTATAATAGATGATGAGAGAGATCTCTGTATTGGCACCTGACATATCTATACATAGCTATTAGAGCGCCCCCTTGTTACAGTCCTGGGTATAAATAGATGATGGGAGAGATCTTTGTATTGGCCCCTGATATATTTATACATAGTTATTAGTGCGCCCCCTTGTCACAGTCCTGGGTATAATAGATGATTGGAGAGATATCTTTATTGACCCCTGATATATTTATACATAGTTATTAGTGCGCCCCCTTGTTACAGTCCTGGGTATAATAGATGATGGGAGAGATCTCTGTACTGACCCCTGATATATTTATACATGGTTATTAGAGCGCCCCCTTGTTAGAGTCCTGGTTATAATAGATGATGGAAGAGATCTCTGTATTGTCCCTGATACATCTACACATAGTTATTAGAGCGCCCCCTTGTTACAGTCTTGAGTATAATAGATGATGGGAGTGATCTCTGTGTTGTGCCCCAATATATATATTATACATAGTTATTAGAGCGCCCCCTTGTCACAGTCCTGGGTATAAATAGGTGATGGGAGAGATTTCTGTATTGTCCCCTGATATATTTATACATAGTTATTAGAGCGACCCCTTGTTACAGTCCTGGGTATAATAGATGATGGGAGAGATATTTGTGTTGACCCCTGATATTTTTATACATAGTTATTAGAGCGCCCCCTTGTTACAGTCCTGGGTATAAATAGATGATGGGAGAGATCTCTGTATTGTCCTTTGGTATATTTATACATAGTTATTAGAGCTCCCCCTTGTTACAGTCCTGGGTATAATAGATGATGAGAGAGATCTCTGTATTGGCCCCTGACATATCTATACATAGTTATTAGAGCTCCCCCTTGTTACAGTCCTGGGTATAATAGATGATGGAAGAGATCTCTGTATTGTCCCTGATACATCTACACATAGTTATTAGAGCGCCCCCTTGTTACAGTCTTGAGTATAATAGATGATGGGAGTGATCTCTGTGTTGTGCCCCAATATATATATTATACATAGTTATTAGAGCGCCCCCTTGTCACAGTCCTGGGTATAAATAGGTGATGGGAGAGATTTCTGTATTGTCCCCTGATATATTTATACATAGTTATTAGAGCGACCCCTTGTTACAGTCCTGGGTATAATAGATGATGGGAGAGATATTTGTGTTGACCCCTGATATTTTTATACATAGTTATTAGAGCGCCCCCTTGTTACAGTCCTGGGTATAAATAGATGATGGGAGAGATCTCTGTATTGTCCTTTGGTATTTTTATACATAGTTATTAGAGCTCCCCCTTGTTACAGTCCTGGGTATAATAGATGATGGGAGAGATCTCTGTATTGTCCCCTGATATATTATACATAGTTATTAGAGCTCCCCCTTGTTACAGTCCTGGGTATGATAGATGATAGGAAAGATCTCTGTATTGTCCCCTGATATATCTATACATAGTTATTAGAGCGCCCCTTGTCACAGTCCTGGGTATAAATAGGTGATGGGAGAAATATCTTTATTGACCCCTGATATATTTATACATCGTTATTAGAGCGCCCCCTTGTTACAGTCCTGGGTATAATAGATGATGGGAGAGATCTCTGTATTGTCCCTGATACAGCTATATATAGGTATTAGAGCGCCCCTTGTCACAGTCCTGGGTATAAATAGATGATGAGAGAGATCTCTGTACTGTCCCCTGATATAGTTATACATAGTTATTAGAGCGCCCCTTTGTTACAGTCCTGCGTATAATAGATGATGGAGAGATCTCTGTACTGTCCTGATATATCTATACATAGTTATTAGAGCGCCCCCTTGTTACAGTCCTGGGTATAATAGATGATGGGAGAGATCTCTGTATTGACTCCTGATATATTTATACATGGTTATTAGAGCGCCCCCTTGCTACAGTCCTGGGTATAATACATGATGGAAGAGATCTCTGTATTGTCCCTGATACATCTACACATAGTTATTAGAGCGCCCCCTTGTTACAGTCCTGGGTATAATAGATGATGGGAGGGATCTCTGTACTGACCCCTGATATTTTTATACATAGTTATTACAGCGCCCCTTGTCACAGTCCTGGGTATAAATAGATGATGAGAGAGATCTCTGTACTGACCCCTGATATATTTATATATAGTTATTAGAGTGCCCCCTTGTTACAGTCCTGCGTATAATAGATGGATGGAGAGATCTCTGTACTGTCCTGATATATCTATACATAGTTATTAGAGCGCCCCTTGTCACAGTCCTGGGTATAATAGATGATAGGAGAGATATCTGTATTGACCCCTGATATATTTATACATAGTTATTAGAGCGCCCCCTTGTTACAGTCCTTGGTATAATAGATGATGAGAGAGATCTCTGTACTGACCCCTGATATATTTATACATCGTTGTTAGAGCGCCCCCTTGTTACAGTCCTGGGTATAAATAGATGATGGGAGAGAGCTCTGTACTGACCCCTGATATATTTATACTTGGTTATTAGAGCGCCCCCTTGTTACAGTCCTGGGTATAATAGATGATGGAAGAGATCTCTGTATTGTTCCTGATACATCTATACATAGTTATTAGAGCGCTCTCTTGTTACAGTCCTGGGTATAATGGATGATGGGAGAGATCTCTATACTGACCCCTGATATATCTACACATAGTTAATAGAGCGCCCCCTTGTTACAGTCCTGGGTATAATAGATGATGGGAGGGATCTCTGTACTGACCCCTGATATTTTTATACATAGTTATTACAGCGCCCCTTGTCACAGTCCTGGGTATAAATAGATGATGAGAGAGATCTCTGTACTGTCCCCTGATATATTTATATATAGTTATTAGAGCGCCCCCTTGTTACAGTCCTTTGTATAATAGATGACGGAGAGATCTCTGTACTGTCCTGATATATATACATAGTTATTAAAGCGCCCCTTGTCACAGTCCTGGGTATAATAGATGATGGGAGAGATAACTGTATTGACCCCTGATATATTTATACATAGTTATTAGAGCGACCCCTTGTTACAGTCCTGGGTATAATAGATGATGGGAGAGATATTTGTGTTGACCCCTGATATTTTTATACATAGTTATTAGAGCGCCCCCTTGTTACAGTCCTGGGTATAAATAGATGATGGGAGAGATCTCTGTATCGTCCTTTGGTATATTTATACATAGTTATTAGAGCTCCCCCTTGTTACAGTCCTGGGTATAATAGATGATGAGAGAGATCTCTGTATTGGCCCCTGACATATCTATACATAGCTATTAGAGCGCCCCCTTGTTACAGTCCTGGGTATAAATAGATGATGGGAGAGATCTTTGTATTGGCCCCTGATATATTTATACATAGTTATTAGAGCTCCCCCTTGTTACAGTCCTGGGTATAATAGATGATGGGAGAAATCTCTGTATTGTCCCCTGATATCTTTATACATAGTTATTAGAGCTCCCCCTTGTTACAGTCCTGGGTATAATAGATGATGGGAGAGATCTCTGTATTGTCCCCTGATATATTATACATAGTTATTAGAGTGCCACCTTTTTACAGTCCTGGGTATGATAGATGATAGGAAAGATCTCTGTATTGTCCCCTGATATATCTATACATAGTTATTAGAGCGCCCCTTTGTTACAGTCCTGCGTATAATAGATGATGGAGAGATCTCTGTACTGTCCTGATATATCTATACATAGTTATTAGAGCGCCCCCTTGTTACAGTCCTGGGTATAATAGATGATGGGAGAGATCTCTGTATTGACTCCTGATATATTTATACATGGTTATTAGAGCGCCCCCTTGCTACAGTCCTGGGTATAATACATGATGGAAGAGATCTCTGTATTGTCCCTGATACATCTACACATAGTTATTAGAGCGCCCCCTTGTTACAGTCCTGAGTATAATAGATGATGGGAGTGATTTCTGTGTTGTGCCCCAATATATATATTATACATAGTTATTAGAGCGCCCCCTGGTTACAATCCTGGGTATAATAGATGATGGGAAAGATATTTGTATTGACCCCTGATATATTTATACATAGTTAATAGAGTGCCCCCTTGTCACAGTCCTGGGTATAAATAGATGATTGGAGAGATCTCTGTACTGACCCCTCATATATTATACATAGTTATTGGAGCGCCCCCTTGTTACAGTCCTGGGTATAATAGATGATGGGAGAGATCTCTATACTGACCCCTGATATATCTACACATAGTTAATAGAGCGCCCCCTTGTTACAGTCCTGGGTATAATAGATGATGGGAGAGAGATGTCCGTACTGACCCCTCATATATTATACATAGTTATTAGAGCGCCCCCTTGTTACAGTCCTGGGTATAATGGATGATGGGAGAGATCTCTATACTGACCCCTGATATATCTACACATAGTTAATAGAGCGCCCCCTTGTTACAGTCCTGGGTATAATAGATGATGGGAGGGATCTCTGTACTGACCCCTGATATTTTTATACATAGTTATTACAGCACCCCTTGTCACAGTCCTGGGTATAAATAGATGATGAGAGAGATCTCTGTACTGACCCCTGATATATTTATATATAGTTATTAGAGTGCCCCCTTGTTACAGTCCTGCGTATAATAGATGGATGGAGAGATCTCTGTACTGTCCTGATATATCTATGCATAGTTATTAGAGCGCCCCCTTGTCACAGTCCTGGGTATAATAGATGATAGGAGAGATATCTGTATTGACCCCTGATATATTTATACATAGTTATTAGAGCGCCCCCTTGTTACAGTCCTTGGTATAATAGATGATGAGAGAGATCTCTGTGCTGACCCCTGATATATTTATACATCGTTGTTAGAGCGCCCCCTTGTTACAGTCCTGGGTATAAATAGATGATGGGAGAGAGCTCTGTACTGACCCCTGATATATTTATACTTGATTATTAGAGCGCCCCCTTGTTACAGTCCTGGGTATAATAGATGATGGGAGAGATATCTGTATTGATCCCTGATATATTTATACATAGTTATTAGAGCGACCCCTTGTCACAGTCCTGAGTATAAATAGATGATGGAAGAGATCTCTGTATTGTCACTGATATATCTATGTATACTTATTAGAGCGCTCTCTTGTTACAGTCCTGGGTATAATAGATGATGGGAGAGAGATGTCCGTATTGACCCCTCATATATTATACATAGTTATTAGAGCGCCCCCTTGTTACAGTCCTGGGTATAATGGATGATGGGAGAGATCTCTATACTGACCCCTGATATATCTACACATAGTTATTACAGCGCCCCTTGTCACAGTCCTGGGTATAAATAGATGATGAGAGAGATCTCTGTACTGTCCCCTGATATATTTATATATAGTTATTAGAGCGCCCCCTTGTTACAGTCCTGCGTATAATAGATGACGGAGAGATCTCTGTACTGTCCTGATATATATACATAGTTATTAAAGCGCCCCTTGTCACAGTCCTGGGTATAATAGATGATGGGAGAGATAACTGTATTGACCCCTGATATATTTATACATGGTTATTAGAGCGCCCCCTTGTTACAGTCCTGGGTATAAATAGATGATGGGAGAGCGCTTCGTATTGTCTCCTGATATATCTATACATCGTATACATATCTATACATGTGAAAGTTTTATGGTCTCTGAATTGGTGTTAGGGGGTCACCAGGCTGTGTGTTATCTCTGCTATTGATTTCTCCTTTTCTCCACTTATGCATGAAGCCACTTCGAATGTTTGTTCTGGTCAAAGGTGGTTATAAACTTTGACTCCCAAATTCTTCTATGACCTTGAGATTTTGCAGTTGCCTTTTAATATAGTAACTTTCATATGGTCTCCTATCTACAGGGTTACCTGGTTTCTCTTGCTGGGAACCATCACATTTTGCTCTACCGGCGACACCGCACTAAACGTTTTTTAAATGCTTATTCATGTAATGCATAAACTCCGTCCAGATGCTTCGTTATCAGTCGATCCGCTGCATGTGAGTCCTGCTGCCTGGAGGCTGTGTGTAACCTGCTGCAGTCCAGTGATAGTCTGCAGGATCTTCAGTCTTCCTCATTGTTCCGACTTTCATGTTTTATTCCTTGTCCTTCTAGTGACAAGAGACAAGAAGATCGATCTGCATAAGAGGCAAACGCAGCGCAACGTGTTCCGGTGCAATGTCATCGGCTCTACGGGATGTGGGAAGAGCGGCATTCTCCAGGCTCATTTAGGGAGGAACTTGATGGTGAGTGTTCAGACAAAGGGCTTCTTAAGCAGATCACAATAGTGGGGTTCCTTCTTGTGCACAGCTTTAGTGGAGCCCCACGCCTTCACTCTTGGGCCCAATGCCCACGGGCGGATCTGATTTGTGGAAGATCAGCAAATCAAACCACCCATAGGGAAGCATGGGCGTCTGAACATGGATTAAAGCATGTGGATTTGTTTTGCTGACTTTTTGGTTTGGAAAACTAATTGCATCATGTACCATTTCAGTGCGATTGAAGTCAATGAAAGCTGTCCAATCCGCGGCCTGTTCACAATTTAATTGCGGACGGGCCGTGGATTCTGCGGGAAAGCAGCGGTTTAGAAAAAAAGAAATCCACTGTGCATGTTTGGTGGTTCATCGTCCGATACTTCTGCACACATTCGCAGTTAAGAAAGTAGAAGACACGGAGCGGTAAGCAGTGTCCTCGGCCGCGGGCAGGGTCAGATTCCACTGTGGGCTCCTGCATGTGGAATCTGGTCTGCCCATGGACATTGGGCTTTACCCTGCCCCACAAAGCTGAGGAGCAGAGGGAGCCACATTTGGGTCTTAGCTGCTGCCCTTTGCCTATGGCAGGTGCCAGAATCTCAAAAGTACTGGGAGCAGGGACTAAAGCTTCTTTACGGACACATAAGTAGTCGTTTATGGTGGGCCGGGAGTTGTAATAGGAAGAGAGAGGCTGAATTCCAGTGGCCTTGTCGCTTGACTGTAAATGGAGGATGGCTTTGTTTGATGAGATGTGCCAAAGTGCACGCACAGTGTAGTAGAAATTGAGTAACCTGGGGGGGCGGAGCCTGGCCGGAGATGTAGACAGTCGCATCTCAGAGTAGCTCCCGCAAAAACCGCCAAATACATCCTGAAAACGGGACCCAAAATTGTCGAAAAACCGATAAACAAGGAGCGGAGGTACAGCAGAAAGCACCGGAGGTGAAACGGGCACCAGAGGAGAAGATGGTGCGCGGCAAGGAGAGAGGGAAAGGAGAAGAAGTCGGTGGCCCGCAGAAACAAGATGGCGCCGGCGGGAGGGAGCCGAGAACGCTCATACCGCGCCCCAGCACAAGCAGTGCAGACACGGCACGCAAACTGGCGAGGTATGCCAGGGAGGAGGGGGGCAGAAAAGAGGAATCCATAAGCCCTAAACAGCAGAGGGGAGACGTAGGGGAGCAGGGGAGCCCACAAAGAAATAAGCAAATGGCGGGAACAGGAGGGGAGGAAGAAGCCACATGTACAATATACACAGAAAGTGAGAGAAGCAAGGAAGGGGCAGACAAAACAAGCACATTAACAGACCCTGACAAGCACAGCAAAGACAAAGACAAACAAAGCAGCTCACACACTGTGCAAGGCTCTGCTAACAGGCAAGAAGCCATAAGTGATGCAGGCAGCCCCAACCACCAAAAAGATGGCGCAAATAATGCCAATACAGCCGAATATCGTGTGAGAGGCAGCATACACAGTGCAAGCAACCCAGACAACCGCGCGCACAGCGCAAATTACGCAAGCACACCAGATAGCTGTACATGGGATGCCTTCCAAAGTACAGACGATGCTGCCAAAAAAGACCAAAGACGAGAAGACGAAAGGAGCGTCAGAGAACCTACGCTGAAAGAAATCTTCAGTGAAATTACCAAATGCAACGCATCACTGAGCAACCTTAACATGCAAATGGGGGCGATGCAAAGTAATGTAAACCTGCTACGGCAAGATGTGAGGAAAATATCAGAGCGTCTGACAGAAACCGAACAACGTATAAGCGACATAGAAGACGTAATGCAACCAATGCAACGTGATGTGGAAAAAAACCTGCATGACATACAATATCTACAGAACAAAGTCGACGACCTAGAAAATAGGTCAAGAAGGAACAACGTGCGGATTGTGGGCCTCCTAGAAAAGGCGGAAGGAAGAAACCCAGCAGAATTTTTTGAAACGTGGCTACCCGAACTGTTCGGAAGAAACACCTTAACTACGATGTTTGCAATCGAAAGAGCCCACCATGTACCTACACGACCCCTCCCTCCGGGGGCTCCCGCCAGACCGATACTCATCAAAGTACTGCACTACAGAGACCAAGACATCATACTCCAAAAGGCCCGCGAAAAGGGTGAAGTTCAATTTAATGGCGCGAAAGTCTCCTTTTTCCCAGACTTTTCTATGGAAATACAAAAGAAGCGTGCAACATTTATAGAAATAAAAAGGCAATTGCGAAACTTACAAGTGCCCTACGGAATGGTGTACCCCGCCAAATTGAGAGTGGTGGCGCTGGGTACGACACACTTCTTTGAAAACCCAAAAGATGCAAGTGTCTCGATAGATCACAATGAAGAACAAATCCGGAGGGGAAGATCGCCGCATAAGTCACCATGAAGAGGCAACAACCAAAGAAATGCTTATCCAAAGGGAACCGAAAATCTCTGAAAGGAGCTCCTGGGACGACAGGATGCATCGTGCAGGAGAATGGAGGACTGGTACCCCGATCCGATGGGAAAACAACGGATCAGTGAGTTACATGTTGGGGGTGTTTGTTGTTTGGTCTCTCTCTCGTATATTTGGGAAATGTTAAACAAGTTACAGATAGAAGGGATAAGGTTATATGATAGAAAAACGGTTCAGGGAGGGATAAGGGGAAGAAATGTTAACGTAATTGTACAAATGAAAAGTATATTACAAATAACGAAAACGTGCACAGTAAAGGTGGATAAATGTATGTATTGGGGGATGCGGGGGGCTAGACCAAAACCTCGCTGGAGAGACCCATTGCTGAGAACTGACAGTGGTACATACACATATACATGGAGTGACGCGGGTGAGACACAAATACAGAGATATGGACCCTCCCAGTGCGACTCACTCACAAAAACAAAAAGGGGTGGTAACACTCAGAAAACAGTAACTCTGAGAAAGGTAAAAAAATAAGGAAAATGAGTAGAAAGGTCAGGATTGTCTCGTGGAATGTGAGAGGTATGAGCGACCAGACAAAACGATCAGCAATACTGCAAGTCATCAAGGAACAAGGTCCGGCTTTTATATGTTTGCAGGAGACACATCTATCAAAGGAAAACACAGACACGCTTAAAGTATGGGGGATGGGACAGAGCTTCCACTCCACACACACAAGGTATTCCAGGGGGGGGGGGGGGTCAGCATAGTGGTACACAGAAACATACCGTTTAAATGCCTCTCACGAAAAACCGACCCAGAAGGCCGCTTTATATGCCTACACTGTAGAATCTACAACTACACATGCATTATAGCTTCAGTATACATCCCGCCACCATATAATAACATGATAATGCGGCAAGTAATAGGATTCATAGCAGATAAACCGGACATCCCAGTCCTTATAATAGGTGACTTTAATTCGGTCATTAACCCTACACAGGACAGACTACGAGCAGGAAACGTAAACGATGAAAGGAACCTGACATCACTTGGCAAACTAATAAATGAAATATCATTGATAGATCTATGGAGAACACGGCACCCCACACATAAACAATACTCCTGTTACTCAACTACACATCAATGTTTATCTAGAATAGACCTAGTAGTGGGGAATATTCAGATATACAGGGACATAACCTCAATAGAATACCTACCAAGGGCTATATCTGACCACTCCATACTACGACTGGACCTACAGCACGGTAACACTGATAGCCACCCCCAAAAGAGATGGAACTTGAACTCGCATTGGTTAAATATACTAAGCAAGGAAAACGCGAAAACAACACTAGAGGAATACTTTGCCCTAAATAAGGATACCACAAGTATGACAGTCTGCTGGGAGGCCATGAAGGCATATATGAGGGGGGTATACATACAACAAATCACCCAGGCAAAGAAGGGACATAGAGAAAGAGGTCAAAAATTACGGGAAAAATTAAAAGAAACGGAAGAAAACTACATAAAAGAGAAAACTATAATAACACTCAACCTATGGAAACAAGCCCAAGAGGCCCTTAACAAATACTCACTAGACACAGCAGCCACTAAAAATGGGTTCCGGACGCAGGCATATTACGAAGAGGGAGAAAGAACGGGACATATGCTGACAGTTATAGCCCGAGCACAAACTAGCCCCACATATATCATCGAACTAAAAGACACACAAGGCGAGATTGTCAGGGATGCAGCATCCATAAGGGAGACCGCGCGGGAATTTTACTCCTCCCTGTACTCCTCGAGACTGGATAAAACGATAGAACAAATTGAGGAATACTTGGCGGACATAATAACACACAGATTGACGGAGGAGCAGAGAGAGTTCCTAGATGCACCAATAGACTTGGAGGAGATGCAGGAGGCGGTAAAAGACATGCAAAATAACAAGGCCCCAGGGGAGCACGGCTTCCCAATAGACTTTGACAAGCAACATGCAGATATACTATTACCACAACTTCTAGAGACAATGGCGGAGGCGGAACAGAAAGGGGAATTACCACGGACAATGCGAAAAGCAAAAATAATAATTCTGTTAAAACCGGAAAAGGACCCCCTGTTGATGGACTCGTATAGGCCAATATCGTTATTAAACGCAGACGTTAAAATTATAGCTAAAATCCTAGCCAATCGGTTATCAAGAGTGGCACCCACCCTGGTGCACCCGGACCCAAGTGGGTTTATACCAGCAAGGTCAACGGCAACAAATATTCGCAGGGTATTCCTAAACCTACAAATACCCGTAGACAACACCAGAGATAGAATCATATGCTCATTAGACGCGGCCAAGGTGTTTGATAGTGTCGAGTGGCAATACCTGTGGAAGGTATTAGAAAAAATGGGATGTGGCCCAATATTTGTGAGACGGGTAAAACTTCTATATGCTAGAGTGGAGGCGGATGTGTCCATCAATGGGGGATCCTCGGAGGCATTCCTACTACATAGAGGGACAAGGCAGGGGTGCCCACTATCGCCACTCCTGTTTGCACTAGCAATAGAGCCCCTAGCGTATAAAATCCGATCACATCAGGAAATAGTGGGATTCCGAAGAGGAAATATGGAGGAGAAAATCGCCTTGTATGCGGATGACATGCTACTGTTCCTGGGGGATGGGGAAAAATCTCTGAAAACCACGATGCAAGTAATAAAAGAATTCTGAGCATTCTCGGGACTCACCATCAATTGGACTAAATCCGAAATACTACCAATAGACACCCCAGAAATGCAAATCGCTAATAGAGAAATAACCCTGAAATGCACCCCAACAATTAAATATCTGGGAGTTAAAATTACGAAAAAGGTTAGTGAATACGGGAAAATAAACCTAGAACCACTTATGGAAAAATGGAAACAAAAACTCCACATATGGCGCAAACTACCCATGACAATCATAGGAAGAGTGAACCTTATAAAAATGATATGGATGCCACAATTGCTATATCTAATACACAACTCCCCGCACTGGATAACACAAAAATTCTTCCACAAGGCCAAGGGACTGTTTAGACAGCTCATATGGGGAGGGAAGACACCTAGGATAAAACTGGAACTACTATACAACACAAAGGAAAAAGGGCGGACTAGCCTTGCCCAACCCGTTCTCATACTTCATGGCCTCCCAGCTGCAACACCTCAGAGGATGGGAGACAGAGGAGACACAAGACGCCAGTTCCAGAATCCTTAAAAATCTTTTTACCGGGTCGCACCTGTTCGAAACTCTGGAGCGTGGAGCGTTTAAAAAAAACGGTCAAAACGCCCCCACGCTATTACTGACACATAAAGTATGGGGGAAGACCAGAAACATGCTGGATATAAAAAGCTGTACACAGTATACCCCCATATGGAATAACCCATGTCTACCAGAAATCAGCAAACTACAAGGTTTCCAAGGGTGGAAAGACAGGGGAGTTAGGAGAATGGCCCAGATACTGGAGGGGGGAGAGCTGAAAACCCTCGAGCAGCTAAGACAGAACTACGACATCCCCAATAGTGACTTCTACAAATATCTACAGCTCAGACACGCTATACAAGCAGAAAAAAACTCTGAGGAAATAACAGTGACAACAAATATAGTAGCGGACATAATAGGAAAAGCCACCACCACAGCGGGGAAAATATCTGTATTATACTCCCACATACAGGACACGGTTAACGCACGCAATCCGATACCAAGAAAAGCAAAATGGGAAGCAGACATAGGACCCATTGAGGAGTCGCACTGGGAGGAAATCCTACAAATGACACCCAAGCTATCTCTGAGCGAGTCACACAGAGTCTCGTAAATATTCCTAATTCACAGAGTGTACCGCACCCCGGCCTTCTTACACAACATAGGAATAAGAACCTCTCCGATATGTGTAAGGTGCAAAACCCACACGGCGGACCTAATCCACATGCTATGGCGATGTCCGAAATTACATAGATATTGGGTGGAAATACGAGATGCAATAAATGAGGCATTCGGCATACGTATGGACTTTACACCATATGTGTGCATTCTGGGATATACACACGACCTAGCGCTAGATGATCATGAAAAACTGGCAGTATCCAGATTATTGTACATAGCCAGAAAAACAATAGCTCAGCGATGGTTAGATGAAGAACCACCCACCCTGGGAGAATTCAGGGGGGGAAACCAGTTGTATACAAAAATGTTATAAAGAAATGTTAAAAAAATGGAAAAGTTTAATAAATACTTTTAATCTAAAAAAAAAGAAATTGAGTAACCTGGAATTCCTCTCCCCTTCCCGTAGCGCCAGCAGAAGATCCGTGAAGAGCACAAGTCCTACTATGCAATAAACACGGTGTATGTGTATGGCCAGGAGAAGTATCTGCTGGTAGGTTACTGAAGACCCTGCTGACGTTACCGCAGCCCACTCCATGGATGCATCACTCAGAATCTGACTCTTGTCTTCCAGCTGCACCACATCACGGAGTGTGAGAGTTTATCTCCAGCCGATACGGTGTGTGATGTCGTTTGCCTGGTCTATGACATCACCGACCCCAAGTCCTTCGAGTACTGCGCAAGAATATTTAAGGTTTGATCAGATCTTGTGTGATGAGGTGTTCATGGGGCAGCTTGTTGTCAGGGTGAGGGATGACCTGGTAACTGCCGCCTGTTGCTCCTTAGCTGCCTCTTTGTAAGTGGTGGCAGGTTGGGGTCCGCTGCAGTGGAAGAGATGCCTTCTGGTAGTACTGGGGACATTCCTGGAGACTCTCAGTATCACCCGTGCATCTCTTCGTGGTCAGATGACTATCCCATTATTTTATGTCCTTTAATCTCTTCCATGTTACTTTCTTCATTTGCAGCTTTTGTGTTTTCAAGGTTGTCATTGGCTTTTCCTAAAACTGTCCTCTCCACTTCCCCCACAGCAACACTTCATGGACAGCCGGACCCCCTGCCTCATAGTCGCAGCCAAATCTGACCTCCATGAGGTGAAGCAGGAGAGCGTCTCTCCGGCTGATTTCTGCAAAAAGCACAAGATGCCTCCGCCCCAAGCCTTCACCTGTAACACGGCCGATACCCCCAGCCGGGAGATCTTCTTCAAGCTGACCACGATGTCCATGTATCCGTGAGTACCTATATGACGTGACCTTGGCATGCCTGCCTCGTGCCAATCTGTTATGTGCCACAGCTCTCCGCACCATGGTTATAAGGTATGGGGTGCTATATTGTGCAGCTGGGGGTCGGAGGGAAAGATGTAAGGAGCAAGTGACAGGTGCTCCCCAGGATTACAGGTATCCATCTGATAGCTTAATGAGCCGAGGAGCCTTCCTCCTCCTCAGATAGAACTGGCTTCCTTTCCTAATTCTCCAACAATTGATCTTCATGCAGTAATCCAAACCCCCATACGTGAGAATCTGGCGTGACCTGGCACCGCAGTCAGTTGTGGCGTACAGCTGTTATAACTTCTTACACTGCATAGGTTAGTTAAAGGGGTTCATAAACATAGGAGATGCCATCAATGTCTGATTAGTGGGGTGCGGCTGCCGAGATATTCACCGAGCATTGTCTCAGGACTTGAAACGGTCTATGCGTTCACAGAACGCCGCGTTTGGAATCGCCTCATTTTACTGCGTTTTGTTTTTTTTTTAGCAGCGGTTTTGAACACCCCATCATTGTAATGGGTGATGAGTTGTGTTAAAAAGCGCCTTAAATGCGCGAAAACGGAGCAAGCGCAGATCTGCGAAGCCCCAATGGAATTAACAGAGGCGTTGTACCACAATCAGCGCGGCTTTTCACAAGCAGCCGTAAAAAGCGGGCTGTTTGAGAGCGACCTTAAGATCTTGTGCCATTTCACCAACTGTGATAGTCCCGCTAATGCAGCGCCGGTGCGTCGTCTACTTGTACATCATAGATGGAGCACACTGGAATCTACGATGAAAGGACTTGTTGGCTCCTTATATATTCTGCCGCAGCCTGCAGGGTTTAACCCTTGCACAAATGGAGGAATGTTCCTGACATTGGTGTCTGCCTGCGCACGCTGCCTTCTCTACAGGACAGATAGGGGCGCTGCACTCCCAGTTGGGATATCCTCACACTCTGCCCCCTCTAGAGGATAGATACATGAACTGCAGCCACCAGACGGGACCTAAATCTGCAGCACTGCCGGGAGATACTGAAATAGTGGGAATCTCTCTAATCTTGAAGAGGGTTGGAGAGGTTATTGTGCTCCTTAAGGGGGACAGTGACACGTTTTATGGGAGGATTTAATGTCGGCTGTTATGGGCAATGGGGGGGATTATGCTTTCTCTTAAGAAGATTATAGCAACAACCCTTAAGGGGGAGGTTGTGTCTCCTGTGGATTTGTGATCCTTTCCACATTTCTGCTGCCCCCCCACTGGACCATAGTAAGTTCCCAGAGCCGGCTGTACTATGTCTGGCGTCCCCCGGGCACCGGTGTTGGCTTGTTAGTGATCTGCTGCACTTTATTATCACCTTGCAGACCCGGTATCCATGCATGCTGTATTTAATCGCTCCCTGCAGAGTAAGATTCACATTGACACAAAATGTTTCTTGAGGTCTGCCATTTTAATCTGAAGAATTAAAGGATTGCTTTTATTTGCTGGTCCTGGATTAACTACTACGTCTCAATGTGATTACACTGCAGACCCCGTGTCTGTGCACGCTGCCCTAACCCAGCGGACCCCGTGTCTGTGCACGCTGCCCTAACCCAGCGGACCTCGTGTCTGGCACGCTGTCCTAACCCAGCGGACCTCGTGTCTGTGCCCGCTGTCCTAACCCGATAGCCCCCCCACCCCTGTGTCTGTGCACGCTGCCCTAACTTGGCGAACCACCCCACCCCTGTGTCTATGCACGCTGCCCTGACCTGGCGGACCCCTAGTCTGTGCACCCGGTTTACACCCCGCAGATCTTTGTATCAATGTACGCTGCTCCAAAATCTAGTAGTGGGAATATTCACTACAGGGGGGTCTGTAGGATTGTATGGCTCTTAAAGGGCTGCTCCAGTCTTCTATAAATTAAGCTTGATTTTGTAGTAAAACGCTTCCTGTTTTAATGTCTCATCATTCTCATGATCTCGGCTTGCTGTCAGTAAATGGAATGTCTTTTGTTGCATCCAGAGGCTGAAAACCTATCTGTTCTAGATAATCCTCTGTGAGCTGCACAGGCTGACGTCAGGACCTGCTGGGGGTCGTAGTATTCTGACAGCCGGAGCACCAGATCCGGTCTCCCTTTGTACTCCACGTCTTTTGCAAAAACAAAATTGAGATGGGATTTGCAAAAAAAAATGCCACCTCGCCTAATCCGGACCCGCCGCAGAGCACCGACATGTCAGCACATCCCTCCACTTCTCTTCTTTATCACATATAATGTACAAACAGCCTCAGTCAATTCTGAGGTTGTGACCGTGCGCTGTGAAGGATCTCAAGCTCAGACTGGGCGAAAACGTGTGTAAGTGGGTAAAAAATTGGCTCAATGATAGAAAGCAGAGGGTGGTAATAAATGGTTTGCACTCTGCTTGGACCACAGTCGCTAGCGGGGTGCCACAGGGTTCAGTATTAGGCCCCACTCTGTTCAACATATTTATCAATGACCTGATAGAGGGGCTGCACAGCAAAATATCAATATTTGCAGATGACACAAAATTATACAATATAATTAATGCAACGGAGGACAATGTGCGGCTACAAACGGACCTGGATAAGATGGGGGCTTGGGCAGGAAAATGGCAAATGAAGTGTTCAATGTTGAAAAATGTAAGACTATGTACATGGGCAGGAGGAACGGATGTCACAAATACTCACTTAATGGGGTACCACTAGGGAAAAGTGATATGGAAAAGGATCTGGGGGTACTAGTGGATTGTAGACTGAACTGGAGTAACCAATGCCAGTCAGCTGCTGCAAAAGCAAATAAAGTTTTGGGATGCATTAAAAAAAGTATAGGGGCGAAGGATGAGAACATTATCCTTCCATTATATAAGGCACTTGTCAGGCCTCACATGGAATACTGTGTACAGTTCTGGTCACCGGTGCTCAGGAAAGATGTCACAGTGCTTGAGGGGGTTCAAAGAAGGGCAACTAAACTAATACATGGAATGACGGGACTGGAATACCCAGAGAGGCTATCAAAATTGGGACTATTTACCCTAGAAAAAAGACGGCTAAGGGGTGATCAAATAACTAGGTATAAATACATGAGGGGACAATACAAGGATCTCTCCCAAGATCTGTTTACACCCAGGACCGCGTCGGTAACAAGAGGGCATCCGCTACAATTAGAGGAAAGTAGGTTTCATCACCAACATAGAAGGGGATTCTTTACTGTAAGAGCAGTTAGACTGTGGAACTCTCTGCCTGAGGAAGTGGTGATGGCAAAATCCATAGAGGGGTTTAAAAGGGGACTTGATGTCTTTCTGGAGAGGAAGGACATTATAGGATATAAATCTTAGGTTAATTGTCAATCCGGGTATACAGGCAGGTAGGAACTATTAGGGGTTGATCCAGGGAACAGTCTGATTGCCATTAGGGAGTTGGGAAGGAATTTTTTCCCCAAAAGGGCTAATTGGCTTCTGGCCTTGGGTTTTTTTGCCTTCCTCTGGATCAACAAAGGAGGATAGACAGGCTGGACTAGATGGACAATGTCTTCATTCAGCCTTACATACTATGTTACTATGTAAGGACTAACGGGCCTTTTTCACGGGCCGATTATCACTCAACGGTAATCGTCTTGTGTAAATGCACAAAAATCGTTTACTATTCATTCACTATTATCGCTGAATTCCAGCCAGCATAAAGCACGCTGCGGGTTTCCTGCTGAGTGTAAACTCTCCCCGCATAGAAGGTGAAGCGCTGAGCAAGAAGCCCGCAATCCTGTGGTGTTCTCTGTCTAAATGCTCTGCAACCACCTTAGTAGTGATGCCAGCGATCGTGCCATCGTCCCGTCTAAATGGGACATACGTTTAGGCACCACTGATGCATTGTAGCAAACCCTCAGATGTGTAAGCAATACTAGATCAGGACAGATTTTCAGCCTCTGGATGTAAGTAAGTTAATGTTTCAATTCACCGACTGCAAGCAAAGATCTTGAAAATGGTGAGCAGGTGAAACACAGTCTATTAGACAGTGTAAGACATGTTCATCGGTGTACATGAGACTGGAGAGTCCTGCGCAGACTGGGAGCTCCACCATACCCTGCTACCTTCCCCATGTCGGTCTGCTGTGTCCTGTTCCTGGCCTTCTCCAGCACGTGTCTCCCCCTGGTGGTCTTCTGGGTAACACCTAGTCTTGGGGGTGTGGGCAGGGTGACGCTACAATGAGGATCGCCTGGGGTGTGGAGTATAATAGTATGATGATGATGATGAGCACTGTGTAGACTCTGACCCTATGTCTTCTGTATGTCTCCGCAGTCACGCCCGGCTACGCTGCCTCTGTACCTGCAACAGGTGTACATACTGTCTGTGTCAGAACCTGCTGCACTCTGACCTCCTCCAGGCTGTAAAGAACAAACTCTTCACGTCCATTGTCAACAGGTCCTTCATCTTATTCCCCCAGTGCCCTAATCTACTAATCCTGTCCCGCTGTGCACCACGTAGACACATCTATACTGTGCATGATATACTCGCATCTATACTGCACACTATATATAGTGCCTCTTCTATACTGCACACCACATATACACACCTGTATCATATATACATATATAGTGTGCCTCTTGTATACTGCACACCACATATGCATCATATAGTGCCTCATCTCAAATACAGCTGTAGTGAGCCGCATCTATACATTTACTGTACGCCATATGTAAATATATGTGTACACTGCTGGCAGAATTAGAGGAGCGCTAGTTAACCCACTAATCTGTAATTTAGCGATCTTCTCCTACAGTTCAATTCCTGTAATCTAATGTAGTCTAGAGGGTAGACCACTCCTTAGGAGGCTCCTCCTAAATGATCCTCTTCCGTTTGTTCTTTAGCTTTCTAATGTTTAATTTTGAAATATCTCTACTTGCTGTCAGTGAATGGGAACAATTATTGTTTACATCCAAAGGCTGATAATCCATCCTGACCGAATCCTTCTCACACGGAGTAGTTGCCAGACCCCAGACTGATGCCATATAATCAGTACGGGAAATTTGTGGAGCTGCTGTGGTAACCTTATACTGGTGCATTGTAGCAAACTCTCAGCTGAGAGTCATATTGGGTCAGGGGGGCTTTTCAGCCTCTGCATGTAAAAAATTGATCTCATTTGCTGAATGTAGCAAAACTTTTCAATATTCAGTGGTAAGACTTACAGAAGATGGCACTATCTCTTTAAATGTATCAGTCGGGTGCTGTGATACCGGATCAGAGCACTGTTCTAACCATAGGTGTAGGTTAATAATGTGCGGTCTGTCTATAGTACTGCATACAGTCAATGTGGTCTGCCCAACTGCTTATGTCTGCTCTCCCACCCTGACCTCATGATCGGCTCCACTTTATCCACTCTTAGTTGGCTCTGGGGAGCAACTGTAAACTTGGCTGCTGCCACCAGCAGTGAAAAACTGATACTGCATGTGTGTGGCTAGAGAGGCCTTCAGAGTTTTTGGCATTCACACGCACAGCAATTCGGAAATGAGTAGATCGGGGATGACCAGTGTTCCCCTCCGCTATGCTATTGCCCCATACATGCAGAAGGAAGGAAGAGTACAGGCTGATAGTCTGCACATGGGTGGTAAGTCTCCCTTGGCTCGCTGTGCTTATTCCCTTAACAGGGCAGTGATAAATTCATCGTACCGGTTAGACAGCTGTTGGACCATCGCCTGCTTGGCTGACAGCCCCTTCTAACATACACCTGCGGGCAGCATTCTGAGAGGGGCGAGTGAAGTAAGGTCACATCGGACGGAGTTCTCACGGAATCACCGCATCGAAAAAACATGAGAATTCCACTGGAAAAGCGCAGCTTCAAAACGTGCGTGTTTTTGAGCGGTTTCGCCGTCTGCATTCCGCTGCGGCTTTCTCTCCCCATAGAGAAAGCTGTATGTCTTCTATGTCTGAGTCTGAAACGCTGCAGAATATCAGAATAGATGCACTTTGAAGATCTATTCCAAACAGCACTTGGAGTCACGCGGGCAGCGCCAGCCTCTTCCTGTTCGCATCGCCTGGAGGGACGGCTCTCTGTATAGGTGAACAGCTGCAATGCAAGGTGGTACAGGTGGGCAAGGCTGTTGTGGCCCCTGTGACTCCAGGCTCTGGTCGGAGGGGATCTTCAAAGTATGTTTGTTCTGACACGCTGCAGTATTTTAGAATAGGACATACGTGCCCAAAATGTATCTACCTGGCCTGGGTTTGGATAGCATGACCATGGCGGTAGGTTAAAGGGGTTGTCCCGTGAAAGCAAGTGGTGTTAAGCACTTCTGTATGTGCCATATTAATGTACTTTGGCCATACAGAAGTTATATACTTACCCCCTCCGGTGTTGGCGTCCCCGTCTCCATGGCGCCGACCGAAGCCTTCTTCTCTCTCGATTAGACGCGCTTGCGCAGTCTGCTCTTCTGTTGAATGGGGCCGCTCCGGCGTGCTTGCGCCGTACAGGTCTTCTGCGCATGCGCGTCTAATCGAGGGAGAAGAAGGCTTCGGTCGGCGCCATGGAGACGGGGACGCCAACACCGGAGGGGGTAAGTGTATAACTTCTGTATGGCCAATATTTAATGCACGATGTATATTACAAAGTGCATTGTAGGGTTAAATACACATACAGGCACAGGAAGGCTCATTTCACACGGGCGAGGGCGGTATCCGGCCATGAAATTTATCCCAATATCGTGCTCGCCAACGTGCGATGTGCCTGCGGATGCCAGGCATTTGTGTTTGGAGAAGTAGCGATCCCCTGCCATGGCGGACGATCACGGAGTGTTTCCCATTGTGGGAGACTTTGCATGGCACCACGTGCACCCAGCACACCATGCCATGCTTTGCCAGCCCCGTTGAAAACAATGGGTGTTGTGAGGGAATGCCCGAAGATAGGACGTGCTGCGTGAAAGCGGCATAAGGGTGGCTTAACATCTGCGCTGGGGATTCCGCTTTCCTGCTCCATTTAGGAACCAGGAAAGACGAATCCTCGCGTTCCATCTGTGGACAGAACCGAACAGCGCCCGACGGACCCCATTGACTATAAGGAGGTCCACGCGGCTGCCTGCCTTTTGGATGGAAGAGAAAGTGTTGCATGCAGCGCTATTTCTTCTGATATTTTGTGCCAACTCTGCGACGGAACCTCCGAAAGGAGATCCTGCGCAAATGTGAAACCGGTCTTATATCCGTGTATACAAAAGATTTGTGCATGACTGCATCTCACGCACGCGGTCATGAGCGGTGTGACTTGTTTCTTTCGATTCCCCACTCTGTCTCCTTAAGGGGTTATGTATTAAACACTGCACAACAATGTATTGCGCACGTACAGCGTTTAATATACGACCTATAGGGAACAATTAGACCCTACGTGTGTAATACGTGGTAAAGTAGAGCCTCCTGCGTTGGGTTTTTACGTGCGTGTTATACACAATGTGAGCGGGTCGGTGAAAATCGATGTACTTTTATCGATGCCAGTGAAATTGCGCTAGTTTTAATGAGCTCCCGGCCGGCTGATCGGTGTGTGCATACATTTCTCTATCGGCTGGTTCCCTGTATACACGTGTATACTCGCTGCCTACCACACAGTATGGTCTGACTGTATACACGCACCTCATCTGCAACCGGAATTTGGTTTTATCGTTTTTTTTAAATATGTTTGACTGTGTGTATAATAAAGTATATTTCTCTTCTGTATATCGGGGTTCTTGCAGCTGTTTGCTATTATTTATTATCGCTGGGATTATTTGGGGATACTTGGATATTGTAGGTGTCAATAAGGGCACTAATCTTACAGCCTGGATTATGGTTTAGAGCTGCACTCACTATTTTGTAGCTTCCAAGCTGAAATCTCCCAGCATGTCCTGCTTGTTGACTGTTTCTAATAACCAGCAGAATAGTGAGTGCAGCTCTGCAGTATAATACAGGATGTAACTCAGGATCAGTACAGGATAAGTAATGTATGTACACAGTGACTCCACCAGCAGAATAGTGAGCGCAGCTCTGGAGTATAATACAGGATGTAACTCAGGATCAGTACAGGATAAGTAATGTATGTACACAGTGACTCCACCAGCAGAACAGTGAGTGCAGCTCTGGAGTATAATACTGGATGTAACTCAGGATCAGTACAGGATAAGTAATGTATCTACACAGTGACTCCAGCAGCAGAATATGGAGTGCAGCTCTGGGGTATAATAAAGGACAAGTAATGCATGTATGTAGACCGTGACTGGTTTGCTATCTGACCTGTCTAATGGGATCTAGATGTGGCTTCATGACCCACCTGTTTCTCTCCATCATCTCTTCTCTCCCCTACAGGTGTTCGCTTCAGTTTCTGTGGACCGCTGTCACGCTCGCTCTTTTGCATCATGTCTCCCCATTAGTGCTTCATTGATCTTCGTATTCCTAGTCCTGTATCAGTATAGCGAGTGGTGATAGACGGGATGCTGCTGTGATCTATAGTCACGGTTGTATTCTTTTAATTGGCTGAAGAATAAGTCACGTGACCAACTAATGGAGTCATCGCTGCACCTTGTCTGATGTCACTGCTCCAAATACTGACAGGGGGTCCAGATCCTTAACCTAGTGGGGGCTTGGAGTGTCACAGTCTTTGCTTGTGAGGGCTGAGGGTGATGATGGTGAACACTGTCATCGCCCCCTGGTGTCTGTGCTCTTGTCACGTTTTTGGGGCATCTTGGAGCAATGATTGAATGTTAGATGGTAACAGTCTGGATCCAGTGATATTGAAGTAAAAAGTGTCCCCACCCCTCCAACTGATTTTAACCTTCAAATCCGCAGTGCATCCGCACTGTATTTGCGGATGCACTGCAGATCGTCCGCAACTCATTGACTTCTATTGAGCTCGTCCGCACGGAATCCGCACTGACACGGAGCGTGCTGCGATTTGTTTTCTGCACCAAACAATCGGCAAATCAAATCTGTGTGCTTAAAGGGGTTGTCCCGCGGCAGCAAGTGGGTCTATACACTTCTGTATGGCCATATTAATGCACTTTGTAATGTACATTGTGCATTAATTATGAGCCATACAGAAGTTATTCACTTACCTGTTCCGTTGCTAGCGTCCCCGTCTCCATGGTGCCGTCTAATTTTCAGCGTCTAATCGCCCGATTAGACGCGCTTGCGCAGTCCGGTCGTCTTCTTTTCTGAATGGGGCCCCTCGTGCTGGAGAGCGGCTCCTCGTAGCTCCGCCCCGTCACGTGCCAATTCCAGCCAATCAGGAGGCTAGAATCGGCAATGGACCGCACAGAAGACCTGCGGTCCACCGAGGGTGAAGATCCCGGCGGCCATCTTCACAAGGTAAGTAAGAAGTCACCGGAGCGCGGGCATTCAGGTAAGCACTACCCGTTTTTTTTTTTTTAACCCCTGCATCGGGTTTGTCTCGCGCCAAACGGGGGGGGCTATTGGAAAAAAAAAAACCCGTTTCGGCGCGGGACAACCCCTTTAAATTCAGTTGTGGATACCAATGCTTCCCTATGGGCACTTTTGAATTGCGGATCCTCTAGCGGGTGACCCCTGCGGGTTCCGCAAATCAAATCCGCCTATGGACGTTGGGCCTTACATCGCTGGACTCAGCAGGTCACTTACTTTCAGCCCATAATCTCAGTCTATAGCGCTAACAGTAGGCGACAGGCTCTTTAAAACCACTATTCCCCATAGAGCGGTGGGCATGTCAAGTGAAGGGCGACCGTATGATCATACCGTCACCTCGCACTGCTATACATCATAATAACTGCCTACATAAGTGAAGACAAGTGACACTCTGCCCCCCCCAACCATCCGTACCCTCTACTCCCGCATGCTCCTCACCGCCTACTTATGGAATGACTTGGGGCTGCAGCAGCAGTCAACTGAGCTGCAGTGCCACTCTCAGGATGGTGCATTGCATCCGGTCAGGGTAGTGTCTGTTGGACCACGTGAGGCCCTACAGATGCATACTTGTTAGTGCTCAGGCAGCCACCTCTGTCGCACCCCTGTATGCTGAGCGGTCCCTCCTCTTTCCAGTAGGGGCAGTGCTTCTGGGCATCTTCTGTGAGGGTGGGGGACTGACACCACCCTGAGGTTTGGACCACAGATACTGTTTTCATAGCTGTCGGTATCATCCATACATTCACAATTGATGTGCTGGTCTGTGTAAGGCGGACAGTTGCTCAAATGAGCATATTATGGCCACATTTCTGCGCTCCGGGTGACGGCCGATCTGAGCTCGGAACATCATAGATCCCAATGCACATCTGTATATATACTGATCCTGAGCAGCTCCAGTCACATCCAAAGCTGTGCTCACATTATACTCGCATGTCACATCCAAAGCTGTGCTCACGTTATACTGCAGTTACTTCATGTGTGATACTCTGTTCTACTGTTATATCGTGTTGTATTTTCAAGCATCCGGAGCTGCACTCACTATTCTGCTGTCTTGTCCTTCAGTCATAGTGAGAGTACTGGGTGTCCCAATGACTGATCTGTATATAGCACTTTTACCGGTGTAGCATTCTGTCCTGAGCTTAAATCTTGCAGTTCTGTCCCTTTATTTCGTGCCTCTGTAAGGCATTATGATTGGTCTGCTCGCCACCGCTGGGTTCTAGTCTGACGCTGTTCACACGGGCGAGGTTTATACAGACTGATTGTCTGGGGGAAAGAAATTGCTGCATGTCCTGTTCTGGTCCTTTTTCATGGATGAGAATAGCCCGTGTAATGCACGCGGCCCGTGGGGATCGGCCGGCCCGTGGCCCGGTGTCTGTGTTGTCCAATGTGAGTTGCTGGCGAGATTTTTGCAAAGCGGCCATCTGAACGAGGCCTAAACTGCACGCTGTGTCCTACTGACTATTAATGTTTGTTGCACTTCTTGCCTGATCATTCACCCTTCTGGAGTGTATATGAGCGCTGCTTGGCCACCAGTCATGTGTGATAAGCTCCTCCCCCTGCGCTGGCCACTAATATTAGACAGCTCCTCCCCTGCGCTGGCCACTAATATTAGATTGCTCCTCCCCCTGCGCTGGCCACCAGTGACCATTCTCCTTCCAGCATGTGAGTGCAGGGTATTGTTGGGCTGCCCAGGTCACCCGGATGACCGTGTGCATAGGGTTGAGAGCTGCTGATGACGGATGCGGAGAGCAACCTGAGCCACCAAGTGCCCCCCACACAGGGTATTTCAGCTTCATGGAATCATCTGCTGTACAAGCAGCCAGGTATGAGGGGGGTGTGCCCTCTGGGGGCTGTGTCCTGGGCACACATTAACCCTCTAATCCCCACGGACTGTGAGTGCAGAGGTGGCTAACGAACCATGGAAAAGCTGGATTCACACAATCGTGTTTGCGCGTGCAATACAGAATATAGAATCCATTAATTTCAGTGGGTTCGTTCATGTGTTACGCAAAAAATACGCAGCATGCTCTACTTTCCTGCACTTTTGCGCAGTGAAGAACGGTTTGAACTAGTGAAGCTATTGGCCATTCCAATGACTGAGAGCATCGATACGTGCTCTTCTGTGAGCGCACAACATATAGAAAAATATCCGCAACGCGCATTCTGCAAAAACGCACAAATATGCTCACGCTTGTGTGAATCTGGCCAATTAGCGTTGTGTGCACAGCAGCGCTGTCATCGTAAGGCTGAGTGGCCCCCACAAGCAAAAACTACTAAGATATATAAGAATTAGGAGAGAATAGCACCCATGTGATGTCGCCAGCGACTAATATAGCGCTCCACTGTGATGTCGCCAGTGACTAATATAGCTCGCCGCTGTGATGTCGCCAGTGACTAATATAGCGCGCCGCTGTGATGTCGCCAGTGTCTACTATAGCGCGCCGATGTGATGTCGCCAGTGACTACTATAGCGCGCCGATGTGATGTCGCCAGTGACTAATATAGCGCTCCCCCGTGGTGTCGCCAGTGACTAATATAGCGCTCCCCCGTGGTGTCGCCAGTGACTAATATAGCGGGCCCCCGTGATGTCGCCAGTGACTAATATAGCGCGCCCCCGTGATGTCGCCAGTGACTAATATAGTGCGCCCCCCTGATGTCGCCAGTGACTAATATAGCGCGCCCCCGTGATGTCGCCAGTGACTAATATAGCGCGCCCCCGTGATGTCGCCAGTGACTAATATAACGCGCCCCCGTGATGTCGCCAGTGACTAATATAGCGCGCCCCCGTGATGTCGCCAGTCACTAATACAGCGCGCCCCCGTGATGTCGCCAGTCACTAATACAGCGCCCCCCCGTGATGTCGCCAGTCACTAATAGAGCGCGCCCCCGTGATGTCGCCAGTCACTAATAGAGCGCGCCCCCGTGATGTCGCCAGTCACTAATAGAGCGCGCCCCCGTGATGTCGCCAGTCACTAATAGAGCGCGCCCCCGTGATGTCGCCAGTCACTAATAGAGCGCGCCCCCGTGATGTCGCCAGTCACTAATAGAGCGCGCCCCCGTGATGTCGCCAGTCACTAATAGAGCGCGCCCCCGTGATGTCGCCAGTCACTAATAGAGCGCGCCCCCGTGATGTCGCCAGTCACTAATAGAGCGCGCCCCCGTGATGTCGCCAGTCACTAATAGAGCGCGCCCCCGTGATGTCGCCAGTCACTAATAGAGCGCGCCCCCGTGATGTCGCCAGTCACTAATAGAGCGCGCCCCCGTGATGTCGCCAGTCACTAATAGAGCGCGCCCCCGTGATGTCGCCAGTCACTAATAGAGCGCGCCCCCGTGATGTCGCCAGTCACTAATAGAGCGCGCCCCCGTGATGTCGCCAGTCACTAATAGAGCGCGCCCCCGTGATGTCGCCAGTCACTAATACAGCGCGCCTCCGTGATGTCGCCAGTCACTAATACAGCGCGCCCCCGTGATGTCGCCAGTCACTAATACAGCGCGCCCCCGTGATGTCGCCAGTCACTAATACAGCGCGCCCCCGTGATGTCGCCAGTCACTAATACAGCGCGCCCCCGTGATGTCGCCAGTCACTAATACAGCGCGCCCCCGTGTTGTCGCCAGTCACTAATACAGCGCGCCCCCGTGATGTCGCCAGTCACTAATAGAGCGCGCCCCCGTGATGTCGCCAGTCACTAATACAGCGCGCCCCCGTGATGTCGCTAGTCACTAATACAGCGCGCCCCCGTGATGTCGCTAGTCACTAATACAGCGCGCCCCCGTGATGTCGCTAGTCACTAATACAGCGCGCCCCCGTGATGTCGCTAGTCACTAATACAGCGCGCCCCCGTGATGTCGCTAGTCACTAATACAGCGCGCCCCCGTGATGTCGCTAGTCACTAATACAGCGCGCCCCCGTGATGTCGCTAGTCACTAATACAGCGCGCCCCCGTGATGTCGCCAGTGACTAATATAGCGCGCCCCCGTGATGTCGCCAGTCACGAATATAGCGCGCCCCCGTGTTGTCGCCAGTCACTAATACAGCGCGCCCCCGTGATGTCGCCAGTCACTAATACAGCGCGCCCCCGTGATGTCGCCAGTCACTAATACAGCGCGCCCCCGTGATGTCGCCAGTGACTAATGCAGAATGGCCCCCGTGGTGATTTTAGACACAGTAATTAATGTTTTGGTTATATACTGATGATGTAGATAATGAATCTTAATAACTTCTTACAGAGTGTTGCTAGTGGTGCTGAGCTTGTGGAGGTCCTCACTAATAGGTGGTCTTCTGTGTTACAGGCACATGTCGCAGGCTGAGCTGAAAGGCTCAACGTTCTGGCTCCGCGCCAGTTTTGGTGCCACTATCTTCGCAGTCCTGGGATTTGCCATGTACAAAGCCCTGCTGAAGCAGCGATGATCCAGAAGATGCCATTGCCCGCCCATGGACATTAAGTAACACCCATTACCCGCCTCAAATTATTTATTCATCACATGTATGGATTTTATAGACTGTTCTCAGTATTACGTACCAGAGATTCCCCAAGACTGGCTCTGTGACCGTGTGGGGTGGGACTCGTTACTGTCCAGCGTCACCTCCGCTTAATCCTTAGACGTTGCAGCTAATGAGGAGGTTTCAGTACGGACACACAGTGCCAAATGTAAAAGCTCGAGACATCCGACAACCGCGCACCGATTGGCATAGAGAACTCAAAACCATCTCCGATATAGATCAGACATGGGAGACAGCAAGTATTCTGTGCTTTCCCTGTATATAATGTACATAACTCGATGTCCAGCTGACTTCCTACTTAGCCTCTAACCTGCCTAGTCTCCGCTCCTCTAGGCCCCCCCCCCCCCCCCCCGAGGAGCCTAGTACTTATGTGACTGTAAAGAGACGATCTGTGCTGTTTTTTTTAAAAAAAGCATGCGGTCTACGATCTCCGCTACTGAACCTTTAGATGGTCTCTCGTGTATCTTTGCAAAGATGCAGTTGACCTGACCGCCGTCGCAGCTGAGGATTCTACATTGTGGGTTTCTATATATTTTCTTTCATCCCCCCCCATCCCTGATTATTTTACCATGTGATCTGCGACATGACCTATTGAATAAAGCTCTCCTCCATTTTAATATCCTTGCACTGTTTTCTGCGATGCCACACAGTTATAAGGGTGAAGGTCCTGCTCATCTCATGCCCTAACCACTACTTGCGACTCTACCAACCACTTGCGACTCTACCAACCACTTGGGTCACTCCTACCCCCTGCTAGCAGCTCACGGTTATTATACTGGGGTGACTATTGGATGAACCTTCAGTTTTTCATCACTGACCTTTTTTTGTGGATCTCATTAAACTCCACCTTGTGTACCATACCGCCTGCCGCCCGCTCTCTTATTTGTTGTACAGACCTCCGCTAAGAAAGCTGTAAAAGGCATATCTGATCCTGGGAAAGCTGGGTGGCTGCCACTCTAGCTGTCACACCAATGGTCACCAAGCGATGCTTCCCTCCATGTATCACTAACCTACAGGCTATCCAGGGGCAGATAGACCTCAAAATGAGCTTTGTGAAAAGAGATCAGATCTTTAGGACTTTTTTGGTGTACCAGGACTCTACTAGGGTAACAGTAATGGCACATTTATGCGGGACGGGCTGTTGGGCAAACAACTCTTGGCAGCTCGTCCCAGTGATGCTCGCTCCAGTGCTGTTACACAGGAGCGAGTATCACTCACATTATATGATGTTTAGCCGGCCTAAGGGCTTATTCAGACATGCGTATATCGGTTGGGTTTTCACGCCCGGCTGATTTACGCTGTCCCTCACTGCAAGGGAGGAGGCGGTCCGGGAGCAATGCACTAAGCTCCCGCCCCCTCTCCGCCCCTCGCCACTGTTTGCAATGGGAAGGGGCAGGACTTAGCTCCGCACCTGTCCCGGCCCTCCCATTGCAAACAGTGGCAAGGGGCAGAGAGGGGGCGGGAGCTCAGTGCGCTGTTCCTGGCCCGCCTCCTCCCCCTGCAGAGAGGGACAGCGTATATCGGCCGGGCGTGAAAACCCAATTGACGACTGAATAAGCCCTAACTCTGGTTTTATAGATGCACTAACCTCACATAAAGTGCTTGTCCCGATCTAACTGGATACCGAAATATTAGCGATATGCAGGCTTTATGATTGGAGTAATTTGACGTTTCCGGGTAAAAAATTTCACTTCACCACCCGGAACAAAACTTATCAAGAGTTTTTACAATTACGTGGCATCCTGGATTCTAACCTGAAATTACGGGAAAAACCAACTAATTTTTTTGTAATCTGTACGAATCAGTTCTAAGATTTAAGCATTACGGTATCTGATTGACATTTTAGTTACTCACCTGTTATTTTTGTTTAATGCCTTCACTCCTCTAACCTGGTGGATCTGAATAAAGGGACATATATTTACCTTAGCTGGGCGACATCTCAGAGCCGAGAGCTCCAGTAACTCAGAATTTTCAATGTAATTTTCCTTTCCATGGTGAAATTATTAAGAAATACCTATTTTGAAGTCGGGAAGATTTTCCCTGTTGGCTGGTGTTATCGTTCAGGTTCCCGTGGGAGTGCGGCAATCTATACAATCCTAATGGACAATTGGCCCGTGAAAAAGGGGCCCTAACCTGTTGTTGACGGATCTGTTCTTCTGACACATCGGTTTCTTAATGTGTCGTTGGGTCTTGCTGTAAGGGGGCTGTCTGTCGGATTGCCTCTTCCAAGGGGTATTCCCATCTCGGCTTTTCATGGACCAGAGGTGTTCCAACCACATATTGGAAGGAGCCCAGTGCTGTAGCCATAGCTCTCGTTGAAGTGAACCGGAGCTGCGGAAACCATGTAGCACAGCACTCGCTTCAATAAGACTTACAGAAACCGCGCCAAGTGTCAGGCTCTTTTCTTAAGGTCCGACCCGGTGGCCCGTAGCCATGGCAAAGGTTTCCTGTCTCGGCTATGAAAAGCTGAGAGGGGAATACCCTTTTAGCAACCCAATATGTCACCTTCAGTCAAGGTATTCCTACTGTGTGTTACCTGCGTTTTGGGTAGAGGATCAGGATGTGTCGAAAAAAAGAATCAAAACCCACTTGTCATTCATCAGCCATTATCAAACGCAGGAAATTCAGCAATTTCCATCAAATGTCTGGAAACAAAGATTAATTAAACTACTGGACATTTGAGGCCAATGAAGGGTTAATCAGGTGTTACAGGCTTTGAGAAAAGTAAAGGCTTAATGCCCTTTTCTATAGGTTGATGACTGAACACCAATGATCATCTGGCCATGTAAATATTCCCCCAGTAGATCAGTAGATTAACAAAAGAAAACACTTGTCAACTGATTGGGTCATTAATGCTGCAGAGAAGTCCCTTAGCCACATGTGTTCCTCTCATGGCGGCTACCAGAAGGATAATGCTCGGCCGCACACACAAGGGGGTCACAGGAAGCCCCCACAACATTGTCACATTTCTGTGGCTGCCCGGTCACCAGATTTATTACCAATACAACATGTAGGGGACCATCTGAAACACACCAACAGCCACAGCCTACAAGTGTACACGATCTAGAGGCTCAGATACAGCAAATGTGGAGTGATATGCTGCAGGATACCATACAGAACCTATATGCCTCCATGCTGGCCTATATCACATCTTGTATCCAAGCTAGAGGCGGTGCAACAGGGTATTAGAGCCTCCATGCCTGCCCGTATTACATTTTGTATCCAAGCTAGAAGTGGTACAACAGGGTACTAGAGCCACCATGCCCCCCATATCACATATTGTATCCAAGCTAGAGGCGGTACAACAGGGTACTAGAGCCTCCATGCCTGCCTGTATCATATCTTGTATACAAGCTAGAGGCGATACAACAGGGTACTAGAGCCTCCATGCCTGCCTGTATCACATCTTGTATCCAAGCTAGAGGCGGTGCAACAGGGTACTAGAGCCTCCATGCCTGCCCGTATCACATCTTGTATACAAGCTAGAGGCGATACAACAGCCTCCATGCCTGCCTGTATCACATCATGTATCCAAGCTAGAGGCGATACAACAGGATACTAGAGCCTCCATGCCCACCCGTATCACATATCCAAGCTAGAGGCAGTACAACAGGGTACTAGAGCCTCCATGCCCCCTGTATCACATCTTGTATCCAAGCTAGACGCAGTACAACAGGGTACTAGAGCCTCCATGCCTGACCATATCACATCCTGTATCCAAGCTAGAGCCTCCATTCCCCCGTTCCACATCTTGTATCCAAGCTAGAGGCGGTAAAACAGGGTACTAGAGCCTCCATGACAACCTGTATCACATCTGGTATACAAGCTAGAGGCAGTACTAGAGCCTGCATGTATCACATCTTGTACCCAAGCTAGAGGCGGTACAACAGGGTGCTAGAGCCTCTGTACAAGAGGTCAGTTCTCCATAATAAATTCTCCTTTTGGTCTGATATGTAATCACTTACATCAATGTTACAATCACAGAGAGAAAGTTTCATTCCATTCTGACAACAACCTATAGTGGAGGGGTGGGTTTTGACAATAAGTGTAAGTATATTTCTATATAGCCAGAGACTGAAGACAAATGTTTTTTCTGGTTACATCCTCTGCTGCTCCCAGAGACCGGGCCTCATCTTCTGCCATCTGAACTGGATCTTTTAACAATGGCATCACATACATGGGCATGCTGAGTAACAAGGCCCTACACACCTCAATCTGTGGTCTCTTCACACATGGATGCTACCATCACCCATGCCGTGTGATCAGAATACAACGTGAATACAGCACCTGCTCCCTGGCACGTTGTCTTCTCTGCCCCCACATACACACTGCCTGACAACTGGGTAGGCAGCCCGAAGGAGAGGACAATGGCAGGACTGTAGTGGGGCTCACATGCACCTGAGGCTCATGAAGCAGCTGCAGGCCAATGGGAGACCTTTCATTACAGAAGGCAGTGCAGCTGTGTAGCGTGGGGGTGGTGCCTGTGATTCCCCTCTGCTTACTTTTTGGTGCAATAAACAGCTGAGCTGGTGTAATTGTGCAGAGAGCTCAGCCCATCCAGATCCAGAGAAATAAGCAACGAATGGATGACGCCTCGAAGCACAGATCCAGCATCATCAGGTAATGCTTGTTTTGGCCCCCTCTGATAGTAATTTGGACCCACATCCAACATAAAGCCACTTTTACATTTTTTTCCAGGTCCATTTTAAGTTCTCAATCTGCCCATGCAAGATTGTGAGGTTCCATTGGGGTCCCGTAGCAGCTCATGCCCTTGTGAAGCCTCCCAAGGCTGTTTTATAACAGTTCCTGTAGCATGTCTTAACCTTTTCCAATTCACTGTCTGACGTCTGAAAACATTCTGATTGAAGGCTGTACAGCTCCAATTTCGGAAGATGTCCAGTAGGGTATTCTTACTGTATATTACTGGTCGCTCTGTTGTCGGGGGCCTCTCCAGCATGTCTAATACCGCAGTACTGGCTCTAGGCAGCAGATGGCACCATTGTATAATGGCAGAAAGAGAAAACGCCCTAGGAAACCCTGAATCCAAAATTGGATTGCAAAGGGTTAATAGGATGCCTGTATATTAAATGATTACAAGTGCAAGTCCTCTCAGCGGATGAAAAAATGTAAATATAGGTAAAAAATTATTTTCTTCTAAAAAGTAAAGATGCCTAAAAATAAAACAAAATCCACATTTATAATAAAACAGGACAAAAATAAAACATATTTAATATTGCTGTGTGCAAAAAATTTGAATCTAGAATAGTGCATTATTTATCCCACACAGGGATCATCATCCGAAATAAAAAAAAACAGTACTGGAAATGTTTTGGTCACTCCATCTTAGAAAAAAAAAACTTAGTAGGAAGTGATCAAAAAAATCGCAACTACCCGAAAACGCTGTTAATAGCAGCTCGTCCCATAAAAAATAAGCCCTAACGCAATCGCACAACGAAAAAAAACGATATAAGGGCTTATTCACACGCGCGTTTATGGGCCACTGTTTTCGCAGCCGGACGATATACGCTACCATCTGATGTATTGGATTCCAGTGCATTAGATCACACAGGCGTATTCCCGCAGCATAAAAGCGTCCGGCCAGCCGCTATAGTATCGGGTGCTTTTACACCGGGCAGGAAAGATAGTCCTGGAAATCCAGACGCTGCCATAGACTCCTTTGGGAGCCAATGACAGCGGCTGGGGAGGGGAGATGAGAGGGAGGGAGATTAGCAGTGTGAGTGCTAAACTCCCTCCCCCTTCTCTCCTCCCCTCAGGCTGTTTGCAATGGGAGGGGGCAAGTCGGGACAGGGCTAAGCTCCAGCCCCCTCCTATTGCAAACAGCCGAAGGGGAGGAGAGGGGCAGAGAGTCGGCAAGGGGAAGGGAAAGCATTTCGGCCTCGGCGTATATGCACCTGGCTCAGGGTGTCTGAACGGGTGCACAAATGTTTGCTTTGTGCATCTGTTCACGCGTTTTTATGGCGCCGGTGGGCATGCGGATAAGCCTTAATTTGGCACTGTCCTAATCATAGTGACCTGCAGAATACATCTATCATGTACTTTGTGCTGTAGTGTGTACACTGTAAAAACAAGGCTCCACGCGCACACATACCACAAAACCAAAATAAATTACGCATTTGCATTTTTTTCCATTTCACTCCATTCAGAATTTTTTTTACGTTTATCAGTACATTTTAGGCTGCTTTAACCCTTTTGTAACACTTTCTGATTTTTAAAACAATACATTCTATGTGTTAATTTTCTTATTCGGTGCTTAATTAAAGAAAAAATTACCTTATTATGGTATCGGGCCAGTATATTTTAATTTAATGTTTTTTATAAAGAAAAATTGGCAGAAATAGTATGAAATTCAGATTTTCTTCATTTTTTTCAATATCTGATTCCATGTAATAAATTTAAAAAAGAAATGTATACAAAAATATCATCTTCTCCCACTCCTGTGTATAACAATACCAAATATATGTACTGGGATCAACCTATTATCACTGTAATCGGAGAACAAAGGTTCCCATTTTTTTTTTGCACCTTCTGTCATTAGCTAATAAGTGATTGACAGCCGTGTATGACTGTACAAACAGATAGCGGTCAGTCACTGATAGCTCCGCCCACTGGACTCTTCAGCTCTGACTGAGCAGAGGTATAAATGAATGAAATACAAGTTCTATTGAATCTTCCCCCATAAAACTATATATCAATCTGCCCAGCTCCTCCTGTGCTATAACCTCATGCCTGCAGTTTGGTTAGCATGGTTGATCTGACCGACTCCTTTTAACCACTAGGTTTATCATTTTTTGTTGCTGATCATTCCAACGCCTTGTCACTTTATTAGGGCTGAATTGACAAAGTTCCATCCCAATCTCTTCACTGGTGGAGCGCTATACAGTCAGATTTTCCATTTAAGTGGGGGACATACATCCTAGCTGCATGGTGCCTTAACAATTAGGATGAATATATACAGATTGCAAATGGAGAAGGGGTTAAATGGTACCACTGAACAATACAACTGGTCCACGAAAAACAAGCCCTTTGACAGCTACGAAAGGAAATAAAGAAGTTATGATTGTTTTCTCCTTCCCACTTTGTTCCATGTATGTAGTATAGCTTTACCTTATGCAGCCACAAACTAATACTCAGATACCAGCTCTAGAGAGAGAAAAGGGACTACAGCGCAGTCAAGCGAAGGTTACATCCTTAGAAGAATTGCGTTTTTCCCAGCAACTTTTAGTTTGTCAATAAAGGGCAGGATCACATATTATTATACCACCATGCTCCGAGAAAAAACGCTATATAAAGGCCAAAATTACCCCCATACAGTGACCATATAGTGATAAATTCCAGGTCTACACAAGCAATCTGCAGTCTGTAATAGGTGATCACGGTGTTACGTCTGCTCGGCGCACTAAAGAGCCACGCCTCCGTGCGGACGCAGGATTGTGTCCTTTTAAAACCGCAAAAACTCACAACTGAACACAGCAGAACTGCCATAAAGCACGTCTGGCCACCTGCACAGACATACAGAACAAGTCACTGGTCACACCAACAAACAGAACTGGATGGCACATAGAGCACATGTCTGGCCACTTACACAGACATACCACATGTCACTGCTCACACCAACATACCAGGTCGTGTATACAACATATAACAGAAACCCCACCCAGACCTCACATGCAGAAAGATGGAAAACCAGAGCTAGTCAAAATGTCCTCACTAGAGATGAGCAAGCACACTCGGATAAGTCAGTTACTCGAGCGAGCCTCGCTCTTCTCGAGTAACTGCATTCTTGTCCGAGCGTGCTTGGGGGAGGCGGCGGGGGATAGTGGGGGGTAAGCGGGGAAGAGAATGAGAAAGATCTCTCTCCCCCCCGAGCACGCTCGGACAAGAATGCAGTTACTCGAGAAGAGCGAGGCTTGCTCGAATAAGTGACTTATCTGAGCGTGCTCGCTCATCTCTAGTCCTCACTCCATGGGGATAGAGAGTCAGCCACCATGCTGAGATACAGGGAACAGTGTCAGGCATCACCCATCTGACACACACACAAGACATAAGAGGTCTGGAGGCTGCATCTGTTAAAAGGAAGGGAAGAGGGGGTCTGCATATGATAGAGACAAGGACTATAGGTTTCCAGAGCGTCTTCGGGGAAGGAGAGAGACACTTTAGGCAAGCATGCACCGCCCCATCTCTGAATGGGCTCAACACAGAGTACAACAGTAAACCACTAAAATGATCAGCAATCTCTCACAAGAGTTTGCTGGTATTTATCTTCAGCAGACAGGAGGGGATTGGCTGGTAGAGAATACCACACCCAGCCAGCTCAATTAACCCCTACCTGTGACGGTGTGCACAAGGAAATCTGTAGAACCACAGGTCCGAGACACACAACCTTAACACACAGTACAGTTATCTCCAGTGATCACAGATTAGGAGGAGGAGCAACAGTAAAAGTGCCCCCTATTATGTCCCCACACAGTAAAAGTGCCCTCTTTTGTAACCCCAAACGAAAATAATGACCCTACACAGTAATATTGTTTTCCCTTATGCTGTAAAATGAAAAACAGTATACTCCCCTCTTATGCTCTGCCTTGGTCCTTCTTCAATTCTGAGTAACACGTGACGGCTGAGGCCAAGGATTAGCTTCATCGGCCACATACCGTTTACCATGTGTTCACACTACCTGGAACTGAGGAAGTACTGGACCTAAGCGGAGCAATGAGTCCAGCGAAAGACTGTTTTTTTTAAAGCCTTCGCCAACTTAGTAGCTGCAATCTCAGGGGGGCTCGGCAGCCTGAGCCCCCTGTATGGTGTCCCGGATGACTGCACTCCAGTGGTAGAAACAGCCCAATCCTTTCCTGCTGTCCTGGACCATAATAACTAATGTTATGAAATGCAGAACACAAGGTGGTGGGAGTATACCCTGATGTGGATGGTACCATAGAGAGTAAAGAAGAGTGACTGTGGGGTGCAGTCATTCCGAATACATGGATAAGCATGGAGATGCCCTGTTCATGAAGAGGGTGGAAACTTCTGTAGACCATGGACTTCCGCATAAAATGGACTGTTATGGAAATGATGCTCTGTTTCTTCATGTGGTTGGGGGGACAATAGAGGGGGTCCTGGATTTATCGCCCTAGTGTCATGGAGGGTACATATACTGCATCCTGTGTACACTTGTATTGCTGATAAAGTCATAGTTAGCAGCTCTAGAAAGAGGGAGGATAATGGTTTCAAAGGAGACCGTTGATTGGAGTAACACGTCACCTGACCGGGTGTCAGTAACCTGGATCAGGAGCATGAGCAGAGAGCTGATATGAGGCAGTTGTAATTAGAGGGAGGAAGAAGTGTGTAGCAGTGGGGTACGTCAGAGTCTTTGGAGAATTAGTACTCTGACACATCGCAGTCTGTACAATATAGTGCTGTCTATACAGGAAGTTGTGTATAAACTGTTGTGGCTAAAAGTTAGAAACTTTTCATTTCAAATGGGATTAACAAATAGTAGCAAAGTCAAAGACTACACGCTATCACCCCCTCCATGGACTGACTACTAGATCTATTCTGAAACCGTGAATTTCGGGTGTAATCAGCGTCAGTAAAGAAGTTATTCAGTTGGGAATGGGTGTCTGGTGTCATTATTTGTAGATAAAGATGTATAATAAAAAATATAACTCACTTTTCTATCCTTTGAAGTACATATGCTACGGCTTTTCCGTCCACTGTCCATGCGAGTAGCAGTTATCTACCGCCCCCCAGGTGCTCCTCGCCTGTTTTTGGACCACTTTGCTGCCTGGCTCCCCCACTTCCTATTCTGTGAAATTCCAACCCTCATCTTAGGTGATTTTAACATCCCCACTAACGACCCCAACTCCCCATCTGCCTCTCAGCTTCTTTCGCTCACCTCCTCCCTTGGTCTCTCTCAACTCACAGCCTCTCCCACTCACAGGGATGGCAATACTCTGGATCTGGTGTTCCTCCGGCTCTGCTCTGCTGCCAACTTCACTAACTCCCCTCTCCCGCTCTCGGATCATAACCTCCTCTCTTTCTCTGTCACGCTCCCTAACATCTCTCCAGACCCACCTACCTACCGTATCTGCAGGAACCTTCACACCCAGGACTTTGCCGAATCCCTACAGTCCTCTCTGTCCCCTATCTCTCTCCTCGCCTGCCCCAACCTGGCTGCCGCTCACTACAACACCGCTCTCAAACATGCCCTGGATGAAGCGGCGCCCCCCAGGATCCGAGCCATTCAATGTAGAACGCGGCAACCCTGGCTCACGCCTTAAACGCGCTTTATTCGGCGGTGCTCTAGAAGTGCTGGACGGCTGTGGAGGAAATCGCAAACGTCCGCAGACTTCCTCCACTACAAATTTATGCTCAGAACCTACAACCTCGCCAACCTACATCACGATCCCTCTCCCCGATGGTTATTCCCCATCTCACCACTATATTCAACCTCTCCCTGACCTCTGGCATCTTTCCCTCTTTTTTCAAACACGCCATCATATCCCCACTGCTAAAGAAGCCGACTCTGGACGCGACTGATGCTGCCAACTACCGACCCATCTCAAACATCCCCTTCATCTCGAAACTACTAGAACGCCTGGTTTACTCCCGCCTTGTAAGCTACCTATCAGAGCACTCTCTCCTAGACTCCCTACAGTCTGGTTTCCGACCTCAACACTCGACAGAAACTGCCCTTACTAGGGTATCCAATGACCTACTGACAGCCAAATCGAGGGGCGATTACTCCCTACTGATCCTCCTCGACCTTTCTGCAGCGTTTGACACTGTTGACCACAAACTCCTCCTCAGTATGCTTCGCTCCATTGGCCTAAAGGACATTGCTCTCTCCTGGTTCTCCTCCTTCCTATCTGACCGCTCTTTCAGTGTCTCCTTTGCTGGTTCTACCTCCCCTCCTCTTCCTCTTGCTGTTGGGGTCCCCCAAGGCTCGATCCTCGGCCCCCTTCATTTCTCTATCTACACAGCCCCTATTGGACAAATCATCAGGAGATTTGGCCTCCAATACCACCTGCATGCTGATGACACCCAGCTATACACCTCTTCCTGTGACATCTCTGCACCTTTCTTCCAAAACATCACCAACTGTCTGTCTGCTGTCTCCAACACTATGTCCTCTCTCTACCTAAAACTAAACCTCTCTAAAACTGACTTACTGGTATTTCCACCCTCCACTAACCGACCTCATCCTGACATCTCCATCTCAGTGTGTGGCGCCACCATAACTCCTAGACAACATGCCCGCTGCCTTGGGGTCATATTTGACTCTGATCTCTCTTTTACTCGCTACATCCAATCTCTGGCCCGAACATGTCAGCTGCACCCCAAGAACATCGCAAGAATCCGCTCTTTTCTCACTGTGGACACGCTAAAAACGCTTACTGTTGCCCTCATCCACTTCCGGCTCGATTATTGCAACTCGTTGCTCATCAGCCTCCCCTGCACCAGACTCTACCCCCTCCAATCCATCCTGAATGTGGCAGCCAGGCCCATCTTCCTGTCCAGCCGCTACTCGGATGCCTCTGCCCTGTGCCAGTCACTGCACTGGCTGCCTGTTAAATTCAGAATTTCATTTAAACTCGCTACCTTCATCCACAAAGCCCTCCACAGCGCAGTGCCCCCCTATATTGCCTCCCTCATCTCAATCCATCACCCAGCCCGGGCTCTCCGCTCTGCTAATGAAACCAGACTGAGTGCCCCTTTAATTCGAACTTCTCATTCCCGCCTCCAAGACTTCTCCAGAGCAGCACCGGTCCTCTGGAATGCACTAGCAAAGGCTACCCGAGCAATCCAGGACTCGCAGAACTTCAGGCGTGCTCTAAAAACGCATCTCTTCAGGGAGGCATACCACATTCCCTAAACAAACCCCTCTGTACTCCCCCTGATAACATGCTCCCTGACCTACTGACTACAATCCCTGCTAGCTATCATACACCGCTCCTGCAGTCATAACGATTCTGCCGTCACACGGCTAAATGTCTGACCATTGTCTATGTGTATAGAATCCTTCACTCTCCACCTCGCCATACCGTGCACATCTCCAGCCCCTTTACCTTCTGTATCACCCCACTATTCGTAGTATGTAAGCTCGTTGGAGCAGGACCCTCACCCCTTTTGTATCAATCAACTGATAACTATATGTAACCGTGGTTCTGTAATTTTTGTATTTTGTCTTTCTGTATTCCCCTGTCTATGTAAGCGCTGCGGAATATGTTGGAGCTATACAAATAAAGTTTATTATTATTATAATAATCTACAAGCGGTTGTTTACACAAACACGAATCCACTGGCGGTAGAAACACTTTCCTGCTGAGTTGGAGCATCTGCCCCGGGCACTGACAGTGATGCCACCATATAGTGATGAAGGGCTAACAAGCACGACACATAAGGATATCGCTGTACAGTCCACAGTGATCCCTTATTGCTGGCTGTGCGTTTTCTGTATTATATATTGCAATGTATCAGTATTACATTTTGGGTTGGGGGTGGGGGTCTCTTAGTTCTGGGCAGGGTTGCCAACTGTCCATTAATTCCTTGGCAGTCCATAGAAAATCGAAATGAAAGCTAAGAAACCCCTTCCCACGAAGATGTGAAGGCAGCCTATGGTCTCTTTTCCACGAGCGTATATTGGCCGGCCGATATATGCTGTGATCTGATGCATTGGATTCCAATGCATCAGATCACATGACCGTATTCCTGAGATGTAAAAGCACCCGGCTGGCCAATATAGCGTCTGACGTTTTTACGTTGGGTCCAAAAGATAGTCCTGGAACTATCTTTTGGGCCGGAATAGGTCGGCTGCTGCATGGGCTCCTATGGGAGCCCATGGCAGCTGCTGCTGGTGGGAGCGTGACTGCTAAACTCCCTACCTCTGCTCTCCTCCCCCTGTGCAGGCTCACCTCTGCTCTCTTCCCCGCTCGTTCTTTGCAATGAGAGGGGGCGGAACGGGGGCAGAGCTAAGCTGCATTCCACCTCCTCCCATTGCTGGCTGCAGACAAGGGGTGGGAAATGGGTGAAGCTAAGCTCCCGCCCTCTCCCCGGCTCTTGTCCATAGCCATCAATGGGAGGAGGCAGGATGGGCCGTCGCTTAGCTCCGCCCAGCCCCCTCCCATTGCAAAGTACTAAAGGGGAGAAGAGCAGAGGTGAGCCTGCGAGGGGGAGGGAGGGGAAAGGGGCGCCGGGACCCATGCTGTCTGAATGGGCGCACAAACGTTTGATTTGTGCGCCCGTTTACCAGTTTTATCTCTCCCAATGTAGCGTAAATTGGCCAGTCGTGAAACCGGCGGCCGATATACGATCGTGGGAAAGAGCCTTAAGAAGTGGCTTGTGTGGCTGTAGATGATGTGAAACATGAAGTCTGTCGTAGATGCTATCTTGACGAAGAGTGTAAGTCATTGCATGTAGTTGCATAATGCATACACATGAGGGCAGAGTTGTTTGATAACAAACTACACCGCATTGGAGTCAGACTAAGGCCGGGCTCACGGGCGTAATTTAATTGCGTATTATGTGAGCAATGTATGCGTGCATAATACGCGGTGATTGGAGTCAATAAAAGTAGATTGATTTTCTTTGATCCATTCAAACCTGCGTATATTCATTGTGTGTAATACTTGCGTAAAAAAAAGAACGCAGCACGTTCTATTTTACAGCGTGTTACGCACAATAGAACCCTATTGTTCTCTATGGGTTTGTTCGAAAACGCTGTACATAACGCAATTACACTGCATATGTACGGAGGTTTTTTAACACATGTTGCTAGGAAACAACTTAAATGTTTAAAAAAAAAAAGAAACCAGGAAGTGAATACATGACGGTGTGCGTGAGATATGCAGTATGCCTGTGCGTGACGTCATCACAAATGTGTTGATATGCAACTCCACACGCCAGTAAAATGTTATATATACAGTGGTTTACCATAAGGCTGCCTTCACATCTGCGGCAGGGAATTATGTTTTCCTGCTCCTTTCAGGAAGAAGGAAAGGGGAGACAGACAGCCAGACAGGCAGGCAGGCAGGCAGGCATACATACATACCACAATCATTTATAATCTATATGGTTCATTTAAAGGGTTGTGCCAAGATATGCAATACCCATAGGATAGAAAATAATTTTATGATGAGTGGGAGTCTGACCGCTGGGACCCCCGCTGTGCAGGATAAAGGGAATCCCAAAGGTCCTTTCATTAAAGTGGTTTTCCGAGCAAAAACTATTGATGACCTATCCTCAGGATAGGTCATCAATAAAGAATTGCCAGGGACCTGCTGCACGGGATCCCCAGCGATGATCACCCAATCTCCTGGCCTGGACATGTAGCATAGCAGACTGGATCGGAAGTGGTCTACCATGCTTCACTCCCATTGATGTCAATGGCAACTGAAGCAGCTACTACACTTCCAGCACAGAATTGATGAGGTTTCCAGTGGTCAGATCCCCACTGATCATAAAGTTAGCCCCTGTCTTGGCACAACCCTTTTTAAGGTTTTCCAGTGTGTCTGTATAGAAAGCTGACTGTCATTTTTGGATGGGTTTTCAAGGTAAAATAAAAAAAAAAAAAAAATATCAGGTTAGCAACCCCGTTTCTGGGGTCTCCAAGGATGTTTGAGCTCAACATCTTGGTTCTGGGTGGGGGTTTCTCTCAGTTGTGGGGCTTCTAGTGTTGGCCAGAGGCCTCAAAGGATATTGTTAGACGAGCCAATTTATCGTTTGACTGAGCGAATGATGTCATTGTTAGCTCATTCGCTTGTGCAGCCTGTTTATACAGCAGATACATCGTTGCCTTGTTTAAGAGAGGATCGTTCAGTCTTTCACATTCACAGTACGTATAAGTGACTGAGAGCGACTGACTGAGATCCGGTTAACCGGAACGATAAGTGAACGAACCAACAATGATTTTTTACGCTAACGGAAAATGAACGACAAACGAAAATCAAATCATTCGTCGTTCAGTCGTTGGCCCGTGTTTAGACCAAACGAATTATTGGTCACTTTCACTAGTTTGAATGGAAGTGTCTAAAAGCACCTTAAGTTCTGGGATCTGCAGGTCTGGAGTCTGTATGTGTGGGGGCTCTAGGTCTTGAGTGGAGGTCTCTTTAGTTTGGGATCTTGGGTGAGTGTCTCTCAATTTTGAGATCTACAGTGGGGATTTCGTCTCTTAGTTGTGGGGTCTCCAGATCTTCCTGGGTCTGAAGTTCTGAGATGTTGGGTGGGGGTCTCAGTTGTGGGCGGATTCCTCTCCTGTGTAATGTGCGCGGCTGCCGAGGAGGGAGCTGCAGGAGACAAGATGCCAGGCAGCGGCTTCTATCAGTCAGCCCGGGGAAACAGCAGGGTTCGGAGCAGATGGACGCTGCAGCCTGGGGCTCCTTGCCGTGGATCAGCAGCCCCTCCCGGCAGGACACCCAGCCCTGCTGCTGAAACTTAGCAGAGGAGCAAACCTGTGAGCGGAGGATGAGAGATCAGAAGCACAGGGGGTCCTCAGCAATGGTCAGCACTCCTCAGGTGCAGCAGAACCACGGGGGGACCCCTGCAATGGTCAGCACTCCTCAGGTGCAGCAGAACCACGGGGGGACCCCTGCAGTGGTCAGCACTCCTCAGGTGGAGCAGAACTACGGGGGGACCCCTGCAGTGGTCAGCACTCCTCAGGTGGAGCAGAATGAAAGTAGTCCAACTCCAGGCTGCTCCCCTGCAATGGTCAGCAGTCCTCAGTTGGAGCAGAATCACGGGAAATTCCCCGCAGTGGTCAACAGTGCTGAGGTAGAGCAGGACCGCGGAGCTGCCCAGTGCCCCCCTATAGTGGTCAGCAATCGTCAAGAGAAGGAGGACCGCGGAGCTTCCCAGTGTTCCCCTGCAGTGGTCAGCAATGGTCAAGAGACTGAAGACCGCGGAGCTCCCCAGTGTTCCCCCGCAATGGTCAGCAATCGTCAACAGAAGGAGGACCGCGGAGCTACCCAGTGGACCGTTGCTGCAGTGGTCAGCAACGGTCAAGAGACTGAAGACCGCGGAGCTCCCCAGTGTTCCCCTGCAGTGGTCAGCAATGGTCAAGAGAAGGAAGACCGCGGAGCTCCCCAGTGTTCCCCTGCAGTGGTCAGCAATGGTCAAGAGAAGGAAGACCGCGGAGCTCCCCAGCGTACCCCGGTCAGCAACGGTCAAGAGAAGGAAGACCGCGGAGCTCCCCAATGTTCCCCAGTTAGCAGTGCTCAGGTGAAGGAGGATCGCGCAGCTCCCCAGTTTTCACCTCTGTCGGTCGGTTGCTCCCCTTCAGTGACTGGCAATCTTCAGGAGGAGCAGAACATCAGAGCTTCCCGGTGTTGCCCCGTGTTGGTCGGTTGCTCCCCAGCTGTTGTCAGTTGCTCCCAGGCAGAGCACATAGAAGTTTTGCAGTCTGTGGACGTAACACCTGTGGCTGCTGTAAGTCGCATTTTCTTTCTCATAATAGGATGTTCTTGCTTTAAGGCTAAATTTAGTTGGGGGGATTACCTAATAACTCCCCCTCCCCTGATGAAGAATTAACCATTGTGTGTCTGATCTGTAATTAGGGACCTGATCCTGCAGATTGATGTCTGTTATATGTTCATCATTACCCCTGATCGGACCCTGTATAGTCACATGTGTAATCATAGGGGCAGATGGCACTAGACAAGAAGCTTATGATACCCAAGATGCACCAGCCTTGAGCAAGGAGACCACCCGACACTGAAGCAGACTTCCTATGCATATAGGAAGCTGCAAGGCACTAAAGGAGGCTTCATGTACACACAGAAAAGGAGCATACACTGATAGAGACCGCCACATACTGACAGAGGCTTCATATGCACAGGGAAAGGTCCCCACAACCTCTCACAGGGCACACTTTCTGTTGGTTTAATGTATATGTTGATGCCCCGGGTTGCATGTATTCCAACCGCATCCCGCATGCACCAGACCTCATACCACTCATGTCTCTGACCATTATCCATCATGTCCCAGACCTGTATCCCATAAGTATCAACTCTTATCTGAACTGTATCCATCACGTACCTGTATCCCCATGTGTCTGAGTTGTACCCTACCTGTATCTTCCATGTTTCCCCATGTATCTGTACTGAATTGGACCTGTATTCCACATGTATCAAACCTCCTTCCAACCTGTATTCTGCATGTATCTGACCTGTATCTAACTAGTATTCAACCAATATCCTCCATGAATCTGACCTATATCCCCCATGTGTCTGAGCTGTAACAAGCCTATGGGTGCATTCACACGAGCGTAGGCGTATTTACGTTCGCACGTCCGCAGCGTATAGTCGCCGGAAAGAACGTTTTTCGGCGATCATGACCAGAGCTAGAAAGCGTATTATCGTTTGTTCCTACTTTGCAAACTATCTTTTCGGCCATCGAATATGCGTTGGCTCGTATTTCGGTCGCGTATGTTCCTTTTTTTTTAGGTTGCCATTTCAACGCGCCGTAAAATCGCCCATGCGAACGAATACATTCGAAACCAACGCCTCAGATGGTCACGTATATACGATTGGGCGCAAAAACGCGCCGTTTATGCGCTCGTGTGAACGCACCCTCAATCTGTCACATATTCTAGATGTATCCTCTATATATCTGACTTGAATAAGCCTGTATCCATCATGTATTTTACTTGTACCCCTCCATTTATCCATACTGTACCCATTATGTATCTAAGTTGTATCCCCCATGAACGGGAGTTCTATCTGGCTAGATCCATCTTGTATCCATATATCTTCCGTGTTTAGTTTTTTCTGGTAGATCAGTCGCTGTGTTATTAAAGGGCCACTCCGGTGAAATCCTTTTTTTTTCCATTTATGATGTAGCTATCCCTTTAGTGTATGTATAAGTGAGCTAGTGTTACCTTCGTTACGGTACCTTTACACGGGGCGAGTATTGCCCGAATTATCGCTGGAAACCGCAAATGTAGGCAATAATCGTCCCATGTACATGCAGCTACTGCCAGGTACTGAGTGAGAAATCGCGCACTTGTCAGAGTTGCTTGGTTTCTAGCAGAACTAAAAATCAAGCGACTGTCAGGCCATGCAAACAGGCAGTGGTTCAACTATGAACGACTGACTGCCTGTTTCCAGTGAATGGAGGCAGGCAGCCTGGAATAATCTCCATTCACAGAATGACTATAACGCCTGTATAAAGTGCAGGAGTGATAGTCGGACAGTAGTCCGTGGGTCAGCTGTCAAGCGCTTAGACGCCCCACAGTTGTCCTCTGTAAATGTACTTTTAGTTAGTTCTTTCTATCTAAAACTCCTAGCCTTTTTCTCCTCAGATGGTCATGTGATCTCAATTCTGACCAGCTCAGATCTGCTCAGGGTTATTCTGTCTGAAACTAGTCAACTTCACAGTGTGTGTTATGCTGTTAAATGGAACCTCACACAGACACTCCTATCACAGTTACTAATGATGATCACACAGTTATACTAGAGGAGATCACAGCTCATCCTCCTGATTGTATACTTATGGCCTCTAGCTTATTTAGGTGAATATAGAAGGTAAGGCTAATTAAACTGGTGCTCCAGCAGGCAGAAATGGTATAGCCTTTATCTAATGCTGTGCTGATGCTTTAAGGGATTGATGTGAAAGTGAAACCAAAATCTTTCACAATCAAGATGGTGAGTGATAAGCATTAGACAGGGGGCTCCACTACATGGAAGTAACTGCAGTACACAAAGTAGACTTCCAGAGCAAGATAGAGCCCTCCTGGAGACCTCTAGGTATGAGGGACAGGGATGGAAAAATCTGTTTTTGCCGAAGTGGCTCTTTAATCACGCAGTCACTGTTGAGATTGAGTAGCGGTCATGTAACTTCTGTGCCAGGATAAACCTTTAGATATTGTGGGTATCTGTATAGAGTGATATGTATTAGTAGTAGTAAACCCAGGTGCTGATTGGGATGATAGTTCTGTGTCTCAGTATTGTAGGAAGCCTGAAGGTCAAGATATTGGTGATGATGATGGTGGCATTGGTGGGCAGTAAAGTGTGGGGAGCAGAAAGGGTCACTCATGCTTAAACCTCTGCTTTTCTTCCTTGTCTCCTGCGGGCAGCATTGGGAAGGTATCTTTTTGCAGGTAAGAGGCTCTGTGTGTCCTCTGCCTGTCTGTGTCTCTGTCATTCATATTATACAGTCCTGGACAGAGGGGCTGTTTGCATTGAGGCACGGTTCACACTGCTAATCTTCTTGAGAAGAACAGATTTGTCAGTAACCAGGTTTTCTGTGCCTTCATTTAATCAGCAAAGCACCCATGAAACCAACACTTCCAATCTGATCTCCTAATTGAAATACCTTTTTGCCAATTAACTCTTGGAGACCATTCAGACACCAGTTCTCTTACTTTTCCTCCCCGCAATGTGGTTGTTTCCTCAAAGTACTGAATAAAAAACCATTGCGCGTAAAAGGGGTGCTCAAACTGCTGCGGTGCGTCTGTGGAACCGACTTCTTAGAGATGTCCTCCACACAACTTTCTAACAGTTTATGTGTGTTTAGAAGAGTATCAGCAGTTTAGCTGGGCTGCCAGGTGGTCAACTCTGTAGCTATTATACTATAAGTTTTAGGGAAGAAATGTGTTTCAACCCTCACTGCAGTAAGAAATACAACATATTAATAATATCCAGGCAATTAAGACTATTAATCAGTCATCTCACTATTACTATGGGCTTCGGCCAGAAAGCTTATTGTTAAATGAATTGCAAATAAATCGCATCCAAGGAAAATGCTCCCTTCCTTTTCCTTCTCTTCTTTCCCTTTTTTTTCCCTTCCCTTTCCTTTCCTCACCTTTATTCCTTTCTGTTCCATTTTTCTTTCATTTGTTGCTTCTTTCTTTTCCCTTTTTTCCTTCTTTTCTTTCCTTTTCCCTCTTCCTTCTTTTCTTTCCTTTTCCCCTCTTCCTTCTTTTCTTTTCCCTCTTCCTTCTTTTCTTTTTCCCTCTTCCTTCTTTTCTTTTCCCTCTTCCTTCTTTTCCTTCCTTTTCCCTCCCTCTTCCTTCTTTTCTTTCCTTTTCCCTCTTCCTTCTTTTCTTTTCCCTCTTCCTTCTTTCCTTTTCCCTCTTCCTCCTTTTCTTTCCCTTTTTTACAGGTGCATCCTTCCTTACCTACCACTGTATACGTTCTACTCTTTATGGTCATTCTATTTTAGAGGGCAACTTGTGGAAGTTGGCATACCTCCTCACTGAGAACATGGACTGAACTGATAGTCTAATTGAAGGGGTTTTTATTGGTACCATTTTTGGGTACATATAAGGTATTGTAAAACTTTTATACATTTTTTGGAGGGAATGGAGAGAAAACACATTGATTCTGTCATTGTATTTTTTTTTCACAGAGTTAATCATACGGCATAAATGACATGATGAAAAAAACTTCTGCGGGCTGGTAAACTTACATCAATACCAAAATATTTTTTTAGGTTTTGCCACCCCTCTTTTTTGGGGGGAAATTATTTTTTTTTACAGCGTTGCATTCAAAGTCCCTAAACTTTTTATTTTTTCATGGACGGAGCTCTGTGAGGGATTGTTTTTGTACAATGAGCTGTAGTTTTTGTATATTGTATGTCATATTGAGCGATCATTTGTGCAACTCTTCATCACTGAACAATTGCCAAGTGTAAAAGATCCTTAAAGGGGTTGTCCTGGAACTCAGCAAAATGGCTGCCACCCCTGCAGCCTGTGGAAACCTATCCTAGAATGGTAGAATGTACCTCTAGATCAGAGGCTGCGAAGGGTGGGGCCTAACACCACACTGTTTGATCTTGTCAGGCTTAGAACTCAACTTTACAGGCCCAAACAGTGTTAGACTCCACCCTCTGCAGTCCCACCCCTTCCCGCTATGGTCTAGAGACTAGAGATGATCGGGCATACTCGCTAAGGACAATTACTTGATCGAGCATTGTCCTTAGCGAGTACCTGCCTGCTCAGAAGAAAAGATTCGACTGCCGGGGCGGGTGAGAGGTGAGTTGTGGCAGTGAGATCTCCCCTCCGTTCCCGCCCGCCGCCGGCAGCCGAACCTTTTCTTCCGAGCGGGCAGGTACTCGCTAAGGGCAGTGCTTGATGGACTAATTGCCCTTAGCGAGTATGCTCGCTCATCTTTACTAGAGACGCATTCTTCGGTCCAAAAACAGATTGATTTCCACAGGATGCACAGACAGTGGCCACTTTGTGGAACTCCTGGACAACCCATTTATTCCCTGAAGTCCCAGGGTGTTTTAGTCCTAGAGGAACAGACAGTTCCCCTAGTGTGCCAGTAGTCACTAACAGAACTGATTTGGGTCTGCTATGTAGCTTGCAAGAGAGAAGGCAGAAGTGCTTAAAAACTGCTTCTGATATTGAGTAGACAGTGAATTTGACTGTTTAACCTTGGACTATGGAGGGGTTACCTTGCAGAGTGAAACACCAGAGTTCTCACTACACCAAAATGTCAGTACTTACAATCAAAGAATGTGTTTCAATGTTGCCTCCTCAGGAGAGATTTCTTATGTCATATACTTGAAAAAGTTTAAATAAAGAATAAAAAAAAAAAATGCTTCTGCCTTCTCCTCTGGGTCCTTGGCTGTGACAAACAGCGAAAGGCCCAACTCGCTTCTGCTACATTTCACCATATTTTTTTACCATCGGCTGGGATTAAACCCCAGACCAAGTGTTGTAGATTTACGGTGCTTGTGTTCTGGATTATGGTTTCTCCAGCAGGCTTTTGGGGTATTTTGTCGCTTCCAAATTGAGTATTGTGTGCACACATCGTCGACCAGAATCAGACACAAATGCTTGTCTAAAACCGGGAGAGTCTCTACCCAAATGTGTAGAGTCTCAGGCTTTTATTGTAACACATGACAACCGCCCTTCAATGGGCGTGCAACAGATTACATCAGTAACATATAAGACTCTCATTTGTCGGATCATACAGAATCTCCCACCTCTCTGCCCACCCCCTTCCAAGTCCCGTGTAGTTTGGACTTTTGTCCTAGCTGAAGTCATCTCCGTGTAGTGATGAATCATTGTTTACCTAGCTTCAGGATGAGAGTGGAAGGGGGCCTAGGTAAACACTCAGTATTGAACACAGGATATACATATAACACTATAGCCCTTAACTCTTAGAAACTGGTTGAGCAACTTCTATGTACTTAGAGCAAATACATCACCCATCCATTGGCTAGCAAATACCATGATTAGATTGTGTGTGTCCTTTAGACTCCTCAGAGCTGAAAGTCATTACAACAGCAAAATACATTTGGGTTATATTAATCGATAGACATTTTATAAATAATCATCATGTCTATCACAATCCCCCCTTAAAATGTCTATCCTCTAATTCTCTATCTAATTTTCACAGTTTTCTGCGCATGAGCCTATAACTGGAGCGCGTTGAAGGTTCGTTTTAGGGTCTTCAAGGGGGTGTAGGACTTGTCCACTCCTTCTGGGGATGCATCCAGCAAACTCATGGTGGGGGCGGCTTTTCCAGCATCAGTTTCACAGGTCTCTCTGACACAGGGAATAACACAGCAGACTAGAACAGAAAAGGTAATCAGTTCACATACAACAGCGACGCCCGTCTGTGCCAGGATCCTTTACCACCCGCTCATCCAAGGCGAGTGCTGGTCCCAAAAGTTAGCTCTTTTTAGTTAGTGCGGTCAGCTTCTTAATGACAAGTGCGTCTTTACCCGCGGGTCACGTGTCGTCTAGGATGTAGGTACAACAAGTCTCCCCTATCATCTTACAGACACTCCCCTTTTTAGCTAAAGTCATATCTGAGGTCACTCTATTTTAAAAAAAGTCATAGTCGAAGTAGGTCCTATTGGTCGACTAGTCCCTATAAGGCGTCTCTAGTATAATTTATAAACCACTGCTAATTATAATAAACATAATTAATCCAGTCAACGTTTATTTACCATAATGATCAGGAAAGTGGACTCGAATCTAGTTTTAACTTGGTCTCTAATTTTTAAAACTTGTCAGGTACCCCCCTTGGCTATCCTATGACGTCAATGTACACGTGTAGATCAAAACTACCACCAGGGGTCTCTCTTCTCGCTCTAGCATAATGTTACAATACTAGTAGCGTGCACAGGTACGCACGGCGTGGGACTCCCTAATCTCCACCCACACCAATGTCCCTCCTGGAGATAGTCCTAATGGTGAACACGTCCAAGTCGCCTCACCCTTGCGTCAGGGTTTTCCCACTGCCCGTAAGTCCCTACTCCTAGGAGGGGGGGGATCCCTACCTCACCTCAGAGGGAGGCCATGGATTCCCTGGGCTCATTTCCGGGCATCCATACCCTCTATCTGTACAAGTTAACACCCCACAGGGTGTGCCCTCGCCGGAACCTAAGGTCTTCTGCACTATCCCTAGGCAAATGGGAATTCCACTGACAATCCATCTTAGGAGATCGGGGCAGGCACAGTACTAGTACATTTCTCCTTTTCTTTGGTAGCGTATGTGGTTGGCATTATCGGAACTGGCTCTTCATCTTTTTTAAACAAGGGAAATATTGGTGAGTTCCCCAAAAATCTCCCTCTACCCTGCCTAATTGCCTGGCAGGTGTAGTTTCCAGGGTAGTCAGTAATACTCTCTCCGGTGCAAAACACTTAAGTAGTTATAGAGTATTCCTTCTTCCATTTCTCACGGACAGTGTAATTAGCGGAAATGTTCGTGAAGAGACTAATAAACCACTCTTCAGCATCTACAGGGAGATTTAGGGGGACCATCCCCGAGTGTAATCGGACACTACCGCACACGCAACAGTTAGACTTGTTGCTCCTGTTAGCATTGTACCTCATCAACTCCAACCAGAGATTCTGGTCAGAGTAGCCAGTCGCTACTGTCAAGGTGTCCACAAAAGGTAGGGTCGGCTATGATCATCATGTTCGTCAAGGTCTTTATCTTACGGTGGAGGGGGTTAATTATGGGCACGGGACTAAGTGAAGGCTTCCATTCGGCTGCATCTACCATACCCCTTATTTTAAACTTCCCTAAGGGATCTGTCCTCCCGTACCGGTATGTCCCCAGACTATAAGTCCCTCCGTCCCCCGGGCTTGGATCTCCCATGGTTAGTGTAACAACCGCATTAAAACCAAGCAGCATACTAAGTTCAGCCTTTCAATACCTGCTGTCCTTATTACTCTCAAGGAGGGTTATACGACTAATTAGGGATTTCCCGCTCTTATTTTTCTTATTTAAGGCACTTCGCGGTTTATAGGACTAGTCTATTCCTGTGTTCCATCCCACTAATCCCCAATAACGGCAGTCTTCTCCCCAGACGTTATCAGTGGCGCAAACATATTGTATTCCCCGGGTATATAAGTCATATAACCAGCTGGACTGAGCTAAATCTGGCCTGCGGTGGGATCTTGCGCCTAGACACGGGACCACAGTACAATAGTCGAAGAAATATGCAGCTACTTGAGCATTGGACGAGTTATACTAGAAGGTAACCATACCCCCATATTCTTCCGACTAAGGATTCCAGTTGCCACCCTCCTCTCTCACTAGCCCTAACCAGAGTAATGTCTTTGGCACAACTAAGACTGGTCTCCCGGATCTGAAGCTTTCTTACAGTATGAAGCGTGGATCCATGTAAGTCTTTCGGCTAGTTTCACAGCTGTGGCAGTAGTCAGAAGCACCTGGTAGGGGCCATCAAATCGGGGCTCAGGAGGGTGCTTCCTGAGGAACTTCTTGACGCACACCCAATCCCCAGGCTGCAAGATATGTGTCCCAGTGTCTGCCTTTGAGTCTGGAAGAGAACACCTGTGCATAGGCTTTGGTTAGTTCTTTAACAACGGAAATCACATACTCAGTCAACACATCAGATTGTAATTGTAACCACTGAGGATAGTAAAGACCTAGCCTTGGGGCTAGCCCAAACAATCTCATAGGGAGATAATGTATATTCCCCCCCTGGGTTCATATCTAACACTGTATAAGGCTATTGGATGACAGTCTTTCCAAAGTGGCGTCATTTTTAAGTATCTTAATTTTTGCGTGCCACTACGTCTCTCCACCTTGCCACTACTCTAAAGGTGGTACAGTATGTAAAAGGCCTGGGATACACCCAGAGCAGACATGACATGTTACATTCACCTGCGAAGTTTATACCTCTGTCTGACTCTGAATCACTTCTGGTACCCCATATTCACAGTTTACCTCGTTCATGAGCTTCTTTGCGGTTACCTACTTGTTTGCCTTGGTAACAGGGTCGGCCTCCAACCTGCAAAGACATCAACAACAACAAGCACGTATTCATACTTCCCAACAAGTGGGAGCTGAACGTAGTCAATTTGCAATCCCTGAAATGGGTAGAGTGGTCTAGGCAAGTGTGATGTGGCAAATTTACTTCTGCCCTGACTCACCTATGGCATAGATCATGCTAAACCGGACAAATGATGCAGCAGCTACAGAGAACCCAGAAGTCGCCCAACCTCTTTCAAGCGTCGTCGTCATTACTGCTTTACTAGGTGGGTCTTTCCGTCCATCAGCTGGGCCATCATGGGATACAGGAACTGCGGTGGGCAAGTGCTGTTGACTGGTCACCACACGCTGTCCTGTTTCTGCTGCTCCCATACTAGTCCATTTATTCTTTTCTTCCTTGTTGGCTGGTAACTGTAAAAGTCTTTAGCATATCAAAGTCCAAATTTTTGTCAATGTCCAAAGTTTTTTACCACTGACTCATGCTGTCAGTATCTTTCTTCTTTCTTCCACGGCTTGAGGGCCGCTGCCTTTGCTATGCTGTCAGCGAGGGTGTCGTCTCTCGCCTCTCCAGTGTAGGAATCGGTGCGAACTCTCAACTTTGTCAGGTAGAAGCAGGGCCTCCATGCGACTCTGCACCGCTGCACCATACTCAATTGGTTGTCCTGCTAAGGTAAAAAAACTGTCTGGCCTTCCATATTGGGCTGTAATCATGAGCTATGCCAAATGCATACCAGGAGTCAGTGTAAAGGGTTGCCGTCTTACCTCTCGCCACTCTACTCGCCTCAGTGAGGGCCTTCAATTCCGCTTCTTGTACTGTGACATGCGGAGGCAGAACTTCTGCTTCTAGGACATCTTGTTGTGTGACCACTGCATATCCGATGTGGAGTCATCAATCCTCACCCTAGTACCATCTGCAAAAAGCTCAACATATGCATTATCAACAGGGGTTCTGGTAACTGTTTGCATATCTGCAGTTTCTTACTGAATTAGTACTAAATAATCGTGCTGATGTTCTATTTCACATGGCTTGGAATCTTGTAGCACAAAATCATTTATTTATTTTTTTTCAAACCCAATAGCTGATCTACAACACCTAGATCATCTTTGACCCAGATCACCTATGCCTCCCCCCTTTTGAACCGCAATACTCAATGGAAAAAGAGTCATTGCGTTCAAACTAGTAAACCAAGAGGCACAAAAACAAGCACTTTGTAGGTCAAGGTGACATTGTATGCAGCGAAGTCTGAGCGAAAATCTCCTTAAAAAAATTTTTTTTCTTTTTTTTTCCTTTCAGGTCGCAGTTAGTATTTTTTAACACAAGGGGGCGCCACACAATTCAAATTTTACGTCACCCAGTGTAATAGTATTTCAGGGTATGGCCAGCGTTTAGCTTTTACTCTCCTGTCGGAATATAATTATAGCTTCAGTGTAGACTGACACTAGAATATACAAAAGACTTAGGGCTCATGTCCACGGGCAAAATGTGATTTAAAATCCGCAGCGGATCTCCCGCGCGCGGATCCGCACCCCATAGGGATGAATTGACCACCCGCGGGTAGATAAATACCCGCGGATCGTCAATAAAAGGCATTTAAAAAAAAATGGAGCATGAAAAAATCTGGACCATGCTCCATTTTCATGCGGGTCTCCCGCGGGGACGGCTCCCGCGGGCTTCTATTGAAGCCTATGGAAGCCGTCCGGATCCGCGGGAGACCTAAAATAGGAATTTAAAGCATTTACTCACCCGCAGCGGACCGCGAAGCTCTTCTCTTCCTCACGGCCGCATCTCCCTTGCTTCGGCTCGGCGGATGTGCCTGGCGCATGCGCGCGGCACGTCGACGACGTGCCGGCGACGTGCCGCCGGCGTCAGGAATTCATCCGCCGGCCGAAAATGAAGATCCGGCCGTGAGGAAGAGCAGAGCTTCGCCGCCCGCTACGGAAAGGTAAATGCTTTTAAATTGCTATTTTCAGCGCTCATGTCCGCGGGGCAGGAGGGACCCGCTGCAGATTCTACATGTAGAATCTGCAGCGGATCTGATTTTCCCCGTGGACATGAGGCCTTAAAGAAAAACTAAAGAATACGGATGAATTAACATCCTACTCTGGGCAATTCAGTCCCTCTTTCTTCACATAAAAAGTAAAATTACTTCACCAAATTGCATGAAAAAAGTTTGCTGGGTGACTATAGGGAAATTATTCCATCTGTAGGAGCCTTCCGTAACATCATCTGTCTGAGTATCCATTGGAGAAGCGGGCAGTGGAAAACAGAGCCCCTGGGAACATGAGAGAGCGTCCCCTGTCATGTATTCCCGGTCTCTGCCCCCCATGCATCAACTCCAATCTTCCATACACTATAAACCAGCTTAGTCATCTACTATGTACCAAGCTGTATCTCCACAAAGGTTTGTTTCCCTGAACTTATCACACATCCAAAGTGGCCACATCTTGGAGTGTAACAAAGTCTGGTCAAACAAAACCTTTGTTCAGACAATCATGATGTTAGCACTGGATACAGTGGCATTGGGAAATATAGGCCTCCCAAGTGCAGCAAAATGGCCGCCAGAGGCAGAAAGGGGCGGGGCTACAGATCTCCCAGGTGAGGCAAAATGGCTGCCGGAAGAAGGGATGGGGCCAGGGGCAGCAGCACTCCCAGGTGAGGCAAAATGGCTGCCGGAGGACCGGGCGGGGCCAGGGGCAGCAGCACTCCCAGGTGAGGCAAGATGGCCGCTGGAGGAGAAAGGGGCGGGGCCAGGTCCTGTCCCGGATGGGGAGGGACCGGAAGTAACATCACACACCCTGAAAGTGAGCACATGGGGGGAAGTAACTTCAGGGTGGGGGCAGGCCTCACTACATTTACTGCAGAGTCACACTATGTTGGATTGTAAACATTACAAGCAGGGCCGCCATTACAGGGAGGGGCTGTAGTCAACACAAAGGCATTACATTGTTCATTAGCAATACACATACCCCACTACATGCTTTCCCCTCTTCAATCTCCTAACTACATTATACCTCCTCCTAGCAATCTAAAAACACCTTTGTTTCTGCTAGGCTTCCTGCTCATCTTCTGAAAACTTTCTACAGCCTATCTTATCTGTCCATGACCTGACATTTCTTTCTGCAACTTTTCCTGGTCCTTCTCTTTGTATAACATTTCTACATGTTTAGTAAACTCTGCTGCCTTCAGCAACCAGATCACAAGCTCTATGACCTTTGTCCTTGCTCACTTTGCTCAACTCTATGCTACCTGCTTATTCTATTCTATTCAAAGTTTCTATTCATTCTATTCGAAGACACAGTAGTGTTTCTCTTGTAAAATCTGCTTTCTTCAAATCCTTCCCATATAACCCCTCTTTCCCACTCAGAAAAGACAAAGGAAACAGAAAGGGTTAATTGAAAAAGCTTTCAGTTCACTCTCTTACCAGCACCCCTCCCCCAATAATCAACACTGCACATTCTTTCTATAATAGCAGACAGACGGGATTACTGGAGAATACCCACAACGGCTCAGGGTATATATATATATCCACCTTTATATCAACCCAAGGTATATATCTCATCTACCTTTATATCAACCCAAGGTCTACTAGCAATCCCGAAGAGCACTTCCTGTACACGTCCTAGACAGGACATTTTAGCTATACACAGAGACTGACGATTATTTTCAATGACCAAAACTTCAACAATATTCTGGAGACACCACGGCTATATTCCCGCGTATATACCTTTCCACATATGAGAACATAACACGCTCAATCATAAAACGTAAGTATACGTATCATAAATCTTCCTAACCTCACACTAGTTTTACCTAGGAGCACGTGTCACTGGCGTGTTCCCTCAGACTTAAACAGCCGAGTCCGCCCTCCCGACACATTAACCCTCACAGAATTTATCTCTTGGTCTTGTATACACAATTTTTAACCGTCTCAGACATAATATACACAGCATACAAAATACCCCTAGACAGGTAACGTGGTGATTTTTCGAGTGGACAGACCTGTCTTTCAGTGAAGGTCCAGTCTGGATCAGGAACAGGCAGAAAAGCAGTCAGAACCCAGCTCACATCGGTAGATTTACATAAAGCAATCTTACCGTGTTCTGTAGATTTTCGGGCCCCTGAGTTCTGCGTGCTATCTGCCGGTCTCTGTACGTTCCAGGCTGTAACCTCACAGATCCACTCGCACACCCAGGAACGACACTGTTCTGGATTATGGTTTCTCCAGCAGGCTTTTGGGGTATTTTGTCGCTTCCAAATTGAGTATTGTGTGCACACATCGTCGACCAGAATCAGACACAAATGCTTGTCTAAAACCGGGAGAGTCTCTACCCAAATGTGTAGAGTCTCAGGCTTTTATTGTAACACATGACAACCGCCCTTCAATGGGCGTGCAACAGATTACATCAGTAACATATAAGACTCTCATTTGTCGGATCATACAGAATCTCCCACCTCTCTGCCCACCCCCTTCCAAGTCCCGTGTAGTTTGGACTTTTGTCCTAGCTGAAGTCATCTCCGTGTAGTGATGAATCATTGTTTACCTAGCTTCAGGATGAGAGTGGAAGGGGGCCTAGGTAAACACTCAGTATTGAACACAGGATATACATATAACACTATAGCCCTTAACTCTTAGAAACTGGTTGAGCAACTTCTATGTACTTAGAGCAAATACATCACCCATCCATTGGCTAGCAAATACCATGATTAGATTGTGTGTGTCCTTTAGACTCCTCAGAGCTGAAAGTCATTACAACAGCAAAATACATTTGGGTTATATTAATCGATAGACATTTTATAAATAATCATCATGTCTATCACACTTGGTTCTTAGCAGGCTAACTGAGCGCCGATCACTTTGCTATATTGTCAATGGGCGTTCATTGAAGGCAATTTATCTGCCCATATAGAATACCCTGTTACCACATGCTTCTATAGGGAGCTGTGCCACAAATATAATATAGATCTTGTTTAAGACTATAGGAATTCTCCTACTATTGTGCAGTGACCGAGGAGCGGGTCACGGCCTAGGAGACAGCGGGGTAGCATTTGGCCTTGTCACGGTGGCTCTACCGTCTCCCACTCGGAAGGTAACCAGTGACATGTCCAAGGGCTGAGGGCAGGTTAATAAAGGGGAACCCGAGGGATGAATTACCTTGAGTCCTGTTTTTGTCTTGTGACGCCACCATTTCTTCCACAACGGGGGTTTCCTGGATAGTGGAGTAAATCCTCTCCCGTGTAGCTTCCGTGGGGGAATTCCTGGGTGACGGAAAAAATCCACACATACACACGAGTACAGTTTAAGACACAGCCCTCGGAAACAGACGGGTGACTGGTCATTTTACTTAACTTGAAAAACAGAACAATTCAGCAGCTTCTTGGAAAATAATATGACCGGGAGGACTCACGGGACGACAGGAGAAACCACAGCCACAGTTATCTGTAGGTCCTGGCCTGGAATAACATTTCTCCTTCTCTTTCTCTCTCTACCGGTTTCATATTCACGTACGGGAACATGCTGCCGAACCGTGGAGAGTAGAAATCCCCACATTCGCTAGGCCATCCTCCATTCTATGTCTGTGGGTTGAAGGTACTAACAGACAGCTGCCTTGCACTCCTCTCTGTAGCAGAACTCAGCACAGATTCTCTTCTTTCCCGCGCAGACCCAGAATACATATCTCAAGCATCATCACGTGACGGACAAAACGATACAAAAGCAGACGGGCATCTACATACCAGACACTTAACTCTTTCAGTGCTGCAGATATACAATACCTACCAGTCTTGCAACATGGAAGACACTGGCAACACAAGACTGAGCATACACGCCATTAAAGAAGAGGCCCCATTGTACTGGGCCACTACAATGGTTCTGCAATCAACGCTAGCGAAAAAAGCATGCCATATTGTGTAATATAGTTATGTTATGGCCCGAAGCTGTAGTATGTATGTATGTAGATGGCTTCTGTGAGTGAGTTCTGTGTGTGTATCCCTTTAACTGCGTGAGTGATGTGATTTAGAGACTTAAGTAGTTGGGAGACAGAGTTGTAGGAGAAAGGTTGAGAAAATGTAGTCGGAGAAGCTGGACGTGCCTTTGCTAAGGTGAGCGTGGAGTAACTATCCTCCTGTCAGGGAAAGAGAAGGAAAGTCATCTAAGAAGGATGAGAATAAGAGCAAGAAACTTGAGTTAATGCTGCTAAGAAGTCGGGATTGCATGGATGGTCTATCGCATAACTGAGACTAAAGATGTTCTGAGTTTGGAGGGAAGAGTGTCACCTACCGTGTTTCCCCAAAAATAAGGCACTCCCTGAAAGTAAGACACAGTAATACATTTACAGAAGTCCCAAATATAAGGCACCCCCCGATAGTAAGGCATACTAAAGTGTGCAGGCAAGTCAAGACGCCTGTCCCCTGCTGCCATCCCCGTTGTCTCCTACCTCCAGATGTATAGGTAGATCTGCAGACAGTCTGCTGTTATCCTGTCCCTGCTGTGCTGTAAGAGTGTGCTGTTGTGAGCTCCCCTTGCTGGCTGGAAAAGTCCATACTGTACGTTCTGTTCCTGCTGTACACATCTGCTGTGATCAGCTCCCCCTGGTGTCCGGAAGCTGCAATACCATCCCTGCTTACAAGTGGTACAGGAACTTCTGTCTGCAGACAGGTACGTTACTTTACAGCCCTTATTTTTTTATGGCTCTGTGTGTGAGTCAGGCAACCTGTGTGTTATTCTTAAGGCTGGGTTCTCACAGAGCGTATTTCCAGCGGAAATCTCGTGGTTTGGCCACAGCGATAAACCGAGATTTCCGCCGGGAAAGCGCTGCTTCAAAACCCACGGCACTTAGCCGCTTGTTTTGAAGCGGCCTGGCCGCACGCTTTTCCGTTTCTGTGGCCGGTGAATCCGCACCACAACACCGACTTCTCCCAGCTTTGCCGTGACAGATTTGCTGTCCCATGTGGACGAGTTTTCTGAGAAATTTCGTCCACAAAACTGGCCAATTGAGGGATTAGCGGCCACAGACGGATTTGCCGTGGCAAAATAAGACACCCCCTGAAAATAAGACGTAGCGCATATTTGGGAGCAAAAATTAATATAAGACGCGTCTTATTTTCGGGGAAGCAGGATAGTAAGAATGTAACGGTGAAGGTGTGGATGTGAAAAAGAATCTGTACAGAAAATTTTAGTTTTCCCACCAATAACTACTTGATGAAGGTTCAAAGCTGCCAAGTTGTGAGTAAAAAGTACAACTGTGCACCTCCGGTTGGTTTTCTGCAAAATTCATTATTGGACTGTGGACTCTTTATTGTGTGATGTGTGAATAAGTGGCCTTGCAGGGGTGCTGACGTCACGTGACATTTTATATTTTTCCCTGCCACATTTATGAGCTAGGCCAAGGTGGTGCCATTGGCGGGAGAGATCGCAGAGCTACCGATGACATCCATCTTGGTTTCTCCGTCACGATGGGCCTCCTGCTTGGGCCAGCGCATTTCAGTTATACAGTTCCATATGTCGTCATCTTATTCTTCATCAGGATGGGCACATTTGGGGCACAGGACACTCATATTTACACACCATTAACAATATCTTGTGGTTTTCAGTACTCCATGGAAAATTTTAACCATTGAACTGGCCAAATTAATAGCATAATCTTACATTTTGTTTTTAAGTGGGCCTTATTTATCCTGTCCAGAAGATGCCAACCAATCACAGTGCACTTTTTATTTTACCAGAGTAGGTTCTAAAATTATAGTGCAGTGTCCCATAGGGTAACCCTGGACACATGACTTATGCTGAGGAGATGGGAGGCTAAAGTGTTGGCTTGTCACGGCGGCACATACCAGGCTCCCTCCTGGAGGGACACACGTAGTCAAGGCCAGGGCAGCACTGGGCTTTTTCCGGACACCCCCGGCATGGGGATGCCCAATAAACAGGGTAACAGGTGTAGAGGTATTTGTCACGTGTGACGCCACCGTTCCAATACCCCCCGGCATGACCATTGAAGGGGTAAAATAAATGAACCACAGACAGGTTAAGTATCTCAGGTCCCCTGGAACGGTCAGGGCCTGGAAATAACTTTACTGTAAACTTTACTTTGGCATAAATTCGAATGATACACTAGTGCTGGTAAGACAGAGGATTTGAGGTCAGGGAGGAAACTCAGGATGACACCGGTCCTGCAGTCCAAGTTATCTGTCAGGTACCCCTCCTAGACGGGAAACAGTCCAGAGGAGGATAGGGGTAGAAAAACTCCACAGACACTCTGACAGAACAGTATCTCCACTGGCGGTCCCAGACTTCAGAACACGCGGGTGTGTAAAACAAACGATTGTGTACCTCTGCACTAGACCTTAACAGACTAGACGTGATCTCTGCTCACTCTCTCTCTTTGGGGTTCACTTACAGTTTGAACTGAAGAAACGCATTCCGGGAAAACCTTTCCTCTTCCATCTTCAACACATGAGAGCTGAAGGTGCCTCTGTGTTAGGTGGACTCAGATGAGAGCCAAGATGGAAGACCTTTTCCCACTCTCATGCACTCACATTTATACCTTCTCTCATACCAAGTGACAGTATAGAATTGATACATTCACAGGCAGACAGCTCATGCTTTGCACACATTAACTCATCACACGCTGCAGCTGTGCAATATATACAACAGAACAACAAAACATTTTACACAGTGCATCAACACAAGACTTTACATGTATGACATTATGGAGAGGGCCAAGAAAACTTGTACTGGGCCACTACAAAAGCAACAAAAACAGTTTTTCTATTAGTTTTGATAAATGAGACTCTTTTATGTTTTTGTTTTAAAAATGTGGCGTTGGCTTGAATAGCTTGAGTACTCCGGCAGGCACGGTTACCTGTCCACAGAAACTTGGCAGTCAAACACTACTGCGCCTGCACAGGATTTGCCTCTTTGTGTTGTGACTTGTCTGCTAATCTATTGTACAGCGCTGTTGGCGAATTGTTTGAGCTTTTGCGAAAAGTGTGTTTTATCACCTCGTGAAATTGAAGTGTAGCTTCAAAATACTTCAATGACCCAGTTTCGAAATAGGTAGGAAATTATTTGTAAATCAATCGGTGGTCTCCCGGATACAAAAAAAGACTGGATTTGTGTCAAGACCCGGTGAACAGAAAGCGGCGCTGTGGAAGGAAACAAATCGCCCACCCTAGGGATGACAGACGACTTGTAAAACTGTGCCGGAAAATCGAAAGTCATGCTCCAAATGTTTGAAGCTGTGAATCGACCAAAGTGATGTCAAGCTAATCTGTAGGACTGTGAGGAGGCCGCTGTGCGATACGGGTTACCCGGCTTATCCCTTCAGGAAGAAGCGGCTAAATGCCTTATGAAGACTGGAAAAGCGTGCTTTTGTGATGAGTCAACGATTGAAATTGACGATCCTTGCTTGTATATAAAGAGGAAGCTGGGAGAAGATTTTCTAGAAGTCTGCTCTGTCCAAAAAGTTAAACATCTGGGCAAACTGCTGGTCTGGAGTGTCATCTCTAGAAAGGATCCAGGTCGCCTGCACACAGTGAATGATGGATCAGTTCCAGTATCTAAATGTGATTGCGAATCAGCTCAGCGAGTGGTTTCTGGACGGGAACTGCATTTTTATGCAGGATGGAGCTCATTGCCACTTAGCAAAAAGTGTGATGAATGCGTTTAACGATACAAAACTCAAGATTTTGCCATGGCCGGGCAAGACATCAGTCTAATAGAGAACATTTTGTGCAGCCTTCAGCCCCTTTATACAGCATAATTATCAAGCATATCAATTTGCACGATAAATGTTCCACGTGAACGCATGCAGTGAAAGAACGTTCAGCGATAAATCACTAATCGCATCTTTCATGCAGACCTAAAAATCATCGCTGGTCTGCCGCTGCATCATTCCATGTAAACAGACCATAATTTAGGTACTGCCGCAAGAAAATCGTAGCGTTATGGGATCTGTGTTCTGTGCGATATTGCTGCGTTTTCTCCGGATTTTGTGTCGCTACAAAGCTGCACAACTTTGTAGTATTCTTTTGCCAGGATTTACATGGGGGGGGGGGGGGCTTAAAATATAAGCTCTATCCCAAAAATAAACCCTAACTGCAAGAAAATAAACAATACATTACCTAAGAGGCGCTGTCCAGCTCTGCCACCCATCTCCTCTGCATCTTCGGCACTTGTTTGAAGTCCTCCAGGAAAGCTTCCTGGTCAGGGCTTTGAAAAACCCTGCCTTCAGGAAGTGCTGCCTCCTGATTGGTTTTCGAATGTCGCGGCTTAGCCAATCACTGCAGCGCTCGATAAACCAATTACAGACAGCAATGTGATGGTTGTGACTGGTTCGCTCGAGAACCAGTCAGGGGTAGTGCTTCGTGGAGGCGAGGTTTCTCAAAGCCCTGACCAGGAAGCTCTGCTGGAGGACTTCAAAAACAAGTGCCGGAGATGCAGAGGAGACGTGTGGTGGAGCCAGACAGCACCTCTCAGGTGATGTATTGTTTGTTTCATGTAGCTATAAAAACAAAATCAATCCAGAGGGGCCTGTAACCAAGAAAGTTAAACTTTTTGAGAGAGTATTCAGAGTCTGACTCCACAATTCTGAAATAAAGGACATGACCCTTGAATCTATTCAAGGAATGCCAGATAGGTTGAAAGCGTTATTAAAAGCCAAAGGGGTGTACACAGAGTATTAAACTATGCTGTTTGATGTTGCTTATATACAGTATTTTGCTAATTAAACAGATTTTTTTCATACTTTACTTCTTACTAAATTTTAAGAAAATTGCAAAAACACACTTATGCTATTGGCCAAATGAATAGCATTTGTTCTTTGCTCTGAGAGTGCATTGTGAACAGGGTGATGTCTCGCCATTATAGCCATACTTTGTGAGATTGGGATACCGATCAAAGGGGTTCCTTTAAAGCCCCCCTGGATCATGGGGGCAAATCCAGCAGTCAGTGGTATTTAGGTGTTTGTTGATGTAGGAGCCAGATAGAGTTTTTCTTCCATCCTCCACCTGTACACAGTGGCATAAAACACAAAAGAAGCTGCAAGGCATCAAATGCATTTTGAAAGTCTATCAACAGTCAATTCCTTGAGCGGCCTGACTTTTTTTCAGGCTTGCAATGAAAATCTGCACCAAAAATTAACTTTCTTACAGTGAGATGTGTGAATCCAATTGGGTTCCCCCTCCATTTTCACTGAGGTGGGTGTGAGCTACAGTACTTGTTATGGGCCATCAAATTGGGGGGCTAGATGCGTCATCGCATTGCTTATCACCTAGTCTCCAGGTTCTAGGTAGTCAGTTCAAGTTCGGGCTTATGAATCTAGTAAAGAAGAAAAGACCTTGCCATGCAAATTACTAAAAAGAACTTTGAAAGAGTTTTTTAAATGGTGAAACTCCATGCATTCCCTTTGGGGTGTAAGTCTTTGCATAACTATAGGGAATACAGGGCATGCGATTGCACCCGGGCCCAGGACCCTTAGGGAGCCCATAAGGTCTCTCTTCTCCATATAGAAAGCCTAGTAGTATGAATAAAACATTATAGTTGGGGGGCCCTGTTACAGATTTTGCATTGGGGCCCAGGAGCTTCAAGTTATGCCTCTAGGTATGGGTACACGTTGGGGAGACCCAGCTGAACTTTTGCACCCGGGCCTCTGAGCCTTTAGTCAAGCCCCTGCCTGCGAGTACTATACAGGTCATGCATTCTTGCACCATTCTTTTGCAAATAGGAAAATCTGGCAATCATCCCTCTTTTAGAAATATGAAGGTGGCTGAAAACTTCTCAGCCCAACCAAGAAGGGAATGAGCTAGGTACATGGAAGTTTAATGCTATTTAACATCTTCCCCCTGAAGTTTAACAGACTTGTTACATAATTTCTGAAGTTTCTTCCAGAAAGAACTTAGATGTTTAGTCACTGAAAACCTGCACTGCTGCTGCCGTTACCTGAGGTCAATCAAAAATTTCAGTCCCTTCAATTTTTTTCGTTAGGTTTGGAAATCGGTAATAGTCTGACGGAGCAGGATGCGGTTAATGGGGTAGATGCTCCATGCACTGCATCCCGAAATCCACTCTTGGCAGCCTTGTGTGAAGGAGCGTTGTCCTGAAGAAGAAGCACATATTTTTGCAGCTTTCCACATCTCTTTTTTCTTTTAAGTGTGGCTTCTAATTTGCTCAGCCAGTGACAATAATATTCTGCATTAATAGTTTGGTCCTTCTGCAGATAGTCTGTTAATAAAATACCCATGCTACCTCAAAAAATGTGGCCATGACTTTTCCTGTTGATCTTGGTGTCTTGAATTACTTTGGAGATCCAGAGTGCTGCCATCGTCAGGGCTGTTTGGTCTCAGGATCGCAGTGGCGTAACCAAGTTTCATCAATAGTCACCAGTCGTTACAAATATTAGCACTGAATTCCTTAAAGGGCTTCAAAACCCCCTTGGAAGTTCTCCCTCGTGTCGCTTCTGGTCAGCGGTCATATGTTTTGGCACCACTTGGTAAAGGCTTGGGCAGACCAATTGTTCATAAATTATACTCCAAACATATCCTTGGATGTCAGCTGAGTCTCCATTACAGTTTTCGGTGAGACTCACCTGTTTTCCCAAACCGTGTCATGAACACGTTCAACAATTTCAGGTGTTGACACAGTTGTGGGTCTTCTAGGTCTTTCAGCATCTTGGATGAAAGCCTCACCCCGCTGAACGCTGGCACACCGTCTCTTCTTAGTGGAGTATGACGGGCGCCGGTGACCCAGTGTTTCCATCGGGCACTCATGAATGTCCTCTGGTGGTTTATTCTACCGTGTTTCCCCGAAAAAAAGACAGTGTCTTATATTAATTTTTGATCAAAAAGGTTTAACTTTTTTACATGTATAGCTGCCTGGACACTATTTAAATTGACTTTTTTAATTAACTGTTAGCAGGGCTTAATTTTGGAGTAGGGCTTATATTTCAAGCATCCTCAAAAAGCCGGAAAAATCATTTTGGATCCTCAAAAATTCTGGAAAATCATGCTATGTCTTATTTTCAGGGTATGTCTTATTTTCAGGGAAACAGGGTACACTAGCAGGAACTTCATGATGCCTCGCAGGCCAATGCTGGAGATTCCTCATTTTTATCTGCCGTGCTTCTTAGTGATGTGTCACATATGAGTCAAAAAGACCCAATTTTTAGTAAATAAAAACTTTTAAATATTTGAGAGGAGTGGTGCAGTTCATCGATTTCCATCTTTAAAGGGGTTGTCCCACGGCAGCAAGTGGGTCTATACACTTCTGTATGGCCATATTAATGCACTTTGTAATGTACATTGTGCATTAATTATGAGCCATACAGAAGTTATCAAAAGTTTTATACTTACCTGCTCCGTTGCTGGCGTCCTCGTCTCCATGGTGCCGACTAATTTTCGGCCTCCGATGGCCAAATTAGCCGCGCTTGCGCAGTCCGGGTCTTCTGCTGTCTTCAATGGGGCCGCTCGTGCAGAATGCCGGCTCCGTGTAGCTCCGCCCCGTCACGTGCCGATTCCAGCCAATCAGGAGGCTGGAATCGGCAATGGACCGCACAGAAGCCATGCGGTCCACAGAGAGACAGGATCCTGGCGGCCATCTTCAGCAAGTGAGTATGAAGACGCCGGACCGCCGGGATTCGGGTAAGTACTACCCGGTGTGTTTTTTTAACCCCTGCATCGGGGTTGTCTCGCGCCGAACGGGGGGGGGGGGGGGGTTAAAAAAAACAAAAAAACCCGTTTCGGCGCGGGACAACCCCTTTAAGACATGCGATGGGAGATAGGTCTAGTAAAACAGTATAGAGCCAGGGGAGGACAGAATCGACCATCCTTATATCTCCAAACACCATTTTCGGGTTTTCCACCTGTTTCTCTCCATTTGCCGTGTGAGTGGGGACTTGCCTGCTTTTGTAAGGTTACTAGCGTCCATTGTCAGGGTTTTTTTCATCTGCTGGGGCTCTTGAAGTATAAGACCAGCCATTCTAATGACATAATCTGCCCTACTGTTGCTAATAGTTATGGCATCAGTTTTTTGCTGCTGTTCTTGGCATTTGATGACAACTATGGCTCAAAATAGCTTTAGCTCTGATAGCAAGTCTTGTATGAGGCTTGTGGGCTTTCACGCTCTCCCACTAGGAAATGAGAGATCTCTGTGCGCTCTCAAAATGCAAAGTCATGCGGAATTCTATAAGCAAGACGGCAGTAGTCTGTGTGTATATAATATAATATATGGAAGTTATTCCTAAGGTACTGATGAGGGTGGTGAGCTATGTGTCAACCCAACGTAACCCACCATATGCCTATCTCCTCAGGCGACCTGCAATTAAAGGGGTTTTCCAGGCTGAATCGGCTGTCCGTGCCGGGCTACACCGGGGTCGGAGTGGCAGCGCTCGTAATTGCAAGCACGGCTCTCATTGACGTCAGCATGCCGCATGGAGCACAGACAGTCCACCACCAGAACAGCACAGTAGCAGCATGTTAATAGGCAGCAGTAGCAGTGATTGATATTCCTTCCTCTGCACTGCCAGTGCCCCGTCTGTCATCCTGTCCCTGGCCTTCTGTCGCTCTTATTACCTGTGGACGAAGGCACTTTCTGCTGTGGAGGAGGGAGTTTTCTGGCCTGGAGTAATCGGTGCACTCACTCCATCACGGTACTATTCGCAGATGGTTGGCGGACCTTGGATGTTCGCAAGAACTGCGCACGGATTGAATGACAATTTGCACTGCGCATCATCAGACGTACGCGCAATGCAAACTTGAAAAAAAATCACGGTCAGTGTTCTTTTTCCGCCAGACACTACTGATCTTGCAGACTGTCTATAACTTTATGGACGGTTGACAACTCCGCTGGGTAGTGGATTTTGCAGCATTTTTTTTTTAGAAAAACGGAAAACTGATGATTAGAAGCCAACAGAAGCCTTTCTATTTGCTTTCCGTTGTTTTTAAACCCCATTGAAATCATTGGGGGAGAAACCGGAAAATCGCATGCTGATCCAACAGTAAAAATAGAAAAAAAGGCATTGCACTCTCATGAAAATCGCATTCATATACCAGTGTGATGTGATTTAAATTTTTTTTTCTTCACATTCCCATCAGAAATAATGGGCAATTCTTAATCAAGAGCCCCCCTAAAATAGAGAATCTTATAATTTTTCTATTTCGGACCATCGGTCTGAGAGTAAAATCTCTTGCGAATAAACACAATGCAAATATATTGATATCACGTGATCTCCCATAGAAGTCAGCAGGTCCCTCCTGTCCGTTGTATGATTCCTGCTGCACGGCATCTGTTAGATGCAGCTCGGGCAGGATGGCCGCCCCCATAGTCATGTGCAGACTATAGAATACAAATCTACAGCCTGAAATTAAAAACAGATATAAAAATAGAAAATGTTTCACTGTCTGGTTCTAATTAGTTAAAGGGAACATAGCACCTATATATTTTTATTTGTCTAATATCTATATGGACCTTTACCCCCCTAGGACAATGCAGACCATTATTGGGAGCGAGGAAGGGGGGTCATTCTGCAAATTCCTGTGATTGTATTGATGAGGTCTCCTCGGTAATGAAATGTCAGACATTCCAGCCACTTCTGTTCCTGCTCTGATGCCTCCCACCAGCATGATACAGAATGAGGAGGGGATTCTGGGTAATGACCACAGAGTGCGCGGAATCCCCACTGCAGCTGCCGGCGGTCGTGTCATTGGACAGTGACAGCTACCATGATGGAAGGCGTATGAGGAGCTTGTTATTATCATATCTCTGCTGGGTGTCAAGCGGGGGATACCAAGCTTGGGTGTGATGTGCTGTAGCAGAAACCTGTGACTGATGATCTCATGTCTTGTGTTGCAGCTCCTGCAGAGCTCTGTCCCTTGTCCCAAACTCTATTACACAGAAGCTTCACCCTTATATAGAAGAACATATGAAGCATCACCACACATCGCCTGTCCTGATGATGTCATCTAATGGTGACTAATGCTAGAAGTCTGACCAATGAGGTTGACAAACTGGAAGTAGTTATTTCTGGGGAAAACTATAACATAGTTGGAATAGCTGAGACCTGGTTGGATGAAAGTTGTGAAAGGGTTACAGTCTATTCAGAAGGAAACATAAAAAACAGAAAAGGGGGAGGCTTTATCTCTCTAGAAAATCCTGTTTAAAGCCAATATTACAGGAAGATATATAGGAGTGAGATTGTGGAGTCTCTGTGGGTGGAAATGCAAATAAGGGAAATGGAATAATACCTCCACAGTGCCACCTATTGGAAGGCAGCATTCCTTCAAGCCAAAGTCAGACTCCTTATATAAGCCTTGTAACAATGACTGGAAATTAAAAGCAAATAAGGGGATTCTTTACTGTAAGAGCAGTGAGACTATAGAACTCTCTGCCTGAGGATGTGGTGATGGCAAATTTGATCAAAGAGTACAAGAGGGGCCTGGACGCCTTTTCTTGAGTGTAACAATATTATTTGTTGTAGTCACTGATTACTTCAGAAGGGTCGTTGAGTCAAGGATTATTACGATTGCCAGGTTGGAGTCAGAACGGCATTTTGTTCCCTAAAATGAAGAAAATTTGGCTTCTACCTAATTCGGGTTTTTGGCCTTCCTCTGGATCAACATTGTGGGGTAATAGATTGAACTAGATGTATACATATTTTTTTCAGCCTAAAGCCGGGTTCACATGAACGTATTTGAATTGCATATTACGCACGCAATCTGCGATATACGGTGATGTAGTCAGTGAAAGTGCTCTGGTTTTCCTTTCCATTCACACTTGCCTATATTTATTGCTCATATTGCGCGCGTAAAAAAGAACTCAGCATGTTTTATGTTATTGCATATTATGTGCTTACAGCCCTATTGTTTTCTATTTGTGCGTTTGGAACGCAGTATTTATGCAATTACATTGCGTACATAAGGTGTTTTTTAGGCATGTGCCTAGGAAACATGAGAAGAAAGATTTAAAAAAAGAGAAGAAACCAGGAAATTAGTGCATGAAAGCGTGCGTAAAATACGCTGTACACGTGCAGGCATATGCGTGCAAAAATGCGTCAATGCGCAAGGATACGCAGTTAACACACTGTGCTTTTTGCATAGTATATTACCGTACGTTTGTGTTAGCCTGGTCTTATACAGTAAGGGCTTATTCACATGGGTGTATTGATCATCAGTGTTTTGTGAGCCAAACCAGGAGTGGAGAGAAAGTAGAACGGAAAGATTTCCATTTCTTCCGTATTTTGGACCAGCTCCTGGTTTTTACCTCACAAAATACTGATGATAAATATGCGCGTGTGAATAAGCCTTTACTATGCTATCTTTCATGTGGATTCCACCTCCAAAAACTGCGTCAGAAATGAGCTTCTACCATGGATTCACACACGGATTAAGCCTTATGAATGGGAAAAATCTGCGTCCAGATCCGTGAATCTGATATAAATAGTAGCGTTTACTGTGAACTGTAATAATGGTGATAACTAGAGGTACGGTCATCCATAAGGCTCCGCCGGCTGCAAAGAAAATCGCTCATACAAACATATTCGTTCACAAAGGCTGATAAAATATCCCCGACTTTTATTCCTGTTCTGGACTTTATGATCTGTTGACAACCCTGATTATAGATGGAGAGTGAAACTGTATTTACACGGGTGCGTGCGATATCTGTCCGAGAAAGTCAGACCAATATGGCGCTTGTAAACCAGCATTTTTTTGTTTTGTTTTCCAGTGAGTTCAATGCACATGGGATTTTTTTTTTTATGCACGGGAAAATTAATAGTAAAAAATAGAAAAATCGCATCACACTGGCATTGAAACTTGCATTTACACACAATTTTCATTTTCCTCCCATAGCAACTAATGGGCAATTCCCGAACACAATTGCCCAAAAATCGGACGTGCTGCGCTTTTCCTTTTTTGGACCATTAGTTCAAGAAAAAAATTGGTCACGTAAATAAACACATTGAAATGAATGTGTTATTATTACGTGCATTTTTAATTCACTATCAGATGGAACTCGGGCGTTAAACTCACCCATGTAAATCTGACGTAGTATAGTGGAAAAAGCAGGGGCCGCCCTGTGTGGAGCAGCACAGAGTAATTGAGGAGAAAAGTGTGCTGACCTTGTGGAAGGTCACAGACTGAGAGAGACATAATGGAATGAGCAGGGTCCTCCAGTAGGACAGACTATTTTGGTAGGAGAGCTATCTGAGCTATCATTTCTCGGTTCGGGATGTGGGGTGCAGATTCTCACCCGTCCTCCGGAATCCTCTTCCTATGTCATAGGACCACTGGACAGAGAACAGATTGTTACTGAACTCTCCATTGTCTGCGTCGTCGCCTCTTGATATTTTGCAGCACAGAAGTCACTCTCTCATGACTGGGATTATACTCCTCCTGATTTACTGTCATTATCTTGGGGTACTGAGCTCTGACAATGGGATGACGCTGCCATAAAATGTAATGCGATCAGCCTGTGTGACCCACGCCACATCCTATGTGAGCCCGCAGCATGGGGAGGATTAAAACTCCAGACCTCACTGAAAACGCTATCCATAATCCATCATCCCTACAGTAACATGGCGGCTGAGATAGAGCATGACTTCTTGTGTGTATGGAAATCCTGCTGCAATAGGGACCATTATGTTGTATGTGAAAGTGCAGCACCCATCATGGCGATCTGAAGAGAACAAAAACTTCTCACAGTTTTCCATTCCCAGGAGATAGTTTGGGAAGTCAGATGTGTCATGTGAACTCAGAGGGATTAGTTCTGGGGTTCACATCATTGTTCATTGTCATTGCTGCTGCTAGTATGTGACCCCAGGTTAATGCATGAGAATGGCATGAGTTATGTGGAGTGCCCAGCACCTGCTGCCCCTCAGCCCTGAACCCCACCCGCGCCCGTATCCAAACAAAAGTCTATTGTGAAGAGTAATACACGGCAGCCCCTCCTCCACATAAGAGGATAACCCCCATTGTGTCCAGGACTTCTCCACCATCTGTCACCCTTTTGTCTGCAGTTCTTTACCCTGTGTCTCAGCTGGATGTCTCTGAATAACAATGGCCTCTCTGTCACTGAGATATGAGTGAGATGAAACACTCTGCACTTACAACTTGCTGCTGCCCGAAGACTGAGTAAAAGAAGAAAGGGAGGAGAAGAAGAGGAAGCGGAGAAGAAGAAGAGGAGGAAGCGGAGAAGGACTCTTAGCACATAGTGGATTCTCTAAATTGCAGTCGGTGATTGCCGCTGGATAGTCTGTGGTCTAAGATTCTGTTCGCACAGCGTATTTTTCCGTGGATTTGTTGCCAATTCCCCATAAAATCTGCATCATATAAGTGCATCATTTATATAAATGGGAAGCCGCACTGAAATCTATAGCACTGTAGTCTATAGCAGTCTAAAGCACTGTAGTCTATAGTAATCTATAGCACTGTAGTCTATAGCACTGTAGTCTATAGCAGTCTAAAGCACTGTAGTCTATAGTAATCTATAGCACTGTAGTCTATAGTAATCTATAGCACTGTAGTCTATAGCAGTCTATAGCACTGTAGTCTATAGTAGTCTATAGCCCTGTAGTCTATAGTAATCTATAGCACTGTAGTCTATAGTAATATATAGCCCTGTAGTCTATAGCACTGTAGTCTATAGTAATCTATAGCCCTGTAGTCTATAGCAGTCTATAGCACTGTAGTCTATAGCAGTCTATAGCACTGTAGTCTATAGTAGTCTATAGCACTGTAGTCTATAGTAGTCTATAGCACTGTAGTCTATAGTAATCTATAGTCCTGTAGTCTATAGCAGTCTATAGCACTGTAGTCTATAGTAATCTATAGCACTGTAGTCTATAGTAATCTATAGCACTGTAGTCTATAGTACTGTAGTCTATAGTAATCTATAGCACTGTAGTCTATAGCACTGTAGTCTATAGTAATCTATAGCACTGTAGTCTATAGTAATCTATAGCCCTGTAGTCTATAGCAGTCTATAGCACTGTAGTCTATAGTAATCTATAGCCCTGTAGTCTATAGCACTGTAGTCTATAGTAATCTATAGCACTGTAGTCTATAGCAGTCTATAGCACTGTAGTCTATAGTAATCTATAGCCCTGTAGTCTATAGCAGTCTATAGCACTGTAGTCTATAGCCTTGTAGTCTATAGCAGTCTATAGCACTGTAGTCTATAGCAGTCTATAGCACTGTAGTCTATAGTAATCTATAGCACTGTAGTCTATAGCACTGTAGTCTATAGTAATCTATAGCACTGTAGTCTATAGTTATCTATAGCCCTGTAGTCTATAGCAGTCTATAGCACTGTAGTCTATAGTAATCTATAGCCCTGTAGTCTATAGCAGTCTAAAGCACTGTAGTCTATAGTAATCTATAGCACTGTAGTCTATAGCACTGTAGTCTATAGCAGTCTAAAGCACTGTAGTCTATAGTAATCTATAGCACTGTAGTCTATAGTAATCTATAGCACTGTAGTCTATAGCAGTCTATAGCACTGTAGTCTATAGTAGTCTATAGCCCTGTAGTCTATAGTAATCTATAGCACTGTAGTCTATAGCACTGTAGTCTATAGTAATATATAGCCCTGTAGTCTATAGCACTGTAGTCTATAGTAATCTATAGCACTGTAGTCTATATTAATCTATAGCCCTGTAGTCTATAGCAGTCTATAGCACTGTAGTCTATAGCAGTCTATAGCACTGTAGTCTATAGTAGTCTATAGCACTGTAGTCTATAGTAGTCTATAGCACTGTAGTCTATAGTAATCTATAGTCCTGTAGTCTATAGCAGTCTATAGCACTGTAGTCTATAGTAATCTATAGCACTGTAGTCTATAGTAATCTATAGCACTGTAGTCTATAGCACTGTAGTCTATAGTAATCTATAGCACTGTAGTCTATAGCACTGTAGTCTATAGTAATCTATAGCACTGTAGTCTATAGTAATCTATAGCCCTGTAGTCTATAGCAGTCTATAGCACTGTAGTCTATAGTAATCTATAGCCCTGTAGTCTATAGCACTGTAGTCTATAGTAATCTATAGCACTGTAGTCTATAGCAGTCTATAGCACTGTAGTCTATAGTAATATATAGCCCTGTAGTCTATAGCAGTCTATAGCACTGTAGTCTATAGCCTTGTAGTCTATAGCAGTCTATAGCACTGTAGTCTATAGCAGTCTATAGCACTGTAGTCTATAGTAATCTATAGCCATGTAGTCTTTAGCAGTCTATAGCACTGTAGTCTATAGTAATCTATAGCACTGTAGTCTATAGTAATCTATAGCCCTGTAGTCTATAGCACTGTAGTCTATAGTAATCTATAGCCCTGTAGTCTATAGCAGTCTATAGCACTGTAGTCTATAGCACTGTAGTCTATAGTAATCTACAGCCCTGTAGTCTATAGCAGTCTATAGCACTGTAGTCTATAGTAATCTATAGCACTGTAGTCTATAGCAGTCTAAAGCACTGTAGTCTATAGTAATCTATAGCACTGTAGTCTATAGTAATCTATAGCACTGTAGTCTATAGCACTGTAGTCTATAGTAATCTATAGTCCTGTAGTCTATAGCAGTCTATAGCACTGTAGTCTATAGTAATCTATAGCACTGTAGTCTATAGTAATCTATAGCCCTGTAGTCTATAGCACTGTAGTCTATAGTAATCTATAGCCCTGTAGTCTATAGCAGTCTATAGCACTGTAGTCTATAGCACTGTAGTCTATAGTAATCTACAGCCCTGTAGTATATAGCAGTCTATAGCACTGTAGTCTATAGTAATCTATAGCACTGTAGTCTATAGCAGTCTAAAGCACTGTAGTCTATAGTAATCTATAGCACTGTAGTCTATAGTAATCTATAGCACTGTAGTCTATAGCACTGTAGTCTATAGTAATCTATAGTCCTGTAGTCTATAGCACTGTAGTCTATAGTACTGTAGTCTATAGTAATCTATAGCACTGTAGTCTATAGCACTGTAGTCTATAGTAATCTATAGCACTGTAGTCTATAGTAATCTATAGCACTGTAGTCTATAGCACTGTAGTCTATAGTAATCTATAGCCCTGTAGTCTATAGCAGTCTATAGCACTGTAGTCTATAGTAATCTATAGCACTGTAGTCTATAGCAGTCTAAAGCACTGTAGTCTATAGTAATCTATAGCACTGTAGTCTATAGTAATCTATAGCACTGTAGTCTATAGTAATCTATAGCCCTGTAGTCTATAGCAGTCTATAGCACTGTAGTCTATAGTAATCTATAGCCCTGTAGTCTATAGCAGTCTAAAGCACTGTAGTCTATAGTAATCTATAGCACTGTAGTCTATAGTAATCTATAGCCCTGTAGTCTATAGCAGTCTATAGCACTGCAGTCTATAGTAATCTATAGCACTGTAGTCTATAGTAATCTATAGCACTGTAGTCTATAGTAATCTATAGCCCTGTAGTCTATAGCAGTCTATAGCACTGTAGTCTATAGTTATCTATAGCCCTGTAGTCTATAGCAGTCTATAGCACTGTAGTCTATAGTAATCTATAGCCCTGTAGTCTATAGCAGTCTATAGCACTGTAGTCTATAGTAATCTATAGCCCTGTAGTCTATAGCAGTCTATAGCACTGCAGTCTATAGTAATCTATTGCACTGTAGTCTATAGTAATCTATAGCACTGTAGTCTATAGCAGTCTATAGCACTGTAGTCTATAGTTATCTATAGCCCTGTAGTCTATAGCAGTCTATAGCACTGTAGTCTATAGTAATCTATAGCCCTGTAGTCTATAGCAGTCTATAGCACTGTAGTCTATAGTAATCTATAGCACTGTAGTCTATAGCAGTCTATAGCACTGTAGTCTATAGTAATCTATAGCCCTGTAGTCTATAGTAATCTATAGTCCTGTAGTCTATATTAATCTATAGCCCTGTAGTCTATAGCACTGTAGTCTATACTAATCTATAGCACTGTAGTCTATAGTAATCTATAGTCCTGTAGTCTATATTAATCTATAGCCCTGTAGTCTAAAGCACTGTAGTCTATATTAATCTATAGCACTGTAGTCTATATTAATCTATAGCCCTGTAGTCTATAGCAGTCTATAGCACTGTAGTCTATAGTTATCTATAGCCCTGTAGTCTATAGCAGTCTATAGCACTGTAGTCTATAGTAATCTATAGCCCTGTAGTCTATAGCAGTCTATAGCACTGTAGTCTATAGTAATCTATAGCACTGTAGTCTATAGCAGTCTATAGTACTGTAGTCTATAGTAATCTATAGCCCTGTAGTCTATAGTAATCTATAGTCCTGTAGTCTATATTAATCTTTAGCCCTGTAGTCTATAGCACTGTAGTCTATACTAATCTATAGCACTGTAGTCTATAGTAATCTATAGTCCTGTAGTCTATATTAATCTATAGCCCTGTAGTCTATAGCAGTCTATAGCACTGTAGTCTATAGTAATCTATAGCACTGTAGTCTATATTAATCTATAGCCCTGTAGTCTATAGCAGTCTATAGCACTGTAGTCTATAGTAATCTATAGCCCTGTAGTCTATAGCAGTCTATAGCACTGTAGTCTATAGTAATCTATAGCCCTGTAGTCTATAGCAGTCTATAGCACTGTAGTCTATAGTAATCTATAGCACTGTAGTCTATAGTAATCTATAGCCCTGTAGTCTATAGTAATCTATAGTCCTGTAGTCTATATTAATCTATAGCCCTGTAGTCTATAGCACTGTAGTCTATATTAATCTATAGCACTGTAGTCTATATTAATCTATAGCCCTGTAGTCTAAAGCACTGTAGTCTATATTAATCTATAGCACTGTAGTCTATATTAATCTATAGCCCTGTAGTCTATAGCACTGTAGTCTATAGTAATCTATAGCACTGTAGTCTATAGCAGTCTATAGCACTGTAGTCTATATTAATCTATAGCCCTGTAGTCTATAGTAGATTATAGCAGTCTATAGCACTGTAGTCTATAGTAATCTATAGCACTGTAGTCTATAGCACTGTAATCTATAGCACTGTAGTCTATAGTAGATTATAGCATTGTAGTCTATATTTATCTATAGCACTGTAGTCTATAGCACTGTAGTCTATAGTAATCTATAGCCCTGTAGTCTATAGTAATCTACAGCACTGTAGTCTATAGTAATCTATAGCACTGTAGTCTATAGCAGTCTTTAGCACTGTAGTCTATATTAATCTATAGCACTGTAGTCTATAGCAGTCTTTAGCACTGTAGTCTATTTTAATCTATAGCACTGTAGTCTATAGCAGTCTATAGCACTGTAGTCTATATTAATCTATAGCATTGTAGTCTATAGCACTGTAGTCTATAGTAATCTATAGCCCTGTAGTCTATAGCAGTCTACAGCACTGTAGTCTATAGTAATCTATAGCACTGTAGTCTATAGTAATCTATAGCCCTGTAGTCTATAGCACTGTAGTCTATAGTAATCTATAGCACTGTAGTCTATAGCACTGTAGTCTATAGTAATCTATAGCACTGTAGTCTATAGCACTGTAGTCTATAGCAGTCTATAGCACTGTAGTTTATACTGCACAGACGGTTTCTGCACGCAGATTTGAAACCTGCATTGCAGAAGAAAAAGACAGGACTTGTCATTGAACGAAGCGAATGTCATACAGATCTCTGGCTGCAGTAATGCAAATCAGCGGCAGAAATCCCTCCTTCAGACGGGCGTATGTGCAATTGCGCGCCTGAGTGCAACATATTTGTGCCGTGAACGAGGTGCTTTAGCACACATGTCTATGCGTTGTACTGTACTTTTTGCACAGGCAGGTCCTGTTCATATGTGTGCGCAACACCCCATCATCCTGATGTGAAAGACTATTAAGCCTAATCAGGTCCAGATGTGTTCTTTTCTCTGTGGTTTTGCGCTGTTTTCCATGCAAATCCTTGCATATCGCGCACCCCAGTGACTTCTATGGGGCTCTTTGGTACACAAATTTGCATAAAATAGAGCACATTCTATTTCTCTGCGCACGCGGGAAGTGTGCATGCAAAAAGCAAGTGAGAAGGAACCCTTTGAAATCAATGGGTTCTATTCTCTGCGTATTGCACACCCAGTTTTTGTGAAGGAGGCCTTAAACCTATGAGTTTCTCTCATGGTTTTCATTGATTTGCACCGTGTAAACCTATCTTAAGGGATTCCCTAGTTTTCACCATTTTAACCTGCATATGGAGTTCTGGACTTCGCTGCGAAGGATCCCCAGGTCATAGTTACCAGAATAGTGTCAGGGTTTTGGGGATATTATGGCAGAAAGTGGAGTTGTGGTTGATAATATAGCTGGGTCTCATCACCAGGATAGCAGGCAGGATGCAATAAACCAGAAAATGGGCCAGGAGTGTAGACTGGGACAAGCAATTGATCAGAACCAGCAGAATAGCCTCCAGTACTAGGTCACCCAAAGAAGTAGATAGAAAAGTAGTCAGCAAAAAGTTGGTGTCAAGAATAATTCACAGATATGAGGAATAAGGGGAGGAAAATAAGAGGACTAAGGAGAAAAACAAGAGGAGACCTGAATATTATAGTGAGTACTGGCCACATGAAGTACAAGTGATTCTTCTGCTGTCTCTGGCTCCTCCTGGGCAGTGTCTCTGGCTCCTATTGGGTGGTATCTTTAGTTCCTCCTAGGCAGTCCTTTTTTAATAGCTTGTTTTGATAAGCTAAAAAAAAACAGCCAAAATGTCTCCTTGAACCATAAACCCCAAGTGCTCATTGTTACATGGCATGTGTATTCCTGAACATTTAATATGCTTAATTTGGGTTGTTGTTCGCTGTGGGTTGTTGTCATGAATAACATCAGTATTATATGGCCCCATCTAGCAGTGTTACTATAGGTGCAGAGGATGCAGTCACACCCGGGCTCAGGAGCCTTTGAAGGCCCATAAGATCTCTTTACCCCATATGAGGAGACCAGTGCTATAAATAAAGCTGTATAGTTGGGAGCCTTGTTACAGGTTTTGCATTAGGGCCCACCAGCTAGAAGGTACGCCATTGGCCCCATCATGTTCCATATATGTGGTGAGTCCTATCCTATTACATGCATATAGTGGATCCCTTCACTTTACATGGATTTAGTGTGTTCCCTTATGTTACATGCATGTAGTTGGTCTTGTCATGTGACGTGGATGTGGTGGACTCTTCATGTTTCATATATGTAGTGAGTTCCATGATGGTTTCTTATATTGATTTAATTGCTGGATATGTTTGTTGATGTACTTTGCTCCATGGATGCTCTACAACGGTGTCCACTTGATGGTAGACGGGGAAGGAGCTAGCATCCATGGCCTTAGCCTGTGTTCTCTTCTTCCAGTTTGATAGTGAGACCAGTGGCTACATCAGCAGTGGACAGTTCTGGACCCTCCTGCAGAAACATGGCTCTGAGCTGGACCCTCACAAGCTAGATGTCCTACTAGCCCTTGCACACAGCAATGCTGAGGGCAAGATCTGCTACCAAGACGTCCTGAACCTGGTGAGTGCTCAGACACTGGAAGACCCAGCAAGGACCCTGTTATTGTCTATAGAGGTGGGATTCATGGTGTCATCACTGCAACTCAAGTTCAATGTCAGTGTATGAAATAACGTGCCGGCCATAGTCATGTGACCTCTAGAAGTCCTTCCCTGACTGCATGTTATATAATATAATAATCCTTATTTCTGTCTTCCAGTTGTGCAATAAGAGGTCGAACAGCTTCCGCCGTGCAATTCTGCAAGGAAACCGCCACTTATGCAGTAAGACTCTTATGGAAGAGTCCAGCTTGGACCTTACACAACGCTTGATTCGCCATGTTGCTTATGAGACCTTGCCCCGAGAGATAGACCGGAAGTGGTTCTATGACAACTACACAGGGTGTCCCCCTCCTTGGTTCATGATCACAGTCACCATTGTAGAGGTGAGTCCAGCCGCGGTCCTGCCAGGAATCCCCCCCATCCATGTTTGAGGGTCGGATTGTATGATGGCAGCACATGCAGACTGAGCAAAGCTTCATTACACAAGACCAGAGGCTGCCATCTTAAGTCTCATCTCATAAAATATGGCTAAAGAAAAATGGCAACCATGCCACGTCTTGTAGGCGACCTCTTAGAGGCATCTTATTTCTGTGTGTCAGTGTCGCCGCCCTGGTGGAGGAGATGATAGTTTAGCCCTGTACCCTGTGGGACAACAACGGTCACTATATAATCTGAGGGGTTGTGTCACAGGTCGCCATCTTTGTCTACTACGGGCTGCTGCTAGACCGCTTCGTCCTGCAAGTGACACATTCCCAGTATCTGAAGAAGAACCCTCTGGTGTATCACCCCCAGCTCCGGGCACAGATGTGGCGATACCTCAGTTACATGTTCATGCACGCAGGGTAAGTTGTCTTCCTGCATCTGCCCCCAAGGTAGGTGCAGCCCCCTCGGATAACGGGGAGAATGACCCCCGATATAAATATTCACTGTGTTTAGTGTGGGTATTTCATTGCATAGAGTCACAGCTGTTGTACATCTCTTTCCAGAATACTGCTCCTTTAAATTCATGGTCAGAACAAATCAGGATGGGGAAGGGATTGTGGGGAAGGGCTGCCCCCCATCAGTATTGTATATCATACTAGCGTACCCGTCGCGCGTTGCTGCGAAGACAGACATACATACATACTTCGTTTTTATATATCTAGATGACGGCAGCAGCGACCACTGAGGTTTTGTAGGCCGCTGCTTCCCCCTTTGAATAAAATAGCCGTTGTGTGGAACATCCAATTTATCCGGCTGCTGTGGCTTCTTGGGAAGATAGCCTAGTACATGTTTGCCCACTTCCAACTCCAATGGAGACTGACTGTAAATGGCTGGCGTGCTCTAGTATTTATGGTTTCAAGCTGTACGTGTCATTGCATACAGTCTATCTATCTATCTATCTGGGTTATTGCATACAGTCTATCTATCTATCTATCTATCTATCTATGACATCAGGAAATGAGAGAATTAGATTTTGTAGGCCGCTGCTTCCCCCTTGCGGGCTGAATAAAATAGCCGTTGGGTGGAACATACAATTTATCCGGCTGCTGTGGCTTCTTAGGAAGATATCCTAGTACTTGTTTACCCACTTCCAACTCCAATGGTAATTGGCTGGCGTGCTCTAGTGGTTCCAAGCTGTACGTGTCATAATAGAGCCTTAATGACATCACAATGCAGCTTTATAGAACACTAGCGTACCCGTCGCGCGTTGCTGCGAAGACAGACATACATATATTCGTTGCTGCGAAGACAGACAGACATAGCTATCCAATCCAGTTATTTCCACTTTGCTTGTCTGCCTGCGTGCCGTGGATTATTCTAGGGGTTTTCCCCAGCTCGCAACATTGTATCCAATAAGCGAGTTCTCCACTAAACATTGTTCTCCATGAAAGAACTGAGCGTACCTTTTTTAAAAATGACGGCAGCAGCGACCAATGAGATTTTGTAGGCCGCTGCTTCCCCCTTGCAGGCTGAATAAAATAGCCGTTGTGTGGAACATCCAATTTATCCGGCTGCTGTGGCTTCTTGGGAAGATAGCCTAGTACATGTTTGCCCACTTCCAACTCCAATGGAGACTGACTGTAAATGGCTGGCGTGCTCTAGTATTTATGGTTCCAAGCTGTACGTGTCATTGCATACAGTCTATCTATCTATCTATCTATCTATCTATCTATCTATCTATTTGTCTGTCTGTCTATCTGGGTTATTGCATGCAGTCTATCTATCTGTCTGTCTATCTGGGTTATTGCATACAGTCTATCTATCTCTGTCTGTCTATCTGGGTTATTGCATACAGTCTATCTATCTGTCTGTCTATCTGGGTTATTGCATACAGTCTATCTGTCTGTCTGTCTGTCTGTCTGTCTATCTGTCTGTCTGTCTATCTATCTGTCTATCTGGGTTATTGCATACAGGCTGTCTGTCTATCTGTCTATCTGGGTTATTGCATACAGTCTATCTATCTATCTGTCTATCTGGGTTATTGCATACAGTCTATCTATCTGTCTGTCTATCTATCTATCTGTCTATCTGGGTTATTGCATACAGTCTATCTATCTGTCTGTCTATCTATCTATCTATCTGGGTTATTGCATACAGTCTATCAGTCTATCTGTCTGTCTGTCTATCTATCTATCTATCTGGGTTATTGCATACAGTCTATCTATCTATCTATCTGGGTTATTGCATACAGTATATCTATCTGTCTGTCTATCCATCTATCTTTGACATCAGGAAATGAGAGAATTAGATTCCGTACTCAAAATTTGGACACTAATTCTTTGGCGCTTTGAATTGAATAATCAAGTTGGGACCCATTAGCTTTTCCCATTTATGACATAATCAATGCTCGTGCCAAATTTCAAGTTTCTATGACATTGGGAAGTGAGAGAATTAAATTCCGTACATAAAATTTGGACGCTAATTCTTTTGCGCTTAGAATTGAATAATCGAGTTGGGATGAGACATAAGGCCTTGCCCATAAGCATTCCCCAACCTCCAAGTAACTGAACCTACCTACCTGAATGAGATTTTGTAGGCCGCTGCTTCCCCCTTACGGGCTGAATAAAATAGCCGTTGGGTGGAACATACAATTTATCCGGCTGCTGTGGCTTCTTAGGAAGATATCCTAGTACTTGTTTACCCACTTCCAACTCCAATGGTAATTGGCTGGCGTGCTCTAGTGGTTCCAAGCTGTACGTGTCATAATAGAGCCTTAATGACATCACAATGCAGCTTTATAGAACATGTTGGGGCATGTTCAAGGGTGTCCGATGTTGATGACATCAGTGATGACATCACAATAGCAGGTGGCTTACTTATTCGATCTACGTGGGGGGGGGGGCGTAACTTTCGACGACGCTCGCGCGCCATTTATCGTAGGATATTTGTACTATGCCTATAATCTTCCCAGGAGTGTACTTAACAACTTCCCAAAGTTTCATGGCGATCGGATGAATGGTGTAGTAGCGCATAAAGGACAAACAGACACGCACGCACGCACGCACGCACGCACGCACGCACGCACGCATACAGACATACATTCAATTTTATATATATAGATTATAATATGGGGGTCATTCTCAAATAACTGAGTTTTGTCTCCTAGGATAGAGCATCTGGGGATGAATGTTGCGCTGCAACTGCTGGTTGGCGTCCCCCTGGAGATGGTGCACGGGGCGCTGAAGGTTGGCTTTGTGTATGTGGCAGGGGTCCTCGCAGGTGAGGTGTCACATTTGGTGCTTGCCCTTTGGGGGTTCCTGGTGGCATCTGATTACTGTTCTCTTCTCTGCAGGTTCCCTCGCAGTATCGGTGACTGATATGACAGCTCCGTTGGTGGGGTCGTCAGGCGGAGTGTACGCCATTGTCTCCGCTCACCTGGCCAATATTGTGATGGTGAGTGACAAAACCTCCGCCATCAACACCCTCAGCGAGGCGCAGAACGCCCCAACTCAGCAATGGACACAATTCCCCAGCAATAAAAAGGGTCTGAAATCTCAAACTCCCACCAATGAGGCCCCCTTCACACGAGCGTACGTGTATTTGCATAGCCTTTTTGCGGATCGAACAATTCTTTTTTGCACATGTATTTTGCTGTAGTTTTTGCGCCCAGCAGACAAAGACGCACTGATTGAAATGGAGAATTATGCACTGTATAGGGATGAGCGAGCATGCTCGGATAAGTCAGTTACTTGAGTGAGCCTCGCTCTTCTCGAGTAACTGCATTCTTGTCCGAGCGTGCTCGGGTGAGGGCGGGGGTGGTATAGCGGGGGAGAGAGTGAATAAGCTGGCACTATACAAATAACAAGATTTATTTATTTTTTTTATTTCCATGTTAAAGGGGTTTTCTAGGGAAATATCATTGAGGACCTATCTTTATTCTAGGTCATCAGTAGTTGATCAGCTGGGGTCCACTGCTTGGGATGCAGGCCGTTCAGCTGATCAAGCGCTTGCTCTCAGCACCACAATACACAGGGGAAATTGCTGCTCCGAGTGGTCAACACTTGTAATTGCAGCTCAGCTCCCATCGAATTTAATGACACCCCAGCCTGCAATTACCAGCGCCAACCACTACACAGTAGTTGGAGCTGCAGCTTCCTCTCCGTACCCCTTTGTATTGCGGCACTGACAGCTAATGCCTGATAGGCAAGGGTGTACCTACTCGCGGACACCAACAGATCAACTAATAATGAGCTATCCTCCGGATCAGTCGAACCATAGTATTTTTCTGAAAAACCACTTTTAAGGACACAGATGCCAAAAATCTCCTTAATAATGGCCAGAACCCCGTCAAGAGTTCTCATCTCCCCAAATAGTGCCAATCCCTTGGCAACTATTTTCCCTCCCAACTCCTTTGTGGGATATGCCCCACCGCCCAGGACCCCCTCCTTGGTTCCATTACTTTGCCTCAGTGAGGCTATGGAAGCTAGAGCTGGTAAGAAGACCCCGATATTATCCGGCTGTAGCGCTAGCCCCCAGAAGTGACCAGCAGGGACTGACTGGTGAAGAGCGCAGAACTTGGGCGGAGGAGTCTCTCTCTAGACGGTGGGGCTGTAGTCTTGTAACGGGATATATCGGGGGTCTCTGTTATCATCTACTGTTTTCTTCTTCCCCAGAACTGGTCCGGAATGAACTGTCAGTTCAAGCTCCTGCGCATGTCTTTCACCTTAATATGTAGTGAGTATGAGCCCCCACCCATGGCTATACTTTAGGGGTCCCACGTATACCAGGATCCTTCACCCCAGCCTGCAGATACATTCATATACAGAGATTTTATGATCTCATTGCCATCAGCTGCTAATGAGTGTGAAGCAGCTAACAACACTGAGTCACGCAGAACACGGCAAGCGCTTGGGGGGGGGGGCGACACGTCTTATAGTGCGAACCCCCTAACCAGCAGCCAATCACAGTGCAGCTTTAGAAAAATAAATAGCGAATCCTCCACCCCAGAGTCAAGAAGTTACCCTCATAATTAATAGTCTGCAGCTAATCGCAGGAGGTGATGAAGTCACTGCAGACATCAAACAAAAACCAGAGGACGCCACCTCCTGGACAACTAAGGAATGACAGGAGCTCAAAACAACATAATTATACAGAATATAACCATCATGAGGTAGAGGGGGCAGCGCAATGTTCTGCAGATCTCTAGAGAGTTCAGTGATGTATTAATCTGCAGAATATATCACTATGTATCTGTCAGGGAGCAGAGGGGGCAGAGCAATGTTCTGCAGAGCTCTAGAGAGTTCATTGGTGTAATAATCTGCAGCCTATATCACTTTGTATCTGTCGGGTAGTAGAGGGGGCAGCGCGATATTCTGCAGAGCTCTAGAGAGATCATTGGTGTAATAATCTGCAGCCTATATCACTTTGTATCTGTCGGGAAGTAGAGGGGGCAGCGCGATGTTCTGCAGAGCTCTAGAGCGTTCAAAGGTGTAATAGTCAGCAGAATATATCACTATGTATCTGTCGGGTAGTAGAGGGGGCAGCGAAACGTTCTGCAGAGCTCTAGAGAGTTCATTGGTGTAATAATCTGCAGAGTCTATATCACTTTGTATCTGTCGGGTAGTAGAGGGGGCAGCGCGATGTTCTGCAGGTGTCTCATTTTAATGAGATCTCTCTCTTCTCTCCCTGCAGTGAGCCTGGAGTTTGGCAGAGCCGTCTGGCTCCGGTTTTACCCCTCCTCATATGCCCCATGCCCGCACCCCAGCTTCGTGGCGCATCTGGGAGGGGTTGTGGTTGGCATTACACTGGGGGTTGTGATTCTTAGGAATTTCGAGCAGCGGCTCCAGGATCAGTCGGTCTGGTGGATCTTCCTCAGCAGCTTTGTCCTCTTTCTGATATTCGCTGTGTTATGGAACATCTTTGCGTTCAGTATGGCGGGTCTCCGGTTACCGCCACCGCCATAGTGGAGATCACATGACAAGGTTTATAATGGCGTGCTAGCGTCTTCCCATCGAAGTGACCTTACGTTGGCCCAGCGCTGAAGATCCTGGGGGTCGGAGGAGTATTCCGCTCGTGTTTTGGACACTCACTTCCTGTATAGTAAAAACTGTTTTTATGTTAAGCGTAAATTATTATACATGTGCGCTGCGAGAGGGGCGGGGCTTATCACACCGTGAATGCTGACAATGTTCTGTGGGTGTTGTCTCATCTCACCTCCCTCATGGATAGTAACTAAAGGGCCAATCCAGGCTTCTGATGGGTCAGCATTTTCAAGATCTCTGCTTGCTGTCAGTGAACGGCAGAGTTATTGTCTACAACCAGAGGCTCCCATGTCTCACAGGTGGGGGTTTGTTACAGTGCATAAGTGTAGAGAATCCTCTGTGAGCTAAACACAGCACACATTTGGGCAGTTTCACATCTGGAACAGGAAAGGGGAATCCCCGTGGTCGAATGGCTCCGTTGCAGGACGGAAGCGAAGAGCACCGAACGGACCCCATTAATTGTGGTTAATGGGGTCCGTTTGGTTTCTACTCAGCTTTTAGTCGGAAGAAAGAGCACTACATGCAGAGCGATGTTCTGCAGAGCTCTGGCGCATTTAGTGATGTAATAATCTGCAGAGTATATCACTATGTACCTATCAGGAGGTGGTAGAGCAATGTTGTGCGGATTTCTAGAAAGTTTAGTGGTGCAATAATCTGCAGAACATTATCCTGATACATGGGGGGACCCAGAGATGACTACACAGGTTTCTACGCAGCTGTAAACCAGCCCTTCTCTCCTGTGACAGTAGTTTGTTTTAATGTATCAGTGCAGGCATCATGTATCAGTCTGGAGTTCACAGAGGATGGTTTATGCCAGATATATTGTAATAAACCCACAACTGTAATAGCGGGAATAGGTCAGGACAGGGTTTAGCTTGTGAATGTAAACCATATTTCTGCTTACTGACAGCAAGCAGAGGTTTTGAATTCAGTGAGTAACTAAGTCAATAACCTTTTATTATACACTGATGAAGTTGGTATACAGAGCTGACAATTAGAATATGCTGCCCCATTATAAATATTAACCCACTGATGGGTGATAGATGAGGCTCATGACCTCAGGATAGGATGGACGTAACAATAAGACATCTGCGCTAGCCCGTGCCATGCAGTGAGCCCATACTCCCCCTGCTGGTGGCCATGCTGTATATACAGAAGTAGCGTATAAACACGTTGCAGGATAATAGGCTGAGCCGGATGAACGGATCTTTTTTCAGCCCTACAAACTATCACTTGTGTTTCCACTCATTCTTAAACGGTCTTTGCACCAGCCGCAGCCACTAGAGGGAGTAACTGAAGACAGATTCCTGCAAGTTATCTAAAGCAAAGTTGCACAAGCGGGCCGCATGTGACACCCAATGCCATTCTGTGAAGCCCCCAACCATCAGGACACGGAACTCCTTGTCTGTGCGCCTAGTGGCATGTTCTTTCCATGGCAGAGATAGGCTGCAGTATTTGCAGGAGCAGCAAAGTGGATGAGATTTTGAAAATCTTGTCCCCATGCTGCAAAAACAATTCGCACAAAACCCGTGCGGAAATTGAATCCACAGCCTGTCAATTGTATCGCCGTTAATGCTTGCAGAATTCACCTCTTCTCACTGAAGGGGTTAATTCCGCATCGGTTTGAGGCAGATTTTCCACTGCGGATCTGCGGCAGAATACCCATTCTGTCCTGTGTGAACCCAGCCATAAGAGTAGCGGCACAGCGTAGGAGCAGGGATGGGCAAAGATTAGTGGTGCAGTGTGTCATCTCTGGATCCCCCAAATATCAGGATAATGGGGTCAGCAACCTGTATGGCACTCCCGAGAGGAGGATATGAGTTAGAGGTAGCCCTTTATGGATGCAGCTCTCACCCCTGTAGTCTATTGGAGCTGTGAAATGCTAGACAGTTACACCACCACCCATCGCCTAGAGGGACTCGGCTGCTGCAGCCAGTAAGCAGTACACCGCAGCTGCCTGTGGGGGACATGCAGAGAATCAGGAGGGGTGAGTATTTTCTAGCACAGGGAAACTGTTTTTACAATAAGACAAAAATGCATCTCAGATGACCCCCTTTAATAACGGCCAGTACAGAAGGGTGGGGAAGCCATCACCCTGGTGGAGCAAGCAGGGATCATTCACCACAACAGAGGCTGCAGAGCAGGGCTTAATCTTTAGTGCCGGTCATCAAGGTCTGAAAACCCCTGAAGCAGGTGGGAGTCAATATACCTGGATCATCTGTGCTCTACGGTTTTGTTACATCTTGTTTTACACTCCAGTTACAGCTAAAGCTGCAACCACTATTCTACCTTTACATCGTGTCTCAGACTTCAGTGACATTTAAAGGTGCAGATACACTTGTCAGCTAAGGCCGGCATCACACGGGCGTATTAGCATGTGCCTATGTTCCTGCGCATTTCCCCCCCCCCCCCCAAAAAAAACAAACCGCAGGCCGCTTTATTTTCCTGTGCATTTGCGCACCAAAAGTTCCAATAGAAGGATTTTGCAATTGCATGCAAAATCCACAAGGAGATGCGTGAAACACGGTGTAATTGCACAGAAAAACACATTTGGAGTTCATTAGACTCACCATATCAATCAGTGTGTATTTTTTTGCCGTATGCAAATGAACACGCCTTGCGTGCAGAGAAAGTACAGTAAAATACACCGATGTGTACGCAAAAAAAAAAAAAGTACAAACCACAAAAACGCACTTATGAGCCTACACTCGTGTGACGTTGGCCATACTATAGCGGAAACATGGATACGCAGCCATGATGGTGAATGTTGATTGCAATGGAAAGAGACTTGTCTTTCCCCTCCACCCCGTACGACCTCTCTGAGAGCAGCTTATCTCCAGAGACCCAACATGCTGATAATAATCATTTATATTCCGCAGCGCTGATAACATTCCATCACCGGGCAGTTGGGAGACTCCATTTAAATGATACACTGAACAATATGCTGAGAACGACATACTAATTGGACTTAAGCCCCTTTTACAAGCAACCATTATCACTCAAAATGCGCTCAAGCGATGTCTTTTGAGTGATAATCGATGCGTGTAAATGCTACCATTGTTTGCTTTTCGTCTGAATGATGATTTTTAGTTGAGTTTAAAATCCATTGTTCAGCCGGACAGCTGATAGCAGGGACTGCAGTCTGATAACATTGTATTCAGCTACAGTCCTGCTGCAGAACAAAGGGACGGTATGCACATAACAGATCACCTGCTGTTCTCTGCATACAGCTCAGTAAGGATCTTTTACATGCAAATAAAGCTAATAAGCTTATGCAAAATGATCGCTCAAACTGTCAATCATCCTATCTTTAGAACGAATTTAGAACAAATTTTGAGTAATCTTTGCGTGTAAATGGGGCTTTATGCATGTCTAGTTTCAATCAGAATAGCTTCTACAACGCACTTGTAATAGAAAGCAAGCAGAATTGTGAATCCAGCTTTGGATGTGCCTGGAGTAGAACACCTGAAGTAACAGCAGAATACATAATTATTATGGCTGTGGTCACTCCTCAGAGAAGACGACTGGATGATAAGTGCAGAACACAGGGGTCTTCTAAAGAAAGAATCATCTCCATCAGGGGCCAGTAACCCCCAGGTTCTGTCCGTATACAAGACACAAGGCTGGGACTGGCTAGTAGAGCATAGTGTTAAACAGCCCTATACTATCAGGACTGATATTCTCACTGGTGAATGCGCCCTAGACTGGATAAGCAGGGGCTTGCTAATGGGATTGGTGACTCTTCACCAAGATTCCGTACGGTGGTACACAGTGACCTCTCTAATCTTCCACCCTCCTCAACCCTGGCCCTGGGTGGACTACAGCACTGAGCACAAGTTACATGATCCAACTGGCACCATTGCACAGCCAGGGATGGTTATACTAATATTAGATGCCTGATGAAGACCCCGATAGGGTCAAAACGTTGCAATTATTTTGTAATGAAAGAGTGAATAAATATACTATTTTTGGATATTCTACAGTTGCTGTCACATACATATGATTACCGCCTGGATAGGGGTGGCTGCTGCATCTGATCTTTGACCTGGGTTTTTAAGAGACTGAAGGCCCCGGTATACAGCCAGTAATTGCTCAGATTCTCACGATCCAGTGAGAATCTGAAGGATTATCACTCAGTGTAAACGCACGCAGCGACTCGATGACAGAGAATTCATTCATTGTTGTGTTTCTGCATGCATAAAAACGGAACGACGGATCGGCCGTGTGACCGGGCAGTGTCATGTATGAACGATGCGTTCAGAGACGCATAAAACTCGGACAAATATAAAATCCATTCTTTCGAATGGAGACATACACATGAGCGATGCTGCAAGGTGGAAAAAAAACAATTAAAAATCGCCTTATGTCCTATTTTTACGCGTTCCTCAGAATTCCGCAGCTAATAAGGCCCATAGCATTAAATGGGAATAGCGATTTTTCCTGCACATGAGTGGAAACCATTTGCCATTTTCCGCTCGCGGAGGAAAAGAGAAAAAATAAATTGCAGCATGCTCTATCTCTAGGTGAAATCCGTGCGGATAGCTTTCATTGAAATCAATGGAAGCTGTCCTACCCCTGGCCCTTCTACAATCATCATTGCGGAAAGGTCACGGGATCCGCATCATCGCCTAGCGACGGCGTGGCAAAATCTGTGCTGCGCATGTGTGTCCATACGCAGCACAGATAAAGGCAGGTACAGGGTCGGATTCACAGCTGAGCCCGATATCGGGCCTTGAAACCTGTCCGGATACCACGCTTGCGCGATGTCCGTGCGCCGGGGGATCGGCAAGTGTTTTCCGTCGCACGATATGTGATATGTTTTCCGGCCCCATTGTAAACAATGGGCGATGCATTCCGAGGGAACGCCCAAAGATAGGACATACGGCAATTTTTTCCTGCACTGCGATTAGATGTGGGAAGGAAAGAAAAAAAAAAAAAAAAGTAAAAAGCTTACGTATGTGACCCCATTTAAAAGAATGGGGTTCATATTTGTGCGTCTTGCAATGCAGAAATCTCGCACGATTTTCTCAGCCACCTAAAAGTGGCCTTAGGATAAAAATCCATAATACCACTCTCCAACTGATTAACCCTCTCTATTCCAGTCCAATGGCAAGTTAATACATCGCCCTTGTGGGCATCACAATAATGCGTGGCATTAATCATATCAGGATGTGAACAGTCGGAGAGATGGCTGCAGGCGGGGACCTTCAGAGGGCGTCGTGTACCTGGCCCAGCGCAATTTGCATTCCACACACAATTAAATAATCCATGAGTTTAGTATTACAATTAACATAAGATTATATTTCACGGACACCAACCCGCGTACAACAGGAAAAAGCAGGAAAAAGCATTAACATGGCCGTACACCCTATAGAATTCTATGCAGGCAACGGCCCTTGGCGGACAGCCATGTTTTTCTCCCCCTACTGTTACGATAAATAGTAGGGCTCAATATTTGTTCTAAAGTTGTTGTTTTTTTTTGTTTTTTTTAAGAAGAACAACCCCCCCTCTAATTAACATAAAAACGTTTATCCTGATGGAAAACGGGAGAATAATTCAGAAAAATATTCTTAATGTGATTTAAGGCCGGGTTCGCTATACGCTCATGTGAGACGTAGTAACTCACAGACAATTACATTGCCTAACGCAGTTCTCATCACATTGGCGTATGAGCGGAGTGTATACGTGCCGTTGCGGGAAATATAAACCAAAAACCAAACCTGTATAATACCATGCAGGACAGCGTGCCTGAGATAAGTCATGCGCAGTACAACTTCACAACCATACACGGCAGTACTCCGGGCCTCCGCCGGCACCAGAGCTGTAAAATGCTGCCTGACCCCCCCCCCCAGAGCATTTCACGCTTACAGCCATGTGAGCCCGGCGCATTCTACGCTATATGCAGCTGAAGATACATATTTCTTATTTAATATAATGCTTCTATCCCTAACTGCAAACTTTTCTGTGGCGCACTTCATTAACCCTTCAGGGTAACCCCCACTCCAACAGACGCACACCTTTAGGGCATCATTTGAGGAATTCCTCTTAGCCCTCTGAGCTCACCAAGAGTCTGCGTGCTGCAGGGTATTCCAAGAAGTGGGTTTACGATAAGTAGAAGCAACCAAATCCCCACCGGTCATCATATACAAATCCAAAGAAAGCTACCTTCTCTCTTTTGTACTTCTGCTGAAACTGAAGTCATTACGTTTCAAGTACTCAGCGAAGTTTGGTATGGCGGTCACATCGCTGCGCCAAATCCTAACGGCAAGACCGAAGACCCAGAACACCCGAGCTCAGAGACATACCTGATCCCAGTAACACACATATATAGGGTGGCTTTAAAAAGACGGACCCAGCACTATCTAATAGCGTATTTGACTGGAAAGGCATGGCCGCACTACACGATGGCATGGTGCATGAGCCCCTAGGGACCCGGAACATGGATTTTATTTGGTGGGGTGGCCCCTGTAAGAGACAGAAAAACGCTATGGCATAGTGGAAGAGTTGCATGTGAGAAGCGGAAATCCTCTTTCCTCTTCGCTCTAAAGCCTCATGTCCACGGGCGGATTCGATTTGCGGTGCCCAAGCGGAAGATTCACGAATCAAGCTGTCTATAGAGCAGCATGAGCATTCGCAAATTAATTAAAGCATACGGATTTGATTTGCTGACCTTTTGGTCCGGAAAACAAATGACGGCATGCTCCATTTCTGTGCGGATCCGCACAACCGGCTTCCATTGAAAGTGTCTGATCTGTGGCTGACACTGCAGACGTGCCGCGGATCCGCAAGAAAGCAGGAGTTTAAAAAAAAAGTGTACTGTGCATGTGCGCGGCGCGCCCGCACACTGCCGGACAGAAGAAGAAAGAAGATCCGGATAGGATGGAGAAGACCCGAATTCATAAAAAAATGTCCTTAGCCGCGGGCAGACTCCGACCCGCCCGTGGATATGAGGCCCAAATCCCGTGGGAACGCTTATATGACTGAAGTAAATCAGAGTAATTGCTAGCAGTACGGCCTACGTGAAAGCGTACTGGAAGTGTCTGCTTCTGCTAGGATACATTCATGGAGCTGTCTGACAGTGCTGTCCAGGGCGGATGCTATCATTGCGGCACAGAGATTGCGAGAACACTTCCCGCAGTCTCAACGGGCTACGTATGCCACCGTACGGCAAGTGTAAGGCGCTGGTGAGACGACCTGGTCCAGGACAGCCATGTGTTGAAGGTATCAACATCCTAGCAGCCGCCCCACTGGACCTAGATATATATAGAACACCAGTATAGTGATAGAGCGCTGGATCCGTCTTTTTGACGTCACCCTGTAGAATAGCCAAAGGCAGCGAAATTTTTGCACAAGGCTCCAATTAAGAATTCTTGTAACAAAGCCAAAAGTGTGTAAATCTATCCAAAAAAAAAAACAACTCATAGCTGAAAATAGTATTTTTTATGTTTTTACTCTATTCTGTTTAAATAGTCATTTTTTTAATTCTGGCGGACGGAGACCTCTTTGCTCTGATGTGAATCGCGCGGCTGCTCCTTCACCTGAGGGGAATTCGTTCACATGGAAAGCCGGATTTTTGGACTTTAACATATCGTGTCAGATAACTAGACGACATATACAAGCTGGTGATAGATGTAGCAGGAAGGAGAAGTACCAGGACATGAAAGACCAAGTAGAGAGCATGTGGAAGGTGAAGACCAAAGTGGTCTCCGTGGTGGTAGGAGCACTTGGGGCTGTGACTCCTAAACTAGGCGAATGGCTCCAACAATCCCAGGAACAACATCCGAGTGCACGATCTAGAAGTGTGTAATGCTAGGAACAGCCAAGATTCTGCACAGAATCCTGAAACTCCCACGCTCCTGGTAGAGGAAGATACATACCACCCAAATGGTGTATACAGTATATGGGTCGAGAGGGGTATCCTCTCTCCTTCAGGAGAACACCTAGAAGGTGTGTGGAGACTTATAAGGCCATTCATGCTCCTCAGGGTAAAATATGCAAATAAGGCAGATGGAACAATACCTCTGCAGCGCCACCTATTGGATGGCAACATTCCTTTAAATGAATGTCAGAACCTTTTTTATGAGCCCTTAAAACAATGATTGGGAATTGAAAACCAAGCCAGAACCCATACATAGACAGCTGTTTCGGGGTTTCTGCCTCTCATCAGTGTGCAGTATGATTTTGGCTTGGCTAGTGAGAGGCCTGTGACGTGGGTCAGGAGGATATCTAAAGGAGAGCACTTAGATGGGATGTAGAGACACCTAGGAGGAGAGTGAGGAGACTTATAAGGCCATGCATGCTCCTCTGAGTAACATATGCAAATAAGGGAGATGGACCAATACCTTTGCGGTGGTGCTGCAGGGGTAGGCTGGGTTCACACGGAGCAGATTTGCTGCGGCATTTCTGTGTTGATTGTCTGCACGGAAATCCCGCACATGGCTCTTAGTCCTGGGATTAGCCAGCAAAGTTGATGAGATTTTGCAAAAAATCTCGTCCACACGCTGCAGCCAATCCGTTGTGGCCAAACAGTGCGGAAATTAAAGACGCAGCATGTCAACTCTTTTTTTTCCCCTGTAGTGGCCTCTCTATGGAGAGAGATGGCTGCAGCGGAAATGCAGGTGGCGAAGCCACTCCAAAACCCGCAGCTGCTTTTTCCCAGCAGAAGTCTCGCGGATTTTCAGTGCAGTCACTCTGCTAGAATTCCATCCCATGTGAACCCAGCCATAGTGTTCCATCTCCCTTACACACACCCACACACACACACACACACCCACACCCACACACCTTCGCCCGAGTTCATTTGGTACTGGTGTTTATCTGATGTTCACACGGAAGATCTTATGAAGTCGTCGTTACTTTAGAGATACCAAGGAAAAAAAATATGTTCGCCATTTTGCATAGTTCTTTGCGTTACCCAGGAAACACCACGTGGAGGTAACCATGCGACGTTTCCTTTATATAAAATGACATCAGGAAGTGAGAGAATTAGATTCCATACGTAAAATTTGGACGCTAGTTCTTTTGCGCTAGAATTGAATAATCGAGTTGGTACCCATTAGCTTTTCCTATTTATGACATATACAATTTTTATGGCAAATTTTAAGTTTCTATGACATTGGGAAGTGAGAGATTTAGATTATGTATGTAAAGTTTCGACGCTAATTCTTTTGTGCTAGAATTGAATAATCGAGTTGGGACCTATTAGCTTTTCCTATTTATGACATTCAATGCTCGTGCCAAATTTCACGTTTTTATGACACTGGAAAGTGAGAAAATTACATTCCATACGTAAAATTTGGACGCTAATTCTTTTGCACTAGAATTGAATATTCGAGTTAGGACCCATTAGCTTTTCCTATTTATGACATAATCAATGCTTGTGCCAAATTTCACGTTTCTATGACACCAGAAAGTGAGAAAATTACATTCCGTAATTAAAATTTGGACGCTAATTCTTTTGCGCTAGAATTGAATAATCGAGTTGGGACCCATTAGCTTTTCCTATTTATGACATAATCAATGCTCGTGCCAAATTTCATGTTTCTATGACACCGGAAAGTGAGAAAATTACATTCCGTACATAAAATTTGGACGCCAATTCTTTTGCGCATAGAATTAATTAATCAAGTTGGGACCCATTAGCTCTTCCTATTTATGACATAATCAATGCTCGTGCCAAATTTCGAGTTTCTATGTGAGAAAATTACTTTCCGTCCGTAAAATTTCGACGCTAATTCTTTTGGGCTAGAATTAAATAATCGAGTTGGGACCCAATTACTTTTCCTATTTTGGAGATAATCTATGCTCGCGCCAAAATTCATGTTTCTACGACATCGGGAAGTTGGAGAACTTTTGGCGAGTCAGTCAGTGAGTGAGTCAGTGAGGGCTTTCGTCTTTATATATATATAGACTAGCTGATATACTCGGCTTCGCCCGAGTTAATTTGGTACTGGTGTTTATCTGGTGTTCACACGGAAAATCTTATGAAGTCGTGGTTACTTTAGAGATACTGAGGAAAAACATATGTTCACCATTTTGCATAGTTCTCTGCGTTACCCAGGAAACACCACGTGGAGGTAACCATGCGACGTTTCATTCATATAAAATGACATCAGGAAGTGAGAGAATTAGATTACGTACATAAAATTTCGACACTAATTCTTTTGCGCTTAGAATTGAATAATCGAGTTGGGACCTATTAACTTTTCATATTTATGACACAATCAATACTTGTGCCAAATTTCATGTTTCTATGACATTGGGAAGTGAGAGATTTGGATTATGTACGTAAAATTTGGACGCTAATTCTTTTGCGCATAGAATTGAATAATGGAGTTGGGACCCATTAGCTTTTCCTATTTATGACATAATCAATGCTCGTGCCAAATTTCCCATTTCTATGACACCGGAAAGTGAGAAAATTACATACCGCACGTAAAATTTGGACGCTAATTCTTTTGCGCATAGAATTGAATAATGGAGTTGGGACCCATTAGCTTTTCCTAGTTATGACATAATCAATGCTCGTGCCAAATTTCCCGTTTCTATGACACCGGAAAGTGAGAAAATTAGATTCCGTACGTAAAATTTGGACGCTAATTCTTTTGCGCATATAATTGAATAATCGAGTTGGGACCTATTAACTTTTCCTATTTATGACAATCAATGCTCGTGCCAAATTTCCCGTTTCTATGACATTGGGAAGTGAGTGATTTAGATTATGTACGTTAAATTTCGACGCCAATTCTTTTGCGCTAGAATTGAATAATCGAGTTGGGACCCAATTTCTTTTCCTATTTTGGAGATAATCTATGCTTGCGCAAAATTTCATGTTTCTACGACATCGGGAAGTTGGAGAACTTTTGGCCAGTCAGTCAGTCAGTGAGTGTCAGTGAGTGTCAGTGAGTGTCAGTGAGTGTCAGTGAGTGTCAGTGAGTGTCAGTGAGTGTCAGTGAGGGCTTTCAGCTTTATATATATACTAGCTTACCCGTCGCGCGTTGCTGCGAAGACAGACAGACATCACAGCGCAGCTTATATGTTACCTCAGCAGTATAAAATATAACAACCAATCACAGTGCAGCTTTCATGTTACGTCAGCAGTAAGAGAAATAACAACCAATCACAGCCCAACTTTTATTCTGCCTCAGCAATATAAAAAATAGCAATGAATCACAGCGCAGCATTCATTTTACCTCAGCGGTATAATATATAGCAACCAATCACAGCACAGCTTTTATTTTATCTCAGCATTCTCAATATCCAGGAATTGTCTTGCGAAACGTTCGGCGGATGCATCATTTTGTGGTTGAACACTCAACCCATTGCTCGTAATGCCTTTTGCTTTTGTGCTTGAGATGGAAATCAAACGATCTTTGTCTGGGGGGGCATAACTGTCGACGACGCTCGCACGCGCGCGCACCATCTATCGTAGGATAGATGTACTATGCCAGTAATCTTCCCAGGAGTGTACTCAACAACTTCCCATTAACTTTTCCTACTTATGACATAATCAATGCTCGTGCCAAATTTCAAGTTTCTATTACATCGGGAAGCGAGAAAATTAGATTCCGTACGTAAAATTTGGACGCCAATTGTTTTGCGCTTAAAATTGAATAATCGAGTTGGGACCCATTAGCTTTTCCTATTTATGACATAATCAATGCTCGTGCCAAATTTCAAGTTTCTATGACATTGGGAAGCGAGAAAATTAGATTCCGTACGTAAAATTTGGACGCCAATTCTTTTGCGCCTAGAATTGAATAATCGAGTTGGGACCCATTAACTTTTCCTATTTATGACATAATCAATGCGCGTGCCAAATTTCGAGTTTCTGTTACATTGGGAAGCGAGAGAATTCGATTCCGTACGTAAAATGTGGACGCTAATTCTTTTGCGCATAGAATTGAATAATCGAGTTGGGACCGATTAGCTTTTCCTATTTATGACATATTCAATGCCCGTGCCAAATTTCACGTTTCTATGTGAGAAAATTACATTCCGTACGCAAAATTTGGACGCTAATTCTTTGGCGCATAGAATTGAATAATGGAGTTGGGACCCATTAGCTTTTCCTATTTATGACATAATCAATGCTCCTGCCAAATTTCACGTTTCTATTACATTGGGAAGCGAGAGAATTCGATTCCGTACGTAAAATTTGGACGCTAATTCTTTTGCGCATAGAATTGAATAATGGAGTTGGGACCCATTACCTTTTCCTATTTATGACATAATCAATGCTCGTGCCAAATGTTAAGTTTCTATGACATTGGGAAGCGAGAAAATTAGATTCCGTACATAAAATTTGGACGCTAATTCTTTTGCGCTTAGAATTGAATAATCGAGTTGGGATGAGACATAAGGCCTTGCCCATAAGCATTCCCCAACCTCCAAGAACTGAACCTACCTACCTGAATGAGATTTTGTAGGCCGCTGCTTCCCCCTTGCGGGCTGAATAAAATAGCCGTTGGGTGGAACATACAATTTATCCGGCTGCTGTGGCTTCTTAGGAAGATATCCTAGTACTTGTTTACCCACTTCCAACTCCAATGGTAATTGGCTGGCGTGCTCTAGTGGTTCCAAGCTGTACGTGTCATAATAGAGCCTTAATGACATCACAATGCAGCTTTATAGAACATGTTGGGGCATGTTCAAGGGCGTCCGATGTTGATGACATCAGTGATGACATCACAATAGCAGGTGGCTTACTTATTCGATCTACGTGGGGGGGTGGTAACTTTCGACGACGCTCGCACGCGCGCCATTTATCGTAGGATAGTTGTACTATGCCTATAATCTTCCCAGGAGTGTACTCAACAACTTCCCAAAGTTTCATGGCGATCGGATGAATGGTGTAGTAGCGCATAAAGGACAAACAGACACGCACGCACGCACACAGACATACATTCATTTTTATATATATACTAGCGTACCCGTCGCGCGTTGCTGCGAAGACAGACATACATACATACTTCGTTTTTATATATCTAGATGACGGCAGCAGCGACCACTGAGGTTTTGTAGGCCGCTGCTTCCCCCTTGCAGGCTGAATAAAATAGCCGTTGTGTGGAACATCCAATTTATCCGGCTGCTGTGGCTTCTTGGGAAGATAGCCTAGTACATGTTTGCCCACTTCCAACTCCAATGGAGACTGACTGTAAATGGCTGGCGTGCTCTAGTATTTATGGTTCCAAGCTGTACGTGTCATTGCATACAGTCTGTCTATCTATCTATCTGGGTTATTGCATACAGTCTATCTATCTATCTATCTATGACATCAGGAAATGAGAGAATTAGATTCCGTACGTAAAATTTGAACGCTAATTCTTTGGCGCTTTGAATTGAATAATCGAGTTGGGACCCATTAACTTTTCCTATTTATGACATAATCAATGCTCGAGCCAAATTTCAAGTTTCTATGACATTGGGAAATGAGAGAATTAAATTCCGTACATAAAATTTGGACGCTAATTCTTTTGCGCTTAGAATTGAATAATCGAGTTGGGATGAGACATAAGGCCTTGCCCATAAGCATTCCCCAACCTCCAAGAACTGAACCTACCTACCTGAATGAGATTTTGTAGGCCGCTGCTTCCCCCTTGCGGGCTGAATAAAATAGCCGTTGGGTGGAACATACAATTTATCCGGCTGCTGTGGCTTCTTAGGAAGATATCCTAGTACTTGTTTACCCACTTCCAACTCCAATGGTAATTGGCTGGCGTGCTCTAGTGGTTCCAAGCTGTACGTGTCATAATAGAGCCTTAATGACATCACAATGCAGCTTATGAGAACATGTTGGGGCATGTTCGCGCGTTGCTGCGAAGACAGACATACATACATACTACGTTTTTATATATCTAGATGACGGCAGCAGCGACCACTGAGGTTTACCGCTGGGGTATGTCACTCTTATTACTAATGGGGGGAGTGTCACTATTATTACTGCTGTGGGATGTCACTATTATCGCTGGGGTGAAGGTGTCACTATTACCGCTGGGGTATGTGTACATGTGGCAGAAATGGGCAGGGCTCTTTCAGAATAGACCGGGTGCAGATTTTGACTGCTTTTTAGATGCGGAAATGCTGCAGAATTTTCCACAGAAATCTCCGCTGAGGACATTCTGCAGTATTTCCGCGTCCAAAAAGCAGTCAGAATCTGCACCCAGTCTATTCTGAAACAGCCTTGTCCTTTTTAGAACGACGGGGGTAAAATCATACGTTGTGATAAGCCCCGCCCCCTGACGTGTTGGCACTTTGCGATACATAAGTGGGTTTTGGGTTGTAGTTTGGGCACTCGGTCCCTAAAAGGTTCGCCATCACTGGCCTAGTACATGTTTGCCCACTTCCAACTTCAATGGAGACTGACTGTAAATGGCTGGCGTGCTCTAGTATTTATGGTTTCAAGCTGTACGTGTCATTGCATACAGTCTATCTATCTATCTATCTATCAGGGTTATTGCATACAGTCTATCTATCTATCTATGACATCAGGAAATGAGAGAATTAGATTTTGTAGGCCGCTGCTTCCCCCTTGCGGGCTGAATAAAATAGCCGTTGGGTGGAACATACAATTTATCCGGCTGCTGTGGCTTCTTAGGAAGATATCCTAGTACTTGTTTACCCACTTCCAACTCCAATGGTAATTGGCTGGCGTGCTCTAGTGGTTCCAAGCTGTACGTGTCATAATAGAGCCTTAATGACATCACAATGCAGCTTTATAGAACATGTTGGGGCATGTTCAAGGGCGTCCGATGTTGATGACATCAGTGATGACATCACAATAGCAGGTGGCTTACTTATTCGATCTACGTGGGGGGGGGGCGTAACTTTCGACGACGCTCGCGCGCCATTTATCGTAGGATATTTGTACTATGCCTATAATCTTCCCAGGAGTGTACTCAACAACTTCCCAAAGTTTCATGGCGATCGGATGAATGGTGTAGTAGCGCATAAAGGACAAACACGCACGCACGCAGACAGACATACATTCAATTTTATATATATAGATATAGATACACACCAGGGAGAGAAGGACAAAAACCCTGAGACAGATGCATGGGTGCAGAAATGTCATTACTGTGAAGTCATTGGACCCCTGATCCCAAGGAGATCCTGGACCAACCTCAAATCTCCAGCGTGAGCAGCTGAGAGATCAGTTGGTAAACACCTGCGAACCTGAATGATATGTTGTGTGCAGCATACAATGACTATGTAGTAGTATTGGTCCAGCACAGTAACTTTATTTAGTACAGAGTACAGAGAAATAGTACGGACACGGTTGGACTCGCATCACAGGGACATCTGTAGTGCAGCACATCGCACACAGAGGGCACCAAGGGTGCGATATCTGAAATGGTTGGAGAATAAAGTATAGAAGCACAGAGACATACACAGTATATACTGTACACTGGTCAGCCAGAACATTAGCTCTACTGACAGGGGAAGTCATTACCTTGTAGCAATGACACCTGCCAAGGGGAGTGCGGTATTCAGGGCAGCAAGTGAAATGTCAGTTCTTGAAGTTCAATTTTTGAAAATCATAAAATTATGACGAGCGAGACCAGATTCACCCCCTGATTACTAGTTGCAGAATGTACAATAAAACTCCACTCGTTAGGGAGTGGTGCCTTAATCCCTCAACAGACACATTACATTTGGAACACCTCTCATATAAATATATTTAGCGCAGAACTCAGTCGCCTTAAGGGCATTTTAACACCTTAATGACTAAGGTGACCAACTAATTTTAGCCTAAGAACCAGTAAGTCATTTCCACTTGTGTCTTCCAGGGGTCTGAACGCTTATTTTTTCGGCAATGTAGCTGTATAATACCTTGTATTTTGTGGGCCAATATCGGGTCCATATAATGTATTGATTGACTGTATTATTTTATAACATGAGTCGTTATAGATGTGGCGATACTAATTATGTATGGGGTTCTTACTTTTTTAATAGTGAAAGACTTCTGTAAGAATGTTCAGATGCCGCAGTCAGCATTGAGTGCAGCACCTATAGGGTTAAATAGTGTAGAGGAGTGATTAGAGATAAGCAAGTTCTCATTTTTCAACTCCTTTCCTGGAAAAACAAAAAACAAAAGTGACCATCAAAGAGTGATAACATGAGCAAACATTTATGTCACCCCGCCCCAGTGATAGAGAGAAAGAGACAGGAGGATCACAGAGCTTCTCTGCTGCCAGCTCCTCACCCTTCCACTCTACTCTGCGCACACGGACTGAAAAGCAAAAGCTATAAATTTAGTATCGCTGACCTCACTTCAAAAAGCAGGTTTAGTGGGATGCTCAAAGTACGCACTAGTTTCTACTTATCAAAAGTGATCCAAAGCAGGACAACTTGTGAATCAATGACAAAGGCATGGGGTCTTAAGGCTCACTAATGTGCATGGGGAGTGAGGGCTAGCCCTACTGGTCTAATCCCACAAAAGAGTTACTGTAGCACAAACTTCAGAATTTTTTTTTTTTTACTGTTGACTCATAGAAAGGTACCAAAACACAAAGTGTATAGCAGCTTGCTGTGTATGTGGCTGCGCAGCCACAGACTGGTCAGGATGCCCAATGCTGACTCATCCATTGCAACAGCTCCTAAAATGGATAAGGGGGCATGAAAACTGGGTTGTGGTGCAATGAAGAAAAGGGGCGCCTGGTCTGATAAATTACATTATTATATTACTAACAACCTTCTAGAGGGATTGCACAGTAAAACATGATTAACTTTCACATGCACCAGCTACCTAAACATTGCTATAGACCAACTACACCCCTTCATGCCAAAAAGGTATTCCCTAATGACCTCTTCCAGCAGGATAATGCCCCCTGCCACACTGCAAAAAAATGTGCAAGGTGTTGACTTGGCCTCCAAATTCTCCAGATCTGAATCCAATCAAGCATTTGTGAATTGTGATGGAAAAACAAGTTGGATACGGGAGGCCTCAACTTAGAGAATTTAAAGGATCTGCTACTGCCCGATACCACAAGACCCCGTCTGAAGACGAATGGATTGCACACCCCGATGGTGCAGAGCTGTGCGGGTAGAAATAAACACAGTGGTCAGTGTGGCTGCAAGCAGTGCCGAGATGCAGCTTTACCGCAAGTCGACATAGATTTCAAATCAACTGTTAACCATGCAGGTAAATAGCCGCTTCACCTGTGAAACCATGGCCATTAACAGTCAATTGGAAAACCTTATTGTTTCTTGATAAACAACATGTTGGTGTGGTTTTTGGTTACCTTGTGGGCGCTGCTGTGTGCGTCTTACCCTTTTGGCAGAAAGAGGGTGAACTTCACAATATTAATGTTATGGCTGATCACTGTAAAAGGACTAGTCACTAGTGTGCAATCATGGGGGGGCGGAAAGAGTCCAGATGGGGGTTGTAGTCATTCAACCTCCCACCCGCACTGGGATGCATGCGAAGGGGAGATAACAGCTTTAAAACGAACCATCCTCATAAATCATTCACTCTTACTACACCTCTGCACCCAACCGCAACCCCATAGTGTTAGCAACTCTGATGAGGGGCTTAATGGCGCAAGAGGCAGATTAGTAGCGGAACGGAGGTTGCAAGTAAACCTGCTACAACCATATTCCCAAAGTCCATATCTCCGCCACACTTCCAGTTTATAGTCCGCAGCAGTTAGAACAGACAGATGGAAGTTTAAAAGTAATTCAGATATAACATAAAAATTAAAGTGGCTACTATAGAGTAAAAACCCACAATAGTGGGTGAGGGGCCTGTCCTGGGGAGGCTCATGGTCTTCATGGGGCCTCCTAAAAAATGATGAGTGGACCCTGGAGGCAGGTACAGAAGCTTCAGAGTGGCAGAGGTGTCTATAAACCACTTACAGCCGATCCTGGCCCTGCCACCTCCTCAATCACATCCAGTATCCTAGTCCATTAGTATGGAGCCGCCATATTATGAGGGTAGTGGTTTCAATATTAATGGCGGTCACAAGGGGGCAGGCCTCTGTAACACACACACACACACACACACACACACACACACACACACACACACACACACACACACACACACACACACACACACACACGGATTACGAGGGGTTGGGAGGTTTGGAGTAGTGGACAGAGAAGCCTTCCTCATGGATGAACTCCTCCAGCACTTGCACTACGCTCCGGGCCTCCGGCATCTCCGTGTGCTCCACCTTTACAATCTGCAGCAGGAGGTCATCATTTCCGCAGTTCTTCAGGAAGTTGTAACAGCGGAAAAGAGCATAATGGCTGCTCTCTGCCTGGCGGATCAGTCTCTTCAGATTGTTCATGTCCTGAATGACCTGGAACAGGAGCAGAGAGACTGGATGACCACAGCCCTGTTCAATCAGAAATCAGATTTCATCCTTTTTCTGCCACTGCAGGCAGTTGAAAGCTGCTTTTTAATTGGCTGTACATATTGAAGACTGGGCTTACCACTATGGCGATGCGTCAGTAGGACACGGCTAAGATCATTCGCTCCAAGTCAAAAGTAGTCATAAACTCTCCACCTCTAACAGCAGGCACTCAAGCTACTGCTTTGTCCACTGTGATTTACACTGCAGCTCTGCTTATTCCCATAGGCTGCTGTGTATAATCAGAAGCTCATAAGTCAAAGCTAGAAAGAGCTGCAGGGTTCTCACCTTTAGCTTGAAGTTTTCCAGTTTCTGGCGGAAAAGGAAGGGGCTTCCTCCATCGTAGCTGTTGATGAAGACCTGCATCCAGTTTTCACAGAAGCGATTACTGACTGCAGAGATAAGAGGAGATCGGCCTTAATCAGTAGGTGACACTATCCCAATTCCTGCCTGAGGAGAATACATAGAAACAAGGACATTCAGCGGAGATGAACAGTAGAAGCAATCATCCCCCGGGACTAACCTGCATTAACCAGCTCCGGCTGACCATCCCTGAAGTCCACCGTAACAGATCGTTGCTGCCTCTCGGTCATTGCGATACACAGGGACGTCATGGTGCCCTCCTGTACTAAGCCCTGCAGGCCAGCCGAGCTCAAGAACCTGCAGCAGAGAACGGGCAGTAAGGATCCTGCTGGGCAGTGAGGGGTGGATGCAGTGATACATACCGGCGGATGTCATTCTGCGTCTGCTCGCTGGAGTTTATGACATCCACAGGAGTGTAGCTCAGCGCCTGGATGGAGAGTAAAACATACAATAGTTGTAGGTGCATCAGATGGAGGTTATACATGTATCAAACCCATACATACAGTTGTGGTCAACGTTATTGGCAAGCCCTGGATAATAGGTATATCATGTAAATCACCTACTAAAGTGTTTAGTCAAACTGCTTGGAAATATATATATATATATATATATATATATATATATATATAAAAACACACTCGTGTGTGATACAGAAAAGTACAAGACGCAAAAGTAAAATTTAAAAAAACTTTGCAGATCAAGGATACAAAACTGAAAGCAATGCTAGGAGACGATTAATGGCACATAAGTACAAAATCAGGCTAATGCTGCATTTAGATGTAACGATTATCGTTTAAACAAGCGACAGTAAATAATAATCATCGGTTTAACCGCAGGCCAATGACGGGACGAACAAAAATTGTGCACTTTTCGTTAGTCGTCCAGTTTCAGCAGGAATAAAAAATCATCGCCGGCTCATTAACTTATCGTTGCGTTTAAACGCTCCCCGCTTTGTATAACATAGGAACGTGCACATGGAACGAGAAGTGAACGATGCTCAACGATGATCTGCCTCTAAACAGGGTGACAGTGCTGACAAGTTAGTGGTGACGTCACCTGCTTTTTCAAGTGAGAACTGGCTGGTCTAAAAGAAGGCATAACCTGTAACTATAAATTAGACTCACCTGTCCCCACCCTCTCAGTGCTCACATGACTGTAATTAGCCTATGAATGGTGGCTTTGTTCCTTAAAAACCCAGGTTTTATTCCTTGTTCACAATGGCAAAGACAAGAGAGTTGTCCGAGCATAGCAGAAAGGCCTTTATCAACAATCACAAGCAGTCTAAATGCTTCAGGACAATCTCCAAGACCTTGGGATCCCGACTTCAATAGTTCAAAAAGTTATCAAGAAGTTTTCAACTCACAGAGCAGTCAAAAATCTTCCAGGATGTGGTGAAAAGAGGAACATTGAGGGGCCGTGGCTTCAGCACAGACCTTAAAGCACTCTGTTATGACAGCTCAGCAAACTAGGGGTTAAACTGACCAGGACTCCTCCATCCTGAAATGACCATGGGGAAGAAGCACAGTGGCTCTTTTGTGGCTCGATTCCTTTGCTCATAGCCCGAGCAGCTATCCTTGCCTGGGGTTTCCAGCATGCTGCCAGCCAGCTACCTGTCCTCCCAGCGGGTGGATGCCACACAGCCTGCGCTGCCTCCTGTTAGCGCTGTAGCAGGGATGCCATCTCCTCTTACCACCAGGCAGCCACTATAGAGGTAGGAGAGGCTTACAATGACCTGTGGAGTGTTACCTCTGCTGCAGGACTGACAGTAACGGTACAATCTAATTGAGCTATGGGGTACGGTGTATCGGTTGCCTACATGTCCAACTTGGAATACCAGATATCCTTTCTGCAGGTAACTCACATTCATCACGATTGTTCCTAAGTTGACCAATACTCATTTTCCAGTGGCTACAGGCTGGGAGTTTCCATTTTACTGTCCGGTTCTATCCTTTGGGAACACCTGGAAGCTTGCAGGGGTGAGGTAGGTAGATACCTATTCATCAAGGGCAAGTATGCCAATACCTTGACAACCCTGGCATCCGTGGAACAGTTTAAGGAGGACAACCTTATACTGGGGGCAGGGGTTTTTAATTGTCTGGTACAAGCTGACAAATGAGACTTCTTGCCTATATGCAGTGAACTATCCCCTCTTATTGCAACAATTAAGAACTGATCGTGGACACAAGAGTCTTCTTCTGGCTCAGTAGATGTTCCATTTTTAATATTCTCCTCCAGTTACTATATTACAACAAGCCCTTCCAATTGATATTCCACCCTTATTCTTCAGATCTCTCTTCTTCATGAGGACTAGATTCAACTCAGGAGGCAAACCAGCTAGTCTTGCACTCTCCATCCAAAGATCACCAGTGGGCTAGGATTACCCACCACATTAACATATTACCACGCTTCTCACTTACTACAGATTGTTGATTGGTGTGGACTTGGTGCAAGTTATGGGCCTCGGTGGAGCGGACCTTCTTTACCACTCCTCTGGGATTACCTTGGGGCCAGACATTTGCATATCTGGCACATTCACCTGGGTCAGCTTTGTTTGTTCATTTACAAAGAATATTGTACCCCATCTTCAGTGAAACATAGTGGAGCATCCATACTGTTGTGGGTCTGCAGGTCTTGAACAGGATATGTTTACACAGTGGAATTTTTCAGAGTGAATTCCGCCTCAAAAACTACGTAAAAACCTGTGGTTATCTTTGCGTTTTTTGGCGCTGATCCGCACGTGGAATTCGCCCTGTCACTTGTTGATGCAGAAAGGTGATTTTCTACGCCAGAATTCTGCACACAGTTTTGCACCCTAAACAGTGGCAGAAAATTGTAGATTTTGACACAGTTTGAAGCAAAATTCACATAAGAAAATTGTGCTGTGGATTCCACCATGTGAACAATGAAATAAGAGGATGATCAGAGCATCTGAGAGCAAAATTGGCTTCCAAGCGTAAAGCCCCTCTTACACGGGACGAATGTGAGGCAAACAAATGCCCGCCACTCGTCCCTGCAGGTACTCGCTCCCGCGCTGCTGCATAGGAGCGGCCAGCAGGGGGCCAGGGTGGCTGAAGGAGATTTCACTCCCCACTCTCCCACACCCTTCTCCATTCACTTAACACAGCGGATGGTCAATACTGAACGGCTGCTGTCTACACCAAATGATCATCGTTCAGCTCATCGTCCATCATTTATGCAGCCTAAACGATAGATGATGAGTGTTCAGTGTAAACAGCAGCCGTTCAATACTGAACAGCCGCTGTATTAAGTGAATGGACAGGGGCGGGGGAAAGCGAGGAGAGAAATCTTCTCCAGCCGCCCCGCTGTAAGCCAGTGATACTAGCTCCTGTGTAACAGCACGAGAGCAAGTACATGTGGGTACGAGTGTCGGGCATATTTTGCCCGACATTCATCCCGTGTAAATGGGGCTTTAGAAAACTTGGTTTGAGTCAAATACAATGGGTCCTACAGCAGGATAATGACCCAAAGCAAACGAATGTTAAAACTGGCCAGCAATGAGTCCTGATCTCAATCCAGCAATCAAGATAGCATGAATGACAATTTGAGCGATCATTTTGCATAAACTACTAATGGGCACTAATGCCCATTAGTATCTTATTAGCTTCAACCGAGGCTCCCTTCGCTGAATGCAGATAACAGCGGGTGGTCTGTTATCTGCATACAGACCCTTTGTTCTGCCTCTGGACTGCAGGTGAATACAATGTAATCAGCGCTCCTGTGGGGAACTCACTATGCGGTCCCTGTTATCAGCTGGCCGGCCGAACAATGGTTTTTATGCTGAACTAAAAATCATTGTTCGGCCGAAAAGCAAATGATCGTAGCATTTACATGTAACAATTATCGTTCGATCAAATTTTGAATGATAATCATTGCGTGTAAATGGGCCTTTACTATTGGGGAAAGGAATCCTGCAAATATTCAAGAACTTGAGAGAACTGTAACAGAAGAAACTGCCAGCAGACCCGAGCAAGAAGCTCCCAGATGGCTACAAAACCTGTCTGGAGATGGCCATTGTGGTGGCAGGTTGTGTAACCAAGTATTATTGTAGATTTAAAAAATACAATACAAAGTTAGTATGTATCCACTTATTTCTTAAGAGATTGGCTTTTTTATACTAAACAATCAAGGGTGCCAATAATGTTGACCACAACTGTAACCACACATACTCGGATATGTGGTATGTCTGGCCTAATCTTGCATACAAAACTCCAAACGCAACAGGTCAGCTGCTTATTTAACAAGTTTCGTGACAGCCCCCTTCCATAAGTCCTTATTAGAGACCCCCTGGTGCACCAATATATTACACGGTTACGTACTCATGTACAACCAATGCAGGGGAAAATACGTGACCGGGTGAAACCCCGGGTGAAACCCCCCTCCCCCAGTGATAGAAGCTGACGGCCGGGGGTTCCAGGAGCCACACTATTCTACTGATACGCTGGTGGCAGCATTATCTGGAGTCACTCCGGTTCTAGAAATGTACCTCATAACCCAATGGCAAACATCACCACCCCAGCTCACCGCATGCAGCAAGTAAGCCAGCTTTTCCTGGAAGAGGTTCACCATCCGATGGATGGGCAACACGGAATCTTCATACCAGCAGCTGAGATGTGCCCGGATCTCCAACTGCAGGTCATGCACCTACAGGGAAGATGAGAAGGAGAGAATTACAGAGAAGACTAGAATCGGATGAGATCAGACATCATGAGAGGACATAGAAGCAGATGAGACTATTATTTGGGTCTTGTTCTTACCTGGGCTGCCTGTAGTTTACTCTTAATGCCTTCCGTATAACAGTCCAGCTCAAGTCTGAAAGTAGCATCTTAAGGAAATACAAAAGGTGACAACACTGGACATTGTGTAGCTGCCATTACTGCTTTAACCGCAGTGGCCATCACTAGTTATCACTTTGTGATGCAGGTTGCTCTCCAGCGCCACACTTGTCCATGGGTTGTATCTGGTATTGCAGCTCAGCTGCCATCCCCTTCAACAGAGCTGACATGCAATAACCACACACAACCCTATGGACAAGGGCGGCGCTGTGTTTGGAAGAAAGCAGCCATGTTAAAGGGGTTGTCCCGCGCCGAAACGGGTTTTTTTTTTTTTCAACCCCCCCCCCCCCGTTCAGCGCGAGACAACCCCGATGCAGGGACTGAAAAAAAGAACAGCACAGCGCTTACCTGAATCCCCGCGCTCCGGTGACTTCTATACTTACCGGTTGAAGATGGCCGCCGGGATCCTCTACCTCCGTGGACCGCAGCTCTTCTGTGCGGTCCATTGCCGATTCCAGCCTCCTGATTGGCTGGAATCAGCACGTGACGGGGCGGAGCTACACAGAGCTACACGGAGCCCCATTGAAAACAGAAGAAGACCCGGACTGCGCAAGCGCGTCTAATTTGGCCATTAGGCCATTTTAGACGGCGAAAATTAGACGGCAACCATGGAGACGAGGACGCCAGCAGCGGAGCAGGTAAGTGAAAAACTTTTTATAACTTCTGTATGGCTCATAATTAATACACAATGTACATTACAAAGTGCATTATTATGGCCATACAGAAGTGTATAGACCCACTTGCTGCCGCGGGACAACCCCTTTAAACCTTGGACAACCCCTTTAATCCTAATCCAAGAAAAAGGGGACCTTGTGGCACAAGCGGTTTCTATTATGTCTTAAACCCCTCATTTTCTAGGGATTACTCACCTTGTATTATACTCCAGAGCTTCACTCACATTTCTGCAGCTTCAGAGCTCAAACCTCCCAGTAACCCCTGCCTATTTAGGGTCTGCAGAGCCTGGGATTAGACAGGGAAAGTACACTGGGGCAACATTGTGGACATCAGCTGTATACACCTGGGTGGTGAGGTCACACCAAGTAATATGTGGGTACCAACTACATGTAGACACTGTGGAAATTAGGGTAATGGGGGGCCCCATCTTAGCTTTTACATTGTAAAGAGATGGACTTCACTGTGAACACTCTGCTGCTGCCTCAGTGTGTACAATGCCAAGCGGTAACAGAAAAAGATATAGATCCAGGCCTTTTTCGGTGCCCCCCAGGAAGCAAATGATGTACTCAGGTGAGGGGGGTCCGGGCTCTGTGTAGTCCTCTGGTTTACATTGTATCAGGCAGTAGTAACAACCCAGCGTGTATTCAGGGTAGCTGCAAAGAGGAACTTCACACACATTAGAGAGATGGCGACCCCTGGACCAGCGCATAGTACCAGGGAGAGGTCATGTGACTGGTCGCCAGTGACATTGTTGGCCATCTTCAAATTACAATACAGGTCATTACAGATACGATTAAACCAAATATGTGGAATTCTTAAAAGAAAATTTAATACACATAGGGAAAATGACAAAAAAATTATTGTAACACTTCTTATGTCCCTAAAGGGGACCTGAGCCATAGAAACTATAATAAAGCATTGCAGGACAGAAGGAATAGTGATCATAAGCAATGGCAAGCCGGGGTGATAGTACATGATGCAATAGGGGGTTAGCGGGGGGGGGGGGGGGGGGGTCGCTGCCATTATGTACCCCCGCTGTTGCAGTGGGAGGCCGGCTATCTGTAACAGACAACTCCCGCTGCGGGATCGCGGTGCTCAGCTTCTGATTCCGCGCCATCCACATGATGTAAGGTTACGACCTGTCGCATTAAGTACCATGCCGCTAGGGTATAAACTTATGCCCTGTGGTGTTAAGGGGTTAAGGCCAGAGCGCACCAATAGTTTGATGCTTCCGACTTAGGGTGCTTTTACAGGAAACGATTATGGTTCAGATCCTGCGAGAATCTGAAGATTACCTTCCAGTGTGAACAGGCAGTTATCACTTCTGAACGACCGCCTGTTTACTGTGAATGGAGGCGGGTGGGCTGGAATAATCCCCGGCCACTCTGCTCCCGTTTACTAGAGATGATCGTTCCTGTGTAAAGGCACCCTTGGATTGGAGAATGCAAGGCACACTACTACTTACCCAAGGTCTACAGATGCCACGTTACCCATCCCCTCAAACATGGCCCCTCGGGACAAGCGCTTGGCTATGAAGCCCCTGAGCTCCGGCTCGCTCTCAGCAGCAAGGTTAGTATCCATCAGAGACAGGCTGAAGAGAGAAACACACAGCAGTGACATCAGCAGGGCAAGTGTAACGTCAGAGGAGGAGCAGCACATGGTGCACTCACCTGAAGTCTTCCCCACACTGACTGCCCACTGCGCCACTCTCGTCCTCATCCTGCTGGGAAACGCTGGAAGGAAGAAGCAGAGGTCAGCGGAGAAGGGGGGGCCCTACACCCAGCGGGGGAGCAAGGGGCACTCCACCCTGCGGAGGAGCAAGGGGTCCGGGGGGGGGCACTCCACCCTGCGGAGGAGCAAGGGGTCCAGGGGGGGGTGGGGTGGGGGGCACTCCACCCAGCGGAGGAGCAAGGGGTCCGGGGGGGGGGGGGGGGCACTCCACCCCTCGGAGGAGCAAGGGGTCCGGGGGGGGGGGTGGCACTCCACCCAGCGGAGGAGCAAGGGGTCCGGGGGGGCACTACACCCAGCGGAGGAGCAAGGGGTCCGGGGGCACTACACCCAGCGGAGGAGCGAGGGGTCCGGGGGGGCACTACACCCAGCGGAGGAGCGAGGGGTCCGGGGGGGGGGAGGGCACTCCACCCAGCGGAGAGCAAGGGGTCCGGGGGGGGGGGGGGGCACTCCACCCAGCGGGCACTCCACCCAGCGGAGGAGCAAGGGGTCCGGGGGGGGCACTCTACCAGCGGAGGAGCAAGGGGTCCGGGGGGGCACTCTACCCCAGCGGAGGAGCAAGGGGTCGGGGGGGGCACTCTACCCAGCGGAGGAGCAAGGGGTCCGGGGGGGCACTCTACCCAGCGGAGGAGCAAGGGTCCGGGGGGGGCACTCTACCCAGCGGAGGAGCAAGGGGTCCGGGGGGGGGCACTCTACCCAGCGGAGGAGCAAGGGGTCCGGGGGGGGCACTCTACCCAGCGGAGGAGCAAGGGGTCCGGGGGGGGGCACTCTACCCAGCGGAGGAGCAAGGGGTCCGGGGGGGGGGCACTCTACCCAGCGGAGGAGCAAGGGGTCCGGGGGGGGGGCACTCTACCCAGCGGAGGAGCAAGGGGTCCGGGGGGGGGCACTCTACCCAGCGGAGGAGCAAGGGGTCCGGGGGGGGAACTCTACCCAGCGGAGGAGCAGGGGGTCCCGGGGGGGGGGCACTCTACCCAGCGGAGGAGCAGGGGGTCCTGGGGGGGGGCACTCTACCCAGCGGAGGAGCAAGGGTCCGGGGGGGGGGGGGGGGGGAGGGCACTCCACCCAACGGAGGAGCAAGGGGTCCGGGGGGGGGGGGGGGGGAGGGCACTCCACCCAACGGAGGAGCAAGGGGTCCGGGGGGGGGGGGCACTCCACCCAGCGGAGGAGCAAGGGGTCCGGAGGGGGGGGGGGCACTCCACCCAGCGGAGGAGCAAGGGGTCCGGAGGGGGGGGGGGGCACTCCACCCAGCGGAGGAGCAAGGGGTCCGGAGGGGGGGGGGCACTCCACCCAGCGGAGGAGCAAGGGGTCCGGAGGGGGGGGGGGCACTCACCCAGCGGAGGAGCAAGGGTCCGGAGGGGGGGGGGGGCACTCCACCCAGCGGAGGAGCAAGGGGTCCGGGGCGGGGGGCGCACTCCACCCAGCGGAGGAGCAAGGGGTCCGGGGCGGGGGGCGTACTCCACCCAGCGGAGGAGCAAGGGGTCCCGGGGGGGGCACTCCACCCAGCGGAGGAGCAAGGGTCCGGGGGGGGAGGGGGGCACTCCACCAGCGGAGGAGCAAGGGGTCCGGGGGGGGGGGGGGGGGTACTCCACCCAGCGTAGGAGCAAGGCGTCCGGGGGGGGGGGGGGGGGGGGGGGCACCTTGACAGCTCACCGGTCGTACCGCAAGGGGCAGGGGTCCGAGGCGGGGGGGCGGCACTCCACCCAGCGGAGGAGGAAGGGGTCCGAGGGGGGAGGGCACTCCACCTAGCGAGGAGCAAGGGTCCGGGGGGGGAGGGCACTCCACCCAGCGAGGTGCAAGGGGTCCCGGGGGGAGGGCACTCCACCCAGCGGAGTGCAAGGGGTTCCGGGGGGGGAGGGCACTCTACCCAGCGGAGGAGCAAGGGTCCGGGGGGGGGAGGGCACTCTACCCAGCGAGGAGCAAGGGGTCCGGGGGGGGGGGAGGCACTCTACCCAGCGAGGAGCAAGGGGTCCGGGGGGGGGGGGGGGAGGGCACTCTACCCAGCGGAGGAGCAAGGGGTCCGGGGGGGGGGGAGGGCACTCTACCCAGCGGAGGAGCAAGGGGTCCGGGGGGGGGGGGAGGGCACTCTACCCAGCGGAGGAGCAAGGGGTCCGGGGGGGGGGGGGGGAGGGCACTCTACCCAGCGGAGGAGCAAGGGGTCCGGGGGGGGGGGGGGGAGGGCACTCTACCCAGCGGAGGAGCAAGGGGTCCCGGGGGGGGGGGGGGGAGGGCACTCTACCCAGCGGAGGAGCAAGGGGTCCGGGGGGGGGGGGGGAGGGCACTCTACCCAGCGGAGGAGCAAGGGGTCCGGGGGGGGGGGGGGGGGGGGAGGGCACTCTACCCAGCGGAGGAGCAAGGGGTCCGGGGGGGGGGGGGGGGGGGGGGGAGGGCACTCTACCCAGCGGAGGAGCAAGGGGTCCGGGGGGGGGGGGGGAGGGCACTCTACCCAGCGGAGGAGCAAGGGGTCCGGGGGGGGGGGGGGGGGGGGGGGGGGAGGGCACTCTACCCAGCGGAGGAGCAAGGGGTCAGGGGGGGGGGGGGGGGGAGGGCACTCTACCCAGCGGAGGAGCAAGGGGTCCGGGGTGGGAGGGCACTCTACCCAGCGGAGGAGCAAGGGGTCCGGGGGGGGGAGGGCACTCTACCCAGCGGAGGAGCAAGGGGTCCGGGGGGGAGGGCACTCTACCCAGCGGAGGAGCAAGGGGTCCGGGGGGGGGGAGGGCACTCTACCCAGCGGAGGAGCAAGGGGTCCGGGGGGGGAGGGCACTCTACCAGCGGAGGAGCAAGGGTCCGGGGGGGGGTGAGGGCACTCTACCCAGCGGAGGAGCAAGGGTCCGGGGGGGGGGAGGGCACTCTACCCAGCGGAGGAGCAAGGGGTCCGGGGGGGGGGAGGGCACTCTACCCAGCGGAGGAGCAAGGGGTCCGGGGGGGGGGAGGGCACTCTACCCAGCGGAGGAGCAAGGGGTCCGGGGGGGGGAGGGCACTCTACCCAGCGGAGGAGCAAGGGGTCCGGGGGGGGGAGGGCACTCTACCCAGCGGAGGATGCAAGGGGTCCCGGGGGGAGGGCACTCTACCCAGCGGAGGAGCAAGGGGTCCGGGGGGGGGGGGGAGGGCACTCCACCCAGCGGAGGAGCAAGGGGTCCGGGGGGGGGGGAGGGCACTCCACCCAGCGGAGGAGCAAGGGGTCCGGGGGGGGGGGGGGCACTCCACCCAGCGGAGGAGCAAGGGGTCCGGGGGGGGGGCACTCCACCCAGCGTAGGGTGGAGTCCGGGGGGGGGGGGGGCACTCCACCAGCGTAGGGTGGAGTCGGGGGGGGGGGCACTCCTCCAGCGGAGGAGCAAGGGGTCCGGGGGGGGGGGCACTCCACCCAGCGGAGGAGCAAGGGGTCCGGGGGGGGGGGGGGGAGGGCACTCCACCCAGCGGAGGAGCAAGGGGTCCGGGGGGGGGGAGGGCACTCCACCCAGCGGAGGAGCAAGGGGTCCCGGGGGGGGGAGGGCACTCCACCCAGCGGAGGAGCAAGGGGTCCGGGGGGGGGGAGGGCACTTCACCCAGCGGAGGAGCAAGGGGTCCGGGGGGGGGGGGGCACTCCACCCAGCGTAGGGTGGAGTCCGGGGGGGGGGGCACTCCACCCAGCGGAGGAGCAAGGGGTCCGGGGGGGGGGGGGGGCACTCCACCCAGCGTAGGTGGAGTCAGGGGGGGGGGGGGCACTCCACCCAGCGGAGGAGCAAGGGGTCCGGGGGGAGGGCACTCCACCCAGCGGAGGAGCAAGGGGTCCGGGGGGGGGGAGGGCACTCCACCCAGCGGAGGAGCAAGGGGTCCGGGGGGGGGGGGAGGGCACTCCACCCAGCGGAGGAGCAAGGGGTCCGGGGGGGGGGGGGAGGGCACTCCACCCAGCGGAGGAGCAAGGGGTCCGGGGGGGGGGGGGGGGCACTCCACCCAGCGTAGGGTGGAGTCCGGGGGGGGGGGGGGGGGCACTCCTCCAGCGGAGGAGCAAGGGGTCCGGGGGGGCACTCCTCCCAGCGTAGGGTGAGTCCGGGGGGGGGGGGCACTCCACCCAGCGGAGGAGCAAGGGGGCCGGGGGGGGGGGGGGCACTCCACCCAGCGGAGGAGCAAGGGGCCGGGGGGGGGGGGCACTCCACCCAGCGGAGGAGCAAGGGGCCGGGGGGGGGGTGGGCACTCCACCCAGCGCGAGGAGCAAGGGGTCCGGGGGGGGGAGGGCACTCCACCCAGCGGAGGAGCAAGGGGTCCGGGGGGGGGAGGGCACTCCACCCAGCGGAGGAGCAAGGGGTCCGGGGGGGGGGGAGGGCACTCCACCCAGCGGAGGAGCAAGGGGTCCCGGGGGGAGGGCACTCCACCCAGCGGAGGAGCAAGGGGTCCGGGGAGGGCACTCCACCAGCGGAGGAGCAAGGGGTCCCGGGGGGAGGGCACTCCACCCAGCGGAGGAGCAAGGGGTCCGGGGGGGGGGAGGGCACTCCACCCAGCGGAGGAGCAAGGGGTCCGGGGGGGGGGGAGGGCACTCCACCCCAGCGGAGGAGCAAGGGGTCCGGGGGGGGAGGGCACTCACCCAGCGGAGGAGCAAGGGGTCCGGGGGGGGGAGGGCACTCCACCCAGCGGAGGAGCAAGGGGTCCGGGGGGGGGGGGCACTCCACCCAGCGTAGGGAGGAGTCCCTCGGGGGGGGGGGGCACTCCACCCAGCGTAGGGTGGAGTCCGGGGGGGGGGGGGGCACTCCACCCAGCGGAGGAGCAAGGGGTCCGGGGGGGGGGGAGGGCACTCCACCCAGCGGAGGAGCAAGGGGTCCGGGGGGGGGGGGAGGGCACTCCACCCAGCGGAGGAGCAAGGGGTCCGGGGGGGGGAGGGCACTCCACCCAGCGGAGGAGCAAGGGGTCCGGGGGGGGGGGGAGGGCACTCCACCCAGCGGAGGAGCAAGGGTCCGGGGGGGGGGGAGGGCACTCCACCCAGCGGAGGAGCAAGGGGTCCGGGGGGGGGGGAGGGCACTCCACCCAGCGGAGGAGCAAGGGGTCCGGGGGGGGGGGGAGGGCACTCCACCCAGCGGAGGAGCAAGGGGTCCGGGGGGGGGGAGGGCACTCCACCAGCGGAGGGAGCAAGGGGTCCGGGGGGGGGAGGGCACTCCACCCAGCGGAGGAGCAAGGGGTCCGGGGGGGGGGAGGGCACTTCACCCAGCGGAGGAGCAAGGGGTCGGGGGGGGGGGGGCACTCCACCCAGCGTAGGGTGGAGTCCGGGGGGGGGGGCACTCCACCCAGCGGAGGAGCAAGGGGTCCGGGGGGGGGGGGGGGCACTCCACCCAGCGTAGGGTGGAGTCCGGGGGGGGGGGGCACTCCACCCAGCGGAGGAGCAAGGGGTCCCGGGGGGAGGGCACTCCACCCAGCGGAGGAGCAAGGGGTCCGGGGGGGGGGAGGGCACTCCACCCAGCGGAGGAGCAAGGGGTCCGGGGGGGGGAGGGCACTCCACCCAGCGGAGGAGCAAGGGGTCCGGGGGGGGGGGAGGGCACTCCACCCAGCGGAGGAGCAAGGGGTCCGGGGGGGGGGAGGGCACTCCACCCAGCGGAGGAGCAAGGGGTCCGGGGGGGGGGGGGGGCACTCCTCCCAGCGTAGGGTGGAGTCCGGGGGGGGGGGGCACTCCACCCAGCGGAGGAGCAAGGGGGTCCCGGGGGGAGGGCACTCCTCCCAGCGTAGGGTGGAGTCCGGGGGGGGGGGGGCACTCCACCCAGCGGAGGAGCAAGGGGTCCGGGGGGGGGGGGGCACTCCACCCAGCGGAGGAGCAAGGGGCCGGGGGGGGGGGGCACTCCACCCAGCGGAGGAGCAAGGGGCCGGGGGGGGGGGGCACTCCACCCAGCGGAGAGCAAGGGGCCGGGGGGGGGGGGGCACTCCACCCAGCGGAGGAGCAAGGGGCCGGGGGGGGGGGGCACTCCACCCAGCGGAGGAGCAAGGGGCCGGGGGGGGGGGGGGGGCACTCCACCCAGCGGAGGAGCAAGGGGCCGGGGGGGGGGGGGGGGCACTCCACCCAGCGGAGGAGCAAGGGGCCGGGGGGGGGGGGGCACTCCACCCAGCGGAGGAGCAAGGGGCCGGGGGGGGGGGCACTCCACCCAGCGGAGGAGCAAGGGGCCGGGGGGGGGGGGGGCACTCCGCCCAGCGGAGGAGCAAGGGGCCGGGGGGGGGGGGGGCACTCCGCCCAGCGAGGAGCAAGGGGCCGGGGGGGGGGCACTCCACCCAGCGGAGGAGCAAGGGGCCGGGGGGGGGGGGGGCACTCCACCCAGCGGAGGAGCAAGGGGCCGGGGGGGGGGGGGCACTCCACCCAGCGGAGGAGCAAGGGGCCGGGGGGGGGGGGGCACTCCACCCAGCGGAGGAGCAAGGGGCCGGGGGGGGGGGGGGGGGCACTCCACCCAGCGGAGGAGCAAGGGGCCGGGGGGGGCACTCCACCCAGCGGAGGAGCAAGGGGCCGGGGGGGGGGGGGCACTCCACCCAGCGGAGGAGCAAGGGGCCGGGGGGGGGGGGGGGGGGCACTCCACCCAGCGGAGGAGCAAGGGGCCGGGGGGGGGGGGGCACTCCACCCAGCGGAGGAGCAAGGGGCCGGGGGGGGGGGGCACTCCTCCCAGCGGAGGAGCAAGGGGCCGGGGGGGGGGGGGCACTCCTCCCAGCGGAGGAGCAAGGGGCCGGGGGGGGGGGGGCACTCCACCCAGCGGAGGAGCAAGGGCCGGGGGGGGGGGCACTCCACCCAGCGGAGGAGCAAGGGGCCGGGGGGGGGGGGCACTCCACCCAGCGGAGGAGCAAGGGGCCGGGGGGGGGGGGGGGAACTCCACCCAGCGGAGGAGCAAGGGGGGGGCACTCCACCCAGCGGAGGAGCAGGGCCGGGGGGGGGGGGGGGCACTCCACCCAGCGGAGGAGCAAGGGGCCGGGGGGGGGGGCACTCCACCCAGCGGAGGAGCAAGGGGCCGGGGGGGGGGGGGCACTCCACCCAGCGGAGGAGCAAGGGGCCGGGGGGGGGGGGGCACTCCACCCAGCGGAAGGAGCAAGGGGCCGGGGGGGGGGGGCACTCCACCCAGCGGAGGAGCAAGGGGCCGGGGGGGGGGGGCACTCCACCCAGCGGAGGAGCAAGGGGCCGGGGGGGGGGGGGCACTCCACCCAGCGGAGGAGCAAGGGGCCGGGGGGGGGGCACTCCACCCAGCGGAGGAGCAAGGGGCCGGGGGGGGGGGGCACTCCACCCAGCGGAGGAGCAAGGGGCCGGGGGGGGGCACTCCACCCAGCGGAGCAAGGGGCCGGGGGGGGGGGGCACTCCACCAGCGGAGGAGCAAGGGGCCGGGGGGGGGGGGGGCACTCCACCCAGCGGAGGAGCAAGGGGTCCGGGGGGGGGGGGGCACTCCACCCAGCGGAGGAGCAAGGGGTCCGGGGGGGGGGGGGCACTCCACCCAGCGGAGGAGCAAGGGGCCGGGGGGGGGGGCACTCCACCCAGCGGAGGAGCAAGGGGCCGGGGGGGGGGGCACTCCTCCCAGCGGAGGAGCAAGGGGCCGGGGGGGGGGGGCACTCCACCCAGCGGAGGAGCAAGGGGTCCGGGGGGGGGGGGGCACTTCCCCCAGCGGAGGAGCAAGGGGTCCGGGGGGGGGGGGGCACTTCCCCCAGCGGAGGAGCAAGGGGTCGGGGGGGGGGGGGGGCACTTCCCCCAGCGGAGGAGTGGTGAAGGGGGCACTACATACAGAGGAGAAGGGGGCACTACACACAGAGGAGGAGGGGGCACTACACACAGCGGGCGCCGCTCACCCCCCAGCCTGCTGGTACCGGTACAGGCAGTAGTAGTTGTCACCAGGCCGCTCTGCCCTCCTCTCGTCGCCGCCATCATCGCTCCTCACGTCATCCCCATCCACGGACTCGGCAAAGGAGCTCTGCACCGCTAACATCCCCGCAGCACCTTGACAGCTCACCGGTCCTACCGCAATACCCGTCCCCCGGAGCCGACACAATAGTTCCGGGAACAGAACGTTCCGCCCCTCCCGAGGCAACCTGACAGCAGACAGGGAGAGAACAGCGCAGTCTTGTGTTGTCAAGCCCCCGAGAAGAGCCTGTGAGGGGCTGTAATACTGCTATATCCCCGCAGAGCTTTGTGATGGGCTGTAATACTGCTATATCCCCGCAGAGCTCTGTGAGGGGCTGTAATACTGCTATATCCCCGCAGAGCTCTGTGAGGGGCTGTAATACTGCTATATCCCCGCAGAGCTCTGTGAGGGGCTGTAATACTGCTATATCCCCGCAGAGCTCTGTGATGGGCTGTAATACTGCTATATCCCCTCAGAGCTCTGTGAGGGGCTGTAATACTGCTATATCCCCTCAGAGCTCTGTGAGGGGCTGTAATACTGCTATATCCCCTCAGAGCTCTGTGAGGGGCTGTAATACTGCTATGATCCCCTCAGAGCTCTGTGAGGGGCTGTAATACTGCTATATCCCCGCAGAGCTCTGTGAGAGGCTGTAATACTGCTATATCCCCGCAGAGCTCTGTGAGGGCTGTAATACTGCTATATCCCCGCAGAGCTCTGTGAGGGGCTGTAATACTGCTATATCCCCGCAGAGCTCTGTGAGGGGCTGTAATACTGCTATATCCCCGCAGAGCTTTGTGATGGGCTGTAATACTGCTATATCCCCGCAGAGCTCTGTGAGGGGGTGTAATATTGCTATATCCCCGCAGAGCTCTGTGAGGGGCTGTAATAGAGTTGGGCTGTATGCAGAACTCTCTCAGGAGATTAGAATAGTGTTGCCCCTCCTGTAGAGCTTTGTGCAGAGTGTACTGTATTATAGTACTAGGAAACTATAATACCAGTGTTTCCTTTGGCACACAGCTCTGCTACTTGCACGTCACACACAACACACACAGCTGTGCTACATGCACGTCACTCACACACACACAGCTCTGCTACATGCATGCGTCAGAGACACACATAGCTCTGCTACATACATTTCACACACACAGCTCTCTTACATACATGTCACGCACACCACACACAGCTCTGCTACATGCATGCGTCGGAGACACACACAGCTCTGCTGCATACATTTCACACACACAGCTCTGTTACATACATGTCACGCACACCACACACAGCTCTGCTACATGCATGTGTCACAGACACACACCTCTGTTACATGCGCATTACATATACACACACAGCTCTGCTACATGCACGTCACTCACACTGCTCTGTTACATACATTTCACATACACACCACACATAGCTCTGCTACATGCCTGTGTCACAAACACACACAGCTGTGCTACATGCGCCTATCACACACACAGCTCTGCTACATGCATGCGTCACAGACACAGAGATCTGCTACATACATTTCACACACACAGCTCTGTTACATACATGTCACGCACACCACACACAGCTCTGCTACATGCATGTGTCAGAGACACATACAGCTCTGTTACATGCACATTACATATACACACAAAGCTCTGCTACATGCACATCACACACTGCTCTGTTACATACATTTCACACACACACCACACACAGCTCTGCTACATGCCTGTGTCACAGACACACACAGCTGTGCTATATGCGTCTGTCACACACACAGTTCTGTTACATGCGCATTACATATACAGCTCTGGTGCATGCACGTCACACACAGCTCTGCTGCATGCACGTCACACACAGCTCTGCTACATGCACATCACACACACAGCTTTGTTACATACATGTCACACACACCACATACAGCTCTACTTCAAGCATGTGTCACAGACACACACAGCTGTGCTACATGCGTCTGTCACACACACAGCTGTTACATGCACATTACATACACACGGTTGCACCTGGGCCCAGGAGCTTTAAGAAGCCCATAAGACCTCTCCTCTCCGTATCGGGAGCTCAGTACTATGAATAAAGCATTATAGTTGGGGGCCCTGTTACAGGTTTTGCATTGGGGCACAGGAGTTTCAAGTTACACCTTGGCGTTAAGGGGTTAAAAGAAGTTGGGGGGCCCCAAGATGCACTTTTGCACCTTGGCCCGTGAGCCTTTAGCTACACCCCTACATCACACACAGCTCTGTAACATACACGCGTCACAAACACACAGCTCTGCTACATGCACATCACAAACAGCTGTGTTAAATGCACGTCACACACATAGCTCTGTTACATACACGTGTCACACAAACACAGCTCTGTTACATGCATGTCACACACACCACACACAGCTCTGTGACATGCATGTCACACACACCACTCACAGCTTTGGTACATGCACGTCACACAAATCTGTTACACGCACGTCACACACACAGCTCTGCTACATACACGTCACACACACAGCTCTGTTACATACACATCGACACACAGCGCTGCTACATGCACGTCACACACACAACTCTACTACATACACATCACACACACAGCTCTGTTACATACACACGTCACACACACAGCTCTGCTACATGCATGTCACATACCACACACAGCTCTGTTACACGCATCACACACAGCTCTGCTGCATGCATGTCACAGACACAACACACAGTTCTGCTACATGCAGATTAGACACGCAGCCCTGTTATATACATGCATCACACACACACCGCTCTGCTACATGCACGCCACACACACAGCTCTGTTACATACACGCATCACAAACATAGCTATGCTACATGCATGACACACACCACACACAGCTCTGCTACATGCACATCACACACACAGCTTTGTTGCATAGATGCATCACACAAACACAGCTCTGCTACAGGCATGTCACACACACCACACACAGCTCGGTTACACATGTCACACACACAGCTCTGCTACATGCATGTGACACACACCACACACAGCTCTGCTACATGCATGTCACACACACAGCACTGTTACATGCATGTGTCACACTCACAGCACTGCTACATGCACGTCACACACACAGCACTGTTACATGCACGTCACACACACAGCTGTTACATACATGCGTCACACACAGCTCTGCTACATGTACGCCACACACACAGCTCTGCTACATGCGCATCACACACAGAGCTGTTACATAAACGAGTCACACACACAGCTCTGCTACATGCATGTCACACGCAGCACTGCTACATAAACGTCACACACAGCTTTGTTACATAGACGCATCACACACACAAACAGCTCTGATACATGCATGTCACACACCACACACAGCTCTGCTACACGCACATCACACAAACGAAACACTGGCCTCTTTTGCACTTTCATGACCAAACTATTTTCTTAGTATTTTCATTGTTGTATTGAATGTAACATAACTTTTTCATTTTTCTGTCAACAGATAAGGGCTTGTTAGGGGTTGATCAGGGATTAGTCTGATTGCCATTAGGAGTCGGGAAGGAATTTTTTCCCCGAAAGGGCTAATTGGCTTCTGCTCTTGGGGTTTTTTGCCTTCCTCTGGATCAACAAAACAGGAGGATAAACAGGCTGGACTAGATGGACATTGTTTTCATTCGGCCTTACATACTATGTTACTATGTTTTTTGTGGGCAGCGATATATTTTTAAATACCACTTTGGCGTTTGTATGATGTGTTGTAAGGGCCGCCCACACAGGGGTGGATTTGCATTGTAGAATCCAGAGTGTGCGTCTACCTCCGGATTCTGCAGCAAATACCGCCCATAACCTGCTATTGATAACGCTTCTTCCTGCACACGAATGGATATCAATTGCAATTTTCAGAGGAAAAATCGCAGCATGTTCTATTTTTTCTGCCGATTTCGCACGGGCGGCTTCCTTTGAAGTCAATGGAAGCCGTCCAATCCGCTGCCCTTCCGCAATTATATTGTGGAAAGGTTGCGCATCGCTGGGCGATGACGTGGGAAAAGCACAGGTTTCGGAAAAAAAATCTGTACTGTGTATGTCTAATGGCTCGCCATGTGGACCATCGCAGAACAGAGAAGATACAGAAAAGGCAGATACGTGCGGATGCCAGCTGGGTACAGGGTTGGATTTCACTGCGGGCTCCCACATACGGAATCCAACCCGGTCGTGTGCAGCCGGACAAACTTTTATTATTTTTTTTCGAGGAGTATGTAATACAAAACAAAACAGAAATTCAACCATTGTCTTTTGGTTTCGGTTCATTAGCGCTCACTGTGCATTATAAAAGACATGACATGTTATTATCTGATTAGCACAATTACGATGATGCCGCGCTTATATAGCTTTTCTATGTGTTACTACTTTTGTACACTAAAAGCACTTAACCCCTTAGTGACGAAGCCTGTTTGCGCCTTAGTGACGGAGCCAAATTTCGGAAATCTGACATGCGTCGTTCAACGTGGCATAACTCCGTAAAGGCTTTACATATCCCAGTAATTCTGACATTGTTTTTTTCGCCTCATGTTGTACTTCATTTAGATTGTAAAAAGAGACCGATATAATTTGTGTATATTTATTAAAAGTACCAATATTGGAAAAATTTTGAAAAAATTGTCATTTTTTCACATTTTCAACCATAATATCTCAAATATGTCCAAACATACTGTACAAATTTTTGATAAGATATGTATTTCCATCTGTTTACTTTATTCTGAATGCACACTTGAAAAACTTTTGTGTTTTTTTTAACCATTTAGAGGACGTACAAATTTAACATTACTTTTCAGCATTTTGAGGAGCACTTTGTTTTCCTGCACCAAGCCAAGTTTGCAGAGGCTCATAAGTGTCAGAATAATAGATACACCCACAAATGACCCCATTTTAAAAACTACACCCCTTAGTGTATTCACTGAGGGGTGTCATGAGTATTTTGACCCCACCAGTTCTTTTCAGGAATTAGTTCAATTTAGGGGACAAAAAATAAAATTTCATATTTTTGCAAATATGTCATTTTAAAGACATATTTTTTTCCTATAGAGCCCATGAAAATGAGGATTTACACACCAAAATGGATACCCCCGTTTCTCCCGTGTTCAGAAACATACCCATTGTGGCCCTAATCTTATGTCTGGATGCATAACGGGAGCCAAAATGAAAGGAGTAGTCGGTGTCTTTCAGAACATAAATTTTGCTTGAAGGCGTTTTAGGCCCCATAGCACTTTTGTAGAGCTCTTGAGTGGCCAAAACCAAAGAGAACCCCCACAAGTGACCCCATTTTGAAAACTAGACCCCTTAACGAATTTATCTAGGGGTGTACTGACCATTTTGACCCCATAGTTTTTGAATGAATTCAAGCCAAGCAAAAGGAAAAAATTGTGATTTCATTTTTTTGTCAATTCTGTCATTTTAAAAACAGCTTTTTTTGTACAGCACACGCATGAATGAAGCCTTTCATCCCAAAATGGATACCCCTGATTCTCCCGTGTTCAGAGACATACCCATTGTGGCCCTAATCTTATGTCTGGATGCACAATGGGGCCCAAAACGAAAGGAGTAGTCGGTGGCTTTAAGAACATAGATTTTCCTTGAAGGAGTTTTAGGCCCATAGCACTTTTGTAGAGCTCTTGAGCGGCCAAAATCAAAGAGAACCCCCACAAGTGACCCCATTTGAAAACTAGACCCCTTAATGAATTTATCTAGGGGTGTACTGCCCATTTTGAGCCCACAGTTTTTGAATGAATTGAAGCAAAGCAAAAGGAAAAAATTGTGATTTTCGTTTTTTTGGCAATTCTGTCGTTTTAAAAACTGCTTTTTTGGTACAACACACACATGAATGAAGACTTGCACCCCAAAGTGGATACCCCTGTTTGTCCCGTGTTCAGAGACATACCCATTGTGGCCCTAATCTTTTGTCTGGATGCACAACGGGGCCCAAAATGAAAGGAGTAGTCGGTGTCTTTCAGAACAGAAATTTAGCATGAAGGTGATTTAGACCCCATTGCACACTTGTAGAGCCCTTGAGCGGCCAAAACGACAGAGAACCCCCACAAATGATCCCATTTTGAAAACTAGACCCCCTAACGAATTTATTTAGGGGTGTACTGTGTATTTTTACCCTACAATTTTTGAATAAATCTAAGCAAAGCAGTAGGAAAAAAATTACAATTTTCATTTTTTTGGCAGTTGTATCAATTTAAAAAACTGTTTTTTTTTCTACAGCACACATAGGGATGAAGACTTTCACCCCAAAATGGATACCCCTGTTTGTCCCGTGTTCAGAACCATACCCCTTGTGGCCCTAATCTACTTAAAGGACGCATGGCTAGGCCTATAATGGAAGGAGCACCCGTTGGATTTTAGGGTACAACGGAATAAATTCCAGGCCCCATTGCCCACTTATAGAGCCATTGAGCGTCCAAAACTATAAAGACCCCCACAAATATCCCCATTTTAAAAACTAGACCCCTTAACGAATTCATCTAGGGGTGTACTGCGTATTTTGACCACACAGTATTTGAATACATTTCAGCAAAGCAGAAGAAAAAAATTACAATTTTCATTTTTTTGGCAATTTTGTCAATTTAAAAACTTTTTTTTTTGTACAGTTTACATAGGAATGAAGACGTTCACCCCAAAATGGATACCCCCGTTTGTCCCGTGTTCAAAAACATTACCGTTGTGGCCCTAATCTACTTACAGGAAACATGGCAAGGCCTGTAATAGAGGGAACACCCGTTGGATTGCAGGGCACAACTGAATAAATTCCAGGCCCCATTGCTCATTTGTACGGAATAAAAATTGACTCCCTAAAATCCCCCCCCCCCCTCCACGCCCTTTTTCGGCGTTCCCCAAATCTTAGATAAAAGTAATAATGTGAACTGTGTAGTATTTCCAAAGACGGGTAATTATGGAGGCTGGTTGGGATGGGTACATGGGGCAATAAAACCGGGTATCCCCCCTCCTCTCATGCTTTTTGGGAGTCATTTTTTGACCTCAGTGGCGGGGATGGGGTGTAAAAAGTGGCGCTCTGTGAGTCTCCGTAAGCTTGATGAGGTGCGGCGGTCTCACACAGAAGGCGCTCAACAAGCTGCTCCTGGAACTGCAGGAAGGCGAGCGTTCCCGGGGCTTCTTGTAAATTGCGTATTACAGGTAGCGGTCTGAATAACGCCGGGCTCACACAGCCGTAGGTGGATCCCGGCTGTGAGCCCGGCTGTGACCCTGCGTACGGCCACGTAATGTACTGCGCATAACTGCATACTTACACGGGCGGTCATGCGCAGTACACTTTTTTTTTTGTTGTTTGTATTTCCCGCACCGTCGCTTAGCGATGACGCGGGTACCCGCAGCCCGTATACAACGTAGTTGCGTATGGGCTGCGGGTATATCCATGACCATGGAGCACAATGGGCTCTATGTTGCGGATATCCGCGGTAAAATAGAACCTGCTGCGTTCTCTTTTCTGTGAGTGGATTACGCAATTCCAACCCGCTAATGTGAGCGGAATTGTGTAATCCAATGCGATTGATCTGCGTATTACCGCTAATCAAACGCATGCGGAATCCGTAATTCCTATCCGGTCATGTGAGACCGGCCTAAGGTAGATCGCTACCTTTTTTTCACGTGACCGGGGACCGCTCAACGAGGCCACCCGTCACTGCTCCAGGCTCTCGGTGACCGTTGGTCGCTGGGAGCAAGGAGATATTAAGTTTCCTGGGCTCCCCGACTCCTGCGCATGTGTCCGGTGTTTTGCCAGCGGTCGCATGCGCAGAATACGGGAAAGTTCACGGAAGAAGATTGCGTCGGGGTGCAAATATGGAGGCCTCCGGTAAAAAATTTTATCTCCTCTCACCGATCGCATCGCTGAGGGGAGATGAAGCTTCACCTTTTTTTAACTTTTACGTGATCGCCATTATTCTTTGGATAACGGCGAACACGTGATCAGGAACCGCTCACCGCGGCCCCCCGTGAAATCTCCAGGCTCTCGGCTAAGTTTTGTAGCCAGGAGCAGGGAGATTTTAAAAAACCACGGCTTTTGCGCATGTGCCTGCCACATTGGTGACGGGCGCGTGCGCAGAAGCTGGGTTGAGGTCCGCAGATAAATCCGCAGGCCTTAGGTACGTCATTTCATCCTCCCTCACGGATATGATCCGTGGGGGGAGATGAAACGCAAGCTTTTTTTAACTTTTTAAAACTTTTTTTTTACTTTTTGCACTTTTTTTTTTTTACCTTTTACCCCTTTTTTTATTTTTATTTTTTTACTTTTTGCACTTTTTTTTTTTACTTTACATGATCACTGTCATCCATTGGATGACAGTGATCATGTCCCTGGTGACATCCCTCTGCTCTTGGCTACACATGGCAGCCAGGAGCAGAGCAATTTTGAATTTCCCGGGGCTCGAGCCCCTCTGTGCACGCGCCCGATGTCAATCATCGGGCGCGCATGCGCAGACGGGGATTTCGGGTCCCGGGACATCGGGACATCGCAGAGGACCGGGGGTGAGTATCTTCACCTCCCCTCATGGATCCGATCCATGAGGGGAGGTGAAACTTTACTTTTGTTTTACTTTTTAAACTTTTTCGCGATCACCGCTATCGCAATGGATAGCGGTGATCGCGGGCCCGGGGACCGCTCACAGTGGTCCCCGGTAACACCTCCTGGTTCCCGGCTACCTTCAGGAGCCGGGAGCCAGGAGATTTTAAATTTGCCGGGGACACCCGGGCTTCTGCGCGTGCGCGTGACGTCATCGTCAGGCGCGCATGCGCAGAAGGCCGCCGGCGGGTCCGTGAGGACCAGATCTCCGGGGGACACCGCCGACAAGCCGTGTGAGTATTTTCAGCTGCCGTGATGGATCCGATCCATCATAGCAGCTGAATTACTACTTTTTTACACTGTTTTATTTACTTTTTTGCGATCGGCGCTATTCATTTTATAGCGCCGATCGCAATGCCGGGGGGGACTGCCCGCATCCTGGGATGACAGCTCCATGCTGTCGGCTACCTGCGGGCACCGACAGCATGGAGCTGTCACGTCCTCAGGCCAGTGGGCATCAATCCAAAGAGGATGCATAAAACTACGTCCTCTAGGATTAAGGCCCACTTTCTGAGGACGTAGTTTCCCGATGGGGCCGTCGTTAAGGGGTTAAACAATAGAATCATTCTCTATCACCACATTACAAGACCCAGAATATTTTTGTTTTTTCATCGACAGAACTGTACTGATAAGGACTTATTTTTTGTTGGACAACCTGTAACATTTTGGGGTACAATTTGACTTTTTGATCCCCTTTTTAACCCCTTAAGGACATGGCCTATTTTGGCCTTAAGGACGCAATGATTTTTAGCAGATTTTCATCTCCATTTTTCAAAAGCCATAACTTTTTTACTTTTCGTCGATGCGGCCGTATAAGGGCTTGTTTTTTGCGTGTTGAACTGTAGTTTTTGATGGTGCCATTTTTGGGTACATTGACTATATTATAAAACTTTTATTATTTTCTTATGATCGCAGGGAGAGAAAATGAATCAATTCTGCCATAGATTTTTTTTACAGCGTTAATCGTGCAGCATAAATGAGACATTCCATTTTTTCTGCGGGCCGGTACAATTACAATGATACCAAAATTCTTATTTTTTTTTAGGTTTTTCCACTTTTCTGCAATAAATACCCATTTTTTAGAATTTTTTTTCTAAATTGCTGCATTCAAAGTCCTATAACTTTTTTATTTTTCCATGGACAGAGCTCTGTGAGGGCTTATTTTTTGCGAGACGAGTTGTAGTTTTTATTGGTACCATTTTGGGGAACATACAGCTTTTTTGATCAGTTTTATTGCATTTTTTGCAAGGCAAAATGCTAATTTTTAGCATTTTGCCTCCCAAAAAATACAATAAAAGTGATCAAAAAGCTGTATGTTCTCCAAAATGGTACCAAGTTTTTAGTGTTTTCTTAATGCTTTTAGCAGTGCAGAATAAAAAGTATGTTCAACTTATTGTACGGGTCTTTATGGACACGTCGATACCAAATATGTGGGATTTTAATTTTGTTTTATCTTTTTTATGCTTATATGAGAAAAAGCCCCTAAAAGGGTTTTTTTTTACAGTTTTCTTTTTTGTACATATTTATTATCTTTTTTTACACTATTTGTGTCACTCTGTAGGACTTGCAGCACAGCACTGATGATCGCTGTGATAAGGCATTGCAGGACTTCTGTCCTGCCATGCCTTATCGCTTATACAGCTATCCCCGACTCTGGCAATACAGGACACCGGTATCTAGTGTCCTGTGGCCATGGCAACCAGGCGGGCTCTCTGCGCTTATATCGCGAGAGCCCGGCAACATCACAGAGGGAGCACGCTTCCTCTGTGAACCCTTCCCATGCTGCGATCTACAGAGATCGCAGCAGGGAAGGGGTTAACAGCGGGGGGCGTATCTCTGATGCACCCCCGCTGTTGCAGTGGGAGGCCGGCTATCACTGACAGCCGGCTCCCACTGCCGGATAGCGCGAGATCTGTCATGATCTCGCACTATCCCTATGACGTAAGAGTATGTCATTTTGCGGTAAGCACCTGGCTCCCATGACGTACACTCACGTTATGTGGAGGGAAGGGGTTACCTGCTGTTTGGGAGGTAGGAGTAGCAAAAAACTGCAATTAAGGAATATTTTTTTTACGGCATTTACTGTGCAGCATAAATTACCTTTTACCTTCATTCTGCGGGTCAATTTGATTATAATGATACCAAATACACACATATTTACATAAAATGTTTTAGATTCTTTTCTACTTTTACACAATACAAACACTATAAAGAAACAGAAACTAATTCTTCATAGCCACATTCCAAGACAACTTTGTTGTTTGTCCACCAATAGAGCTATGAGAGGTCTTGTTTTTTTATAGAAAGAGTTATTGTTTTAATTGATACTATTTGGGGTTTAATGCGACATTTTAATAGTTTTTTATTACGTTTTTTGCAAGCTGGACAGACCAAAAAATAGTAATTCTAACCTTTTACAAATTATTTTCTAAATAAATATTTTCATTGTTATGCTCTTTACGAGTCTGTTATGAACCTGTTATGTCTATATATTTTTATATATTTATCATTTAAAGAGATTTCTGCCGAACAATTTTTATTCCTACTAAGTCGATTTTTTTTACTAAACTTTACTGAACTTTTTTTTTGTAAATTATTTTTAGTTCTTCAAGGGGACTTGAAAATGTGATTTTTCGATCGGAGGCCAGGTCTGATAGACCGAATCACACGGCAGTTACGGAGCCCTTTGTCAGGCTTCCGGCTGACATGAGAAACCATCGGCACCTCTTGATTGCATTGTGAGGTGACGATGGTTGACAGGGAAATCCCTGTCACCCACTTACATGTCTCGATTGCCATTGATCGCGGCATGGAATGGGTTAAACCGTCGAGAATAGAGTATGCACCCAAGCAGTCAAACTGCTCCTGCTAGACTGCTAGAGAGCTTTAGGGCTTATTCTCACAAATGAATTTTCGCAGAGTATTGCGCACGTGAGGAATGTGCATGCAATACACGGTGAATAGAACTGATTGATCCCAATGGGTGATTCACATGAGGATATTTTGCGCAAGCATTTCGTTTGCGTAAAAAAAATGCAGCATGTTATATTTTTGTGTGGATTGCGCACATATCAAACTAATTTAGGTCGGCTGCACTAGAACGGGTCGGATTCCGGCTGCGCAGTACAGATTGTGATGCGCCATCGCCTTCCAGACGTAATATGTTGGGTGCATGCACAGAGGTTCGGGGACCCCGAGAAATTTAAAATCTTCCTGCTCCCAGCTAGCATGAGTAGTCGAGAGCAGAGAGATGTCACCGGGAGCCGCTGTATACGGTTCCGGGTCACTAGATCGCCGGTATACAATAGATAACGGTGATCATGTAAAGTAAAAAAAAGTGTAAAAAAAAGTTTATGTTTCATCTCCCCTCACAGATCATATCCGTGAGGGAAGATGAATTATGTACCTAAGGCCCCTGGATTTGTCCGTGGACCTTACCCCTGTCTCTGCACACGCTCCCGTTGCCAAAATGGCAGACACATTTGCACTGCTAAAGCACATGAAACTGGATTGCAACTTTCTACAACTGTGTGTTGGATTGAAGTGAATGTGCCGCTTGTTCAGCTACCAAGTAGGGCCCCTGTCCACGGCAGTGATTTTGCCGGCAGTAAACCGCCGGTGAATCACGCCGTCTGAAGCTTTCCATAGCATTGTTATGGAAAGCGACGACCCCCTGTCCACGAGCGGAAAATCATTGAGATTCTCCCCTCGCAGCCGGCAATTCGCAACATGCTGCGAATTGCCCAAATTCTCCGAGGTCAGTCTATCTATCAGATTAGGCTGACCGGCGGAGATTCGTCTGCGGCTCCTGCTCCCGGGCGGAGCTCTGCTGCGGAATACCGCAACGGCCGTGGACAGGGGACTTTAACCCCTTCCCGCTCCAGGACGTACCGGTACATCCTGGCAGCCTGGTACTTCGCGCAACAGGACGTACCGGTACGTCCTGGGGATAGCGCGGGATCACATAAGATCCCGCGCTATCCCGCAGCGGGAGCCGGCTGTCAGTCACAGCCGGCGTCCCGCTGCAACAGCGGGGGGGCATTGGAGATGCGCCCCTCGCTGTTAACCCCTTCCCTGCCGCGGGAAAGAGTTCACAGAGGAATCGCGCTCCCTCTGTGTCTCCGGCCGGCTCTCGCGATGTCATCACGAGAGCCCGGCCTGTCACCATGGCAACAGGACGCCAGACACCAGCGTCCTGTATTGCCTGTGCCTATAATCGCTGTACAAGCGATAAGGCAGGGCAGAGCAGTAGCTCTGCCATGCCTTATGACAGTGATCATAGGCATAGTGCTGCAAGTCCCTCAGAGGGACTCAAATAGTGAAAAAAAAAGAAAAGAAAGGTGTAAAAAAAGAAAAATGTAAAAAAACCCCATTTTTATGCTTTTTCTAATATTAGCATAAAAAAAAGTAAAACCCCACATATTGGGTATTGACGTGTCCATAACGACGTGTACAAAAAGTTGAACATGCTTTTTACTTTGTACGACAAAAAGCGTAAAAAAAAAGCTAAAAAACAGAGGCAAAATGCTAATTTTTAGCATTTTGCCTCACAAAAAATGCAATAAAAGTGATCAAAAAAGCCATACATTCCCCAAAATGGTACCAATAAAAACTACAGCTCGTCTCGCAAAAAATAAGCCCTTATAGAGCTCCGTACATAGAAAAATAAAAAGGTTACAGGACTTTGAATGCAGCAATAGAGAAAAAAAAAAGATTTCCCCAAAAAAGGGGGTTTTATTGCAAAAAAGTGTAAAAACCTAAAAAAAATATAACAATTTTGGTATCGTTGTTACCGTACCGAACCGCATAAAAAATTTAGTGTGTCATTTATGCTGCATGATTAACGCTGTAAAAAAAAGAAAAAGAAATCTATGGCAGAATTGATGCGTTTTCTCTCCCTGTTATCATAAAAAAAAAAAAAACATTTACGATATTGTCTATGTACCAAAAAGTGGCACCGATAAAAACTACAGATCGCGACGCAAAAAACAAGCCCTTATACGGCCGCGTCAACGGAAAAATAAAAAAGTTATGGCTTTTGAAAAATGGAGATGGAAAAATACCAAAAAATCGCTTGGTCCTCAACGCCAAAATAGGCCGTGTCATTAAGGGGTTAAAATCGTGGGTTTTTTACCTCAATTTTGAGCAGCACTTTTGAACGCATGGTAAAGCGTTTTTAATGCACCCCACAATTGTGATGGGTGGGGAGGTGTGTTAGAAAACGCAAATACAGGACAGATAGCGCTTAAAAATCACCGCTTCCGAGCTCACGTCTGAGTAATCGCATTCAAATCAATAGAAACAGTATACCGCAATAAAAAGCGGTGTGTGTGTGTGATTCTCATCTAGCGCAGGAAACGCGTTAATAGGGCTAATTCATGTATGGAAATTCGTTTTGCAGCTGTATGCAGTATGATTTAGGTATGGGTACGTGGTGAGAAAGGGAAGGGGGGGCCCTGAGCTGAACTTTTGCACCCGGGCCCTTGAGCCTTTAGGTACGCCCCTGACCCTAAGGGTGTTTCTCACCTCATCTTTCTGCGTTTTACATACAAAAATGACAGGAAAGGGTTGTGACCCGGCGGCCGTCGCAGGGAGAAGATGACCATCGCCACTGTATGCCACGGAAAGGGGTGAACGCGCGTGTGAACTGGCATTTCAAGCGCAACCCGATTACTGTAAACCTTATTTATGCACAAATACGCTCCACTGCGACAATAGTCTTGGCGCGTACATTCGTCTGCCGAAGCCCTAGGGCCTCTTTCACACGGCGATTTAGCACGCCGTTTTCTGTGCAAAAAGGCGGTCGCAGAAACCGCAATGATTTATACGTGCATTTGCGCTCCCAATATTCCATTAGAGTCTAAGGGGGTAAGCAAATGCGCTCTCATATGCATAAAATTGCGCCGAGGGCTCCTTCACACGAATGTACTTTAGTCCCCTTATAACCACGGTGCACCATGGGAGAAGACCCGCGGTCCACCGTGGGAGAAGACCAGCGGCGCCATCTTTAAAAGAAGAATAGAAGAAGCTGCAGAACGCTGATGCAGGTAAGTGCAATGTGCTTTTTAAAAACTAACCTATGCTTTCTTTTTAACAGGGCAGAATGCGGGGGTAAGTGAAAAAATTTTTTTTTCGCTTTCGCCGCGAGACAACCCCTTTAATGACCAGGCCAAATTTTGCAAATCTGACATGTGTCACTTTAACATGGAAAAACACCAGAAAGGTTTTGCATATCCAAGCGATTCTGACATTGTTTTTTCGCCACATGTTGTACTTCATTTAGGCGGAAAAAATAGACCAATAGAATTTGTGTTTATTTATTAAAAGCGCCAAAATTAGGAAAATGTTGAAAAAATCGTCATTTTTTCACATTTCCAACTGCAATATCTTAAATATGTGCAAACATAATATAGAAATTTTTGCTAAGATTTATATTTCCACCCGTTTACTTTATTTTGGGCACACATTTAACCATTTAACCAGGCGGAGTTATTATTTAAGGGTTTTATGGATGGTTTTCACATCCCGCCCCTGGTTCATGGGGTACCCTTTTCGTTAAAAAATTTGTGTTCGGCGTTAGAATATCCGGAAGTGGTGACAGAGAAGTTAATGAAAGAAGTTAGGTTAGGGCGCATGGCGGGGCCGTTTAAAGAACCGCCGGTGCATGATTTGGTGGTGTCACCATTGGGAGTGGTACCTAAGAAGGAGCCGAACGAATTTCGGCTAATTCACCATTTATCATACCCAAAAGTGGCGTCAGTAAACGATGGAATAGACCCCGAGCTATGCTTGGTAGTGTATACATCGTTTGATGCGGCACTTCAGTGGATTCGGAAATGTGGTAGGGGGGCGTTGATGGCGAAGGCTGACATAGAGTCAGCTTTTCGCTTGCTCCCGGTAGCACAGGAAAGTGTGAGGCTCTTAGGGTGTTTTTGGGCAGGGAGCTATTTTGCGGATCGTGGTGTCCAAGCAAAGCGAAATTCCTCTCCACACGAGCCGTCCTCTCCAAAAGGTGGGCAAATGTGAAATCAGCACCTAAAACGACCATCTCCGGTTCCGAACGTTGTACAAAACACAGCCACATGTCAGGTTCCTCTCCACAAGAGTCGTCCTGTGGAAAACGGAGAGCAATTCAGCACATGGAAGCGAAAACATTAAAATGTGCACATATGAGGGGATGCAAGCGAACACCTGCGAATATGCGCAAAATATGCACATATGAGCAGATGCAAGCGAAAACCTGCAAATTTGCGAAAAATATGCGCATATGTGAAGATGCAAGCAAAAACCTGCAAATATGCGCATATGAGCAGATGCAAGCGAAAACATACAAATATGTGCAAAATATGCGCATATGAGCAGATGCAAGCGAAAACATGCAAAATATGCGCATATGAGCAGATGCAAGCGAAAACATACAAATATGCGCAAAATATGTGCATATGAGCAGATGCAAGTGAAAACCTGCAAATATGCGCAAAATATGCGCATATGAGCAGATGCAAGTGAAAACATGCAAATATGCGCAAAATATGCGCATATGAGCAGATGCAAGCGAAAACATGCAAATATGCGCAAAATATGCGCATACGAGCAGATGCAAGTGAAAACCTGCAAATATGCGCATATGAGCAGATGCAAGTGAAAACCTGCAAATATGCGCATATGTGCAGATGCAAGCAAAAACCTGCAAATATGCGCAAAATATGCACATATGAGCAGATGCAAGCGAAAACCTGCAAATATGCGCAAAATATGCACATATGAGCAGATGCAAGCAAAAACCTGCTAATATGCGCAAATATGCACGTATGAGCAGATGCACGCGATGAAAATTTTGGCAGATGCAGCAGCTTACCTCGCCGAGTTATGTCAGATGGTGTCCAAACGTCACGATTCCACACGTAAGTTTGTAAAAAGGCGCAGAAATCTCAGGTGGCCGCGTCTCCACATGTAGCGCACAAATCTGCAAAAAAAAGTCAGGTTGCGTCAGGTGGCATCGCGCAAATCTCAGGTGACGTACTCACCACACGTAGCGCACGAATCTCAGGTGACGGCGTCTCCACACGAAGCGCACAGCGCACGAATTTCAGGTGGCCACGTCTCCACACGTAGCGCACAAATCTGCAAAAAAGAGTCAGGTTGCGTCAGCTGGTGTCGCGCAAATCTCAGGTGACGTACTCACAACACGTAGCGCCAGATCTCAGGTGACGGCGTCTCCACGCGTAGCGCACGGCGTACAAATCTCAGGTGGCGTACTCACCACACGTAGCGCACGAATCTCAGGTGACGGCGTCTCCACACGTAGCGCAGAGCGCATAAATCTCAGATGACTTCGTCTCCACACATAGCGCACAGCGCACAAATCTCAGGTGACGGCGTCTCCACACGTAGCGCACAGCGCACAAATCTCAGGTGACCGTGTCTCCACACGTAGCGCATAGAGCACAAATCTCAGGTGGCCGCGTCTCCACACATAGCGCAGAGCGCACAAATCTCAGGTGACGGCGTCTCCACACGTAGCGCATGAATCTCAGGTGACGGCGTCTCCACCCGTAGCGCAGAGTGCACAAATCTCAGATGACGGCGTCTCCACACGTAGCGCACAGCGCACAAATCTCAGGTGACGGCGTCTCCACACGTAGCGCACAGCGCACAAATCTCAGGTGACCGCATCTCCACACGTAGCGCATAGAGCACAAATCTCAGGTGGCCGCGTCTCCACACGTAGCGCAGAGCGCACAAATCTCAGGTGACGGCGTCTCCACACGTAGCGCACAGCGCACAAATCTCAGGTGACCGCGTCTCCACACGTAGCGAATAGAGCACAAATCTCAGGTGACCGCGTCTCCACACGTAGCGCATAGAGCACAAATCTCAGGTGACCGCGTCTCCACACGTAGCGCAGAGCGCACAAATCTCAGGTGACGGCGTCTCCACACGTAGCGCACAGCGCACAAATCTTAGGTGACTGCGTCTCCACTGGTAGCGCACAGCGCACAAATCTCAGGTGACCGCGTCTCCACACGTAGCGCAGAGCGCACAAATCTCAGGTGGGTACTCACCACACGTAGCGCAGAGCGCACAAATCTCAGGTGGCCGAGTCTCCACACGTAGCGCAGAGCGCACAAATCTCAGGTGACGGCGTCTCCACACGTAGCGCAGAGCGCACAAATCTCAGGTGACGGCGTCTCCACACGTAGCGCACAGTGCATTAATCTCAGGTGACGGCGTCTCCACACGTAGCGCACAGCGCACTAATCTCAGGTGACCGCGTCTCCACACGTAGCGCACTAATCTCAGGTGACCGCGTCTCCACACATAGCGCACAGCGCACTAATCTCAGGTGACCGCGTCTCCACACGTAGCGCACAAATCTCAGGTGGCCGCGTCTCCACACGTAGCGCACAGCGCACAAATCTCAGGTGACGGCGTCTCCACACGTAGCGCACAGCGCACAAATCTCAGGTGACCGCATCTCTACACGTAGCGCAGAGCGCACAAATCTCAGGTGGCCACGTCTCCACACGTAGCGCAGAGCGCACAAATCTCAGGTGGGCACTTACCACACGTAGCGCACAGCGCACAAATCTCAGGTGACCGCGTCTCCACACGTAGCGCAGAGTGCACAAATCTCAGGTGGCCGCGTCTCCACACGTAGCGCACAGCGCACAAATCTCAGGTGGGTACTCACCACACGTAGCGCACAGCACACAAATCTCAGGTAACTGCGTCTCCACACGTAGCGCACAGCGCACAAATCTCAGGTGGCCGCGTCTCCACACGTAGTGCGCAGCGCACAAATCTCAGGTGGCCGCGTCTCCACACGTAGCGCACAGCGCACAAATCTCAGGTGACCGCGTCTCCACACGTAGCGCAGAGCGCACAAATCTCAGGTGACCGCGTCTCCACACGTAGCGCAGAGCGCACAAATCTCAGGTGGGTACTCACCGCACAGCACACAAATCTCAGGTGGGTACTGACCACACGTAGCGCACAGCGCACAAATCTCAGGTGGGTACTCACCACACGTAGCGCGCAAATCTTCCTCTCCCGCGTTGTAAGTTGTATCGTACTGGGGCCCCACAGCTTCAAGTTACACCTCCGGATTAGGATAATGCTAGGCCATTCCAACCAGCCTGTGTGAGTGACCTACAGTCGCTGCTAGTTCAAAAGCGGCAAGCATGCAGGCTGGCCCCTGATGCGTGCTTCAGAGCCAACGCTTATAGCTGGAGCGACATTCGGGGAGCAAAGAACTCCAATGAACGGATGTCTACTTTAAAAGGATGTATTGCTTTATTCAATGCCTAGACACAGCAACAGTTCAACCGCTCGATAAAGACCGCAGTCAATAAAGGAAATAAAGAAATGTGTCTGTTTAATGTAAACTTGCATGGGAAACGTTTGCGAGCCACTGACTGACTGAATGCTGCTGGTGCCACTGCTGCATGTCTGAAACTTGGTCTGACGTTACATGCACCACCAGGAATAAGGCCTTGCCTATAAGCATTCCCCAGCTGGCAAAAACGGAACCTCCCTGCCTATTCCTCACCGTGGAAGGACAGAACCTACCTTTTAAAAAAAAAAAAAAAAATAGGCCACAGCGGCAGCCAACTGGATTTTGGTAGGCCGCTGTCTCTCCCTTGTGTGCTGCATTCAAAATGCACTCTGCTAAAAATAAAAAGGATCCAGTTCTGTGGCTTCTCGGAGGAGATAGGGGTTCCCCCACCTCCCGTCTCCGAGCTGCAGCGGAAGTCTGGTATTTATACTTCTAAATTGATGACATCACAATGCAGTGACATCAGCCTGCCAGACACCTGGCTCATTTGCATACAGTGTGTATGTATGTATGTATGAATGAATGAATCTATCTATTTATTTATTTATTAACTAGTGTACCCGTCGCGCGTTGCTGCGAAGACAGACATACATACATACTTCGTTTTTATATATATAGACTAGCTTACCCGTCGCGCGTTGCTGCGAAGACAGACAGACATCACAGCGCAGCTTATATGTTACCTCAGCAGTATAAAATATAACAACCAATCACAGTGCAGCTTTCATGTTACGTCAGCAGTAAGAGAAATAACAACCAATCACAGCCCAACTTTTATTCTGCCTCAGCAATATAAAAAATAGCAATGAATCACAGCGCAGCATTCATTTTACCTCAGCGGTATAATATATAGCAACCAATCACAGCACAGCTTTTATTTTATCTCAGCATTCTCAATATCCAGGAATTGTCTTGCGAAACGTTCTGCGGATGCATCATTTTGTGGTTGAACACTCATCCCATTGCTCGTAATGCCTTTTGCTTTTGTGCTTGAGATGGAAATCAAACGATCTTTGTCTGGGGGGGCATAACTGTCGACGACGCTCGCACGCGCGCGTGCCATCTATCGTAGGATAGATGTACTATGCCAGTAATCTTCCCAGGAGTGTACTCAACAACTTCCCATTAACTTTTCCTACTTATGACATAATCAATGCTCGTGCCAAATTTCAAGTTTCTATTACATCGGGAAGCGAGAAAATTAGATTCCGTACGTAAAATTTGGACGCCAATTGTTTTGCGCTTAAAATTGAATAATCGAGTTGGGACCCATTAGCTTTTCCTATTTATGACATAATCAATGCTCGTGCCAAATTTCAAGTTTCTATGACATTGGGAAGCGAGAAAATTAGATTCCGTACGTAAAATTTGGACGCCAATTCTTTTGCGCCTAGAATTGAATAATCGAGTTGGGACCCATTAACTTTTCCTATTTATGACATAATCAATGCGCGTGCCAAATTTCGAGTTTCTGTTACATTGGGAAGCGAGAGAATTCGATTCCGTACGTAAAATGTGGACGCTAATTCTTTTGCGCATAGAATTGAATAATCGAGTTGGGACCGATTAGCTTTTCCTATTTATGACATATTCAATGCCCGTGCCAAATTTCACGTTTCTATGTGAGAAAATTACATTCCGTACGCAAAATTTGGACGCTAACTCTTTTGCGCATAGAATTGAATAATCGAGTTGGGACCCATTAGCTTTTTTCTATTTATGACATAATCAATGCTCGTGCCAAATTTCACGTTTCTATTACATTGGGAAGCGAGAGAATTCGATTCCGTACGTAAAATTTGGACGCTAATTCTTTTGCGCATAGAATTGAATAATGGAGTTGGGACCCATTACCTTTTCCTATTTATGACATAATCAATGCTCCTGCCAAATTTCACGTTTCTATTACATTGGGAAGCGAGAGAATTCGATTCCGTACGTAAAATTTGGACGCTAATTCTTTTGCGCATAGAATTGAATAATGGAGTTGGGACCCATTACCTTTTCCTATTTATGACATAATCAATGCTCGTGCCAAATTTTAAGTTTCTATGACATTGGGAAGCGAGAAAATTAGATTCCGTACATAAAATTTGGACGCTAATTCTTTTGCGCTTAGAATTGAATAATCGAGTTGGGATGAGACATAAGGCCTTGCCCATAAGCATTCCCCAACCTCCAAGAACTGAACCTACCTACCTGAATGAGATTTTGTAGGCCGCTGCTTCCCCCTTGCGGGCTGAATAAAATAGCCTTTGGGTGGAACATACAATTTATCCGGCTGCTGTGGCTTCTTAGGAAGATATCCTAGTACTTGTTTACCCACTTCCAACTCCAATGGTAATTGGCTGGCGTGCTCTAGTGGTTCCAAGCTGTACGTGTCATAATAGAGCCTTAATGACATCACAATGCAGCTTTATAGAACATGTTGGGGCATGTTCAAGGGCGTCCGATGTTGATGGCATCAGTGATGACATCACAATAGCAGGTGGCTTACTTATTCGATCTACGTGGGGGGGTGGTAACTTTCGACGACGCTCGCGCGCGCGCCATTTATCGTAGGATAGTTGTACTATGCCTATAATCTTCCCAGGAGTGTACTCAACAACTTCCCAAAGTTTCATGGCGATCGGATGAATGGTGTAGTAGCGCATAAAGGACAAACAGACACGCACGCACACAGACATACATTCATTTTTATATATATAGACTAGCTTACCCGTCGCGCGTTGCTGCGAAGACAGACAGACATCACAGCGCAGCTTATATGTTACCTCAGCAGTATAAAATATAACAACCAATCACAGTGCAGCTTTCATGTTACGTCAGCAGTAAGAGAAATAACAACCAATCACAGCCCAACTTTTATTCTGCCTCAGCAATATAAAAAATAGCAATGAATCACAGCGCAGCATTCATTTTACCTCAGCGGTATAATATATAGCAACCAATCACAGCACAGCTTTTATTTTATCTCAGCATTCTCAATATCCAGGAATTGTCTTGCGAAACGTTCTGCGGATGCATCATTTTGTGGTTGAACACTCATCCCATTGCTCGTAATGCCTTTTGCTTTTGTGCTTGAGATGGAAATCAAACGATCTTTGTCTGGGGGGGCATAACTGTCGACGACGCTCGCACGCGCGCGCGCCATCTATCGTAGGATAGATGTACTATGCCAGTAATCTTCCCAGGAGTGTACTCAACAACTTCCCATTAACTTTTCCTACTTATGACATAATCAATGCTCGTGCCAAATTTCAAGTTTCTATTACATCGGGAAGCGAGAAAATTAGATTCCGTACGTAAAATTTGGACGCCAATTGTTTTGCGCTTAAAATTGAATAATCGAGTTGGGACCCATTAGCTTTTCCTATTTATGACATAATCAATGCTCGTGCCAAATTTCAAGTTTCTATGACATTGGGAAGCGAGAAAATTAGATTCCGTACGTAAAATTTGGACGCCAATTCTTTTGCGCCTAGAATTGAATAATCGAGTTGGGACCCATTAACTTTTCCTATTTATGACATAATCAATGCGCGTGCCAAATTTCGAGTTTCTGTTACATTGGGAAGCGAGAGAATTCGATTCCGTACGTAAAATGTGGACGCTAATTCTTTTGCGCATAGAATTGAATAATCGAGTTGGGACCGATTAGCTTTTCCTATTTATGACATATTCAATGCCCGTGCCAAATTTCACGTTTCTATGTGAGAAAATTACATTCCGTACGCAAAATTTGGACGCTAACTCTTTTGCGCACAGAATTGAATAATCGAGTTGGGACCCATTAGCTTTTTTCTATTTATGACATAATCAATGCTCGTGCCAAATTTCACGTTTCTATGACATTGGTAAGCGAGAAAATTAGATTTCGTACGTAAAATTTGGACGCTAATTCTTTGGCGCATAGAATTGAATAATGGAGTTGGGACCCATTAGCTTTTCCTATTTATGACATAATCAATGCTCCTGCCAAATTTCACGTTTCTATTACATTGGGAAGCGAGAGAATTCGATTCCGTACGTAAAATTTGGACGCTAATTCTTTTGCGCATAGAATTGAATAATGGAGTTGGGACCCATTACCTTTTCCTATTTATGACATAATCAATGCTCGTGCCAAATTTTAAGTTTCTATGACATTGGGAAGCGAGAAAATTAGATTCCGTACATAAAATTTGGACGCTAATTCTTTTGCGCTTAGAATTGAATAATCGAGTTGGGATGAGACATAAGGCCTTGCCCATAAGCATTCCCCAACCTCCAAGAACTGAACCTACCTACCTGAATGAGATTTTGTAGGCCGCTGCTTCCCCCTTGCGGGCTGAATAAAATAGCCGTTGGGTGGAACATACAATTTATCCGGCTGCTGTGGCTTCTTAGGAAGATATCCTAGTACTTGTTTACCCACTTCCAACTCCAATGGTAATTGGCTGGCGTGCTCTAGTGGTTCCAAGCTGTACGTGTCATAATAGAGCCTTAATGACATCACAATGCAGCTTTATAGAACATGTTGGGGCATGTTCAAGGGCGTCCGATGTTGATGACATCAGTGATGACATCACAATAGCAGGTGGCTTACTTATTCGATCTACGTGGGGGGTGGTAACTTTCGACGACGCTCGCGCGCGCGCCATTTATCGTAGGATAGTTGTACTATGCCTATAATCTTCCCAGGAGTGTACTCAACAACTTCCCAAAGTTTCATGGCGATCGGATGAATGGTGTAGTAGCGCATAAAGGACAAACAGACACGCACGCACGCACACAGACATACATTCATTTTTATATATATAGACTAGCTTACCCGTCGCGCGTTGCTGCGAAGACAGACAGACATCACAGCGCAGCTTATATGTTACCTCAGCAGTATAAAATATAACAACCAATCACAGTGCAGCTTTCATGTTACGTCAGCAGTAAGAGAAATAACAACCAATCACAGCCCAACTTTTATTCTGCCTCAGCAATATAAAAAATAGCAATGAATCACAGCGCAGCATTCATTTTACCTCAGCGGTATAATATATAGCAACCAATCACAGCACAGCTTTTATTTTATCTCAGCATTCTCAATATCCAGGAATTGTCTTGCGAAACGTTCTGCGGATGCATCATTTTGTGGTTGAACACTCATCCCATTGCTCGTAATGCCTTTTGCTTTTGTGCTTGAGATGGAAATCAAACGATCTTTGTCTGGGGGGGCATAACTGTCGACGACGCTCGCACGCGCGCGCGCCATCTATCGTAGGATAGATGTACTATGCCAGTAATCTTCCCAGGAGTGTACTCAACAACTTCCCATTAACTTTTCCTACTTATGACATAATCAATGCTCGTGCCAAATTTCAAGTTTCTATTACATCGGGAAGCGAGAAAATTAGATTCCGTACGTAAAATTTGGACGCCAATTGTTTTGCGCTTAAAATTGAATAATCGAGTTGGGACCCATTAGCTTTTCCTATTTATGACATAATCAATGCTCGTGCCAAATTTCAAGTTTCTATGACATTGGGAAGCGAGAAAATTAGATTCCGTACGTAAAATTTGGACGCCAATTCTTTTGCGCCTAGAATTGAATAATCGAGTTGGGACCCATTAACTTTTCCTATTTATGACATAATCAATGCGCGTGCCAAATTTCGAGTTTCTGTTACATTGGGAAGCGAGAGAATTCGATTCCGTACGTAAAATGTGGACGCTAATTCTTTTGCGCATAGAATTGAATAATCGAGTTGGGACCGATTAGCTTTTCCTATTTATGACATATTCAATGCCCGTGCCAAATTTCACGTTTCTATGTGAGAAAATTACATTCCGTACGCAAAATTTGGACGCTAACTCTTTTGCGCATAGAATTGAATAATCGAGTTGGGACTAATTAGCTTTTTTCTATTTATGACATAATCAATGCTCGTGCCAAATTTCACGTTTCTATGACATTGGTAAGCGAGAAAATTAGATTTCGTACGTAAAATTTGGACGCTAATTCTTTGGCGCATAGAATTGAATAATGGAGTTGGGACCCATTAGCTTTTCCTATTTATGACATAATCAATGCTCCTGCCAAATTTCACGTTTCTATTACATTGGGAAGCGAGAGAATTCGATTCCGTACGTAAAATTTGGACGCTAATTCTTTTGCGCATAGAATTGAATAATGGAGTTGGGACCCATTACCTTTTCCTATTTATGACATAATCAATGCTCGTGCCAAATTTTAAGTTTCTATGACATTGGGAAGCGAGAAAATTAGATTCCGTACATAAAATTTGGACGCTAATTCTTTTGCGCTTAGAATTGAATAATCGAGTTGGGACCCATTAGCTTTTCCTATTTATGACATAATCAATGCTCCTGCCAAATTTCACGTTTCTATTACATTGGGAAGCGAGAGAATTCGATTCCGTACGTAAAATTTGGACGCTAATTCTTTTGCGCATAGAATTGAATAATGGAGTTGGGACCCATTACCTTTTCCTATTTATGACATAATCAATGCTCGTGCCAAATTTTAAGTTTCTATGACATTGGGAAGCGAGAAAATTAGATTCCGTACATAAAATTTGGACGCTAATTCTTTTGCGCTTAGAATTGAATAATCGAGTTGGGATGAGACATAAGGCCTTGCCCATAAGCATTCCCCAACCTCCAAGAACTGAACCTACCTACCTGAATGAGATTTTGTAGGCCGCTGCTTCCCCCTTGCGGGCTGAATAAAATAGCCGTTGGGTGGAACATACAATTTATCCGGCTGCTGTGGCTTCTTAGGAAGATATCCTAGTACTTGTTTACCCACTTCCAACTCCAATGGTAATTGGCTGGCGTGCTCTAGTGGTTCCAAGCTGTACGTGTCATAATAGAGCCTTAATGACCTCACAATGCAGCTTATGAGAACATGTTGGGGCATGTTCGCGCGTTGCTGCGAAGACAGACATACATACATACTACGTTTTTATATATCTAGATGACGGCAGCAGCGACCACTGAGGTTTACCGCTGGGGTATGTCACTCTTATTACTAATGGGGGGAGTGTCACTATTATTACTGCTGTGGGATGTCACTATTATCGCTGGGGTGAAGGTGTCACTATTACCGCTGGGGTATGTGTACATGTGGCAGAAATGGGCAGGGCTCTTTCAGAATAGACCGGGTGCAGATTTTGACTGCTTTTTAGATGCGGAAATGCTGCAGAATTTTCCACAGAAATCTCCGCTGAGGACATTCTGCAGTATTTCCGCGTCCAAAAAGCAGTCAGAATCTGCACCCGGTCTATTCTGAAACAGCCTTGTCCTTTTTAGAACGACGGGGGTAAAATCATACGTTGTGATAAGCCCTGCCCCCTGACGTGTTGGCACTTTGCGATACATAAGTGGGTTTTGGGTTGTAGTTTGGGCACTCGGTCCCTAAAAGGTTCGCCATCACTGCCCTAGTACATGTTTGCCCACTTCCAACTTCAATGGAGACTGACTGTAAATGGCTGGCGTGCTCTAGTATTTATGGTTTCAAGCTGTACGTGTCATTGCATACAGTCTATCTATCTATCTATCTATCTATCTATCTATCTATCTATCTATCTAGCTATCTATCAGGGTTATTGCATACAGTCTATCTATCTATCTATCTATCTATCTATCTATCTATCTATCTATCTATCTATCTATCTATCTATCTATCTATGACATCAGGAAATGAGAGAATTAGATTTTGTAGGCCGCTGCTTCCCCCTTGCGGGCTGAATAAAATAGCCGTTGGGTGGAACATACAATTTATCCGGCTGCTGTGGCTTCTTAGGAAGATATCCTAGTACTTGTTTACCCACTTCCAACTCCAATGGTAATTGGCTGGCGTGCTCTAGTGGTTCCAAGCTGTACGTGTCATAATAGAGCCTTAATGACATCACAATGCAGCTTTATAGAACATGTTGGGGCATGTTCAAGGGCGTCCGATGTTGATGACATCAGTGATGACATCACAATAGCAGGTGGCTTACTTATTCGATCTACGTGGGGGGGGGGCGTAACTTTCGACGACGCTCGCGCGCCATTTATCGTAGGATATTTGTACTATGCCTATAATCTTCCCAGGAGTGTACTCAACAACTTCCCAAAGTTTCATGGCGATCGGATGAATGGTGTAGTAGCGCATAAAGGACAAACACGCACGCACGCACACAGACAGACATACATTCAATTTTATATATATAGATTTATATATCTACATACATACACAAACACATATAGCTTTATCTATATATATAAAAATGAATGTATGTCTGTGTGCGTGCGTGCGTGTCTGTTTGTCCTTTATGCGCTACTACACCATTCATCCGATCGCCATGAAACTTTGGGAAGTTGTTGAGTACACTCCTGGGAAGATTATAGGCATAGTACAACTATCCTACGATAAATGGCGCGCGCGCGAGCGTCGTCGAAAGTTACCACCCCCCCACGTAGATCGAATAAGTAAGCCACCTGCTATTGTGATGTCATCACTGATGTCATCAACATCGGACGCCCTTGAACATGCCCCAACATGTTCTATAAAGCTGCATTGTGATGTCATTAAGGCTCTATTATGACACGTACAGCTTGGAACCACTAGAGCACGCCAGCCAATTACCATTGGAGTTGGAAGTGGGTAAACAAGTACTAGGATATCTTCCTAAGAAGCCACAGCAGCCGGATAAATTGTATGTTCCACCCAACGGCTATTTTATTCAGCCCGCAAGGGGGAAGCAGCGGCCTACAAAATCTCATTCAGGTAGGTAGGTTCAGTTCTTGGAGGTTGGGGAATGCTTATGGGCAAGGCCTTATGTCTCATCCCAACTCGATTATTCAATTCTAAGCGCAAAAGAATTAGCGTCCAAATTTTATGTACGGAATCTAATTTTCTCGCTTCCCAATGTCATAGAAACTTAAAATTTGGCACGAGCATTGATTATGTCATAAATAGGAAAAGGTAATGGGTCCCAACTCCATTATTCAATTCTATGCGCAAAAGAATTAGCGTCCAAATTTTACGTACGGAATCGAATTCTCTCGCTTCCCAATGTAATAGAAACGTGAAATTTGGCAGGAGCATTGATTATGTCATAAATAGGAAAAGCTAATGGGTCCCAACTCCATTATTCAATTCTATGCGCCAAAGAATTAGCGTCCAAATTTTACGTACGAAATCTAATTTTCTCGCTTACCAATGTCATAGAAACGTGAAATTTGGCACGAGCATTGATTATGTCATAAATAGAAAAAAGCTAATGGGTCCCAACTCGATTATTCAATTCTATGCGCAAAAGAGTTAGCGTCCAAATTTTGCGTACGGAATGTAATTTTCTCACATAGAAACGTGAAATTTGGCACGGGCATTGAATATGTCATAAATAGGAAAAGCTAATCGGTCCCAACTCGATTATTCAATTCTATGCGCAAAAGAATTAGCGTCCACATTTTACGTACGGAATCGAATTCTCTCGCTTCCCAATGTAACAGAAACTCGAAATTTGGCACGCGCATTGATTATGTCATAAATAGGAAAAGTTAATGGGTCCCAACTCGATTATTCAATTCTAGGCGCAAAAGAATTGGCGTCCAAATTTTACGTACGGAATCTAATTTTCTCGCTTCCCAATGTCATAGAAACTTGAAATTTGGCACGAGCATTGATTATGTCATAAATAGGAAAAGCTAATGGGTCCCAACTCGATTATTCAATTTTAAGCGCAAAACAATTGGCGTCCAAATTTTACGTACGGAATCTAATTTTCTCGCTTCCCGATGTAATAGAAACTTGAAATTTGGCACGAGCATTGATTATGTCATAAGTAGGAAAAGTTAATGGGAAGTTGTTGAGTACACTCCTGGGAAGATTACTGGCATAGTACATCTATCCTACGATAGATGGCGCGCGCGCGTGCGAGCGTCGTCGACAGTTATGCCCCCCCAGACAAAGATCGTTTGATTTCCATCTCAAGCACAAAAGCAAAAGGCATTACGAGCAATGGGATGAGTGTTCAACCACAAAATGATGCATCCGCAGAACGTTTCGCAAGACAATTCCTGGATATTGAGAATGCTGAGATAAAATAAAAGCTGTGCTGTGATTGGTTGCTATATATTATACCGCTGAGGTAAAATGAATGCTGCGCTGTGATTCATTGCTATTTTTTATATTGCTGAGGCAGAATAAAAGTTGGGCTGTGATTGGTTGTTATTTCTCTTACTGCTGACGTAACATGAAAGCTGCACTGTGATTGGTTGTTATATTTTATACTGCTGAGGTAACATATAAGCTGCGCTGTCTGTCTGTCTTCGCAGCAACGCGCGACGGGTAAGCTAGTTATGTATATATGTAGATTCTATAATGTATGTTGATTATATAATAGATCTATTGATTGATAGATAGATAGATAGATAGATAGATAGATAATCCATATATCTATTATATAATTAATATAGATGATAGAATCTACATAGATATAAATAATCTAAAATCTATCATCTGGATATAATGTATGTCTATAATCTACACTATCTATCTATCGCTATACAAATAGCAAGATTTATTTCTCTATATAATCTATAGTTATGGATGGATGGATGGATTTATTTATGTATGGCGGGAAAAAAAAAAAAGGCCTGCTGTACATTTAAACTTCTTCAGATGACCATGCTGATCTATTCTTATTCTAAATGAATGTATGTCTGTGTGCGTGCGTGCGTGTCTGTTTGTCCTTTATGCGCTACTACACCATTCATCCGATCGCCATGAAACTTTGGGAAGTTGTTGAGTACACTCCTGGGAAGATTATAGGCATAGTACAACTATCCTACGATAAATGGCGCGCGCGCGAGCGTCGTCGAAAGTTACCACCCCCCCACGTAGATCGAATAAGTAAGCCACCTGCTATTGTGATGTCATCACTGATGTCATCAACATCGGACGCCCTTGAACATGCCCCAACATGTTCTATAAAGCTGCATTGTGATGTCATTAAGGCTCTATTATGACACGTACAGCTTGGAACCACTAGAGCACGCCAGCCAATTACCATTGGAGTTGGAAGTGGGTAAACAAGTACTAGGATATCTTCCTAAGAAGCCACAGCAGCCGGATAAATTGTATGTTCCACCCAACGGCTATTTTATTCAGCCCGCAAGGGGGAAGCAGCGGCCTACAAAATCTCATTCAGGTAGGTAGGTTCAGTTCTTGGAGGTTGGGGAATGCTTATGGGCAAGGCCTTATGTCTCATCCCAACTCGATTATTCAATTCTAAGCGCAAAAGAATTAGCGTCCAAATTTTATGTACGGAATCTAATTTTCTCGCTTCCCAATGTCATAGAAACTTAAAATTTGGCACGAGCATTGATTATGTCATAAATAGGAAAAGGTAATGGGTCCCAACTCCATTATTCAATTCTATGCGCAAAAGAATTAGCGTCCAAATTTTACGTACGGAATCGAATTCTCTCGCTTCCCAATGTAATAGAAACGTGAAATTTGGCAGGAGCATTGATTATGTCATAAATAGGAAAAGCTAATGGGTCCCAACTCCATTATTCAATTCTATGCGCCAAAGAATTAGCGTCCAAATTTTACGTACGAAATCTAATTTTCTCGCTTACCAATGTCATAGAAACGTGAAATTTGGCACGAGCATTGATTATGTCATAAATAGAAAAAAGCTAATGGGTCCCAACTCGATTATTCAATTCTATGCGCAAAAGAGTTAGCGTCCAAATTTTGCGTACGGAATGTAATTTTCTCACATAGAAACGTGAAATTTGGCACGGGCATTGAATATGTCATAAATAGGAAAAGCTAATCGGTCCCAACTCGATTATTCAATTCTATGCGCAAAAGAATTAGCGTCCACATTTTACGTACGGAATCGAATTCTCTCGCTTCCCAATGTAACAGAAACTCGAAATTTGGCACGCGCATTGATTATGTCATAAATAGGAAAAGTTAATGGGTCCCAACTCGATTATTCAATTCTAGGCGCAAAAGAATTGGCGTCCAAATTTTACGTACGGAATCTAATTTTCTCGCTTCCCAATGTCATAGAAACTTGAAATTTGGCACGAGCATTGATTATGTCATAAATAGGAAAAGCTAATGGGTCCCAACTCGATTATTCAATTTTAAGCGCAAAACAATTGGCGTCCAAATTTTACGTACGGAATCTAATTTTCTCGCTTCCCGATGTAATAGAAACTTGAAATTTGGCACGAGCATTGATTATGTCATAAGTAGGAAAAGTTAATGGGAAGTTGTTGAGTACACTCCTGGGAAGATTACTGGCATAGTACATCTATCCTACGATAGATGGCGCGCGCGCGTGCGAGCGTCGTCGACAGTTATGCCCCCCCAGACAAAGATCGTTTGATTTCCATCTCAAGCACAAAAGCAAAAGGCATTACGAGCAATGGGATGAGTGTTCAACCACAAAATGATGCATCCGCAGAACGTTTCGCAAGACAATTCCTGGATATTGAGAATGCTGAGATAAAATAAAAGCTGTGCTGTGATTGGTTGCTATATATTATACCGCTGAGGTAAAATGAATGCTGCGCTGTGATTCATTGCTATTTTTTATATTGCTGAGGCAGAATAAAAGTTGGGCTGTGATTGGTTGTTATTTCTCTTACTGCTGACGTAACATGAAAGCTGCACTGTGATTGGTTGTTATATTTTATACTGCTGAGGTAACATATAAGCTGCGCTGTGATGTCTGTCTGTCTTCGCAGCAACGCGCGACGGGTAAGCTAGTTATGTATATATGTAGATTCTATAATGTATGTTGATTATATAATAGATCTATTGATTGATAGATAGATAGATAGATAGATAGATAATCCATATATCTATTATATAATTAATATAGATGATAGAATCTACATAGATATAAATAATCTAAAATCTATCATCTGGATATAATGTATGTCTATAATCTACACTATCTATCTATCGCTATACAAATAGCAAGATTTACTTCTCTATATAATCTATAGTTATGGATGGATGGATGGATTTATTTATGTATGGCGGGAAAAAAAAAAAAGGCCTGCTGTACATTTAAACTTCTTCAGATGACCATGCTGATCTATTCTTATTCTTACTAGGGTCTACTAATGCCAGCCCAGGGGAAGCCAATAAAGCCCTATGGGGTCGAAGCCAATTTTCCTCATTTTTGGGAAAAAGTTTCCGTCCGTCCCCTCTCGAAATGCGTCCACCAAAAGAGATCTCTCAAAACGACCGACGGACGCACCTTCAGAGGCAAACTAGTGCTTACTTCTAGTGTCATCGCCTGCTTAACCATCCTGCGTAGGGAGGTGACGAGTCCTGCAGGCTCTGCAAGCCTAGGATGCGTGAGCACGGTGCAAGAGGAAGGACTGAGGAGGATGTGAGGGGGCGCGGTTGAGAAAGCGTTGGGTGGGGCTATGCAAAGGTCTTCCAGCTCCCTCAGTGCATTGTGGGTGCGCCCGGAGTGCTGCCTGAGCGTGTTGCATCTGATACGTCCCCTATCTGGGGATCATATATTAAAGGGAGCATAGGTGCAGCACGTTTCTGTAAAATATATGGATTTCTACCCAAATATATGGATGTATACATATATAGATATATAGTCATGGAAGGCTGAAGAAAAGACATGCCATGCGTATAATTTCTTCAGCCTATGATGCGTTTTATTTTCATTATTCTCAGTATTGCTAGGATCTTCCCGGTATAATATATAGCAACCAATCGCAGCACAGCTTTCATGTAACCTGAGTAGTATAAGAAGTATCAACCAATCACAGCACAGCTTTCATGTTGCCTCAGCAGTATAATATATAGCAACCAATCACAGCACAGCTTTCATGTTACCTTAACAGTATAAAAAATAGCAACCAATCACAGCACAGCTTTCATTTTACCTCAGCATTGGCTGCGGAATCTGCTTTTTTTTTTCAATAACCAACGCATCGGGTAAAATTGGCGCGACTTTCCTGCCGGTTTGAAACCACCCTAGAGAAAATTAGGGCAAAAAGATGGAGAACTGGGAGGTGACCCGCTAATCTCTATGGTGCTGTAATTTGGGTAAATCCAATAGGAGGTGCAACACGTTTCTGTAAAACCAATAGAGCGCACTGTTATGTTACTGTAGAAACCAATGGACAGCATGGCAGAAGGGCGGAGAGGGGGTGGAGAGGAGGCAGAGAGGAGGTGGGAGCTCAGTTCTCGCTCCTGGCTCTTCCAGCCTCCCCCCCCCCCCCGCAGATGAGGACGACGTATATCGGCTCGGCGTGAAAACCGAGCCGATATACATTCGTGTGAATGTACCCTCAGTCTGTGAGGGGCCTGTGATGTGGATCATAAGCGGTGTCGTATCTCCGTATCCCCTGACTCACTCACCCCCTAGGTGTCTCCACACACTTTTCGGGTGCTCACCTTAAGGAGATACGACACTGCTTATAATCCACATCACAGGCCCCTCACAGACTAAGGGTGCATTCACACGAACGTATATCGGCTCGGTTTTCACGCCAAGCCGATATACGTTGTCCTCATGTGCAGGGGGTGGAGGCTGGAAGAGCCCAGGAGCAGGAACTGAGCTCCCGCCCCCTCTCTGCCTCCTCTCCGCCCCTCTGCACTATTTACAATGAGAGGAGGCGGGGCTAAGTTCTGGGAATTAGCCCCGCCCCTGTTCCACCTCTCCCCATTGCAAATAGTGCAGAGGGGTAGAGAGGGGGCGGGAGCTTAGTTCCTGCTCCTGGGCTCTTCCAGCCTCCCCCCCTGCACATGAGGACAACGTATATCGGCTCGGCGTGAAAACCGAGCCGATATACGTTCGTGTGAATGCACCCTAAGCCAGAAGCCTGCTGCACACTGAGGAGGGGCAATCACCATGAAACAGTCTGTCTGTGCATGGCTTCCTGGCTTGGTTTAATATTCCCAATCATTGTTAAGGCTTGTGATAAATCACTTGGATTTGAAGGAATGCTGCATCCAATAGATGGCGCTATAGAGGTATTTTCTTATCCTTATTTGCATAGATATCCCAGAGGAGCTAGCATCACCTTATGTTTTCTTACTCATTTTTTAGGTTTTCAAACCCCTCTTCTGTGTGCAGTGCTTGGGTAGTGACTATACCATCCCCTGACCCATTTACCCCATGGGTGTCTCCACATACTTTTTGGGTGCTCTCCTTAAGGAGACACAACACCGCTTCTGACCCACATAGGAATGTGAACCACAGGCCAACTAGGGCTGAGGATGGGTGCATTGTCCAGTTTCACATGTGTAGTCTAACAGAGCTTACTTTGGGTAAGTGAGAATAGTGAGAGTTTTGGCCCATGTGAAAGGGGAATTACTGTATGCTAAACTGTTCACTTCATTTTCATTACCTTCTATGACATTTATGGAAATGACACGGCACAGATTATTGTTAGGGGTTCCATCACAGTCCCCTTGTGTAGCCGCACCGCCTCCACGCTCCCCTCATGTAAGCCCACTTTCCTAGTGTAACCATATTATCACCACACTCCCCACATGTAACCATACCACGGTTCGAAAAGTGTCATAATAGAGCCTTAACCCTTTCCAATCCACTGTCTGACCTCTGAAGACATTATGATTTAAGGCTGTACAGCTCCGATGTTGGAAGACATCCATCGGGGGTTCTCTTACTCTATATTGCCAGCCTCTCTGCTGTCGGAGCCTATCCAATGTGTCACCTCATGCAGTACTGGCTTTAGTCAGCATATAGTGCTGTTTAACGGCAGAAAAAGAGTAAGCCCCCTAGGAAAACCAAGATACAAATTGGATTGGAAAGGGTTAAAGGGGTTCTGTCATTAAAAACAAAAAAATATATACTTACCTATTGCTCCCCAGGCAGCCTGCTTACCTCTTCTTCTTATCCCTAATCTTCTCCTGGAGCCGCTTGTCACTTCGGTCACGTGACCTCCAGCAACCCGATTTTCCTCCATCCGGTCAAAAAGCGTACATTGCGCTACCTTCCGCTTCCTTCAGGTCAATGTACGCATACGTCACTAGTGACGTATGCGTACATTGCCTTGTCAGGAAGCGCGGAATGAAAGCAGCCGTGCGAGACAATGGCGCGACTGCGCATGCAGCTATCCTGGAGATAGCTATAGTCTATGGAATATACACGGGCTTTAGCCTTGGCAGTCGTCGTCATTAAAATCTATGTATAAGCTACCTGCCATGCTGTCCATTGGTTTCTACAGTAACATTGCAGCGCCCTCTATTGTAGCGCACAAATCTGCAAAAAAAAGTCAGGTTGCGTCAGGTGGCGTCGCGCAAATCTCAGGTGACGTACTCACCACATGTAGCGCACAGCACACGAATCTCAGGTGACGGCGTCTCCACACGTAGCGCACAGCGCACAAATCTCAGGTGACGGCGTCTCCATACGTAGCGCACAGCGCACAAATCTCAGGTGACGGCGTCTCCACACGTAGCGCACAGCGCACAAATCTCAGGTGACCGCGTCTCCACACGTAGCGCACAGCGCACAAATCTCAGGTGGCCGCGTCTCCACACCTAGCGCATAGAGCACAAATCTCAGGTGACGGCGTCCAAAATCGGAATTTACTCACCTGCTCCGGATCTTCCCTAACATAACATATCCAGTCGTGTGAGACCGGCCTTCGGTAGATCACTACCTTTTTATCACGTGACCAGGGACAGCTCAACGACACCACCGATCACTGCTCCAGGCTCTCGGTGACCTTTGGTAGCCGGGAGCACAGAGATTTAAAATTTACCGGGCTCCCCAGCTGCTGCGCATGTGTCTGGCATTTTAAGGCAGGTTCATGCGCAGAAGCCGGAGAAGGTCCACGGAGGAGCATCACATTGAGGTTCAAATACGGAGGCCTCCGGTAAGAAGTTTCATCTCCTCTCACCGATCGAAGAGGGGAGATTAAACTTCAACTTTTTCTTAACTTTTACATGATCGCCGTTATCCAACCGAGGATAAGGATCCCAGGGGACCTCACCGGAGGCCTATAGAAATATTTTCACCTTCCTTTACGGATTGGATTAGTTACGGAATGGATATCCATTGGCTAACGACAGGGGCGTAGCTAGAGGCTCATGGGCCCGGGTGCAAAAGTTTAGCTTGGGGCCCCCTTCCAGACCCGTCCACCCACCACTCCTTTTCACAGCTACTCCTTGTATATCACTTTTAGCTACATTACTGGTTTTTTTTTTAATGACCCATCAATAGATCATTAGTAATCAGGGGTTTTAGATTTTTAAAACATCCAGAACACAAGCCTCAAGGCATGCTTTGCTTCCCCAAGAAAGAAAAAAATAATGATATATACACATACATTGGAGACAGCATGAGCTAACTTTTATAACATGTTAGGGCTCATGTGCACGACCAGGTTTTCACCACCTATTATGCACACGTGGTAATCCCAGCATGCTCTCTTTCTCTGCGTACCACGTAACATGAGCCCTGTACACTTGTATGATACACTGCCCATACGCAATACATTGTTTCCATACGCATTGTCACTCTAAACAGAGTGGGGAATTAAAAAAAGAATCCCCCTGTGCATGTGCAGTGCTACACAAAGCCATATGTGGTCCCTGCCGGCAGCATGCATGGCTGGGAAATGTGTGAGATGCTGGTGGTCTCCCACAGTGTTGTAGGCTTACGGCTGTGGCATTGAGCCCTTAGTCACCAATACAGCGGCTCGGTTCTAGCATACCTCTAATAGTGAAGTCAGGTGCCGGCTCGCAGAACCCCCCTCACTCACCCCCACTCCCCATCACACACAGAACCCCCCTCACTCACCCCCACTCCCCATCACACAGAACCCCCCTCACTCACCCCCACTCCCCATCACACAGAACCCCCCTCACTCACCCCCACTCCCCATCACACACAGAACCCCCCTCACTCACCACCCCCACTCCCTATCACACAGAACCCCCCTCACTCACCCCCACTCCCTATCACACAGAACCCCCCTCACTCACCCCAACTCCCCATCACACAGAACACCCCTCACTCACCCCCACTCCCCATCACACAGAACCCCCCTCACTCACCCCCACTCCCCATCACACAGAACACCCCTCGCCCCCCCCCCCCATCACACAGAACACCCCTCGCCCCCCCATCACACAGAACACCCCTCGCCCCCCCATCACACAGAACACCCCTCGTTTCCCCCACTCCCCATCACACACAGAACACCCCTCCCCCCTCTTAATCATACCGAGGACGTTCCCTCTCACTGACTGCACTTACTTTCACTATGGTCTCTGCGCAGGCAGGCAGCCTCTCCTACATCGGTGCTTCCTCCCAGGACCTCCGCTCAGACTCCTCCCCTCTGATGATCTCTGTGCTGGAGAACCAGATGGGGGAGGGGTCTGAGCGGAGGTCCTGGGAGGAAGCGCCGATGTAGGAGAGGCTGCCTGCCTGCGCAGAGACCATAGTGAAAGTAAGTGCAGTCAGTCAGTGCCGCCTGACTGACTGCAAAGTAAGCCCCGTGGGCCCCCAGGGGCTCAGGGGCCGGGTCGCAACCGCACCCCCAGCACCCCCTATATGTACGCCAGTGGCTAACGACAATCACGTGACTGGGGACCACATACTGCAGCCCACCATGAAATCTCCAGGCTCTCGGCTATGTTTGGTAGCCAGGAGCAGGGATATCTTAAATTACTCAGGCAAACTGCGGCTCTTGCATCGGCCAACGTTGACGACGGGCGCGTGCGCAGAAGCCGAGGTGCGGTCCAAGGGTAAATCCGGGGGCCTTAGGTATGTAATTACATCTCCCCTCACGAATATGAGCGAAGATTACATTTTACCATTTTTTAACTTTCTGTTTACTTTTAAGGGTGACTGGTGGTCGCGCCAACAGCAGGGAGCTGTCATGTCCACAGCCCCCAGGGCTTTAATCCCCAGAGCAAGTGTCTTTTGATGGCCCTGGAGATTAAAGCCCACTTAGGCAGGAAGTCACTAAGGGGTTAAGGAGCAAACAGACTTCATCACTAGGGCCGCTCTCACACAGACAGTTTTTACAGCGTTTAGCTCGGCGTTTGAAAAGCCACGGTAAACACTGTAAAACACCTCCATTGATTTCAGTGGAGCTTCTCAGTGATGTGGATTTATTTTGGGGTCTACGGCGTAATCAATAGGAATGTTTGTACCCTTCCAGATTTATGTTCAGAGATTGTGCGCACAATGTAAGAGATCACACGGAGACAAGACTGTCAGTGTAGAAAGTCTTCCTGACTGTTTATTAGTAGGTGTATAGCATCTTATATAGCATGATGAGTTAATTGCCCTTTATGGGCAGCAGGAAGCAATACGTGGTTGGGAATCAAAGCATGGGATTGGGTGGTCCAAATATGGTCTTTTTCCATCCGGTCCTGCGTGAGTTGCTGTAGTCATGGACGTCCGACATTACGTGGTTTCAGGTACAAAATCAGCGCCATCTCTCCGAGTTTGATGGAGAGGGCAGAGGCGAGAATGAGCAATGTGTCGTCAAATGACGCCTGAGGGTTATGTGCGGGTAAAATGTGTCCTGAGGTTATGAGCGAGTGTTTCTATCATGCTGCATATTCTGATGACGGTTAGCAGTAATGAAACTGTCTGTTTTACTAACTGTCCCTACACTACCCTGCAGCCCACAACGGTTGACCCTCCTCGACCTCCCAGATCGAGGCAGGCCCATCGAGCAAGCTAAGGCAAGCTCTCCGTGTCTACCACAGGGTTTTTCACAGCCCTTGTGACTGGACCACAGCTAGCCTGAGTCCCCTGTATTAGTTTAGTCGCTCTTCTTTGAACCCCCTGCAATACTGTAACATCTTTCCTGAGCACCGGTGATGAAATAAGAACATCTAAAATCTATTTGGTATCTTCGTGTCCATAACAATTCGAACTCTCAAAAAATCAGCATCATTTATGTTGTCAGAAAAAAAGCCAAAATGTCAGAATTGTACTTTTTGGGTCATTCAATTTCCCCACCAAAAAAAATTTCATAAAAAACGATGAAAAAGTGGCATGTAGTCCAAAATGATACCAAGAGAAACCATAGGTTGTCCTGCAAAGTTTTGAGATGGCAGCAAGTAAAGGATTCCCCGAGGGAGCGTGCTCCCTATGTTATGTCGTCTGGCCCTTGTAATCGTGGCGGGCCGATGGGTTGCCATGACAACAGGTGTCCCTGCTTGCCATTACCTATGATCACTACTGTAACTGATGAGGCATTACCGTACGTGTACGTATGTATATATATTTATTATATATGATTGTTCTGACCAGGTTGGGGGAGTAGTGGTCAATGTAAGTGGGTGGAGCGGATCTAGGGATCAGTAATACTGGTGTGATGTGACTGTTAACCTGCTGATTTTTCGTCATTTCCTGCAGATCTGACGTCCTTGAGAATGGGAAGGCTGTCCGACAGTGAAGAGACCCTCGACGTTCAGCAATCTTGAAACCCTTCGTTTTATGGACTGCTTTTTGCCTGTGACTCACCTTTTTTTTTTATAAGCTTTTTCTTTTAAAGAATTATGACGGAGGATCCTGAAAAACTGCGCAATATTTTACACCGATTGAGTAAACAGAAAAGATACCCAAACACAGCGGCCTTTGGTTTATCAGGGAATGACACTTGGTGTAAAATCCACATTTTTAATAAATAATAAAACGTGATTTCAATTTGTTTTTTGTTTTACCTTATTTATGTTTTCAGACTCCTGATTACCCACTCTGTAAAGCCGGCTGCACATGGCTGTGACAGGCACCGCCATGGAATTCCGGGACGGAGCCCGTCACGGCGGCCCCAAGAGACCCCAATACTTACCTCCGGTTTCGGAGTCCCGCATGACGCCTCAGCGCGCATGGGCAATCGAGCGCGTGACGCACCACAGCGGCATGTGACGCGGTAGGTGTGGAGGTGGTTTCACGCTATCTTCCGCTGTGCTACAGCTGTTTGTACTCCCAGCCTAGAGCATGAATCCGAGCACGATTCGCGTCTAACATAATTTCACTGTTTTCACCGTCCTGTAACTCGGCACCTGAGAAGTGCAGACCGTGTTTGAAAAAGCAGTAAGCTTGCGCTCCCAGCCTAGAGCATGAATCCGAGCACGATTCGCGTCTAACACAAACTCACTGTTTTCACCGTCCTGTAACTCGGCACCTGAGAGGTGCAGACGGTGTTTGAAAAAGCATTAAGCTTGCGCTCCCAGCCTAGAGCATGAATCCAAACACGATTCGTGTGTAACACAAACTCACTGTTTTCACCGTCCTGTAACTCGGCACCTGAGAGGTGCAGACCGTGTTTGAAAAAGCATTACGCTTGTGCTCCCAGCCTAGAGCATGAATCAGAGCACAATTCGCGTCTAACACAAACTCACTGTTTTCACCGTTCTGTAACTCGGCACCTGAGAGGTGCAGACCGTGTTTGAAAAAGCAATAAGCTTGCGCTCCCAGCCTAGAGCATGTATCAGAGCACAATTCGCGTCTAACACAAACTCACTGTTTTCACCGTCCTGTAACTCGGCACCTGAGAGGTGCAGACCGTGTTTGAAAAAGCAATAAGCTTGCGCTCCCAGCATAGAGCATGAATCCCAGCACGATTCGCGTCTAACACAAACTCACTGTTTTCACCGTCCTGTAACTCGGCACCTGAGAGGTGTAGACCGTGTTTGAAAAAGCATTAAGCTTGCGCTCCCAGCCTAGAGCATGAATCAGAGCACGATTCGCGTCTAACACAAACTCACTGTTTTCACCGTCCTGTAACTCGGCACCTGAGAGGTGTAGACCGTGTTTGAAAATGCAATAAGCTAGCGCTCCCAGCCTAGAGCATGCATCAGAGCACGATTCGCGTCTAACACAAACTCACTGTTTTCACCGTCCTGTAACTCGGCACCTGAGAGGTGTAGACCGTGTTTGAAAAAGCAATAAGCTAGCGCTCCCAGACTAGAGCATGATTCAGAGCACGATTCGCGTCTAACACAAACTCACTGTTTTCACCGTCCTTTAACTCGGCACCTGAGAGGTGTAGACCGTGTTTGAAAAAGCATTAAGCTTGCGCTCCCAGCCTAGAGCATGAATCAGAGCACGATTCGCGTCTAACACAAACTCACTGTTTTCACCGTCCTGTAACTCGGCACCTGAGAGGTGTAGACCGTGTTTGAAAATGCAATAAGCTAGCGCTCCCAGCCTAGAGCATGCATCAGAGCACGATTCGCGTCTAACACAAACTCACTGTTTTCACCGTCCTGTAACTCGGCACCTGAGAGGTGTAGACCGTGTTTGAAAAAGCAATAAGCTAGCGCTCCCAGACTAGAGCATGATTCAGAGCACGATTCGCGTCTAACACAAACTCACTGTTTTCACCGTCCTTTAACTCGGCACCTGAGAGGTGTAGACCGTGTTTGAAAAAGCAATAAGCTTGAGCTCCCCGCCTAGAGCATGAATCAGAGCACGATTCGCGTCTAACACAAACTCACTGTTTTCACCGTCCTGTAACTCGGCACCTGAGAGGTGTAGACCGTGTTTGAAAAAGCAATAAGCTTGAGCTCCCAGCCTAGAGCATGAATCAGAGCACGATTCGCGTCTAACACAAACTCACTGTTTTCACCGTCCTGTAACTCGGCACCTGAGAGGTGTAGACCGTGTTTGAAAAAGCAATAAGCTAGCGCTCCCAGCCTAGAGCATGAATCAGAGCACGATTCGCGTCTAACACAAACTCACTGTTTTCACCGTCCTGTAACTCGGCACCTGAGAGGTGCAGACCGTGTTTGAAAAAGCAATAAGCTTGCGCTCCCAGCCTAGAGCATGAATCAGAGCACGATTCGCGTCTAACACAAACTCACTGTTTTCACCGTCCTGTAACTCGGCACCTGAGAGGTGTAGACCGTGTTTGAAAAAGCAATAAGCTTGAGCTCCCCGCCTAGAGCATGAATCAGAGCACGATTCGCGTCTAACACAAACTCACTGTTTTCACCGTCCTGTAACTCGGCACCTGAGAGGTATAGACCGTGTTTGAAAAAGCAATTAGCTTGAGCTCCCAGACTAGAGCATGATTCAGAGCACGATTCGCGTCTAACACAAACTCACTGTTTTCACCGTCCTGTAACTCGACACCTGAGAGGTGTAGACCGTGTTTGAAAAAGCAATAAGCTTGCGCTCCCAGCCTAGAGCATGAATCAGAGCACGATTCGCGTCTAACACAAACTCACTGTTTTCACCGTCCTGTACCTCGGCACCCGAGAGGTGTAGACCGTGTTTGAAAAAGCAATAAGCTTGCGCTCCCAGCCTAGAGCATGAATCAGAGCACGATTCGCGTCTAACACAAACTCACTGTTTTCACCGTCCTGTACCTCGGCACCCGAGAGGTGTAGACCGTGTTTGAAAAAGCAATAAGCTTGCGCTCCCAGCCTAGAGCATGAATCAGAGCACGATTCGCGTCTAACACAAACTCACTGTTTTCACCGTCCTGTAACTCGGCACCTGAGAGGTGTAGACCGTGTTTGAAAAAGCAATAAGCTTGAGCTCCCCGCCTAGAGCATGAATCAGAGCACGATTCGCGTCTAACACAAACTCACTGTTTTCACCGTCCTGTAACTCGGCACCTGAGAGGTATAGACCGTGTTTGAAAAAGCAATAAGCTTGCGCTCCCAGCCTAGAGCATGAATCAGAGCACGATTCGCGTCTAACACAAACTCACTGTTTTCACCGTCCTGTACCTCGGCACCCGAGAGGTGTAGACCGTGTTTGAAAAAGCAATAAGCTTGCGCTCCCAGCCTAGAGCATGAATCAGAGCACGATTCGCGTCTAACACAAACTCACTGTTTTCACCGTCCTGTAACTCGGCACCTGAGAGGTGTAGACCGTGTTTGAAAAAGCAATAAGCTTGAGCTCCCAGCCTAGAGCATGAATCAGAGCACGATTCGCGTCTAACACAAACTCACTGTTTTCACCGTCCTGTAACTCGGCACCTGAGAGGTGTAGACCGTGTTTGAAAATGCAATAAGCTAGCGCTCCCAGCCTAGAGCATGAATCAGAGCACGAATCGCGTCTAACACAAACTCACTGTTTTCACCGTCCTGTAACTCGGCACCTGAGAGGTGCAGACCGTGTTTGAAAAAGCAATAAGCTTGCGCTCCCAGCCTAGAGCATGAATCAGAGCACGATTCGCGTCTAACACAAACTCACTGTTTTCACCGTCCTGTAACTCGGCACCTGAGAGGTGTAGACCGTGTTTGAAAAAGCAATAAGCTTGAGCTCCCCGCCTAGAGCATGAATCAGAGCACGATTCGCGTCTAACACAAACTCACTGTTTTCACCGTCCTGTAACTCGGCACCTGAGAGGTATAGACCGTGTTTGAAAAAGCAATTAGCTTGAGCTCCCAGACTAGAGCATGATTCAGAGCACGATTCGCGTCTAACACAAACTCACTGTTTTCACCGTCCTGTAACTCGACACCTGAGAGGTGTAGACCGTGTTTGAAAAAGCAATAAGCTTGCGCTCCCAGCCTAGAGCATAAATCAGAGCACGATTCGCGTCTAACACAAACTCACTGTTTTCACCGTCCTGTACCTCGGCACCCGAGAGGTGTAGACCGTGTTTGAAAAAGCAATAAGCTTGCGCTCCCAGCCTAGAGCATGAATCAGAGCACGATTCGCGTCTAACACAAACTCACTGTTTTCACCGTCCTGTACCTCGGCACCTGAGAGGTGTAGACCGTGTTTGAAAAAGCAATAAGCTTGAGCTCCCCGCCTAGAGCATGAATCAGAGCACGATTCGCGTCTAACACAAACTCACTGTTTTCACCGTCCTGTAACTCGGCACCTGAGAGGTATAGACCGTGTTTGAAAAAGCAATAAGCTTGCGCTCCCAGCCTAGAGCATGAATCAGAGCACGATTCGCGTCTAACACAAACTCACTGTTTTCACCGTCCAGTACCTCGGCACCTGAGAGGTGTAGACCGTGTTTGAAAAAGCATTACGCTTGCGCTCCCAGCCTAGAGCATGAATCATAGCACGATCCGCGTCTAACACAAACTCACTGTTTTCACCGTCCTGTAACTCGGCACCTGAGAGGTGTAGACCGTGTTTGAAAAAGCAATATGCTTTCGCTCCCAGCCTAGAGCATGAATCAGAGCACGATCCGCGTCTTACACAAACTCACTGTTTTCACCGTCCTGTAACTCGGCACCTGAGAGGTGTAGACCGTGTTTGAAAAAGCATTACGCTTGCGCTCCCAGCCTAGAGCATGAATCAGAGCACGATTCGCGTCTAACACAAACTCACTGTTTTCACCGTCCTGTAACTCGGCACCTGAGAGGTGTAGACCGTGTTTGAAAATGCAATAAGCTAGCGCTCCCAGCCTAGAGCATGCATCAGAGCACGATTCGCGTCTAACACAAACTCACTGTTTTCACCGTCCTGTAACTCGGCACCTGAGAGGTGTAGACCGTGTTTGAAAAAGCAATAAGCTAGCGCTCCCAGCCTAGAGCATGAATCAGAGCACGATTCGCGTCTAACACAAACTCACTGTTTTCACCGTCCTGTAACTCGGCACCTGAGAGGTGTAGACCGTGTTTGAAAAAGCAATAAGCTTGAGCTCCCCGCCTAGAGCATGAATCAGAGCACGATTCGCGTCTAACACAAACTCACTGTTTTCACCGTCCTGTAACTCGGCACCTGAGAGGTGTAGACCGTGTTTGAAAATGCAATAAGCTAGCGCTCCCAGCCTAGAGCATGCATCAGAGCACGATTCGCGTCTAACACAAACTCACTGTTTTCACCGTCCTGTAACTCGGCACCTGAGAGGTGTAGACCGTGTTTGAAAAAGCAATAAGCTAGCGCTCCCAGCCTAGAGCATGAATCAGAGCACGATTCGCGTCTAACACAAACTCACTGTTTTCACCGTCCTGTAACTCGGCACCTGAGAGGTGTAGACCGTGTTTGAAAAAGCAATAAGCTTGAGCTCCCCGCCTAGAGCATGAATCAGAGCACGATTCGCGTCTAACACAAACTCACTGTTTTCACCGTCCTGTAACTCGGCACCTGAGAGGTGTAGACCGTGTTTGAAAAAGCAATAATTTTGAGCTCCCCGCCTAGAGCATGAATCAGAGCACGATTCGCGTCTAACACAAACTCACTGTTTTCACCGTCCTGTAACTCGGCACCTGAGAGGTGTAGACCGTGTTTGAAAAAGCAATAAGCTTGAGCTCCCCGCCTAGAGCATGAATCAGAGCACGATTCGCGTCTAACACAAACTCACTGTTTTCACCGTCCTGTAACTCGGCACCTGAGAGGTATAGACCGTGTTTGAAAAAGCAATAAGCTTGCGCTCCCAGCCTAGAGCATGAATCAGAGCACGATTCGCGTCTAACACAAACTCACTGTTTTCACCGTCCTGTACCTCGGCACCCGAGAGGTGTAGACCGTGTTTGAAAAAGCAATAAGCTTGCGCTCCCAGCCTAGAGCATGAATCAGAGCACGATTCGCGTCTAACACAAACTCACTGTTTTCACCGTCCTGTAACTCGGCACCTGAGAGGTGTAGACCGTGTTTGAAAAAGCAATAAGCTTGAGCTCCCAGCCTAGAGCATGAATCAGAGCACGATTCGCGTCTAACACAAACTCACTGTTTTCACCGTCCTGTAACTCGGCACCTGAGAGGTGTAGACCGTGTTTGAAAAAGCAATAAGCTTGAGCTCCCCGCCTAGAGCATGAATCAGAGCACGATTCGCGTCTAACACAAACTCACTGTTTTCACCGTCCTGTAACTCGGCACCTGAGAGGTATAGACCGTGTTTGAAAAAGCAATAAGCTTGCGCTCCCAGCCTAGAGCATGAATCAGAGCACGATTCGCGTCTAACACAAACTCACTGTTTTCACCGTCCTGTACCTCGGCACCCGAGAGGTGTAGACCGTGTTTGAAAAAGCAATAAGCTTGCGCTCCCAGCCTAGAGCATGAATCAGAGCACGATTCGCGTCTAACACAAACTCACTGTTTTCACCGTCCTGTAACTCGGCACCTGAGAGGTGTAGACCGTGTTTGAAAAAGCAATAAGCTTGAGCTCCCAGCCTAGAGCATGAATCAGAGCACGATTCGCGTCTAACACAAACTCACTGTTTTCACCGTCCTGTAACTCGGCACCTGAGAGGTGTAGACCGTGTTTGAAAATGCAATAAGCTAGCGCTCCCAGCCTAGAGCATGCATCAGAGCACGATTCGCGTCTAACACAAACTCACTGTTTTCACCGTCCTGTAACTCGGCACCTGAGAGGTGTAGACCGTGTTTGAAAAAGCAATAAGCTAGCGCTCCCAGACTAGAGCATGATTCAGAGCACGATTCGCGTCTAACACAAACTCACTGTTTTCACCGTCCTTTAACTCGGCACCTGAGAGGTGTAGACCGTGTTTGAAAAAGCATTAAGCTTGCGCTCCCAGCCTAGAGCATGAATCAGAGCACGATTCGCGTCTAACACAAACTCACTGTTTTCACCGTCCTGTAACTCGGCACCTGAGAGGTGTAGACCGTGTTTGAAAATGCAATAAGCTAGCGCTCCCAGCCTAGAGCATGCATCAGAGCACGATTCGCGTCTAACACAAACTCACTGTTTTCACCGTCCTGTAACTCGGCACCTGAGAGGTGTAGACCGTGTTTGAAAAAGCAATAAGCTAGCGCTCCCAGACTAGAGCATGATTCAGAGCACGATTCGCGTCTAACACAAACTCACTGTTTTCACCGTCCTTTAACTCGGCACCTGAGAGGTGTAGACCGTGTTTGAAAAAGCAATAAGCTTGAGCTCCCCGCCTAGAGCATGAATCAGAGCACGATTCGCGTCTAACACAAACTCACTGTTTTCACCGTCCTGTAACTCGGCACCTGAGAGGTGTAGACCGTGTTTGAAAAAGCAATAAGCTTGAGCTCCCAGCCTAGAGCATGAATCAGAGCACGATTCGCGTCTAACACAAACTCACTGTTTTCACCGTCCTGTAACTCGGCACCTGAGAGGTGTAGACCGTGTTTGAAAAAGCAATAAGCTAGCGCTCCCAGCCTAGAGCATGAATCAGAGCACGATTCGCGTCTAACACAAACTCACTGTTTTCACCGTCCTGTAACTCGGCACCTGAGAGGTGCAGACCGTGTTTGAAAAAGCAATAAGCTTGCGCTCCCAGCCTAGAGCATGAATCAGAGCACGATTCGCGTCTAACACAAACTCACTGTTTTCACCGTCCTGTAACTCGGCACCTGAGAGGTATAGACCGTGTTTGAAAAAGCAATTAGCTTGAGCTCCCAGACTAGAGCATGATTCAGAGCACGATTCGCGTCTAACACAAACTCACTGTTTTCACCGTCCTGTAACTCGACACCTGAGAGGTGTAGACCGTGTTTGAAAAAGCAATAAGCTTGCGCTCCCAGCCTAGAGCATAAATCAGAGCACGATTCGCGTCTAACACAAACTCACTGTTTTCACCGTCCTGTACCTCGGCACCCGAGAGGTGTAGACCGTGTTTGAAAAAGCAATAAGCTTGCGCTCCCAGCCTAGAGCATGAATCAGAGCACGATTCGCGTCTAACACAAACTCACTGTTTTCACCGTCCTGTACCTCGGCACCTGAGAGGTGTAGACCGTGTTTGAAAAAGCAATAAGCTTGAGCTCCCCGCCTAGAGCATGAATCAGAGCACGATTCGCGTCTAACACAAACTCACTGTTTTCACCGTCCTGTAACTCGGCACCTGAGAGGTATAGACCGTGTTTGAAAAAGCAATAAGCTTGCGCTCCCAGCCTAGAGCATGAATCAGAGCACGATTCGCGTCTAACACAAACTCACTGTTTTCACCGTCCAGTACCTCGGCACCTGAGAGGTGTAGACCGTGTTTGAAAAAGCATTACGCTTGCGCTCCCAGCCTAGAGCATGAATCATAGCACGATCCGCGTCTAACACAAACTCACTGTTTTCACCGTCCTGTAACTCGGCACCTGAGAGGTGTAGACCGTGTTTGAAAAAGCAATATGCTTTCGCTCCCAGCCTAGAGCATGAATCAGAGCACGATCCGCGTCTTACACAAACTCACTGTTTTCACCGTCCTGTAACTCGGCACCTGAGAGGTGTAGACCGTGTTTGAAAAAGCATTACGCTTGCGCTCCCAGCCTAGAGCATGAATCAGAGCACGATTCGCGTCTAACACAAACTCACTGTTTTCACCGTCCTGTAACTCGGCACCTGAGAGGTGTAGACCGTGTTTGAAAATGCAATAAGCTAGCGCTCCCAGCCTAGAGCATGCATCAGAGCACGATTCGCGTCTAACACAAACTCACTGTTTTCACCGTCCTGTAACTCGGCACCTGAGAGGTGTAGACCGTGTTTGAAAAAGCAATAAGCTAGCGCTCCCAGCCTAGAGCATGAATCAGAGCACGATTCGCGTCTAACACAAACTCACTGTTTTCACCGTCCTGTAACTCGGCACCTGAGAGGTGTAGACCGTGTTTGAAAAAGCAATAAGCTTGAGCTCCCCGCCTAGAGCATGAATCAGAGCACGATTCGCGTCTAACACAAACTCACTGTTTTCACCGTCCTGTAACTCGGCACCTGAGAGGTGTAGACCGTGTTTGAAAAAGCAATAATTTTGAGCTCCCCGCCTAGAGCATGAATCAGAGCACGATTCGCGTCTAACACAAACTCACTGTTTTCACCGTCCTGTAACTCGGCACCTGAGAGGTGTAGACCGTGTTTGAAAATGCAATAAGCTAGCGCTCCCAGCCTAGAGCATGCATCAGAGCACGATTCGCGTCTAACACAAACTCACTGTTTTCACCGTCCTGTAACTCGGCACCTGAGAGGTGTAGACCGTGTTTGAAAAAGCAATAAGCTAGCGCTCCCAGCCTAGAGCATGAATCAGAGCACGATTCGCGTCTAACACAAACTCACTGTTTTCACCGTCCTGTAACTCGGCACCTGAGAGGTGTAGACCGTGTTTGAAAAAGCAATAAGCTTGAGCTCCCCGCCTAGAGCATGAATCAGAGCACGATTCGCGTCTAACACAAACTCACTGTTTTCACCGTCCTGTAACTCGGCACCTGAGAGGTGTAGACCGTGTTTGAAAAAGCAATAATTTTGAGCTCCCCGCCTAGAGCATGAATCAGAGCACGATTCGCGTCTAACACAAACTCACTGTTTTCACCGTCCTGTAACTCGGCACCTGAGAGGTGTAGACCGTGTTTGAAAAAGCAATAAGCTTGAGCTCCCCGCCTAGAGCATGAATCAGAGCACGATTCGCGTCTAACACAAACTCACTGTTTTCACCGTCCTGTAACTCGGCACCTGAGAGGTATAGACCGTGTTTGAAAAAGCAATAAGCTTGCGCTCCCAGCCTAGAGCATGAATCAGAGCACGATTCGCGTCTAACACAAACTCACTGTTTTCACCGTCCTGTACCTCGGCACCCGAGAGGTGTAGACCGTGTTTGAAAAAGCAATAAGCTTGCGCTCCCAGCCTAGAGCATGAATCAGAGCACGATTCGCGTCTAACACAAACTCACTGTTTTCACCGTCCTGTAACTCGGCACCTGAGAGGTGTAGACCGTGTTTGAAAAAGCAATAAGCTTGAGCTCCCAGCCTAGAGCATGAATCAGAGCACGATTCGCGTCTAACACAAACTCACTGTTTTCACCGTCCTGTAACTCGGCACCTGAGAGGTATAGACCGTGTTTGAAAAAGCAATAAGCTTGCGCTCCCAGCCTAGAGCATGAATCAGAGCACGATTCGCGTCTAACACAAACTCACTGTTTTCACCGTCCTGTAACTCGACACCTGAGAGGTGTAGACCGTGTTTGAAAAAGCAATAAGCTTGCGCTCCCAGCCTAGAGCATGAATCAGAGCACGATTCGCGTCTAACACAAACTCACTGTTTTCACCGTCCTGTACCTCGGCACCCGAGAGGTGTAGACCGTGTTTGAAAAAGCAATAAGCTTGCGCTCCCAGCCTAGAGCATGAATCAGAGCACGATTCGCGTCTAACACAAACTCACTGTTTTCACCGTCCTGTACCTCGGCACCCGAGAGGTGTAGACCGTGTTTGAAAAAGCAATAAGCTTGCGCTCCCAGCCTAGAGCATGAATCAGAGCACGATTCGCGTCTAACACAAACTCACTGTTTTCACCGTCCTGTAACTCGGCACCTGAGAGGTGTAGACCGTGTTTGAAAAAGCAATAAGCTTGAGCTCCCCGCCTAGAGCATGAATCAGAGCACGATTCGCGTCTAACACAAACTCACTGTTTTCACCGTCCTGTAACTCGGCACCTGAGAGGTATAGACCGTGTTTGAAAAAGCAATAAGCTTGCGCTTCCAGCCTAGAGCATGAATCAGAGCACGATTCGCGTCTAACACAAACTCACTGTTTTCACCGTCCTGTAACTCGGCACCTGAGAGGTGTAGACCGTGTTTGAAAAAGCAATAAGCTTGAGCTCCCAGCCTAGAGCATGAATCAGAGCACGATTCGCGTCTAACACAAACTCACTGTTTTCACCGTCCTGTAACTCGGCACCTGAGAGGTGTAGACCGTGTTTGAAAAAGCAATAAGCTTGCGCTCCCAGCCTAGAGCATGAATCAGAGCACGATTCGCGTCTAACACAAACTCACTGTTTTCACCGTCCTGTACCTCGGCACCCGAGAGGTGTAGACCGTGTTTGAAAAAGCAATAAGCTTGCGCTCCCAGCCTAGAGCATGAATCAGAGCACGATTCGCGTCTAACACAAACTCACTGTTTTCACCGTCCTGTAACTCGGCACCTGAGAGGTGTAGACCGTGTTTGAAAAAGCAATAAGCTTGAGCTCCCAGCCTAGAGCATGAATCAGAGCACGATTCGCGTCTAACACAAACTCACTGTTTTCACCGTCCTGTAACTCGGCACCTGAGAGGTGTAGACCGTGTTTGAAAAAGCAATAAGCTTGAGCTCCCCGCCTAGAGCATGAATCAGAGCACGATTCGCGTCTAACACAAACTCACTGTTTTCACCGTCCTGTAACTCGGCACCTGAGAGGTATAGACCGTGTTTGAAAAAGCAATAAGCTTGCGCTCCCAGCCTAGAGCATGAATCAGAGCACGATTCGCGTCTAACACAAACTCACTGTTTTCACCGTCCTGTACCTCGGCACCCGAGAGGTGTAGACCGTGTTTGAAAAAGCAATAAGCTTGCGCTCCCAGCCTAGAGCATGAATCAGAGCACGATTCGCGTCTAACACAAACTCACTGTTTTCACCGTCCTGTAACTCGGCACCTGAGAGGTGTAGACCGTGTTTGAAAAAGCAATAAGCTTGAGCTCCCAGCCTAGAGCATGAATCAGAGCACGATTCGCGTCTAACACAAACTCACTGTTTTCACCGTCCTGTAACTCGGCACCTGAGAGGTGTAGACCGTGTTTGAAAATGCAATAAGCTAGCGCTCCCAGCCTAGAGCATGCATCAGAGCACGATTCGCGTCTAACACAAACTCACTGTTTTCACCGTCCTGTAACTCGGCACCTGAGAGGTGTAGACCGTGTTTGAAAAAGCAATAAGCTAGCGCTCCCAGACTAGAGCATGATTCAGAGCACGATTCGCGTCTAACACAAACTCACTGTTTTCACCGTCCTTTAACTCGGCACCTGAGAGGTGTAGACCGTGTTTGAAAAAGCATTAAGCTTGCGCTCCCAGCCTAGAGCATGAATCAGAGCACGATTCGCGTCTAACACAAACTCACTGTTTTCACCGTCCTGTAACTCGGCACCTGAGAGGTGTAGACCGTGTTTGAAAATGCAATAAGCTAGCGCTCCCAGCCTAGAGCATGCATCAGAGCACGATTCGCGTCTAACACAAACTCACTGTTTTCACCGTCCTGTAACTCGGCACCTGAGAGGTGTAGACCGTGTTTGAAAAAGCAATAAGCTAGCGCTCCCAGACTAGAGCATGATTCAGAGCACGATTCGCGTCTAACACAAACTCACTGTTTTCACCGTCCTTTAACTCGGCACCTGAGAGGTGTAGACCGTGTTTGAAAAAGCAATAAGCTTGAGCTCCCCGCCTAGAGCATGAATCAGAGCACGATTCGCGTCTAACACAAACTCACTGTTTTCACCGTCCTGTAACTCGGCACCTGAGAGGTGTAGACCGTGTTTGAAAAAGCAATAAGCTTGAGCTCCCAGCCTAGAGCATGAATCAGAGCACGATTCGCGTCTAACACAAACTCACTGTTTTCACCGTCCTGTAACTCGGCACCTGAGAGGTGTAGACCGTGTTTGAAAAAGCAATAAGCTAGCGCTCCCAGCCTAGAGCATGAATCAGAGCACGATTCGCGTCTAACACAAACTCACTGTTTTCACCGTCCTGTAACTCGGCACCTGAGAGGTGCAGACCGTGTTTGAAAAAGCAATAAGCTTGCGCTCCCAGCCTAGAGCATGAATCAGAGCACGATTCGCGTCTAACACAAACTCACTGTTTTCACCGTCCTGTAACTCGGCACCTGAGAGGTGTAGACCGTGTTTGAAAAAGCAATAAGCTTGAGCTCCCCGCCTAGAGCATGAATCAGAGCACGATTCGCGTCTAACACAAACTCACTGTTTTCACCGTCCTGTAACTCGGCACCTGAGAGGTATAGACCGTGTTTGAAAAAGCAATAAGCTTGCGCTCCCAGCCTAGAGCATGAATCAGAGCACGATTCGCGTCTAACACAAACTCACTGTTTTCACCGTCCAGTACCTCGGCACCTGAGAGGTGTAGACCGTGTTTGAAAAAGCATTACGCTTGCGCTCCCAGCCTAGAGCATGAATCATAGCACGATCCGCGTCTAACACAAACTCACTGTTTTCACCGTCCTGTAACTCGGCACCTGAGAGGTGTAGACCGTGTTTGAAAAAGCAATATGCTTTCGCTCCCAGCCTAGAGCATGAATCAGAGCACGATCCGCGTCTTACACAAACTCACTGTTTTCACCGTCCTGTAACTCGGCACCTGAGAGGTGTAGACCGTGTTTGAAAAAGCATTACGCTTGCGCTCCCAGCCTAGAGCATGAATCAGAGCACGATTCGCGTCTAACACAAACTCACTGTTTTCACCGTCCTGTAACTCGGCACCTGAGAGGTGTAGACCGTGTTTGAAAATGCAATAAGCTAGCGCTCCCAGCCTAGAGCATGCATCAGAGCACGATTCGCGTCTAACACAAACTCACTGTTTTCACCGTCCTGTAACTCGGCACCTGAGAGGTGTAGACCGTGTTTGAAAAAGCAATAAGCTAGCGCTCCCAGCCTAGAGCATGCATCAGAGCACGATTCGCGTCTAACACAAACTCACTGTTTTCACCGTCCTGTAACTCGGCACCTGAGAGGTGTAGACCGTGTTTGAAAAAGCAATAAGCTAGCGCTCCCAGCCTAGAGCATGAATCAGAGCACGATTCGCGTCTAACACAAACTCACTGTTTTCACCGTCCTGTAACTCGGCACCTGAGAGGTGTAGACCGTGTTTGAAAAAGCAATAAGCTTGAGCTCCCCGCCTAGAGCATGAATCAGAGCACGATTCGCGTCTAACACAAACTCACTGTTTTCACCGTCCTGTAACTCGGCACCTGAGAGGTGTAGACCGTGTTTGAAAAAGCAATAATTTTGAGCTCCCCGCCTAGAGCATGAATCAGAGCACGATTCGCGTCTAACACAAACTCACTGTTTTCACCGTCCTGTAACTCGGCACCTGAGAGGTGTAGACCGTGTTTGAAAAAGCAATAAGCTTGAGCTCCCCGCCTAGAGCATGAATCAGAGCACGATTCGCGTCTAACACAAACTCACTGTTTTCACCGTCCTGTAACTCGGCACCTGAGAGGTATAGACCGTGTTTGAAAAAGCAATAAGCTTGCGCTCCCAGCCTAGAGCATGAATCAGAGCACGATTCGCGTCTAACACAAACTCACTGTTTTCACCGTCCTGTACCTCGGCACCCGAGAGGTGTAGACCGTGTTTGAAAAAGCAATAAGCTTGCGCTCCCAGCCTAGAGCATGAATCAGAGCACGATTCGCGTCTAACACAAACTCACTGTTTTCACCGTCCTGTAACTCGGCACCTGAGAGGTGTAGACCGTGTTTGAAAAAGCAATAAGCTTGAGCTCCCAGCCTAGAGCATGAATCAGAGCACGATTCGCGTCTAACACAAACTCACTGTTTTCACCGTCCTGTAACTCGGCACCTGAGAGGTATAGACCGTGTTTGAAAAAGCAATAAGCTTGCGCTCCCAGCCTAGAGCATGAATCAGAGCACGATTCGCGTCTAACACAAACTCACTGTTTTCACCGTCCTGTACCTCGGCACCCGAGAGGTGTAGACCGTGTTTGAAAAAGCAATAAGCTTGCGCTCCCAGCCTAGAGCATGAATCAGAGCACGATTCGCGTCTAACACAAACTCACTGTTTTCACCGTCCTGTAACTCGGCACCTGAGAGGTGTAGACCGTGTTTGAAAAAGCAATAAGCTTGAGCTCCCAGCCTAGAGCATGAATCAGAGCACGATTCGCGTCTAACACAAACTCACTGTTTTCACCGTCCTGTAACTCGGCACCTGAGAGGTGTAGACCGTGTTTGAAAATGCAATAAGCTAGCGCTCCCAGCCTAGAGCATGCATCAGAGCACGATTCGCGTCTAACACAAACTCACTGTTTTCACCGTCCTGTAACTCGGCACCTGAGAGGTGTAGACCGTGTTTGAAAAAGCAATAAGCTAGCGCTCCCAGACTAGAGCATGATTCAGAGCACGATTCGCGTCTAACACAAACTCACTGTTTTCACCGTCCTTTAACTCGGCACCTGAGAGGTGTAGACCGTGTTTGAAAAAGCATTAAGCTTGCGCTCCCAGCCTAGAGCATGAATCAGAGCACGATTCGCGTCTAACACAAACTCACTGTTTTCACCGTCCTGTAACTCGGCACCTGAGAGGTGTAGACCGTGTTTGAAAATGCAATAAGCTAGCGCTCCCAGCCTAGAGCATGCATCAGAGCACGATTCGCGTCTAACACAAACTCACTGTTTTCACCGTCCTGTAACTCGGCACCTGAGAGGTGTAGACCGTGTTTGAAAAAGCAATAAGCTAGCGCTCCCAGACTAGAGCATGATTCAGAGCACGATTCGCGTCTAACACAAACTCACTGTTTTCACCGTCCTGTAACTCGGCACCTGAGAGGTGTAGACCGTGTTTGAAAAAGCAATAAGCTTGAGCTCCCAGCCTAGAGCATGAATCAGAGCACGATTCGCGTCTAACACAAACTCACTGTTTTCACCGTCCTGTAACTCGGCACCTGAGAGGTGTAGACCGTGTTTGAAAAAGCAATAAGCTAGCGCTCCCAGCCTAGAGCATGAATCAGAGCACGATTCGCGTCTAACACAAACTCACTGTTTTCACCGTCCTGTAACTCGGCACCTGAGAGGTGCAGACCGTGTTTGAAAAAGCAATAAGCTTGCGCTCCCAGCCTAGAGCATGAATCAGAGCACGATTCGCGTCTAACACAAACTCACTGTTTTCACCGTCCTGTAACTCGGCACCTGAGAGGTGTAGACCGTGTTTGAAAAAGCAATAAGCTTGAGCTCCCCGCCTAGAGCATGAATCAGAGCACGATTCGCGTCTAACACAAACTCACTGTTTTCACCGTCCTGTAACTCGGCACCTGAGAGGTATAGACCGTGTTTGAAAAAGCAATTAGCTTGAGCTCCCAGACTAGAGCATGATTCAGAGCACGATTCGCGTCTAACACAAACTCACTGTTTTCACCGTCCTGTAACTCGACACCTGAGAGGTGTAGACCGTGTTTGAAAAAGCAATAAGCTTGCGCTCCCAGCCTAGAGCATAAATCAGAGCACGATTCGCGTCTAACACAAACTCACTGTTTTCACCGTCCTGTACCTCGGCACCCGAGAGGTGTAGACCGTGTTTGAAAAAGCAATAAGCTTGCGCTCCCAGCCTAGAGCATGAATCAGAGCACGATTCGCGTCTAACACAAACTCACTGTTTTCACCGTCCTGTACCTCGGCACCTGAGAGGTGTAGACCGTGTTTGAAAAAGCAATAAGCTTGAGCTCCCCGCCTAGAGCATGAATCAGAGCACGATTCGCGTCTAACACAAACTCACTGTTTTCACCGTCCTGTAACTCGGCACCTGAGAGGTATAGACCGTGTTTGAAAAAGCAATAAGCTTGCGCTCCCAGCCTAGAGCATGAATCAGAGCACGATTCGCGTCTAACACAAACTCACTGTTTTCACCGTCCAGTACCTCGGCACCTGAGAGGTGTAGACCGTGTTTGAAAAAGCATTACGCTTGCGCTCCCAGCCTAGAGCATGAATCATAGCACGATCCGCGTCTAACACAAACTCACTGTTTTCACCGTCCTGTAACTCGGCACCTGAGAGGTGTAGACCGTGTTTGAAAAAGCAATATGCTTTCGCTCCCAGCCTAGAGCATGAATCAGAGCACGATCCGCGTCTTACACAAACTCACTGTTTTCACCGTCCTGTAACTCGGCACCTGAGAGGTGTAGACCGTGTTTGAAAAAGCATTACGCTTGCGCTCCCAGCCTAGAGCATGAATCAGAGCACGATTCGCGTCTAACACAAACTCACTGTTTTCACCGTCCTGTAACTCGGCACCTGAGAGGTGTAGACCGTGTTTGAAAATGCAATAAGCTAGCGCTCCCAGCCTAGAGCATGCATCAGAGCACGATTCGCGTCTAACACAAACTCACTGTTTTCACCGTCCTGTAACTCGGCACCTGAGAGGTGTAGACCGTGTTTGAAAAAGCAATAAGCTAGCGCTCCCAGCCTAGAGCATGAATCAGAGCACGATTCGCGTCTAACACAAACTCACTGTTTTCACCGTCCTGTAACTCGGCACCTGAGAGGTGTAGACCGTGTTTGAAAAAGCAATAAGCTTGAGCTCCCCGCCTAGAGCATGAATCAGAGCACGATTCGCGTCTAACACAAACTCACTGTTTTCACCGTCCTGTAACTCGGCACCTGAGAGGTGTAGACCGTGTTTGAAAATGCAATAAGCTAGCGCTCCCAGCCTAGAGCATGCATCAGAGCACGATTCGCGTCTAACACAAACTCACTGTTTTCACCGTCCTGTAACTCGGCACCTGAGAGGTGTAGACCGTGTTTGAAAAAGCAATAAGCTAGCGCTCCCAGCCTAGAGCATGAATCAGAGCACGATTCGCGTCTAACACAAACTCACTGTTTTCACCGTCCTGTAACTCGGCACCTGAGAGGTGTAGACCGTGTTTGAAAAAGCAATAAGCTTGAGCTCCCCGCCTAGAGCATGAATCAGAGCACGATTCGCGTCTAACACAAACTCACTGTTTTCACCGTCCTGTAACTCGGCACCTGAGAGGTGTAGACCGTGTTTGAAAAAGCAATAATTTTGAGCTCCCCGCCTAGAGCATGAATCAGAGCACGATTCGCGTCTAACACAAACTCACTGTTTTCACCGTCCTGTAACTCGGCACCTGAGAGGTGTAGACCGTGTTTGAAAAAGCAATAAGCTTGAGCTCCCCGCCTAGAGCATGAATCAGAGCACGATTCGCGTCTAACACAAACTCACTGTTTTCACCGTCCTGTAACTCGGCACCTGAGAGGTATAGACCGTGTTTGAAAAAGCAATAAGCTTGCGCTCCCAGCCTAGAGCATGAATCAGAGCACGATTCGCGTCTAACACAAACTCACTGTTTTCACCGTCCTGTACCTCGGCACCCGAGAGGTGTAGACCGTGTTTGAAAAAGCAATAAGCTTGCGCTCCCAGCCTAGAGCATGAATCAGAGCACGATTCGCGTCTAACACAAACTCACTGTTTTCACCGTCCTGTAACTCGGCACCTGAGAGGTGTAGACCGTGTTTGAAAAAGCAATAAGCTTGAGCTCCCAGCCTAGAGCATGAATCAGAGCACGATTCGCGTCTAACACAAACTCACTGTTTTCACCGTCCTGTAACTCGGCACCTGAGAGGTGTAGACCGTGTTTGAAAAAGCAATAAGCTTGAGCTCCCCGCCTAGAGCATGAATCAGAGCACGATTCGCGTCTAACACAAACTCACTGTTTTCACCGTCCTGTAACTCGGCACCTGAGAGGTATAGACCGTGTTTGAAAAAGCAATAAGCTTGCGCTCCCAGCCTAGAGCATGAATCAGAGCACGATTCGCGTCTAACACAAACTCACTGTTTTCACCGTCCTGTACCTCGGCACCCGAGAGGTGTAGACCGTGTTTGAAAAAGCAATAAGCTTGCGCTCCCAGCCTAGAGCATGAATCAGAGCACGATTCGCGTCTAACACAAACTCACTGTTTTCACCGTCCTGTAACTCGGCACCTGAGAGGTGTAGACCGTGTTTGAAAAAGCAATAAGCTTGAGCTCCCAGCCTAGAGCATGAATCAGAGCACGATTCGCGTCTAACACAAACTCACTGTTTTCGCCCTGTAACTCGGCACCTGAGAGGTGTAGACCGTGTTTGAAAATGCAATAAGCTAGCGCTCCCAGCCTAGAGCATGCATCAGAGCACGATTCGCGTCTAACACAAACTCACTGTTTTCACCGTCCTGTAACTCGGCACCTGAGAGGTGTAGACCGTGTTTGAAAAAGCAATAAGCTAGCGCTCCCAGACTAGAGCATGATTCAGAGCACGATTCGCGTCTAACACAAACTCACTGTTTTCACCGTCCTTTAACTCGGCACCTGAGAGGTGTAGACCGTGTTTGAAAAAGCATTAAGCTTGCGCTCCCAGCCTAGAGCATGAATCAGAGCACGATTCGCGTCTAACACAAACTCACTGTTTTCACCGTCCTGTAACTCGGCACCTGAGAGGTGTAGACCGTGTTTGAAAATGCAATAAGCTAGCGCTCCCAGCCTAGAGCATGCATCAGAGCACGATTCGCGTCTAACACAAACTCACTGTTTTCACCGTCCTGTAACTCGGCACCTGAGAGGTGTAGACCGTGTTTGAAAAAGCAATAAGCTAGCGCTCCCAGACTAGAGCATGATTCAGAGCACGATTCGCGTCTAACACAAACTCACTGTTTTCACCGTCCTTTAACTCGGCACCTGAGAGGTGTAGACCGTGTTTGAAAAAGCAATAAGCTTGAGCTCCCCGCCTAGAGCATGAATCAGAGCACGATTCGCGTCTAACACAAACTCACTGTTTTCACCGTCCTGTAACTCGGCACCTGAGAGGTGTAGACCGTGTTTGAAAAAGCAATAAGCTTGAGCTCCCAGCCTAGAGCATGAATCAGAGCACGATTCGCGTCTAACACAAACTCACTGTTTTCACCGTCCTGTAACTCGGCACCTGAGAGGTGTAGACCGTGTTTGAAAAAGCAATAAGCTAGCGCTCCCAGCCTAGAGCATGAATCAGAGCACGATTCGCGTCTAACACAAACTCACTGTTTTCACCGTCCTGTAACTCGGCACCTGAGAGGTGCAGACCGTGTTTGAAAAAGCAATAATTTTGAGCTCCCCGCCTAGAGCATGAATCAGAGCACGATTCGCGTCTAACACAAACTCACTGTTTTCACCGTCCTGTAACTCGGCACCTGAGAGGTGCAGACCGTGTTTGAAAAAGCAATAAGCTTGCGCTCCCAGCCTAGAGCATGAATCAGAGCACGATTCGCGTCTAACACAAACTCACTGTTTTCACCGTCCTGTACCTCGGCACCTGAGAGGTGTAGACCGTGTTTGAAAAAGCAATAAGCTTGAGCTCCCCGCCTAGAGCATGAATCAGAGCACGATTCGCGTCTAACACAAACTCACTGTTTTCACCGTCCTGTAACTCGGCACCTGAGAGGTATAGACCGTGTTTGAAAAAGCAATAAGCTTGCGCTCCCAGCCTAGAGCATGAATCAGAGCACGATTCGCGTCTAACACAAACTCACTGTTTTCACCGTCCAGTACCTCGGCACCTGAGAGGTGTAGACCGTGTTTGAAAAAGCATTACGCTTGCGCTCCCAGCCTAGAGCATGAATCATAGCACGATCCGCGTCTAACACAAACTCACTGTTTTCACCGTCCTGTAACTCGGCACCTGAGAGGTGTAGACCGTGTTTGAAAAAGCAATATGCTTTCGCTCCCAGCCTAGAGCATGAATCAGAGCACGATCCGCGTCTTACACAAACTCACTGTTTTCACCGTCCTGTAACTCGGCACCTGAGAGGTGTAGACCGTGTTTGAAAAAGCATTACGCTTGCGCTCCCAGCCTAGAGCATGAATCAGAGCACGATTCGCGTCTAACACAAACTCACTGTTTTCACCGTCCTGTAACTCGGCACCTGAGAGGTGTAGACCGTGTTTGAAAATGCAATAAGCTAGCGCTCCCAGCCTAGAGCATGCATCAGAGCACGATTCGCGTCTAACACAAACTCACTGTTTTCACCGTCCTGTAACTCGGCACCTGAGAGGTATAGACCGTGTTTGAAAAAGCAATAAGCTTGCGCTCCCAGCCTAGAGCATGAATCAGAGCACGATTCGCGTCTAACACAAACTCACTGTTTTCACCGTCCAGTACCTCGGCACCTGAGAGGTGTAGACCGTGTTTGAAAAAGCATTACGCTTGCGCTCCCAGCCTAGAGCATGAATCAGAGCACGATTCGCGTCTAACACAAACTCACTGTTTTCACCGTCCTGTAACTCGGCACCTGAGAGGTGTAGACCGTGTTTGAAAATGCAATAAGCTAGCGCTCCCAGCCTAGAGCATGCATCAGAGCACGATTCGCGTCTAACACAAACTCACTGTTTTCACCGTCCTGTAACTCGGCACCTGAGAGGTGTAGACCGTGTTTGAAAAAGCAATAAGCTAGCGCTCCCAGCCTAGAGCATGAATCAGAGCACGATTCGCGTCTAACACAAACTCACTGTTTTCACCGTCCTGTAACTCGGCACCTGAGAGGTGTAGACCGTGTTTGAAAAAGCAATAAGCTTGAGCTCCCCGCCTAGAGCATGAATCAGAGCACGATTCGCGTCTAACACAAACTCACTGTTTTCACCGTCCTGTAACTCGGCACCTGAGAGGTGTAGACCGTGTTTGAAAATGCAATAAGCTAGCGCTCCCAGCCTAGAGCATGCATCAGAGCACGATTCGCGTCTAACACAAACTCACTGTTTTCACCGTCCTGTAACTCGGCACCTGAGAGGTGTAGACCGTGTTTGAAAAAGCAATAAGCTAGCGCTCCCAGCCTAGAGCATGAATCAGAGCACGATTCGCGTCTAACACAAACTCACTGTTTTCACCGTCCTGTAACTCGGCACCTGAGAGGTGTAGACCGTGTTTGAAAAAGCAATAAGCTTGAGCTCCCCGCCTAGAGCATGAATCAGAGCACGATTCGCGTCTAACACAAACTCACTGTTTTCACCGTCCTGTAACTCGGCACCTGAGAGGTGTAGACCGTGTTTGAAAAAGCAATAATTTTGAGCTCCCCGCCTAGAGCATGAATCAGAGCACGATTCGCGTCTAACACAAACTCACTGTTTTCACCGTCCTGTAACTCGGCACCTGAGAGGTGTAGACCGTGTTTGAAAAAGCAATAAGCTTGAGCTCCCCGCCTAGAGCATGAATCAGAGCACGATTCGCGTCTAACACAAACTCACTGTTTTCACCGTCCTGTAACTCGGCACCTGAGAGGTATAGACCGTGTTTGAAAAAGCAATAAGCTTGCGCTCCCAGCCTAGAGCATGAATCAGAGCACGATTCGCGTCTAACACAAACTCACTGTTTTCACCGTCCTGTACCTCGGCACCCGAGAGGTGTAGACCGTGTTTTAAAAAGCAATAAGCTTGCGCTCCCAGCCTAGAGCATGAATCAGAGCACGATTCGCGTCTAACACAAACTCACTGTTTTCACCGTCCTGTAACTCGGCACCTGAGAGGTGTAGACCGTGTTTGAAAAAGCAATAAGCTTGAGCTCCCAGCCTAGAGCATGAATCAGAGCACGATTCGCGTCTAACACAAACTCACTGTTTTCACCGTCCTGTAACTCGGCACCTGAGAGGTGTAGACCGTGTTTGAAAAAGCAATAAGCTTGAGCTCCCCGCCTAGAGCATGAATCAGAGCACGATTCGCGTCTAACACAAACTCACTGTTTTCACCGTCCTGTAACTCGGCACCTGAGAGGTATAGACCGTGTTTGAAAAAGCAATAAGCTTGCGCTCCCAGCCTAGAGCATGAATCAGAGCACGATTCGCGTCTAACACAAACTCACTGTTTTCACCGTCCTGTACCTCGGCACCCGAGAGGTGTAGACCGTGTTTGAAAAAGCAATAAGCTTGCGCTCCCAGCCTAGAGCATGAATCAGAGCACGATTCGCGTCTAACACAAACTCACTGTTTTCACCGTCCTGTAACTCGGCACCTGAGAGGTGTAGACCGTGTTTGAAAAAGCAATAAGCTTGAGCTCCCAGCCTAGAGCATGAATCAGAGCACGATTCGCGTCTAACACAAACTCACTGTTTTCACCGTCCTGTAACTCGGCACCTGAGAGGTGTAGACCGTGTTTGAAAATGCAATAAGCTAGCGCTCCCAGCCTAGAGCATGCATCAGAGCACGATTCGCGTCTAACACAAACTCACTGTTTTCACCGTCCTGTAACTCGGCACCTGAGAGGTGTAGACCGTGTTTGAAAAAGCAATAAGCTAGCGCTCCCAGACTAGAGCATGATTCAGAGCACGATTCGCGTCTAACACAAACTCACTGTTTTCACCGTCCTTTAACTCGGCACCTGAGAGGTGTAGACCGTGTTTGAAAAAGCATTAAGCTTGCGCTCCCAGCCTAGAGCATGAATCAGAGCACGATTCGCGTCTAACACAAACTCACTGTTTTCACCGTCCTGTAACTCGGCACCTGAGAGGTGTAGACCGTGTTTGAAAATGCAATAAGCTAGCGCTCCCAGCCTAGAGCATGCATCAGAGCACGATTCGCGTCTAACACAAACTCACTGTTTTCACCGTCCTGTAACTCGGCACCTGAGAGGTGTAGACCGTGTTTGAAAAAGCAATAAGCTAGCGCTCCCAGACTAGAGCATGATTCAGAGCACGATTCGCGTCTAACACAAACTCACTGTTTTCACCGTCCTTTAACTCGGCACCTGAGAGGTGTAGACCGTGTTTGAAAAAGCAATAAGCTTGAGCTCCCCGCCTAGAGCATGAATCAGAGCACGATTCGCGTCTAACACAAACTCACTGTTTTCACCGTCCTGTAACTCGGCACCTGAGAGGTGTAGACCGTGTTTGAAAAAGCAATAAGCTTGAGCTCCCAGCCTAGAGCATGAATCAGAGCACGATTCGCGTCTAACACAAACTCACTGTTTTCACCGTCCTGTAACTCGGCACCTGAGAGGTGTAGACCGTGTTTGAAAAAGCAATAAGCTAGCGCTCCCAGCCTAGAGCATGAATCAGAGCACGATTCGCGTCTAACACAAACTCACTGTTTTCACCGTCCTGTAACTCGGCACCTGAGAGGTGCAGACCGTGTTTGAAAAAGCAATAATTTTGAGCTCCCCGCCTAGAGCATGAATCAGAGCACGATTCGCGTCTAACACAAACTCACTGTTTTCACCGTCCTGTAACTCGGCACCTGAGAGGTGCAGACCGTGTTTGAAAAAGCAATAAGCTTGCGCTCCCAGCCTAGAGCATGAATCAGAGCACGATTCGCGTCTAACACAAACTCACTGTTTTCACCGTCCTGTACCTCGGCACCTGAGAGGTGTAGACCGTGTTTGAAAAAGCAATAAGCTTGAGCTCCCCGCCTAGAGCATGAATCAGAGCACGATTCGCGTCTAACACAAACTCACTGTTTTCACCGTCCTGTAACTCGGCACCTGAGAGGTATAGACCGTGTTTGAAAAAGCAATAAGCTTGCGCTCCCAGCCTAGAGCATGAATCAGAGCACGATTCGCGTCTAACACAAACTCACTGTTTTCACCGTCCAGTACCTCGGCACCTGAGAGGTGTAGACCGTGTTTGAAAAAGCATTACGCTTGCGCTCCCAGCCTAGAGCATGAATCATAGCACGATCCGCGTCTAACACAAACTCACTGTTTTCACCGTCCTGTAACTCGGCACCTGAGAGGTGTAGACCGTGTTTGAAAAAGCAATATGCTTTCGCTCCCAGCCTAGAGCATGAATCAGAGCACGATCCGCGTCTTACACAAACTCACTGTTTTCACCGTCCTGTAACTCGGCACCTGAGAGGTGTAGACCGTGTTTGAAAAAGCATTACGCTTGCGCTCCCAGCCTAGAGCATGAATCAGAGCACGATTCGCGTCTAACACAAACTCACTGTTTTCACCGTCCTGTAACTCGGCACCTGAGAGGTGTAGACCGTGTTTGAAAATGCAATAAGCTAGCGCTCCCAGCCTAGAGCATGCATCAGAGCACGATTCGCGTCTAACACAAACTCACTGTTTTCACCGTCCTGTAACTCGGCACCTGAGAGGTGTAGACCGTGTTTGAAAAAGCAATAAGCTAGCGCTCCCAGCCTAGAGCATGAATCAGAGCACGATTCGCGTCTAACACAAACTCACTGTTTTCACCGTCCTGTAACTCGGCACCTGAGAGGTGTAGACCGTGTTTGAAAAAGCAATAAGCTTGAGCTCCCCGCCTAGAGCATGAATCAGAGCACGATTCGCGTCTAACACAAACTCACTGTTTTCACCGTCCTGTAACTCGGCACCTGAGAGGTGTAGACCGTGTTTGAAAAAGCAATAATTTTGAGCTCCCCGCCTAGAGCATGAATCAGAGCACGATTCGCGTCTAACACAAACTCACTGTTTTCACCGTCCTGTAACTCGGCACCTGAGAGGTGTAGACCGTGTTTGAAAATGCAATAAGCTAGCGCTCCCAGCCTAGAGCATGCATCAGAGCACGATTCGCGTCTAACACAAACTCACTGTTTTCACCGTCCTGTAACTCGGCACCTGAGAGGTGTAGACCGTGTTTGAAAAAGCAATAAGCTAGCGCTCCCAGCCTAGAGCATGAATCAGAGCACGATTCGCGTCTAACACAAACTCACTGTTTTCACCGTCCTGTAACTCGGCACCTGAGAGGTGTAGACCGTGTTTGAAAAAGCAATAAGCTTGAGCTCCCCGCCTAGAGCATGAATCAGAGCACGATTCGCGTCTAACACAAACTCACTGTTTTCACCGTCCTGTAACTCGGCACCTGAGAGGTGTAGACCGTGTTTGAAAAAGCAATAATTTTGAGCTCCCCGCCTAGAGCATGAATCAGAGCACGATTCGCGTCTAACACAAACTCACTGTTTTCACCGTCCTGTAACTCGGCACCTGAGAGGTGTAGACCGTGTTTGAAAAAGCAATAAGCTTGAGCTCCCCGCCTAGAGCATGAATCAGAGCACGATTCGCGTCTAACACAAACTCACTGTTTTCACCGTCCTGTAACTCGGCACCTGAGAGGTATAGACCGTGTTTGAAAAAGCAATAAGCTTGCGCTACCAGCCTAGAGCATGAATCAGAGCACGATTCGCGTCTAACACAAACTCACTGTTTTCACCGTCCTGTACCTCGGCACCCGAGAGGTGTAGACCGTGTTTGAAAAAGCAATAAGCTTGCGCTCCCAGCCTAGAGCATGAATCAGAGCACGATTCGCGTCTAACACAAACTCACTGTTTTCACCGTCCTGTAACTCGGCACCTGAGAGGTGTAGACCGTGTTTGAAAAAGCAATAAGCTTGAGCTCCCAGCCTAGAGCATGAATCAGAGCACGATTCGCGTCTAACACAAACTCACTGTTTTCACCGTCCTGTAACTCGGCACCTGAGAGGTATAGACCGTGTTTGAAAAAGCAATAAGCTTGCGCTCCCAGCCTAGAGCATGAATCAGAGCACGATTCGCGTCTAACACAAACTCACTGTTTTCACCGTCCTGTAACTCGACACCTGAGAGGTGTAGACCGTGTTTGAAAAAGCAATAAGCTTGCGCTCCCAGCCTAGAGCATGAATCAGAGCACGATTCGCGTCTAACACAAACTCACTGTTTTCACCGTCCTGTACCTCGGCACCCGAGAGGTGTAGACCGTGTTTGAAAAAGCAATAAGCTTGCGCTCCCAGCCTAGAGCATGAATCAGAGCACGATTCGCGTCTAACACAAACTCACTGTTTTCACCGTCCTGTACCTCGGCACCCGAGAGGTGTAGACCGTGTTTGAAAAAGCAATAAGCTTGCGCTCCCAGCCTAGAGCATGAATCAGAGCACGATTCGCGTCTAACACAAACTCACTGTTTTCACCGTCCTGTAACTCGGCACCTGAGAGGTGTAGACCGTGTTTGAAAAAGCAATAAGCTTGAGCTCCCCGCCTAGAGCATGAATCAGAGCACGATTCGCGTCTAACACAAACTCACTGTTTTCACCGTCCTGTAACTCGGCACCTGAGAGGTATAGACCGTGTTTGAAAAACCAATAAGCTTGCGCTTCCAGCCTAGAGCATGAATCAGAGCACGATTCGCGTCTAACACAAACTCACTGTTTTCACCGTCCTGTAACTCGGCACCTGAGAGGTGTAGACCGTGTTTGAAAAAGCAATAAGCTTGAGCTCCCAGCCTAGAGCATGAATCAGAGCACGATTCGCGTCTAACACAAACTCACTGTTTTCACCGTCCTGTAACTCGGCACCTGAGAGGTGTAGACCGTGTTTGAAAATGCAATAAGCTAGCGCTCCCAGCCTAGAGCATGCATCAGAGCACGATTCGCGTCTAACACAAACTCACTGTTTTCACCGTCCTGTAACTCGGCACCTGAGAGGTGTAGACCGTGTTTGAAAAAGCAATAAGCTTGAGCTCCCCGCCTAGAGCATGAATCAGAGCACGATTCGCGTCTAACACAAACTCACTGTTTTCACCGTCCTGTAACTCGGCACCTGAGAGGTATAGACCGTGTTTGAAAAAGCAATAAGCTTGCGCTCCCAGCCTAGAGCATGAATCAGAGCACGATTCGCGTCTAACACAAACTCACTGTTTTCACCGTCCTGTACCTCGGCACCCGAGAGGTGTAGACCGTGTTTGAAAAAGCAATAAGCTTGCGCTCCCAGCCTAGAGCATGAATCAGAGCACGATTCGCGTCTAACACAAACTCACTGTTTTCACCGTCCTGTAACTCGGCACCTGAGAGGTGTAGACCGTGTTTGAAAAAGCAATAAGCTTGAGCTCCCAGCCTAGAGCATGAATCAGAGCACGATTCGCGTCTAACACAAACTCACTGTTTTCACCGTCCTGTAACTCGGCACCTGAGAGGTGTAGACCGTGTTTGAAAAAGCAATAAGCTTGAGCTCCCCGCCTAGAGCATGAATCAGAGCACGATTCGCGTCTAACACAAACTCACTGTTTTCACCGTCCTGTAACTCGGCACCTGAGAGGTATAGACCGTGTTTGAAAAAGCAATAAGCTTGCGCTCCCAGCCTAGAGCATGAATCAGAGCACGATTCGCGTCTAACACAAACTCACTGTTTTCACCGTCCTGTACCTCGGCACCCGAGAGGTGTAGACCGTGTTTGAAAAAGCAATAAGCTTGCGCTCCCAGCCTAGAGCATGAATCAGAGCACGATTCGCGTCTAACACAAACTCACTGTTTTCACCGTCCTGTAACTCGGCACCTGAGAGGTGTAGACCGTGTTTGAAAAAGCAATAAGCTTGAGCTCCCAGCCTAGAGCATGAATCAGAGCACGATTCGCGTCTAACACAAACTCACTGTTTTCACCGTCCTGTAACTCGGCACCTGAGAGGTGTAGACCGTGTTTGAAAATGCAATAAGCTAGCGCTCCCAGCCTAGAGCATGCATCAGAGCACGATTCGCGTCTAACACAAACTCACTGTTTTCACCGTCCTGTAACTCGGCACCTGAGAGGTGTAGACCGTGTTTGAAAAAGCAATAAGCTAGCGCTCCCAGACTAGAGCATGATTCAGAGCACGATTCGCGTCTAACACAAACTCACTGTTTTCACCGTCCTTTAACTCGGCACCTGAGAGGTGTAGACCGTGTTTGAAAAAGCATTAAGCTTGCGCTCCCAGCCTAGAGCATGAATCAGAGCACGATTCGCGTCTAACACAAACTCACTGTTTTCACCGTCCTGTAACTCGGCACCTGAGAGGTGTAGACCGTGTTTGAAAATGCAATAAGCTAGCGCTCCCAGCCTAGAGCATGCATCAGAGCACGATTCGCGTCTAACACAAACTCACTGTTTTCACCGTCCTGTAACTCGGCACCTGAGAGGTGTAGACCGTGTTTGAAAAAGCAATAAGCTAGCGCTCCCAGACTAGAGCATGATTCAGAGCACGATTCGCGTCTAACACAAACTCACTGTTTTCACCGTCCTTTAACTCGGCACCTGAGAGGTGTAGACCGTGTTTGAAAAAGCAATAAGCTTGAGCTCCCCGCCTAGAGCATGAATCAGAGCACGATTCGCGTCTAACACAAACTCACTGTTTTCACCGTCCTGTAACTCGGCACCTGAGAGGTGTAGACCGTGTTTGAAAAAGCAATAAGCTTGAGCTCCCAGCCTAGAGCATGAATCAGAGCACGATTCGCGTCTAACACAAACTCACTGTTTTCACCGTCCTGTAACTCGGCACCTGAGAGGTGTAGACCGTGTTTGAAAAAGCAATAAGCTAGCGCTCCCAGCCTAGAGCATGAATCAGAGCACGATTCGCGTCTAACACAAACTCACTGTTTTCACCGTCCTGTAACTCGGCACCTGAGAGGTGCAGACCGTGTTTGAAAAAGCAATAAGCTTGCGCTCCCAGCCTAGAGCATGAATCAGAGCACGATTCGCGTCTAACACAAACTCACTGTTTTCACCGTCCTGTAACTCGGCACCTGAGAGGTGTAGACCGTGTTTGAAAAAGCAATAAGCTTGAGCTCCCCGCCTAGAGCATGAATCAGAGCACGATTCGCGTCTAACACAAACTCACTGTTTTCACCGTCCTGTAACTCGGCACCTGAGAGGTATAGACCGTGTTTGAAAAAGCAATAAGCTTGCGCTCCCAGCCTAGAGCATGAATCAGAGCACGATTCGCGTCTAACACAAACTCACTGTTTTCACCGTCCAGTACCTCGGCACCTGAGAGGTGTAGACCGTGTTTGAAAAAGCATTACGCTTGCGCTCCCAGCCTAGAGCATGAATCATAGCACGATCCGCGTCTAACACAAACTCACTGTTTTCACCGTCCTGTAACTCGGCACCTGAGAGGTGTAGACCGTGTTTGAAAAAGCAATATGCTTTCGCTCCCAGCCTAGAGCATGAATCAGAGCACGATCCGCGTCTTACACAAACTCACTGTTTTCACCGTCCTGTAACTCGGCACCTGAGAGGTGTAGACCGTGTTTGAAAAAGCATTACGCTTGCGCTCCCAGCCTAGAGCATGAATCAGAGCACGATTCGCGTCTAACACAAACTCACTGTTTTCACCGTCCTGTAACTCGGCACCTGAAAGGTGTAGACCGTGTTTGAAAATGCAATAAGCTAGCGCTCCCAGCCTAGAGCATGCATCAGAGCACGATTCGCGTCTAACACAAACTCACTGTTTTCACCGTCCTGTAACTCGGCACCTGAGAGGTGTAGACCGTGTTTGAAAAAGCAATAAGCTAGCGCTCCCAGCCTAGAGCATGAATCAGAGCACGATTCGCGTCTAACACAAACTCACTGTTTTCACCGTCCTGTAACTCGGCACCTGAGAGGTGTAGACCGTGTTTGAAAAAGCAATAAGCTTGAGCTCCCCGCCTAGAGCATGAATCAGAGCACGATTCGCGTCTAACACAAACTCACTGTTTTCACCGTCCTGTAACTCGGCACCTGAGAGGTGTAGACCGTGTTTGAAAAAGCAATAATTTTGAGCTCCCCGCCTAGAGCATGAATCAGAGCACGATTCGCGTCTAACACAAACTCACTGTTTTCACCGTCCTGTAACTCGGCACCTGAGAGGTGTAGACCGTGTTTGAAAATGCAATAAGCTAGCGCTCCCAGCCTAGAGCATGCATCAGAGCACGATTCGCGTCTAACACAAACTCACTGTTTTCACCGTCCTGTAACTCGGCACCTGAGAGGTGTAGACCGTGTTTGAAAAAGCAATAAGCTAGCGCTCCCAGCCTAGAGCATGAATCAGAGCACGATTCGCGTCTAACACAAACTCACTGTTTTCACCGTCCTGTAACTCGGCACCTGAGAGGTGTAGACCGTGTTTGAAAAAGCAATAAGCTTGAGCTCCCCGCCTAGAGCATGAATCAGAGCACGATTCGCGTCTAACACAAACTCACTGTTTTCACCGTCCTGTAACTCGGCACCTGAGAGGTGTAGACCGTGTTTGAAAAAGCAATAATTTTGAGCTCCCCGCCTAGAGCATGAATCAGAGCACGATTCGCGTCTAACACAAACTCACTGTTTTCACCGTCCTGTAACTCGGCACCTGAGAGGTGTAGACCGTGTTTGAAAAAGCAATAAGCTTGAGCTCCCCGCCTAGAGCATGAATCAGAGCACGATTCGCGTCTAACACAAACTCACTGTTTTCACCGTCCTGTAACTCGGCACCTGAGAGGTATAGACCGTGTTTGAAAAAGCAATAAGCTTGCGCTACCAGCCTAGAGCATGAATCAGAGCACGATTCGCGTCTAACACAAACTCACTGTTTTCACCGTCCTGTACCTCGGCACCCGAGAGGTGTAGACCGTGTTTGAAAAAGCAATAAGCTTGCGCTCCCAGCCTAGAGCATGAATCAGAGCACGATTCGCGTCTAACACAAACTCACTGTTTTCACCGTCCTGTAACTCGGCACCTGAGAGGTGTAGACCGTGTTTGAAAAAGCAATAAGCTTGAGCTCCCAGCCTAGAGCATGAATCAGAGCACGATTCGCGTCTAACACAAACTCACTGTTTTCACCGTCCTGTAACTCGGCACCTGAGAGGTATAGACCGTGTTTGAAAAAGCAATAAGCTTGCGCTCCCAGCCTAGAGCATGAATCAGAGCACGATTCGCGTCTAACACAAACTCACTGTTTTCACCGTCCTGTAACTCGACACCTGAGAGGTGTAGACCGTGTTTGAAAAAGCAATAAGCTTGCGCTCCCAGCCTAGAGCATGAATCAGAGCACGATTCGCGTCTAACACAAACTCACTGTTTTCACCGTCCTGTACCTCGGCACCCGAGAGGTGTAGACCGTGTTTGAAAAAGCAATAAGCTTGCGCTCCCAGCCTAGAGCATGAATCAGAGCACGATTCGCGTCTAACACAAACTCACTGTTTTCACCGTCCTGTACCTCGGCACCCGAGAGGTGTAGACCGTGTTTGAAAAAGCAATAAGCTTGCGCTCCCAGCCTAGAGCATGAATCAGAGCACGATTCGCGTCTAACACAAACTCACTGTTTTCACCGTCCTGTAACTCGGCACCTGAGAGGTGTAGACCGTGTTTGAAAAAGCAATAAGCTTGAGCTCCCCGCCTAGAGCATGAATCAGAGCACGATTCGCGTCTAACACAAACTCACTGTTTTCACCGTCCTGTAACTCGGCACCTGAGAGGTATAGACCGTGTTTGAAAAACCAATAAGCTTGCGCTTCCAGCCTAGAGCATGAATCAGAGCACGATTCGCGTCTAACACAAACTCACTGTTTTCACCGTCCTGTAACTCGGCACCTGAGAGGTGTAGACCGTGTTTGAAAAAGCAATAAGCTTGAGCTCCCAGCCTAGAGCATGAATCAGAGCACGATTCGCGTCTAACACAAACTCACTGTTTTCACCGTCCTGTAACTCGGCACCTGAGAGGTGTAGACCGTGTTTGAAAATGCAATAAGCTAGCGCTCCCAGCCTAGAGCATGCATCAGAGCACGATTCGCGTCTAACACAAACTCACTGTTTTCACCGTCCTGTAACTCGGCACCTGAGAGGTGTAGACCGTGTTTGAAAAAGCAATAAGCTTGAGCTCCCCGCCTAGAGCATGAATCAGAGCACGATTCGCGTCTAACACAAACTCACTGTTTTCACCGTCCTGTAACTCGGCACCTGAGAGGTATAGACCGTGTTTGAAAAAGCAATAAGCTTGCGCTCCCAGCCTAGAGCATGAATCAGAGCACGATTCGCGTCTAACACAAACTCACTGTTTTCACCGTCCTGTACCTCGGCACCCGAGAGGTGTAGACCGTGTTTGAAAAAGCAATAAGCTTGCGCTCCCAGCCTAGAGCATGAATCAGAGCACGATTCGCGTCTAACACAAACTCACTGTTTTCACCGTCCTGTAACTCGGCACCTGAGAGGTGTAGACCGTGTTTGAAAAAGCAATAAGCTTGAGCTCCCAGCCTAGAGCATGAATCAGAGCACGATTCGCGTCTAACACAAACTCACTGTTTTCACCGTCCTGTAACTCGGCACCTGAGAGGTGTAGACCGTGTTTGAAAAAGCAATAAGCTTGAGCTCCCCGCCTAGAGCATGAATCAGAGCACGATTCGCGTCTAACACAAACTCACTGTTTTCACCGTCCTGTAACTCGGCACCTGAGAGGTATAGACCGTGTTTGAAAAAGCAATAAGCTTGCGCTCCCAGCCTAGAGCATGAATCAGAGCACGATTCGCGTCTAACACAAACTCACTGTTTTCACCGTCCTGTACCTCGGCACCCGAGAGGTGTAGACCGTGTTTGAAAAAGCAATAAGCTTGCGCTCCCAGCCTAGAGCATGAATCAGAGCACGATTCGCGTCTAACACAAACTCACTGTTTTCACCGTCCTGTAACTCGGCACCTGAGAGGTGTAGACCGTGTTTGAAAAAGCAATAAGCTTGAGCTCCCAGCCTAGAGCATGAATCAGAGCACGATTCGCGTCTAACACAAACTCACTGTTTTCACCGTCCTGTAACTCGGCACCTGAGAGGTGTAGACCGTGTTTGAAAATGCAATAAGCTAGCGCTCCCAGCCTAGAGCATGCATCAGAGCACGATTCGCGTCTAACACAAACTCACTGTTTTCACCGTCCTGTAACTCGGCACCTGAGAGGTGTAGACCGTGTTTGAAAAAGCAATAAGCTAGCGCTCCCAGACTAGAGCATGATTCAGAGCACGATTCGCGTCTAACACAAACTCACTGTTTTCACCGTCCTTTAACTCGGCACCTGAGAGGTGTAGACCGTGTTTGAAAAAGCATTAAGCTTGCGCTCCCAGCCTAGAGCATGAATCAGAGCACGATTCGCGTCTAACACAAACTCACTGTTTTCACCGTCCTGTAACTCGGCACCTGAGAGGTGTAGACCGTGTTTGAAAATGCAATAAGCTAGCGCTCCCAGCCTAGAGCATGCATCAGAGCACGATTCGCGTCTAACACAAACTCACTGTTTTCACCGTCCTGTAACTCGGCACCTGAGAGGTGTAGACCGTGTTTGAAAAAGCAATAAGCTAGCGCTCCCAGACTAGAGCATGATTCAGAGCACGATTCGCGTCTAACACAAACTCACTGTTTTCACCGTCCTTTAACTCGGCACCTGAGAGGTGTAGACCGTGTTTGAAAAAGCAATAAGCTTGAGCTCCCCGCCTAGAGCATGAATCAGAGCACGATTCGCGTCTAACACAAACTCACTGTTTTCACCGTCCTGTAACTCGGCACCTGAGAGGTGTAGACCGTGTTTGAAAAAGCAATAAGCTTGAGCTCCCAGCCTAGAGCATGAATCAGAGCACGATTCGCGTCTAACACAAACTCACTGTTTTCACCGTCCTGTAACTCGGCACCTGAGAGGTGTAGACCGTGTTTGAAAAAGCAATAAGCTAGCGCTCCCAGCCTAGAGCATGAATCAGAGCACGATTCGCGTCTAACACAAACTCACTGTTTTCACCGTCCTGTAACTCGGCACCTGAGAGGTGCAGACCGTGTTTGAAAAAGCAATAAGCTTGCGCTCCCAGCCTAGAGCATGAATCAGAGCACGATTCGCGTCTAACACAAACTCACTGTTTTCACCGTCCTGTAACTCGGCACCTGAGAGGTGTAGACCGTGTTTGAAAAAGCAATAAGCTTGAGCTCCCCGCCTAGAGCATGAATCAGAGCACGATTCGCGTCTAACACAAACTCACTGTTTTCACCGTCCTGTAACTCGGCACCTGAGAGGTATAGACCGTGTTTGAAAAAGCAATAAGCTTGCGCTCCCAGCCTAGAGCATGAATCAGAGCACGATTCGCGTCTAACACAAACTCACTGTTTTCACCGTCCAGTACCTCGGCACCTGAGAGGTGTAGACCGTGTTTGAAAAAGCATTACGCTTGCGCTCCCAGCCTAGAGCATGAATCATAGCACGATCCGCGTCTAACACAAACTCACTGTTTTCACCGTCCTGTAACTCGGCACCTGAGAGGTGTAGACCGTGTTTGAAAAAGCAATATGCTTTCGCTCCCAGCCTAGAGCATGAATCAGAGCACGATCCGCGTCTTACACAAACTCACTGTTTTCACCGTCCTGTAACTCGGCACCTGAGAGGTGTAGACCGTGTTTGAAAAAGCATTACGCTTGCGCTCCCAGCCTAGAGCATGAATCAGAGCACGATTCGCGTCTAACACAAACTCACTGTTTTCACCGTCCTGTAACTCGGCACCTGAGAGGTGTAGACCGTGTTTGAAAATGCAATAAGCTAGCGCTCCCAGCCTAGAGCATGCATCAGAGCACGATTCGCGTCTAACACAAACTCACTGTTTTCACCGTCCTGTAACTCGGCACCTGAGAGGTGTAGACCGTGTTTGAAAAAGCAATAATTTTGAGCTCCCCGCCTAGAGCATAAATCCCAGCACGATTCGCGTCTAACACAAACTCACTGTTTTCACCGTCCTGTAACTCGGCACCTGAGAGGTGTAGACCGTGTTTGAAAAAGCAATAAGCTTGCACTCCCCGCCTAGAGCATGAATCAGAGCACGATTCGCGTCTAATACAAACTCACTGTTTTCACCGTCCTGTAACTCGGCACCTGAGAGGTGTAGACCGTGTTTGAAAAAGCAATAAGCTTGCGCTCCCAGCCTACAGCATGAATCAGAGCACGATTCGCGTCTAACACAAACTCACTGTTTTCACCGTCCTGTACCTCGGCACCTGAAAGGTGTAGACCGTGTTTGAAAAAGCATTACGGTTGCGCTCCCAGCCTAGAGCATAAATCCCAGCACGATTCGCGTCTAACACAAACTCACTGTTTTCACCGTCCTGTAACTCGGCACCTGAGAGGTGTAGACCTTGTTTGAAAAAGCATTACGCTTGCGCTCCCAGCCTAGAGCATGAATCAGAGCACGATTCGCGTCTAACACAAACTCACTGTTTTCACCGTCCTGTAACTCGGAACCTGAGAGGTGTAGACCGTGTTTGAAAAAGCAATAAGCTTGAGCTCCCAGCCTAGAGCATGAATCAGAGCACGATTCTCGTCTAACACAAACTCACTGTTTTCACCGTCCAGTACCTCGGCACCTGAGAGGTGTAGACCGTGTTTGAAAAAGCAATTAGCTTGAGCTCCCAGACTAGAGCATGATTCAGAGCACGATTCGCGTCTAACACAAACTCACTGTTTTCACCGTCCTGTAACTCGACACCTGAGAGGTGTAGACCGTGTTTGAAAAAGCAATAAGCTTGCGCTCCCAGCCTAGAGCATGAATCAGAGCACGATTCGCGTCTAACACAAACTCACTGTTTTCACCGTCTTGTACCTCGGCACCCGAGAGGTGTAGACCGTGTTTGAAAAAGCAATAAGCTTGCGCTCCCAGCCTAGAGCATGAATCAGAGCACGATTCGCGTCTAACACAAACTCACTGTTTTCACCGTCCTGTACCTCGGCACCTGAGAGGTGTAGACCGTGTTTGAAAAAGCAATAAGCTTGAGCTCCCAGCCTAGAGCATGAATCAGAGCACGATTCGCGTCTAACACAAACTCACTGTTTTCACCGTCCTGTAACTCGGCACCTGAGAGGTGTAGACCGTGTTTGAAAATGCAATAAGCTAGCGCTCCCAGCCTAGAGCATGCATCAGAGCACGATTCGCGTCTAACACAAACTCACTGTTTTCACCGTCCTGTAACTCGGCACCTGAGAGGTGTAGACCGTGTTTGAAAAAGCAATAAGCTTGCGCTCCCAGCCTAGAGCATGAATCAGAGCACGATTCGCGTCTAACACAAACTCACTGTTTTCACCGTCCTGTAACTCGGCACCTGAGAGGTGTAGACCGTGTTTGAAAAAGCAATAAGCTTGAGCTCCCAGCCTAGAGCATGAATCAGAGCACGATTCGCGTCTAACACAAACTTATTGTTTTCACCGTCCTGTAACTCGGAACCTGAGAGGTGTAGACCGTGTTTGAAAAAGCAATAAGCTTGCGCTCCCAGCCTAGAGCATGAATCAGAGCACGATTCGCGTCTAACACAAACTCACTCTTTTCACCGTCCTGTAACTCGGCACCTGAAAGGTGTAGACCGTGTTTGAAAAAGCATTACGGTTGCGCTCCCAGCCTAGAGCATAAATCCCAGCACGATTCGCGTCTAACACAAACTCACTGTTTTCACCGTCCTGTAACTCGGCACCTGAGAGGTGTAGACCGTGTTTGAAAAAGCAATAAGCTTGCACTCCCCGCCTAGAGCATGAATCAGAGCACGATTCGCGTCTTACACAAACTCACTGTTTTCACCGTCCTGTAACTCGGCACCTGAGAGGTGTAGACCGTGTTTGAAAAAGCATTACGCTTGCGCTCCCAGCCTAGAGCATGAATCAGAGCACGATTCTCGTCTAACACAAACTCACTGTTTTCACCGTCCAGTACCTCGGCACCTGAGAGGTGTAGACCTTGTTTGAAAAAGCATTACGCTTGCGCTCCCAGCCTAGAGCATGAATCAGAGCACGATTCGCGTCTAACACAAACTCACTGTTTTCACCGTCCTGTAACTCGGCACCAGAGATGTGTAGACCGTGTTTGAAAAAACAATAAGCTTGCGCTCCCAGCCTAGAGCATGAATCAGAGCACGATTCGCGTCTAACACAAACTCACTGTTTTCACCGTCCTGTAACTCGGCACCTGAGAGGTGTAGACCGTGTTTGAAAAAGCAATAAGCTTGCGCTCCCAGCCTAGAGCATGAATCAGAGCACGATTCGCGTCTAACACAAACTCACTGTTTTCACCGTCCTGTAACTCGGCACCTGAGAGGTGTAGACCGTGTTTGAAAAAGCAATAAGCTTGCGCTCCCAGCCTAGAGCATGAATCAGAGCACGATTCGCGTCTAACACAAACTCACTCTTTTCACCGTCCTGTAACTCGGCACCTGAAAGGTGTAGACCGTGTTTGAAAAAGCATTACGGTTGCGCTCCCAGCCTAGAGCATAAATCCCAGCACGATTCGCGTCTAACACAAACTCACTGTTTTCACCGTCCTGTAACTCGGCACCTGAGAGGTGTAGACCGTGTTTGAAAAAGCAATAAGCTTGCACTCCCCGCCTAGAGCATGAATCAGAGCACGATTCGCGTCTAATACAAACTCACTGTTTTCACCGTCCTGTAACTCGGCACCTGAGAGGTGTAGACCGTGTTTGAAAAAGCAATAAGCTTGCGCTCCCAGCCTACAGCATGAATCAGAGCACGATTCGCGTCTAACACAAACTCACTGTTTTCACCGTCCTGTACCTCGGCACCTGAAAGGTGTAGACCGTGTTTGAAAAAGCATTACGGTTGCGCTCCCAGCCTAGAGCATAAATCCCAGCACGATTCGCGTCTAACACAAACTCACTGTTTTCACCGTCCTGTAACTCGGCACCTGAGAGGTGTAGACCGTGTTTGAAAAAGCAATAAGCTTGCGCTCCCCGCCTAGAGCATGAATCAGAGCACAATTCACGTCTAACACAAACTCACTGTTTTCACCGTCCTGTAACTCGGCCCCTGAGAGGTGTAGACCGTGTTTGAAAAAGCAATAAGCTTGCGCTCCCAGCCTACAGCATGAATCAGAGCACCATTCGCGTCTAACACAAACTCACTGTTTTCACCGTCCAGTACCTCGGCACCTGAGAGGTGTAGACCGTGTTTGAAAAAGCATTACGCTTGCGCTCCCAGCCTAGAGCATGAATCATAGCACGATCCGCGTCTAACACAAACTCACTGTTTTCACCGTCCTGTAACTCGGCACCTGAGAGGTGTAGACCGTGTTTTAAAAAGCAATAAGCTTGCGCTCCCAGCCTAGAGCATGAATCAGAGCACGATTCGCGTCTAACACAAACTCACTGTTTTCACCGTCCTGTAACTCGGAACCTGAGAGGTGTAGACCGTGTTTGAAAAAGCAATAAGCTTGAGCTCCCAGCCTAGAGCATGAATCAGAGCACGATTCTCGTCTAACACAAACTCACTGTTTTCACCGTCCAGTACCTCGGCACCTGAGAGGTGTAGACCGTGTTTGAAAAAGCATTACGCTTGCGCTCCCAGCCTAGAGCATGAATCATAGCACGATCCGCGTCTAACACAAACTCACTGTTTTCACCGTCCTGTAACTCGGCACCTGAGAGGTGTAGACCGTGTTTGAAAAAGCAATATGCTTTCGCTCCCAGCCTAGAGCATGAATCAGAGCACGATCCGCGTCTTACACAAACTCACTGTTTTCACCGTCCTGTAACTCGGCACCTGAGAGGTGTAGACCGTGTTTGAAAAAGCATTACGCTTGCGCTCCCAGCCTAGAGCATGAATCAGAGCACGATCCGCGTCTAACACAAACTCACTGTTTTCACCGTCCTGTAACTCGGCACCTGAAAGGTGTAGACCATGTTTGAAAAAGCAATAAGCTTTCGCTCCCAGCCTAGAGCATGAATCAGAGCACGATTCGCGTCTAACACAAACTCACTCTTTTCACCGTCCTGTAACTCGGCACCTGAAAGGTGTAGACCGTGTTTGAAAAAGCATTACTGTTGCGCTCCCAGCCTAGAGCATAAATCCCAGCACGATTCGCGTCTAACACAAACTCACTGTTTTCACCGTCCTGTAACTCGGCACCTGAGAGGTGTAGACCGTGTTTGAAAAAGCAATAAGCTTGCGTTCCCAGCCTAGATCATCAATCCCAGCACGATTCGCGTCTAACACAAACTCACTGTTTTCACCGTCCTGTACCTCGGCACCTGAAAGGTGTAGACCGTGTTTGAAAAAGCATTACGGTTGCGCTCCCAGCCTAGAGCATAAATCCCAGCACGATTCGCGTCTAACACAAACTCACTGTTTTTCCGTCCTGTAACTCGGCACCTGAGAGGTGAAGACCGTGTTTGAAAAAGCAATAAGCTTGCGCTCCCCGCCTAGAGCATGAATTAGAGCACGATTCGCGTCTAACACAAACTCACTGTTTTCACCGTCCTGTAACTCGGCACCTGAGAGGTGTAGACCGTGTTTGAAAAAGCAATAAGCTCTCGCTTCCAGCCTAGAGCATGAATCAGAGCACGATTCGCGTCTAACACAAACTCACTCTTTTCACCGTCCTGTAACTCGGCACCTGAAAGGTGTAGACCGTGTTTGAAAAAGCATTACGGTTGCGCTCCCAGCCTAGAGCATAAATCCCAGCACGATTCGCGTCTAACACAAACTCACTGTTTTCACCGTCCTGTAACTCGGCACCTGAGAGGTGTAGACCGTGTTTGAAAAAGCAATATGCTTTCGCTCCCAGCCTAGAGCATGAATCAGAGCACGATCCGCGTCTTACACAAACTCACTGTTTTCACCGTCCTGTAACTCGGCACCAGAGATGTGTAGACCGTGTTTGAAAAAGCAATAAGCTTGCGCTCCCAGCCTAGAGCATGAATCAGAGCACGATTCGCGTCTAACACAAACTCACTGTTTTCACCGTCCTGTAACTCGGCACCTGAGAGGTGTAGACCGTGTTTGAAAAAGCAATAAGCTTGCGCTCCCAGCCTAGAGCATGAATCAGAGCACGATTCGCGTCTAACACAAACTCACTGTTTTCACCGTCCTGTAACTCGGCACCTGAGAGGTGTAGACCGTGTTTGAAAAAGCAATAAGCTTGCGCTCCCAGCCTAGAGCATGAATCAGAGCACGATTCGCGTCTAACACAAACTCACTGTTTTCACCGTCCTGTAACTCGGCACCTGAGAGGTGTAGACCGTGTTTGAAAAAGCAATAAGCTTGCGCTCCCAGCCTAGAGCATGAATCAGAGCACGATTCGCGTCTAACACAAACTCACTGTTTTCACCGTCCTGTAACTCGGCACCTGAGAGGTGTAGACCGTGTTTGAAAAAGCAATAAGCTTGCGCTCCCAGCCTAGAGCATAAATCCCAGCACGATTCGCGTCTAACACAAACTCACTGTTTTCACCGTCCTGTAACTCGGCACCTGAGAGGTGTAGACCGTGTTTGAAAAAGCAATAAGCTTGCGTTCCCAGCCTAGATCATCAATCCCAGCACGATTCGCGTCTAACACAAACTCACTGTTTTCACCGTCCTGTACCTCGGCACCTGAAAGGTGTAGACCGTGTTTGAAAAAGCATTACGGTTGCGCTCCCAGCCTAGAGCATAAATCCCAGCACGATTCGCGTCTAACACAAACTCACTGTTTTTCCGTCCTGTAACTCGGCACCTGAGAGGTGAAGACCGTGTTTGAAAAAGCAATAAGCTTGCGCTCCCCGCCTAGAGCATGAATTAGAGCACGATTCGCGTCTAACACAAACTCACTGTTTTCACCGTCCTGTAACTCGGCACCTGAGAGGTGTAGACCGTGTTTGAAAAAGCAATAAGCTCTCGCTTCCAGCCTAGAGCATGAATCAGAGCACGATTCGCGTCTAACACAAACTCACTCTTTTCACCGTCCTGTAACTCGGCACCTGAAAGGTGTAGACCGTGTTTGAAAAAGCATTACGGTTGCGCTCCCAGCCTAGAGCATAAATCCCAGCACGATTCGCGTCTAACACAAACTCACTGTTTTCACCGTCCTGTAACTCGGCACCTGAGAGGTGTAGACCGTGTTTGAAAAAGCAATAAGCTTGCGCTCCCCGCCTAGAGCATGAATCAGAGCACGATCCGCGTCTTACACAAACTCACTGTTTTCACCGTCCTGTAACTCGGCACCAGAGATGTGTAGACCGTGTTTGAAAAAGCAATAAGCTTGCGCTCCCAGCCTAGAGCATGAATCAGAGCACGATTCGCGTCTAACACAAACTCACTGTTTTCACCGTCCTGTAACTCGGCACCTGAGAGGTGTAGACCGTGTTTGAAAAAGCAATAAGCTTGCGCTCCCAGCCTAGAGCATGAATCAGAGCACGATTCGCGTCTAACACAAACTCACTGTTTTCACCGTCCTGTAACTCGGCACCTGAGAGGTGTAGACCGTGTTTGAAAAAGCAATAAGCTTGCGCTCCCAGCCTAGAGCATGAATCAGAGCACGATTCGCGTCTAACACAAACTCACTGTTTTCACCGTCCTGTAACTCGGCACCTGAGAGGTGTAGACCGTGTTTGAAAAAGCAATAAGCTTGAGCTCCCAGCCTAGAGCATGAATCAGAGCACGATTCGCGTCTAACACAAACTTATTGTTTTCACCGTCCTGTAACTCGGAACCTGAGAGGTGTAGACCGTGTTTGAAAAAGCAATAAGCTTGCGCTCCCAGCCTAGAGCATGAATCAGAGCACGATTCGCGTCTAACACAAACTCACTCTTTTCACCGTCCTGTAACTCGGCACCTGAGAGGTGTAGACCGTGTTTGAAAAAGCATTACGGTTGCGCTCCCAGCCTAGAGCATAAATCCCAGCACGATTCGCGTCTAACACAAACTCACTGTTTTCACCGTCCTGTAACTCGGCACCTGAGAGGTGTAGACCGTGTTTGAAAAAGCAATAAGCTTGCACTCCCCGCCTAGAGCATGAATCAGAGCACGATTCGCGTCTAATACAAACTCACTGTTTTCACCGTCCTGTAACTCGGCACCTGAGAGGTGTAGACCGTGTTTGAAAAAGCAATAAGCTTGCGCTCCCAGCCTACAGCATGAATCAGAGCACGATTCGCGTCTAACACAAACTCACTGTTTTCACCGTCCTGTACCTCGGCACCTGAAAGGTGTAGACCGTGTTTGAAAAAGCATTACGGTTGCGCTCCCAGCCTAGAGCATAAATCCCAGCACGATTCGCGTCTAACACAAACTCACTGTTTTCACCGTCCTGTAACTCGGCACCTGAGAGGTGTAGACCGTGTTTGAAAAAGCAATAAGCTTGCGCTCCCCGCCTAGAGCATGAATCAGAGCACAATTCACGTCTAACACAAACTCACTGTTTTCACCGTCCTGTAACTCGGCCCCTGAGAGGTGTAGACCGTGTTTGAAAAAGCAATAAGCTTGCGCTCCCAGCCTAGAGCATGAATCAGAGCACGATTCGCGTCTAACACAAACTCACTGTTTTCACCGTCCTGTAACTCGGCACCTGAGAGGTGTAGACCGTGTTTGAAAAAGCAATAAGCTTGCGCTCCCAGCCTACAGCATGAATCAGAGCACCATTCGCGTCTAACACAAACTCACTGTTTTCACCGTCCTGTAACTCGGCACCTGAGAGGTGTAGACCGTGTTTGAAAAAGCAATAAGCTTGCGCTCCCAGCCTAGAGCATGAATCAGAGCACGATTCGCGTCTAACACAAACTCACTGTTTTCACCGTCCTGTAACTCGGCACCTGAAAGGTGTAGACCATGTTTGAAAAAGCAATAAGCTTTCGCTCCCAGCCTAGAGCATGAATCAGAGCACGATTCGCGTCTAACACAAACTCACTCTTTTCACCGTCCTGTAACTCGGCACCTGAAAGGTGTAGACCGTGTTTGAAAAAGCATTACTGTTGCGCTCCCAGCCTAGAGCATAAATCCCAGCACGATTCGCGTCTAACACAAACTCACTGTTTTCACCGTCCTGTAACTCGGCACCTGAGAGGTGTAGACCGTGTTTGAAAAAGCAATAAGCTTGCGTTCCCAGCCTAGATCATCAATCCCAGCACGATTCGCGTCTAACACAAACTCACTGTTTTCACCGTCCTGTACCTCGGCACCTGAAAGGTGTAGACCGTGTTTGAAAAAGCATTACGGTTGCGCTCCCAGCCTAGAGCATAAATCCCAGCACGATTCGCGTCTAACACAAACTCACTGTTTTCACCGTCCTGTAACTCGGCACCTGAGAGGTGTAGACCGTGTTTGAAAAAGCAATAAGCTTGCACTCCCCGCCTAGAGCATGAATCAGAGCACGATTCGCGTCTTACACAAACTCACTGTTTTCACCGTCCTGTAACTCGGCACCTGAGAGGTGTAGACCGTGTTTGAAAAAGCATTACGCTTGCGCTCCCAGCCTAGAGCATGAATCAGAGCACGATTCTCGTCTAACACAAACTCACTGTTTTCACCGTCCAGTACCTCGGCACCTGAGAGGTGTAGACCTTGTTTGAAAAAGCATTACGCTTGCGCTCCCAGCCTAGAGCATGAATCAGAGCACGATTCGCGTCTAACACAAACTCACTGTTTTCACCGTCCTGTAACTCGGCACCAGAGATGTGTAGACCGTGTTTGAAAAAACAATAAGCTTGCGCTCCCAGCCTAGAGCATGAATCAGAGCACGATTCGCGTCTAACACAAACTCACTGTTTTCACCGTCCTGTAACTCGGCACCTGAGAGGTGTAGACCGTGTTTGAAAAAGCAATAAGCTTGCGCTCCCAGCCTAGAGCATGAATCAGAGCACGATTCGCGTCTAACACAAACTCACTGTTTTCACCGTCCTGTAACTCGGCACCTGAGAGGTGTAGACCGTGTTTGAAAAAGCAATAAGCTTGCGCTCCCAGCCTAGAGCATGAATCAGAGCACGATTCGCGTCTAACACAAACTCACTCTTTTCACCGTCCTGTAACTCGGCACCTGAAAGGTGTAGACCGTGTTTGAAAAAGCATTACGGTTGCGCTCCCAGCCTAGAGCATAAATCCCAGCACGATTCGCGTCTAACACAAACTCACTGTTTTCACCGTCCTGTAACTCGGCACCTGAGAGGTGTAGACCGTGTTTGAAAAAGCAATAAGCTTGCACTCCCCGCCTAGAGCATGAATCAGAGCACGATTCGCGTCTAATACAAACTCACTGTTTTCACCGTCCTGTAACTCGGCACCTGAGAGGTGTAGACCGTGTTTGAAAAAGCAATAAGCTTGCGCTCCCAGCCTACAGCATGAATCAGAGCACGATTCGCGTCTAACACAAACTCACTGTTTTCACCGTCCTGTACCTCGGCACCTGAAAGGTGTAGACCGTGTTTGAAAAAGCATTACGGTTGCGCTCCCAGCCTAGAGCATAAATCCCAGCACGATTCGCGTCTAACACAAACTCACTGTTTTCACCGTCCTGTAACTCGGCACCTGAGAGGTGTAGACCGTGTTTGAAAAAGCAATAAGCTTGCGCTCCCCGCCTAGAGCATGAATCAGAGCACAATTCACGTCTAACACAAACTCACTGTTTTCACCGTCCTGTAACTCGGCACCTGAGAGGTGTAGACCGTGTTTGAAAAAGCAATAAGCTTGCGCTCCCAGCCTAGAGCATGAATCAGAGCACGATTCGCGTCTAACACAAACTCACTGTTTTCACCGTCCTGTAACTCGGCACCTGAGAGGTGTAGACCGTGTTTGAAAATGCAATAAGCTAGCGCTCCCAGCCTAGAGCATGCATCAGAGCACGATTCGCGTCTAACACAAACTCACTGTTTTCACCGTCCTGTAACTCGGCACCTGAGAGGTGTAGACCGTGTTTGAAAAAGCAATAAGCTAGCGCTCCCAGACTAGAGCATGATTCAGAGCACGATTCGCGTCTAACACAAACTCACTGTTTTCACCGTCCTTTAACTCGGCACCTGAGAGGTGTAGACCGTGTTTGAAAAAGCAATAAGCTTGAGCTCCCCGCCTAGAGCATGAATCAGAGCACGATTCGCGTCTAACACAAACTCACTGTTTTCACCGTCCTGTAACTCGGCACCTGAGAGGTGTAGACCGTGTTTGAAAAAGCAATAAGCTTGAGCTCCCAGCCTAGAGCATGAATCAGAGCACGATTCGCGTCTAACACAAACTCACTGTTTTCACCGTCCTGTAACTCGGCACCTGAGAGGTGTAGACCGTGTTTGAAAAAGCAATAAGCTAGCGCTCCCAGCCTAGAGCATGAATCAGAGCACGATTCGCGTCTAACACAAACTCACTGTTTTCACCGTCCTGTAACTCGGCACCTGAGAGGTGCAGACCGTGTTTGAAAAAGCAATAAGCTTGCGCTCCCAGCCTAGAGCATGAATCAGAGCACGATTCGCGTCTAACACAAACTCACTGTTTTCACCGTCCTGTAACTCGGCACCTGAGAGGTGTAGACCGTGTTTGAAAAAGCAATAAGCTTGAGCTCCCCGCCTAGAGCATGAATCAGAGCACGATTCGCGTCTAACACAAACTCACTGTTTTCACCGTCCTGTAACTCGGCACCTGAGAGGTATAGACCGTGTTTGAAAAAGCAATAAGCTTGCGCTCCCAGCCTAGAGCATGAATCAGAGCACGATTCGCGTCTAACACAAACTCACTGTTTTCACCGTCCAGTACCTCGGCACCTGAGAGGTGTAGACCGTGTTTGAAAAAGCATTACGCTTGCGCTCCCAGCCTAGAGCATGAATCATAGCACGATCCGCGTCTAACACAAACTCACTGTTTTCACCGTCCTGTAACTCGGCACCTGAGAGGTGTAGACCGTGTTTGAAAAAGCAATATGCTTTCGCTCCCAGCCTAGAGCATGAATCAGAGCACGATCCGCGTCTTACACAAACTCACTGTTTTCACCGTCCTGTAACTCGGCACCTGAGAGGTGTAGACCGTGTTTGAAAAAGCATTACGCTTGCGCTCCCAGCCTAGAGCATGAATCAGAGCACGATTCGCGTCTAACACAAACTCACTGTTTTCACCGTCCTGTAACTCGGCACCTGAGAGGTGTAGACCGTGTTTGAAAATGCAATAAGCTAGCGCTCCCAGCCTAGAGCATGCATCAGAGCACGATTCGCGTCTAACACAAACTCACTGTTTTCACCGTCCTGTAACTCGGCACCTGAGAGGTGTAGACCGTGTTTGAAAAAGCAATAAGCTAGCGCTCCCAGCCTAGAGCATGAATCAGAGCACGATTCGCGTCTAACACAAACTCACTGTTTTCACCGTCCTGTAACTCGGCACCTGAGAGGTGTAGACCGTGTTTGAAAAAGCAATAAGCTTGAGCTCCCCGCCTAGAGCATGAATCAGAGCACGATTCGCGTCTAACACAAACTCACTGTTTTCACCGTCCTGTAACTCGGCACCTGAGAGGTGTAGACCGTGTTTGAAAAAGCAATAATTTTGAGCTCCCCGCCTAGAGCATGAATCAGAGCACGATTCGCGTCTAACACAAACTCACTGTTTTCACCGTCCTGTAACTCGGCACCTGAGAGGTGTAGACCGTGTTTGAAAATGCAATAAGCTAGCGCTCCCAGCCTAGAGCATGCATCAGAGCACGATTCGCGTCTAACACAAACTCACTGTTTTCACCGTCCTGTAACTCGGCACCTGAGAGGTGTAGACCGTGTTTGAAAAAGCAATAAGCTAGCGCTCCCAGCCTAGAGCATGAATCAGAGCACGATTCGCGTCTAACACAAACTCACTGTTTTCACCGTCCTGTAACTCGGCACCTGAGAGGTGTAGACCGTGTTTGAAAAAGCAATAAGCTTGAGCTCCCCGCCTAGAGCATGAATCAGAGCACGATTCGCGTCTAACACAAACTCACTGTTTTCACCGTCCTGTAACTCGGCACCTGAGAGGTGTAGACCGTGTTTGAAAAAGCAATAATTTTGAGCTCCCCGCCTAGAGCATGAATCAGAGCACGATTCGCGTCTAACACAAACTCACTGTTTTCACCGTCCTGTAACTCGGCACCTGAGAGGTGTAGACCGTGTTTGAAAAAGCAATAAGCTTGAGCTCCCCGCCTAGAGCATGAATCAGAGCACGATTCGCGTCTAACACAAACTCACTGTTTTCACCGTCCTGTAACTCGGCACCTGAGAGGTATAGACCGTGTTTGAAAAAGCAATAAGCTTGCGCTCCCAGCCTAGAGCATGAATCAGAGCACGATTCGCGTCTAACACAAACTCACTGTTTTCACCGTCCTGTACCTCGGCACCCGAGAGGTGTAGACCGTGTTTGAAAAAGCAATAAGCTTGCGCTCCCAGCCTAGAGCATGAATCAGAGCACGATTCGCGTCTAACACAAACTCACTGTTTTCACCGTCCTGTAACTCGGCACCTGAGAGGTGTAGACCGTGTTTGAAAAAGCAATAAGCTTGAGCTCCCAGCCTAGAGCATGAATCAGAGCACGATTCGCGTCTAACACAAACTCACTGTTTTCACCGTCCTGTAACTCGGCACCTGAGAGGTATAGACCGTGTTTGAAAAAGCAATAAGCTTGCGCTCCCAGCCTAGAGCATGAATCAGAGCACGATTCGCGTCTAACACAAACTCACTGTTTTCACCGTCCTGTACCTCGGCACCCGAGAGGTGTAGACCGTGTTTGAAAAAGCAATAAGCTTGCGCTCCCAGCCTAGAGCATGAATCAGAGCACGATTCGCGTCTAACACAAACTCACTGTTTTCACCGTCCTGTAACTCGGCACCTGAGAGGTGTAGACCGTGTTTGAAAAAGCAATAAGCTTGAGCTCCCAGCCTAGAGCATGAATCAGAGCACGATTCGCGTCTAACACAAACTCACTGTTTTCACCGTCCTGTAACTCGGCACCTGAGAGGTGTAGACCGTGTTTGAAAATGCAATAAGCTAGCGCTCCCAGCCTAGAGCATGCATCAGAGCACGATTCGCGTCTAACACAAACTCACTGTTTTCACCGTCCTGTAACTCGGCACCTGAGAGGTGTAGACCGTGTTTGAAAAAGCAATAAGCTAGCGCTCCCAGACTAGAGCATGATTCAGAGCACGATTCGCGTCTAACACAAACTCACTGTTTTCACCGTCCTTTAACTCGGCACCTGAGAGGTGTAGACCGTGTTTGAAAAAGCATTAAGCTTGCGCTCCCAGCCTAGAGCATGAATCAGAGCACGATTCGCGTCTAACACAAACTCACTGTTTTCACCGTCCTGTAACTCGGCACCTGAGAGGTGTAGACCGTGTTTGAAAATGCAATAAGCTAGCGCTCCCAGCCTAGAGCATGCATCAGAGCACGATTCGCGTCTAACACAAACTCACTGTTTTCACCGTCCTGTAACTCGGCACCTGAGAGGTGTAGACCGTGTTTGAAAAAGCAATAAGCTAGCGCTCCCAGACTAGAGCATGATTCAGAGCACGATTCGCGTCTAACACAAACTCACTGTTTTCACCGTCCTGTAACTCGGCACCTGAGAGGTGTAGACCGTGTTTGAAAAAGCAATAAGCTTGAGCTCCCAGCCTAGAGCATGAATCAGAGCACGATTCGCGTCTAACACAAACTCACTGTTTTCACCGTCCTGTAACTCGGCACCTGAGAGGTGTAGACCGTGTTTGAAAAAGCAATAAGCTAGCGCTCCCAGCCTAGAGCATGAATCAGAGCACGATTCGCGTCTAACACAAACTCACTGTTTTCACCGTCCTGTAACTCGGCACCTGAGAGGTGCAGACCGTGTTTGAAAAAGCAATAAGCTTGCGCTCCCAGCCTAGAGCATGAATCAGAGCACGATTCGCGTCTAACACAAACTCACTGTTTTCACCGTCCTGTAACTCGGCACCTGAGAGGTGTAGACCGTGTTTGAAAAAGCAATAAGCTTGAGCTCCCCGCCTAGAGCATGAATCAGAGCACGATTCGCGTCTAACACAAACTCACTGTTTTCACCGTCCTGTAACTCGGCACCTGAGAGGTATAGACCGTGTTTGAAAAAGCAATTAGCTTGAGCTCCCAGACTAGAGCATGATTCAGAGCACGATTCGCGTCTAACACAAACTCACTGTTTTCACCGTCCTGTAACTCGACACCTGAGAGGTGTAGACCGTGTTTGAAAAAGCAATAAGCTTGCGCTCCCAGCCTAGAGCATAAATCAGAGCACGATTCGCGTCTAACACAAACTCACTGTTTTCACCGTCCTGTACCTCGGCACCCGAGAGGTGTAGACCGTGTTTGAAAAAGCAATAAGCTTGCGCTCCCAGCCTAGAGCATGAATCAGAGCACGATTCGCGTCTAACACAAACTCACTGTTTTCACCGTCCTGTACCTCGGCACCTGAGAGGTGTAGACCGTGTTTGAAAAAGCAATAAGCTTGAGCTCCCCGCCTAGAGCATGAATCAGAGCACGATTCGCGTCTAACACAAACTCACTGTTTTCACCGTCCTGTAACTCGGCACCTGAGAGGTATAGACCGTGTTTGAAAAAGCAATAAGCTTGCGCTCCCAGCCTAGAGCATGAATCAGAGCACGATTCGCGTCTAACACAAACTCACTGTTTTCACCGTCCAGTACCTCGGCACCTGAGAGGTGTAGACCGTGTTTGAAAAAGCATTACGCTTGCGCTCCCAGCCTAGAGCATGAATCATAGCACGATCCGCGTCTAACACAAACTCACTGTTTTCACCGTCCTGTAACTCGGCACCTGAGAGGTGTAGACCGTGTTTGAAAAAGCAATATGCTTTCGCTCCCAGCCTAGAGCATGAATCAGAGCACGATCCGCGTCTTACACAAACTCACTGTTTTCACCGTCCTGTAACTCGGCACCTGAGAGGTGTAGACCGTGTTTGAAAAAGCATTACGCTTGCGCTCCCAGCCTAGAGCATGAATCAGAGCACGATTCGCGTCTAACACAAACTCACTGTTTTCACCGTCCTGTAACTCGGCACCTGAGAGGTGTAGACCGTGTTTGAAAATGCAATAAGCTAGCGCTCCCAGCCTAGAGCATGCATCAGAGCACGATTCGCGTCTAACACAAACTCACTGTTTTCACCGTCCTGTAACTCGGCACCTGAGAGGTGTAGACCGTGTTTGAAAAAGCAATAAGCTAGGGCTCCCAGCCTAGAGCATGAATCAGAGCACGATTCGCGTCTAACACAAACTCACTGTTTTCACCGTCCTGTAACTCGGCACCTGAGAGGTGTAGACCGTGTTTGAAAAAGCAATAAGCTTGAGCTCCCCGCCTAGAGCATGAATCAGAGCACGATTCGCGTCTAACACAAACTCACTGTTTTCACCGTCCTGTAACTCGGCACCTGAGAGGTGTAGACCGTGTTTGAAAAAGCAATAATTTTGAGCTCCCCGCCTAGAGCATGAATCAGAGCACGATTCGCGTCTAACACAAACTCACTGTTTTCACCGTCCTGTAACTCGGCACCTGAGAGGTGTAGACCGTGTTTGAAAATGCAATAAGCTAGCGCTCCCAGCCTAGAGCATGCATCAGAGCACGATTCGCGTCTAACACAAACTCACTGTTTTCACCGTCCTGTAACTCGGCACCTGAGAGGTGTAGACCGTGTTTGAAAAAGCAATAAGCTAGCGCTCCCAGCCTAGAGCATGAATCAGAGCACGATTCGCGTCTAACACAAACTCACTGTTTTCACCGTCCTGTAACTCGGCACCTGAGAGGTGTAGACCGTGTTTGAAAAAGCAATAAGCTTGAGCTCCCCGCCTAGAGCATGAATCAGAGCACGATTCGCGTCTAACACAAACTCACTGTTTTCACCGTCCTGTAACTCGGCACCTGAGAGGTGTAGACCGTGTTTGAAAAAGCAATAATTTTGAGCTCCCCGCCTAGAGCATGAATCAGAGCACGATTCGCGTCTAACACAAACTCACTGTTTTCACCGTCCTGTAACTCGGCACCTGAGAGGTGTAGACCGTGTTTGAAAAAGCAATAAGCTTGAGCTCCCCGCCTAGAGCATGAATCAGAGCACGATTCGCGTCTAACACAAACTCACTGTTTTCACCGTCCTGTAACTCGGCACCTGAGAGGTATAGACCGTGTTTGAAAAAGCAATAAGCTTGCGCTCCCAGCCTAGAGCATGAATCAGAGCACGATTCGCGTCTAACACAAACTCACTGTTTTCACCGTCCTGTACCTCGGCACCCGAGAGGTGTAGACCGTGTTTGAAAAAGCAATAAGCTTGCGCTCCCAGCCTAGAGCATGAATCAGAGCACGATTCGCGTCTAACACAAACTCACTGTTTTCACCGTCCTGTAACTCGGCACCTGAGAGGTGTAGACCGTGTTTGAAAAAGCAATAAGCTTGAGCTCCCAGCCTAGAGCATGAATCAGAGCACGATTCGCGTCTAACACAAACTCACTGTTTTCACCGTCCTGTAACTCGGCACCTGAGAGGTATAGACCGTGTTTGAAAAAGCAATAAGCTTGCGCTCCCAGCCTAGAGCATGAATCAGAGCACGATTCGCGTCTAACACAAACTCACTGTTTTCACCGTCCTGTAACTCGACACCTGAGAGGTGTAGACCGTGTTTGAAAAAGCAATAAGCTTGCGCTCCCAGCCTAGAGCATGAATCAGAGCACGATTCGCGTCTAACACAAACTCACTGTTTTCACCGTCCTGTACCTCGGCACCCGAGAGGTGTAGACCGTGTTTGAAAAAGCAATAAGCTTGCGCTCCCAGCCTAGAGCATGAATCAGAGCACGATTCGCGTCTAACACAAACTCACTGTTTTCACCGTCCTGTACCTCGGCACCCGAGAGGTGTAGACCGTGTTTGAAAAAGCAATAAGCTTGCGCTCCCAGCCTAGAGCATGAATCAGAGCACGATTCGCGTCTAACACAAACTCACTGTTTTCACCGTCCTGTAACTCGGCACCTGAGAGGTGTAGACCGTGTTTGAAAAAGCAATAAGCTTGAGCTCCCCGCCTAGAGCATGAATCAGAGCACGATTCGCGTCTAACACAAACTCACTGTTTTCACCGTCCTGTAACTCGGCACCTGAGAGGTATAGACCGTGTTTGAAAAAGCAATAAGCTTGCGCTTCCAGCCTAGAGCATGAATCAGAGCACGATTCGCGTCTAACACAAACTCACTGTTTTCACCGTCCTGTACCTCGGCACCCGAGAGGTGTAGACCGTGTTTGAAAAAGCAATAAGCTTGAGCTCCCAGCCTAGAGCATGAATCAGAGCACGATTCGCGTCTAACACAAACTCACTGTTTTCACCGTCCTGTAACTCGGCACCTGAGAGGTGTAGACCGTGTTTGAAAAAGCAATAAGCTTGAGCTCCCCGCCTAGAGCATGAATCAGAGCACGATTCGCGTCTAACACAAACTCACTGTTTTCACCGTCCTGTAACTCGGCACCTGAGAGGTATAGACCGTGTTTGAAAAAGCAATAAGCTTGCGCTCCCAGCCTAGAGCATGAATCAGAGCACGATTCGCGTCTAACACAAACTCACTGTTTTCACCGTCCTGTACCTCGGCACCCGAGAGGTGTAGACCGTGTTTGAAAAAGCAATAAGCTTGCGCTCCCAGCCTAGAGCATGAATCAGAGCACGATTCGCGTCTAACACAAACTCACTGTTTTCACCGTCCTGTAACTCGGCACCTGAGAGGTGTAGACCGTGTTTGAAAAAGCAATAAGCTTGAGCTCCCAGCCTAGAGCATGAATCAGAGCACGATTCGCGTCTAACACAAACTCACTGTTTTCACCGTCCTGTAACTCGGCACCTGAGAGGTGTAGACCGTGTTTGAAAATGCAATAAGCTAGCGCTCCCAGCCTAGAGCATGCATCAGAGCACGATTCGCGTCTAACACAAACTCACTGTTTTCACCGTCCTGTAACTCGGCACCTGAGAGGTGTAGACCGTGTTTGAAAAAGCAATAAGCTAGCGCTCCCAGACTAGAGCATGATTCAGAGCACGATTCGCGTCTAACACAAACTCACTGTTTTCACCGTCCTTTAACTCGGCACCTGAGAGGTGTAGACCGTGTTTGAAAAAGCATTAAGCTTGCGCTCCCAGCCTAGAGCATGAATCAGAGCACGATTCGCGTCTAACACAAACTCACTGTTTTCACCGTCCTGTAACTCGGCACCTGAGAGGTGTAGACCGTGTTTGAAAATGCAATAAGCTAGCGCTCCCAGCCTAGAGCATGCATCAGAGCACGATTCGCGTCTAACACAAACTCACTGTTTTCACCGTCCTGTAACTCGGCACCTGAGAGGTGTAGACCGTGTTTGAAAAAGCAATAAGCTAGCGCTCCCAGACTAGAGCATGATTCAGAGCACGATTCGCGTCTAACACAAACTCACTGTTTTCACCGTCCTTTAACTCGGCACCTGAGAGGTGTAGACCGTGTTTGAAAAAGCAATAAGCTTGAGCTCCCCGCCTAGAGCATGAATCAGAGCACGATTCGCGTCTAACACAAACTCACTGTTTTCACCGTCCTGTAACTCGGCACCTGAGAGGTGTAGACCGTGTTTGAAAAAGCAATAAGCTTGAGCTCCCAGCCTAGAGCATGAATCAGAGCACGATTCGCGTCTAACACAAACTCACTGTTTTCACCGTCCTGTAACTCGGCACCTGAGAGGTGTAGACCGTGTTTGAAAAAGCAATAAGCTAGCGCTCCCAGCCTAGAGCATGAATCAGAGCACGATTCGCGTCTAACACAAACTCACTGTTTTCACCGTCCTGTAACTCGGCACCTGAGAGGTGCAGACCGTGTTTGAAAAAGCAATAAGCTTGCGCTCCCAGCCTAGAGCATGAATCAGAGCACGATTCGCGTCTAACACAAACTCACTGTTTTCACCGTCCTGTAACTCGGCACCTGAGAGGTGTAGACCGTGTTTGAAAAAGCAATAAGCTTGAGCTCCCCGCCTAGAGCATGAATCAGAGCACGATTCGCGTCTAACACAAACTCACTGTTTTCACCGTCCTGTAACTCGGCACCTGAGAGGTATAGACCGTGTTTGAAAAAGCAATAAGCTTGCGCTCCCAGCCTAGAGCATGAATCAGAGCACGATTCGCGTCTAACACAAACTCACTGTTTTCACCGTCCAGTACCTCGGCACCTGAGAGGTGTAGACCGTGTTTGAAAAAGCATTACGCTTGCGCTCCCAGCCTAGAGCATGAATCATAGCACGATCCGCGTCTAACACAAACTCACTGTTTTCACCGTCCTGTAACTCGGCACCTGAGAGGTGTAGACCGTGTTTGAAAAAGCAATATGCTTTCGCTCCCAGCCTAGAGCATGAATCAGAGCACGATCCGCGTCTTACACAAACTCACTGTTTTCACCGTCCTGTAACTCGGCACCTGAGAGGTGTAGACCGTGTTTGAAAAAGCATTACGCTTGCGCTCCCAGCCTAGAGCATGAATCAGAGCACGATTCGCGTCTAACACAAACTCACTGTTTTCACCGTCCTGTAACTCGGCACCTGAGAGGTGTAGACCGTGTTTGAAAATGCAATAAGCTAGCGCTCCCAGCCTAGAGCATGCATCAGAGCACGATTCGCGTCTAACACAAACTCACTGTTTTCACCGTCCTGTAACTCGGCACCTGAGAGGTGTAGACCGTGTTTGAAAAAGCAATAAGCTAGCGCTCCCAGCCTAGAGCATGAATCAGAGCACGATTCGCGTCTAACACAAACTCACTGTTTTCACCGTCCTGTAACTCGGCACCTGAGAGGTGTAGACCGTGTTTGAAAAAGCAATAAGCTTGAGCTCCCCGCCTAGAGCATGAATCAGAGCACGATTCGCGTCTAACACAAACTCACTGTTTTCACCGTCCTGTAACTCGGCACCTGAGAGGTGTAGACCGTGTTTGAAAAAGCAATAATTTTGAGCTCCCCGCCTAGAGCATGAATCAGAGCACGATTCGCGTCTAACACAAACTCACTGTTTTCACCGTCCTGTAACTCGGCACCTGAGAGGTGTAGACCGTGTTTGAAAATGCAATAAGCTAGCGCTCCCAGCCTAGAGCATGCATCAGAGCACGATTCGCGTCTAACACAAACTCACTGTTTTCACCGTCCTGTAACTCGGCACCTGAGAGGTGTAGACCGTGTTTGAAAAAGCAATAAGCTAGCGCTCCCAGCCTAGAGCATGAATCAGAGCACGATTCGCGTCTAACACAAACTCACTGTTTTCACCGTCCTGTAACTCGGCACCTGAGAGGTGTAGACCGTGTTTGAAAAAGCAATAAGCTTGAGCTCCCCGCCTAGAGCATGAATCAGAGCACGATTCGCGTCTAACACAAACTCACTGTTTTCACCGTCCTGTAACTCGGCACCTGAGAGGTGTAGACCGTGTTTGAAAAAGCAATAATTTTGAGCTCCCCGCCTAGAGCATGAATCAGAGCACGATTCGCGTCTAACACAAACTCACTGTTTTCACCGTCCTGTAACTCGGCACCTGAGAGGTGTAGACCGTGTTTGAAAAAGCAATAAGCTTGAGCTCCCCGCCTAGAGCATGAATCAGAGCACGATTCGCGTCTAACACAAACTCACTGTTTTCACCGTCCTGTAACTCGGCACCTGAGAGGTATAGACCGTGTTTGAAAAAGCAATAAGCTTGCGCTCCCAGCCTAGAGCATGAATCAGAGCACGATTCGCGTCTAACACAAACTCACTGTTTTCACCGTCCTGTACCTCGGCACCCGAGAGGTGTAGACCGTGTTTGAAAAAGCAATAAGCTTGCGCTCCCAGCCTAGAGCATGAATCAGAGCACGATTCGCGTCTAACACAAACTCACTGTTTTCACCGTCCTGTAACTCGGCACCTGAGAGGTGTAGACCGTGTTTGAAAAAGCAATAAGCTTGAGCTCCCAGCCTAGAGCATGAATCAGAGCACGATTCGCGTCTAACACAAACTCACTGTTTTCACCGTCCTGTAACTCGGCACCTGAGAGGTATAGACCGTGTTTGAAAAAGCAATAAGCTTGCGCTCCCAGCCTAGAGCATGAATTAGAGCACGATTCGCGTCTAACACAAACTCACTGTTTTCACCGTCCTGTAACTCGGCACCTGAGAGGTGTAGACCGTGTTTGAAAAAGCAATAAGCTTGCACTCCCCGCCTAGAGCATGAATCAGAGCACGATTCGCGTCTAATACAAACTCACTGTTTTCACCGTCCTGTAACTCGGCACCTGAGAGGTGTAGACCGTGTTTGAAAAAGCAATAAGCTTGCGCTCCCAGCCTACAGCATGAATCAGAGCACGATTCGCGTCTAACACAAACTCACTGTTTTCACCGTCCTGTACCTCGGCACCTGAAAGGTGTAGACCGTGTTTGAAAAAGCATTACGGTTGCGCTCCCAGCCTAGAGCATAAATCCCAGCACGATTCGCGTCTAACACAAACTCACTGTTTTCACCGTCCTGTAACTCGGCACCTGAGAGGTGTAGACCTTGTTTGAAAAAGCATTACGCTTGCGCTCCCAGCCTAGAGCATGAATCAGAGCACGATTCGCGTCTAACACAAACTCACTGTTTTCACCGTCCTGTAACTCGGAACCTGAGAGGTGTAGACCGTGTTTGAAAAAGCAATAAGCTTGAGCTCCCAGCCTAGAGCATGAATCAGAGCACGATTCTCGTCTAACACAAACTCACTGTTTTCACCGTCCAGTACCTCGGCACCTGAGAGGTGTAGACCGTGTTTGAAAAAGCAATAAGCTTGAGCTCCCCGCCTAGAGCATGAATCAGAGCACGATTCGCGTCTAACACAAACTCACTGTTTACACCGTCCTGTAACTCGGCACCTGAGAGGTATAGACCGTGTTTGAAAAAGCAATTAGCTTGAGCTCCCAGACTAGAGCATGATTCAGAGCACGATTCGCGTCTAACACAAACTCACTGTTTTCACCGTCCTGTAACTCGACACCTGAGAGGTGTAGACCGTGTTTGAAAAAGCAATAAGCTTGCGCTCCCAGCCTAGAGCATGAATCAGAGCACGATTCGCGTCTAACACAAACTCACTGTTTTCACCGTCCTGTACCTCGGCACCCGAGAGGTGTAGACCGTGTTTGAAAAAGCAATAAGCTTGCGCTCCCAGCCTAGAGCATGAATCAGAGCACGATTCGCGTCTAACACAAACTCACTGTTTTCACCGTCCTGTACCTCGGCACCTGAGAGGTGTAGACCGTGTTTGAAAAAGCAATAAGCTTGAGCTCCCAGCCTAGAGCATGAATCAGAGCACGATTCGCGTCTAACACAAACTCACTGTTTTCACCGTCCTGTAACTCGGCACCTGAGAGGTGTAGACCGTGTTTGAAAATGCAATAAGCTAGCGCTCCCAGCCTAGAGCATGCATCAGAGCACGATTCGCGTCTAACACAAACTCACTGTTTTCACCGTCCTGTAACTCGGCACCTGAGAGGTGTAGACCGTGTTTGAAAAAGCATTACGGTTGCGCTCCCAGCCTAGAGCATAAATCCCAGCACGATTCGCGTCTAACACAAACTCACTGTTTTCACCGTCCTGTAACTCGGCACCTGAGAGGTGTAGACCGTGTTTGAAAATGCAATAAGCTTGCGCTCCCAGCCTACAGCATGAATCAGAGCACGATTCGCGTCTAACACAAACTCACTGTTTTCACCGTCCTGTACCTCGGCACCTGAAAGGTGTAGACCGTGTTTGAAAAAGCATTACGGTTGCGCTCCCAGCCTAGAGCATAAATCCCAGCACGATTCGCGTCTAACACAAACTCACTGTTTTCACCGTCCTGTAACTCGGCACCTGAGAGGTGTAGACCTTGTTTGAAAAAGCATTACGCTTGAGCTCCCAGCCTAGAGCATGAATCAGAGCACGATTCGCGTCTAACACAAACTCACTGTTTTCACCGTCCTGTAACTCGGCACCTGAGAGGTGTAGACCGTGTTTGAAAAAGCATTACGGTTGCGCTCCCAGCCTAGAGCATAAATCCCAGCACGATTCGCGTCTAACACAAACTCACTGTTTTCACCGTCCTGTAACTCGACACCTGAGAGGTGTAGACCGTGTTTGAAAAAGCAATAAGCTTGCGCTCCCAGCCTAGAGCATGAATCAGAGCACGATTCGCGTCTAACACAAACTCACTGTTTTCACCGTCCTGTACCTCGGCACCCGAGAGGTGTAGACCGTGTTTGAAAAAGCAATAAGCTTGCGCTCCCAGCCTAGAGCATGAATCAGAGCACGATTCGCGTCTAACACAAACTCACTGTTTTCACCGTCCTGTACCTCGGCACCTGAGAGGTGTAGACCGTGTTTGAAAAAGCAATAAGCTTGAGCTCCCAGCCTAGAGCATGAATCAGAGCACGATTCGCGTCTAACACAAACTCACTGTTTTCACCGTCCTGTAACTCGGCACCTGAGAGGTGTAGACCGTGTTTGAAAATGCAATAAGCTAGCGCTCCCAGCCTAGAGCATGCATCAGAGCACGATTCGCGTCTAACACAAACTCACTGTTTTCACCGTCCTGTAACTCGGCACCTGAGAGGTGTAGACCGTGTTTGAAAAAGCAATAAGCTAGCGCTCCCAGACTAGAGCATGATTCAGAGCACGATTCGCGTCTAACACAAACTCACTGTTTTCACCGTCCTGTAACTCGGCACCTGAGAGGTGTAGACCGTGTTTGAAAAAGCAATAAGCTTGAGCTCCCAGCCTAGAGCATGAATCAGAGCACGATTCGCGTCTAACACAAACTCACTGTTTTCACCGTCCTGTAACTCGGCACCTGAGAGGTGTAGACCGTGTTTGAAAAAGCAATAAGCTAGCGCTCCCAGCCTAGAGCATGAATCAGAGCACGATTCGCGTCTAACACAAACTCACTGTTTTCACCGTCCTGTAACTCGGCACCTGAGAGGTGCAGACCGTGTTTGAAAAAGCAATAAGCTTGCGCTCCCAGCCTAGAGCATGAATCAGAGCACGATTCGCGTCTAACACAAACTCACTGTTTTCACCGTCCTGTAACTCGGCACCTGAGAGGTGTAGACCGTGTTTGAAAAAGCAATAAGCTTGAGCTCCCCGCCTAGAGCATGAATCAGAGCACGATTCGCGTCTAACACAAACTCACTGTTTTCACCGTCCTGTAACTCGGCACCTGAGAGGTATAGACCGTGTTTGAAAAAGCAATTAGCTTGAGCTCCCAGACTAGAGCATGATTCAGAGCACGATTCGCGTCTAACACAAACTCACTGTTTTCACCGTCCTGTAACTCGACACCTGAGAGGTGTAGACCGTGTTTGAAAAAGCAATAAGCTTGCGCTCCCAGCCTAGAGCATAAATCAGAGCACGATTCGCGTCTAACACAAACTCACTGTTTTCACCGTCCTGTACCTCGGCACCCGAGAGGTGTAGACCGTGTTTGAAAAAGCAATAAGCTTGCGCTCCCAGCCTAGAGCATGAATCAGAGCACGATTCGCGTCTAACACAAACTCACTGTTTTCACCGTCCTGTACCTCGGCACCTGAGAGGTGTAGACCGTGTTTGAAAAAGCAATAAGCTTGAGCTCCCCGCCTAGAGCATGAATCAGAGCACGATTCGCGTCTAACACAAACTCACTGTTTTCACCGTCCTGTAACTCGGCACCTGAGAGGTATAGACCGTGTTTGAAAAAGCAATAAGCTTGCGCTCCCAGCCTAGAGCATGAATCAGAGCACGATTCGCGTCTAACACAAACTCACTGTTTTCACCGTCCAGTACCTCGGCACCTGAGAGGTGTAGACCGTGTTTGAAAAAGCATTACGCTTGCGCTCCCAGCCTAGAGCATGAATCATAGCACGATCCGCGTCTAACACAAACTCACTGTTTTCACCGTCCTGTAACTCGGCACCTGAGAGGTGTAGACCGTGTTTGAAAAAGCAATATGCTTTCGCTCCCAGCCTAGAGCATGAATCAGAGCACGATCCGCGTCTTACACAAACTCACTGTTTTCACCGTCCTGTAACTCGGCACCTGAGAGGTGTAGACCGTGTTTGAAAAAGCATTACGCTTGCGCTCCCAGCCTAGAGCATGAATCAGAGCACGATTCGCGTCTAACACAAACTCACTGTTTTCACCGTCCTGTAACTCGGCACCTGAGAGGTGTAGACCGTGTTTGAAAATGCAATAAGCTAGCGCTCCCAGCCTAGAGCATGCATCAGAGCACGATTCGCGTCTAACACAAACTCACTGTTTTCACCGTCCTGTAACTCGGCACCTGAGAGGTGTAGACCGTGTTTGAAAAAGCAATAAGCTTGAGCTCCCAGCCTAGAGCATGAATCAGAGCACGATTCGCGTCTAACACAAACTCACTGTTTTCACCGTCCTGTAACTCGGCACCTGAGAGGTATAGACCGTGTTTGAAAAAGCAATAAGCTTGCGCTCCCAGCCTAGAGCATGAATCAGAGCACGATTCGCGTCTAACACAAACTCACTGTTTTCACCGTCCTGTAACTCGACACCTGAGAGGTGTAGACCGTGTTTGAAAAAGCAATAAGCTTGCGCTCCCAGCCTAGAGCATGAATCAGAGCACGATTCGCGTCTAACACAAACTCACTGTTTTCACCGTCCTGTACCTCGGCACCCGAGAGGTGTAGACCGTGTTTGAAAAAGCAATAAGCTTGCGCTCCCAGCCTAGAGCATGAATCAGAGCACGATTCGCGTCTAACACAAACTCACTGTTTTCACCGTCCTGTACCTCGGCACCCGAGAGGTGTAGACCGTGTTTGAAAAAGCAATAAGCTTGCGCTCCCAGCCTAGAGCATGAATCAGAGCACGATTCGCGTCTAACACAAACTCACTGTTTTCACCGTCCTGTAACTCGGCACCTGAGAGGTGTAGACCGTGTTTGAAAAAGCAATAAGCTTGAGCTCCCCGCCTAGAGCATGAATCAGAGCACGATTCGCGTCTAACACAAACTCACTGTTTTCACCGTCCTGTAACTCGGCACCTGAGAGGTATAGACCGTGTTTGAAAAAGCAATAAGCTTGCGCTTCCAGCCTAGAGCATGAATCAGAGCACGATTCGCGTCTAACACAAACTCACTGTTTTCACCGTCCTGTACCTCGGCACCCGAGAGGTGTAGACCGTGTTTGAAAAAGCAATAAGCTTGAGCTCCCAGCCTAGAGCATGAATCAGAGCACGATTCGCGTCTAACACAAACTCACTGTTTTCACCGTCCTGTAACTCGGCACCTGAGAGGTGTAGACCGTGTTTGAAAAAGCAATAAGCTTGAGCTCCCCGCCTAGAGCATGAATCAGAGCACGATTCGCGTCTAACACAAACTCACTGTTTTCACCGTCCTGTAACTCGGCACCTGAGAGGTATAGACCGTGTTTGAAAAAGCAATAAGCTTGCGCTCCCAGCCTAGAGCATGAATCAGAGCACGATTCGCGTCTAACACAAACTCACTGTTTTCACCGTCCTGTACCTCGGCACCCGAGAGGTGTAGACCGTGTTTGAAAAAGCAATAAGCTTGCGCTCCCAGCCTAGAGCATGAATCAGAGCACGATTCGCGTCTAACACAAACTCACTGTTTTCACCGTCCTGTAACTCGGCACCTGAGAGGTGTAGACCGTGTTTGAAAAAGCAATAAGCTTGAGCTCCCAGCCTAGAGCATGAATCAGAGCACGATTCGCGTCTAACACAAACTCACTGTTTTCACCGTCCTGTAACTCGGCACCTGAGAGGTGTAGACCGTGTTTGAAAATGCAATAAGCTAGCGCTCCCAGCCTAGAGCATGCATCAGAGCACGATTCGCGTCTAACACAAACTCACTGTTTTCACCGTCCTGTAACTCGGCACCTGAGAGGTGTAGACCGTGTTTGAAAAAGCAATAAGCTAGCGCTCCCAGACTAGAGCATGATTCAGAGCACGATTCGCGTCTAACACAAACTCACTGTTTTCACCGTCCTTTAACTCGGCACCTGAGAGGTGTAGACCGTGTTTGAAAAAGCATTAAGCTTGCGCTCCCAGCCTAGAGCATGAATCAGAGCACGATTCGCGTCTAACACAAACTCACTGTTTTCACCGTCCTGTAACTCGGCACCTGAGAGGTGTAGACCGTGTTTGAAAATGCAATAAGCTAGCGCTCCCAGCCTAGAGCATGCATCAGAGCACGATTCGCGTCTAACACAAACTCACTGTTTTCACCGTCCTGTAACTCGGCACCTGAGAGGTGTAGACCGTGTTTGAAAAAGCAATAAGCTAGCGCTCCCAGACTAGAGCATGATTCAGAGCACGATTCGCGTCTAACACAAACTCACTGTTTTCACCGTCCTTTAACTCGGCACCTGAGAGGTGTAGACCGTGTTTGAAAAAGCAATAAGCTTGAGCTCCCCGCCTAGAGCATGAATCAGAGCACGATTCGCGTCTAACACAAACTCACTGTTTTCACCGTCCTGTAACTCGGCACCTGAGAGGTGTAGACCGTGTTTGAAAAAGCAATAAGCTTGAGCTCCCAGCCTAGAGCATGAATCAGAGCACGATTCGCGTCTAACACAAACTCACTGTTTTCACCGTCCTGTAACTCGGCACCTGAGAGGTGTAGACCGTGTTTGAAAAAGCAATAAGCTAGCGCTCCCAGCCTAGAGCATGAATCAGAGCACGATTCGCGTCTAACACAAACTCACTGTTTTCACCGTCCTGTAACTCGGCACCTGAGAGGTGCAGACCGTGTTTGAAAAAGCAATAAGCTTGCGCTCCCAGCCTAGAGCATGAATCAGAGCACGATTCGCGTCTAACACAAACTCACTGTTTTCACCGTCCTGTAACTCGGCACCTGAGAGGTGTAGACCGTGTTTGAAAAAGCAATAAGCTTGAGCTCCCCGCCTAGAGCATGAATCAGAGCACGATTCGCGTCTAACACAAACTCACTGTTTTCACCGTCCTGTAACTCGGCACCTGAGAGGTATAGACCGTGTTTGAAAAAGCAATAAGCTTGCGCTCCCAGCCTAGAGCATGAATCAGAGCACGATTCGCGTCTAACACAAACTCACTGTTTTCACCGTCCAGTACCTCGGCACCTGAGAGGTGTAGACCGTGTTTGAAAAAGCATTACGCTTGCGCTCCCAGCCTAGAGCATGAATCATAGCACGATCCGCGTCTAACACAAACTCACTGTTTTCACCGTCCTGTAACTCGGCACCTGAGAGGTGTAGACCGTGTTTGAAAAAGCAATATGCTTTCGCTCCCAGCCTAGAGCATGAATCAGAGCACGATCCGCGTCTTACACAAACTCACTGTTTTCACCGTCCTGTAACTCGGCACCTGAGAGGTGTAGACCGTGTTTGAAAAAGCATTACGCTTGCGCTCCCAGCCTAGAGCATGAATCAGAGCACGATTCGCGTCTAACACAAACTCACTGTTTTCACCGTCCTGTACCTCGGCACCCGAGAGGTGTAGACCGTGTTTGAAAAAGCAATAAGCTTGCGCTCCCAGCCTAGAGCATGAATCAGAGCACGATTCGCGTCTAACACAAACTCACTGTTTTCACCGTCCTGTAACTCGGCACCTGAGAGGTGTAGACCGTGTTTGAAAAAGCAATAAGCTTGAGCTCCCCGCCTAGAGCATGAATCAGAGCACGATTCGCGTCTAACACAAACTCACTGTTTTCACCGTCCTGTAACTCGGCACCTGAGAGGTATAGACCGTGTTTGAAAAAGCAATAAGCTTGCGCTTCCAGCCTAGAGCATGAATCAGAGCACGATTCGCGTCTAACACAAACTCACTGTTTTCACCGTCCTGTACCTCGGCACCCGAGAGGTGTAGACCGTGTTTGAAAAAGCAATAAGCTTGAGCTCCCAGCCTAGAGCATGAATCAGAGCACGATTCGCGTCTAACACAAACTCACTGTTTTCACCGTCCTGTAACTCGGCACCTGAGAGGTGTAGACCGTGTTTGAAAAAGCAATAAGCTTGAGCTCCCCGCCTAGAGCATGAATCAGAGCACGATTCGCGTCTAACACAAACTCACTGTTTTCACCGTCCTGTAACTCGGCACCTGAGAGGTATAGACCGTGTTTGAAAAAGCAATAAGCTTGCGCTCCCAGCCTAGAGCATGAATCAGAGCACGATTCGCGTCTAACACAAACTCACTGTTTTCACCGTCCTGTACCTCGGCACCCGAGAGGTGTAGACCGTGTTTGAAAAAGCAATAAGCTTGCGCTCCCAGCCTAGAGCATGAATCAGAGCACGATTCGCGTCTAACACAAACTCACTGTTTTCACCGTCCTGTAACTCGGCACCTGAGAGGTGTAGACCGTGTTTGAAAAAGCAATAAGCTTGAGCTCCCAGCCTAGAGCATGAATCAGAGCACGATTCGCGTCTAACACAAACTCACTGTTTTCACCGTCCTGTAACTCGGCACCTGAGAGGTGTAGACCGTGTTTGAAAATGCAATAAGCTAGCGCTCCCAGCCTAGAGCATGCATCAGAGCACGATTCGCGTCTAACACAAACTCACTGTTTTCACCGTCCTGTAACTCGGCACCTGAGAGGTGTAGACCGTGTTTGAAAAAGCAATAAGCTAGCGCTCCCAGACTAGAGCATGATTCAGAGCACGATTCGCGTCTAACACAAACTCACTGTTTTCACCGTCCTTTAACTCGGCACCTGAGAGGTGTAGACCGTGTTTGAAAAAGCATTAAGCTTGCGCTCCCAGCCTAGAGCATGAATCAGAGCACGATTCGCGTCTAACACAAACTCACTGTTTTCACCGTCCTGTAACTCGGCACCTGAGAGGTGTAGACCGTGTTTGAAAATGCAATAAGCTAGCGCTCCCAGCCTAGAGCATGCATCAGAGCACGATTCGCGTCTAACACAAACTCACTGTTTTCACCGTCCTGTAACTCGGCACCTGAGAGGTGTAGACCGTGTTTGAAAAAGCAATAAGCTAGCGCTCCCAGACTAGAGCATGATTCAGAGCACGATTCGCGTCTAACACAAACTCACTGTTTTCACCGTCCTTTAACTCGGCACCTGAGAGGTGTAGACCGTGTTTGAAAAAGCAATAAGCTTGAGCTCCCCGCCTAGAGCATGAATCAGAGCACGATTCGCGTCTAACACAAACTCACTGTTTTCACCGTCCTGTAACTCGGCACCTGAGAGGTGTAGACCGTGTTTGAAAAAGCAATAAGCTTGAGCTCCCAGCCTAGAGCATGAATCAGAGCACGATTCGCGTCTAACACAAACTCACTGTTTTCACCGTCCTGTAACTCGGCACCTGAGAGGTGTAGACCGTGTTTGAAAAAGCAATAAGCTAGCGCTCCCAGCCTAGAGCATGAATCAGAGCACGATTCGCGTCTAACACAAACTCACTGTTTTCACCGTCCTGTAACTCGGCACCTGAGAGGTGCAGACCGTGTTTGAAAAAGCAATAAGCTTGCGCTCCCAGCCTAGAGCATGAATCAGAGCACGATTCGCGTCTAACACAAACTCACTGTTTTCACCGTCCTGTAACTCGGCACCTGAGAGGTGTAGACCGTGTTTGAAAAAGCAATAAGCTTGAGCTCCCCGCCTAGAGCATGAATCAGAGCACGATTCGCGTCTAACACAAACTCACTGTTTTCACCGTCCTGTAACTCGGCACCTGAGAGGTATAGACCGTGTTTGAAAAAGCAATAAGCTTGCGCTCCCAGCCTAGAGCATGAATCAGAGCACGATTCGCGTCTAACACAAACTCACTGTTTTCACCGTCCAGTACCTCGGCACCTGAGAGGTGTAGACCGTGTTTGAAAAAGCATTACGCTTGCGCTCCCAGCCTAGAGCATGAATCATAGCACGATCCGCGTCTAACACAAACTCACTGTTTTCACCGTCCTGTAACTCGGCACCTGAGAGGTGTAGACCGTGTTTGAAAAAGCAATATGCTTTCGCTCCCAGCCTAGAGCATGAATCAGAGCACGATCCGCGTCTTACACAAACTCACTGTTTTCACCGTCCTGTAACTCGGCACCTGAGAGGTGTAGACCGTGTTTGAAAAAGCATTACGCTTGCGCTCCCAGCCTAGAGCATGAATCAGAGCACGATTCGCGTCTAACACAAACTCACTGTTTTCACCGTCCTGTAACTCGGCACCTGAGAGGTGTAGACCGTGTTTGAAAATGCAATAAGCTAGCGCTCCCAGCCTAGAGCATGCATCAGAGCACGATTCGCGTCTAACACAAACTCACTGTTTTCACCGTCCTGTAACTCGGCACCTGAGAGGTGTAGACCGTGTTTGAAAAAGCAATAAGCTAGCGCTCCCAGCCTAGAGCATGAATCAGAGCACGATTCGCGTCTAACACAAACTCACTGTTTTCACCGTCCTGTAACTCGGCACCTGAGAGGTGTAGACCGTGTTTGAAAAAGCAATAAGCTTGAGCTCCCCGCCTAGAGCATGAATCAGAGCACGATTCGCGTCTAACACAAACTCACTGTTTTCACCGTCCTGTAACTCGGCACCTGAGAGGTGTAGACCGTGTTTGAAAAAGCAATAATTTTGAGCTCCCCGCCTAGAGCATGAATCAGAGCACGATTCGCGTCTAACACAAACTCACTGTTTTCACCGTCCTGTAACTCGGCACCTGAGAGGTGTAGACCGTGTTTGAAAATGCAATAAGCTAGCGCTCCCAGCCTAGAGCATGCATCAGAGCACGATTCGCGTCTAACACAAACTCACTGTTTTCACCGTCCTGTAACTCGGCACCTGAGAGGTGTAGACCGTGTTTGAAAAAGCAATAAGCTAGCGCTCCCAGCCTAGAGCATGAATCAGAGCACGATTCGCGTCTAACACAAACTCACTGTTTTCACCGTCCTGTAACTCGGCACCTGAGAGGTGTAGACCGTGTTTGAAAAAGCAATAAGCTTGAGCTCCCCGCCTAGAGCATGAATCAGAGCACGATTCGCGTCTAACACAAACTCACTGTTTTCACCGTCCTGTAACTCGGCACCTGAGAGGTGTAGACCGTGTTTGAAAAAGCAATAATTTTGAGCTCCCCGCCTAGAGCATGAATCAGAGCACGATTCGCGTCTAACACAAACTCACTGTTTTCACCGTCCTGTAACTCGGCACCTGAGAGGTGTAGACCGTGTTTGAAAAAGCAATAAGCTTGAGCTCCCCGCCTAGAGCATGAATCAGAGCACGATTCGCGTCTAACACAAACTCACTGTTTTCACCGTCCTGTAACTCGGCACCTGAGAGGTATAGACCGTGTTTGAAAAAGCAATAAGCTTGCGCTCCCAGCCTAGAGCATGAATCAGAGCACGATTCGCGTCTAACACAAACTCACTGTTTTCACCGTCCTGTACCTCGGCACCCGAGAGGTGTAGACCGTGTTTGAAAAAGCAATAAGCTTGCGCTCCCAGCCTAGAGCATGAATCAGAGCACGATTCGCGTCTAACACAAACTCACTGTTTTCACCGTCCTGTAACTCGGCACCTGAGAGGTGTAGACCGTGTTTGAAAAAGCAATAAGCTTGAGCTCCCAGCCTAGAGCATGAATCAGAGCACGATTCGCGTCTAACACAAACTCACTGTTTTCACCGTCCTGTAACTCGGCACCTGAGAGGTATAGACCGTGTTTGAAAAAGCAATAAGCTTGCGCTCCCAGCCTAGAGCATGAATTAGAGCACGATTCGCGTCTAACACAAACTCACTGTTTTCACCGTCCTGTAACTCGGCACCTGAGAGGTGTAGACCGTGTTTGAAAAAGCAATAAGCTTGCACTCCCCGCCTAGAGCATGAATCAGAGCACGATTCGCGTCTAATACAAACTCACTGTTTTCACCGTCCTGTAACTCGGCACCTGAGAGGTGTAGACCGTGTTTGAAAAAGCAATAAGCTTGCGCTCCCAGCCTACAGCATGAATCAGAGCACGATTCGCGTCTAACACAAACTCACTGTTTTCACCGTCCTGTACCTCGGCACCTGAAAGGTGTAGACCGTGTTTGAAAAAGCATTACGGTTGCGCTCCCAGCCTAGAGCATAAATCCCAGCACGATTCGCGTCTAACACAAACTCACTGTTTTCACCGTCCTGTAACTCGGCACCTGAGAGGTGTAGACCTTGTTTGAAAAAGCATTACGCTTGCGCTCCCAGCCTAGAGCATGAATCAGAGCACGATTCGCGTCTAACACAAACTCACTGTTTTCACCGTCCTGTAACTCGGAACCTGAGAGGTGTAGACCGTGTTTGAAAAAGCAATAAGCTTGAGCTCCCAGCCTAGAGCATGAATCAGAGCACGATTCTCGTCTAACACAAACTCACTGTTTTCACCGTCCAGTACCTCGGCACCTGAGAGGTGTAGACCGTGTTTGAAAAAGCAATAAGCTTGAGCTCCCCGCCTAGAGCATGAATCAGAGCACGATTCGCGTCTAACACAAACTCACTGTTTACACCGTCCTGTAACTCGGCACCTGAGAGGTATAGACCGTGTTTGAAAAAGCAATTAGCTTGAGCTCCCAGACTAGAGCATGATTCAGAGCACGATTCGCGTCTAACACAAACTCACTGTTTTCACCGTCCTGTAACTCGACACCTGAGAGGTGTAGACCGTGTTTGAAAAAGCAATAAGCTTGCGCTCCCAGCCTAGAGCATGAATCAGAGCACGATTCGCGTCTAACACAAACTCACTGTTTTCACCGTCCTGTACCTCGGCACCCGAGAGGTGTAGACCGTGTTTGAAAAAGCAATAAGCTTGCGCTCCCAGCCTAGAGCATGAATCAGAGCACGATTCGCGTCTAACACAAACTCACTGTTTTCACCGTCCTGTACCTCGGCACCTGAGAGGTGTAGACCGTGTTTGAAAAAGCAATAAGCTTGAGCTCCCAGCCTAGAGCATGAATCAGAGCACGATTCGCGTCTAACACAAACTCACTGTTTTCACCGTCCTGTAACTCGGCACCTGAGAGGTGTAGACCGTGTTTGAAAATGCAATAAGCTAGCGCTCCCAGCCTAGAGCATGCATCAGAGCACGATTCGCGTCTAACACAAACTCACTGTTTTCACCGTCCTGTAACTCGGCACCTGAGAGGTGTAGACCGTGTTTGAAAAAGCATTACGGTTGCGCTCCCAGCCTAGAGCATAAATCCCAGCACGATTCGCGTCTAACACAAACTCACTGTTTTCACCGTCCTGTAACTCGGCACCTGAGAGGTGTAGACCGTGTTTGAAAATGCAATAAGCTTGCGCTCCCAGCCTACAGCATGAATCAGAGCACGATTCGCGTCTAACACAAACTCACTGTTTTCACCGTCCTGTACCTCGGCACCTGAAAGGTGTAGACCGTGTTTGAAAAAGCATTACGGTTGCGCTCCCAGCCTAGAGCATAAATCCCAGCACGATTCGCGTCTAACACAAACTCACTGTTTTCACCGTCCTGTAACTCGGCACCTGAGAGGTGTAGACCTTGTTTGAAAAAGCATTACGCTTGAGCTCCCAGCCTAGAGCATGAATCAGAGCACGATTCGCGTCTAACACAAACTCACTGTTTTCACCGTCCTGTAACTCGGCACCTGAGAGGTGTAGACCGTGTTTGAAAAAGCATTACGGTTGCGCTCCCAGCCTAGAGCATAAATCCCAGCACGATTCGCGTCTAACACAAACTCACTGTTTTCACCGTCCTGTAACTCGACACCTGAGAGGTGTAGACCGTGTTTGAAAAAGCAATAAGCTTGCGCTCCCAGCCTAGAGCATGAATCAGAGCACGATTCGCGTCTAACACAAACTCACTGTTTTCACCGTCCTGTACCTCGGCACCCGAGAGGTGTAGACCGTGTTTGAAAAAGCAATAAGCTTGCGCTCCCAGCCTAGAGCATGAATCAGAGCACGATTCGCGTCTAACACAAACTCACTGTTTTCACCGTCCTGTACCTCGGCACCTGAGAGGTGTAGACCGTGTTTGAAAAAGCAATAAGCTTGAGCTCCCAGCCTAGAGCATGAATCAGAGCACGATTCGCGTCTAACACAAACTCACTGTTTTCACCGTCCTGTAACTCGGCACCTGAGAGGTGTAGACCGTGTTTGAAAATGCAATAAGCTAGCGCTCCCAGCCTAGAGCATGCATCAGAGCACGATTCGCGTCTAACACAAACTCACTGTTTTCACCGTCCTGTAACTCGGCACCTGAGAGGTGTAGACCGTGTTTGAAAAAGCAATAAGCTAGCGCTCCCAGACTAGAGCATGATTCAGAGCACGATTCGCGTCTAACACAAACTCACTGTTTTCACCGTCCTGTAACTCGGCACCTGAGAGGTGTAGACCGTGTTTGAAAAAGCAATAAGCTTGAGCTCCCAGCCTAGAGCATGAATCAGAGCACGATTCGCGTCTAACACAAACTCACTGTTTTCACCGTCCTGTAACTCGGCACCTGAGAGGTGTAGACCGTGTTTGAAAAAGCAATAAGCTAGCGCTCCCAGCCTAGAGCATGAATCAGAGCACGATTCGCGTCTAACACAAACTCACTGTTTTCACCGTCCTGTAACTCGGCACCTGAGAGGTGCAGACCGTGTTTGAAAAAGCAATAAGCTTGCGCTCCCAGCCTAGAGCATGAATCAGAGCACGATTCGCGTCTAACACAAACTCACTGTTTTCACCGTCCTGTAACTCGGCACCTGAGAGGTGTAGACCGTGTTTGAAAAAGCAATAAGCTTGAGCTCCCCGCCTAGAGCATGAATCAGAGCACGATTCGCGTCTAACACAAACTCACTGTTTTCACCGTCCTGTAACTCGGCACCTGAGAGGTATAGACCGTGTTTGAAAAAGCAATTAGCTTGAGCTCCCAGACTAGAGCATGATTCAGAGCACGATTCGCGTCTAACACAAACTCACTGTTTTCACCGTCCTGTAACTCGACACCTGAGAGGTGTAGACCGTGTTTGAAAAAGCAATAAGCTTGCGCTCCCAGCCTAGAGCATAAATCAGAGCACGATTCGCGTCTAACACAAACTCACTGTTTTCACCGTCCTGTACCTCGGCACCCGAGAGGTGTAGACCGTGTTTGAAAAAGCAATAAGCTTGCGCTCCCAGCCTAGAGCATGAATCAGAGCACGATTCGCGTCTAACACAAACTCACTGTTTTCACCGTCCTGTACCTCGGCACCTGAGAGGTGTAGACCGTGTTTGAAAAAGCAATAAGCTTGAGCTCCCCGCCTAGAGCATGAATCAGAGCACGATTCGCGTCTAACACAAACTCACTGTTTTCACCGTCCTGTAACTCGGCACCTGAGAGGTATAGACCGTGTTTGAAAAAGCAATAAGCTTGCGCTCCCAGCCTAGAGCATGAATCAGAGCACGATTCGCGTCTAACACAAACTCACTGTTTTCACCGTCCAGTACCTCGGCACCTGAGAGGTGTAGACCGTGTTTGAAAAAGCATTACGCTTGCGCTCCCAGCCTAGAGCATGAATCATAGCACGATCCGCGTCTAACACAAACTCACTGTTTTCACCGTCCTGTAACTCGGCACCTGAGAGGTGTAGACCGTGTTTGAAAAAGCAATATGCTTTCGCTCCCAGCCTAGAGCATGAATCAGAGCACGATCCGCGTCTTACACAAACTCACTGTTTTCACCGTCCTGTAACTCGGCACCTGAGAGGTGTAGACCGTGTTTGAAAAAGCATTACGCTTGCGCTCCCAGCCTAGAGCATGAATCAGAGCACGATTCGCGTCTAACACAAACTCACTGTTTTCACCGTCCTGTAACTCGGCACCTGAGAGGTGTAGACCGTGTTTGAAAATGCAATAAGCTAGCGCTCCCAGCCTAGAGCATGCATCAGAGCACGATTCGCGTCTAACACAAACTCACTGTTTTCACCGTCCTGTAACTCGGCACCTGAGAGGTGTAGACCGTGTTTGAAAAAGCAATAAGCTAGCGCTCCCAGCCTAGAGCATGAATCAGAGCACGATTCGCGTCTAACACAAACTCACTGTTTTCACCGTCCTGTAACTCGGCACCTGAGAGGTGTAGACCGTGTTTGAAAAAGCAATAAGCTTGAGCTCCCCGCCTAGAGCATGAATCAGAGCACGATTCGCGTCTAACACAAACTCACTGTTTTCACCGTCCTGTAACTCGGCACCTGAGAGGTGTAGACCGTGTTTGAAAAAGCAATAATTTTGAGCTCCCCGCCTAGAGCATGAATCAGAGCACGATTCGCGTCTAACACAAACTCACTGTTTTCACCGTCCTGTAACTCGGCACCTGAGAGGTGTAGACCGTGTTTGAAAATGCAATAAGCTAGCGCTCCCAGCCTAGAGCATGCATCAGAGCACGATTCGCGTCTAACACAAACTCACTGTTTTCACCGTCCTGTAACTCGGCACCTGAGAGGTGTAGACCGTGTTTGAAAAAGCAATAAGCTAGCGCTCCCAGCCTAGAGCATGAATCAGAGCACGATTCGCGTCTAACACAAACTCACTGTTTTCACCGTCCTGTAACTCGGCACCTGAGAGGTGTAGACCGTGTTTGAAAAAGCAATAAGCTTGAGCTCCCCGCCTAGAGCATGAATCAGAGCACGATTCGCGTCTAACACAAACTCACTGTTTTCACCGTCCTGTAACTCGGCACCTGAGAGGTGTAGACCGTGTTTGAAAAAGCAATAATTTTGAGCTCCCCGCCTAGAGCATGAATCAGAGCACGATTCGCGTCTAACACAAACTCACTGTTTTCACCGTCCTGTAACTCGGCACCTGAGAGGTGTAGACCGTGTTTGAAAAAGCAATAAGCTTGAGCTCCCCGCCTAGAGCATGAATCAGAGCACGATTCGCGTCTAACACAAACTCACTGTTTTCACCGTCCTGTAACTCGGCACCTGAGAGGTATAGACCGTGTTTGAAAAAGCAATAAGCTTGCGCTCCCAGCCTAGAGCATGAATCAGAGCACGATTCGCGTCTAACACAAACTCACTGTTTTCACCGTCCTGTACCTCGGCACCCGAGAGGTGTAGACCGTGTTTGAAAAAGCAATAAGCTTGCGCTCCCAGCCTAGAGCATGAATCAGAGCACGATTCGCGTCTAACACAAACTCACTGTTTTCACCGTCCTGTAACTCGGCACCTGAGAGGTGTAGACCGTGTTTGAAAAAGCAATAAGCTTGAGCTCCCAGCCTAGAGCATGAATCAGAGCACGATTCGCGTCTAACACAAACTCACTGTTTTCACCGTCCTGTAACTCGGCACCTGAGAGGTATAGACCGTGTTTGAAAAAGCAATAAGCTTGCGCTCCCAGCCTAGAGCATGAATCAGAGCACGATTCGCGTCTAACACAAACTCACTGTTTTCACCGTCCTGTAACTCGACACCTGAGAGGTGTAGACCGTGTTTGAAAAAGCAATAAGCTTGCGCTCCCAGCCTAGAGCATGAATCAGAGCACGATTCGCGTCTAACACAAACTCACTGTTTTCACCGTCCTGTACCTCGGCACCCGAGAGGTGTAGACCGTGTTTGAAAAAGCAATAAGCTTGCGCTCCCAGCCTAGAGCATGAATCAGAGCACGATTCGCGTCTAACACAAACTCACTGTTTTCACCGTCCTGTACCTCGGCACCCGAGAGGTGTAGACCGTGTTTGAAAAAGCAATAAGCTTGCGCTCCCAGCCTAGAGCATGAATCAGAGCACGATTCGCGTCTAACACAAACTCACTGTTTTCACCGTCCTGTAACTCGGCACCTGAGAGGTGTAGACCGTGTTTGAAAAAGCAATAAGCTTGAGCTCCCCGCCTAGAGCATGAATCAGAGCACGATTCGCGTCTAACACAAACTCACTGTTTTCACCGTCCTGTAACTCGGCACCTGAGAGGTATAGACCGTGTTTGAAAAAGCAATAAGCTTGCGCTTCCAGCCTAGAGCATGAATCAGAGCACGATTCGCGTCTAACACAAACTCACTGTTTTCACCGTCCTGTAACTCGGCACCTGAGAGGTGTAGACCGTGTTTGAAAAAGCAATAAGCTTGAGCTCCCAGCCTAGAGCATGAATCAGAGCACGATTCGCGTCTAACACAAACTCACTGTTTTCACCGTCCTGTAACTCGGCACCTGAGAGGTGTAGACCGTGTTTGAAAATGCAATAAGCTAGCGCTCCCAGCCTAGAGCATGCATCAGAGCACGATTCGCGTCTAACACAAACTCACTGTTTTCACCGTCCTGTAACTCGGCACCTGAGAGGTGTAGACCGTGTTTGAAAAAGCAATAAGCTTGAGCTCCCCGCCTAGAGCATGAATCAGAGCACGATTCGCGTCTAACACAAACTCACTGTTTTCACCGTCCTGTAACTCGGCACCTGAGAGGTATAGACCGTGTTTGAAAAAGCAATAAGCTTGCGCTCCCAGCCTAGAGCATGAATCAGAGCACGATTCGCGTCTAACACAAACTCACTGTTTTCACCGTCCTGTACCTCGGCACCCGAGAGGTGTAGACCGTGTTTGAAAAAGCAATAAGCTTGCGCTCCCAGCCTAGAGCATGAATCAGAGCACGATTCGCGTCTAACACAAACTCACTGTTTTCACCGTCCTGTAACTCGGCACCTGAGAGGTGTAGACCGTGTTTGAAAAAGCAATAAGCTTGAGCTCCCAGCCTAGAGCATGAATCAGAGCACGATTCGCGTCTAACACAAACTCACTGTTTTCACCGTCCTGTAACTCGGCACCTGAGAGGTGTAGACCGTGTTTGAAAAAGCAATAAGCTTGAGCTCCCCGCCTAGAGCATGAATCAGAGCACGATTCGCGTCTAACACAAACTCACTGTTTTCACCGTCCTGTAACTCGGCACCTGAGAGGTATAGACCGTGTTTGAAAAAGCAATAAGCTTGCGCTCCCAGCCTAGAGCATGAATCAGAGCACGATTCGCGTCTAACACAAACTCACTGTTTTCACCGTCCTGTACCTCGGCACCCGAGAGGTGTAGACCGTGTTTGAAAAAGCAATAAGCTTGCGCTCCCAGCCTAGAGCATGAATCAGAGCACGATTCGCGTCTAACACAAACTCACTGTTTTCACCGTCCTGTAACTCGGCACCTGAGAGGTGTAGACCGTGTTTGAAAAAGCAATAAGCTTGAGCTCCCAGCCTAGAGCATGAATCAGAGCACGATTCGCGTCTAACACAAACTCACTGTTTTCACCGTCCTGTAACTCGGCACCTGAGAGGTGTAGACCGTGTTTGAAAATGCAATAAGCTAGCGCTCCCAGCCTAGAGCATGCATCAGAGCACGATTCGCGTCTAACACAAACTCACTGTTTTCACCGTCCTGTAACTCGGCACCTGAGAGGTGTAGACCGTGTTTGAAAAAGCAATAAGCTAGCGCTCCCAGACTAGAGCATGATTCAGAGCACGATTCGCGTCTAACACAAACTCACTGTTTTCACCGTCCTTTAACTCGGCACCTGAGAGGTGTAGACCGTGTTTGAAAAAGCATTAAGCTTGCGCTCCCAGCCTAGAGCATGAATCAGAGCACGATTCGCGTCTAACACAAACTCACTGTTTTCACCGTCCTGTAACTCGGCACCTGAGAGGTGTAGACCGTGTTTGAAAATGCAATAAGCTAGCGCTCCCAGCCTAGAGCATGCATCAGAGCACGATTCGCGTCTAACACAAACTCACTGTTTTCACCGTCCTGTAACTCGGCACCTGAGAGGTGTAGACCGTGTTTGAAAAAGCAATAAGCTAGCGCTCCCAGACTAGAGCATGATTCAGAGCACGATTCGCGTCTAACACAAACTCACTGTTTTCACCGTCCTTTAACTCGGCACCTGAGAGGTGTAGACCGTGTTTGAAAAAGCAATAAGCTTGAGCTCCCCGCCTAGAGCATGAATCAGAGCACGATTCGCGTCTAACACAAACTCACTGTTTTCACCGTCCTGTAACTCGGCACCTGAGAGGTGTAGACCGTGTTTGAAAAAGCAATAAGCTTGAGCTCCCAGCCTAGAGCATGAATCAGAGCACGATTCGCGTCTAACACAAACTCACTGTTTTCACCGTCCTGTAACTCGGCACCTGAGAGGTGTAGACCGTGTTTGAAAAAGCAATAAGCTAGCGCTCCCAGCCTAGAGCATGAATCAGAGCACGATTCGCGTCTAACACAAACTCACTGTTTTCACCGTCCTGTAACTCGGCACCTGAGAGGTGCAGACCGTGTTTGAAAAAGCAATAAGCTTGCGCTCCCAGCCTAGAGCATGAATCAGAGCACGATTCGCGTCTAACACAAACTCACTGTTTTCACCGTCCTGTAACTCGGCACCTGAGAGGTGTAGACCGTGTTTGAAAAAGCAATAAGCTTGAGCTCCCCGCCTAGAGCATGAATCAGAGCACGATTCGCGTCTAACACAAACTCACTGTTTTCACCGTCCTGTAACTCGGCACCTGAGAGGTATAGACCGTGTTTGAAAAAGCAATAAGCTTGCGCTCCCAGCCTAGAGCATGAATCAGAGCACGATTCGCGTCTAACACAAACTCACTGTTTTCACCGTCCAGTACCTCGGCACCTGAGAGGTGTAGACCGTGTTTGAAAAAGCATTACGCTTGCGCTCCCAGCCTAGAGCATGAATCATAGCACGATCCGCGTCTAACACAAACTCACTGTTTTCACCGTCCTGTAACTCGGCACCTGAGAGGTGTAGACCGTGTTTGAAAAAGCAATATGCTTTCGCTCCCAGCCTAGAGCATGAATCAGAGCACGATCCGCGTCTTACACAAACTCACTGTTTTCACCGTCCTGTAACTCGGCACCTGAGAGGTGTAGACCGTGTTTGAAAAAGCATTACGCTTGCGCTCCCAGCCTAGAGCATGAATCAGAGCACGATTCGCGTCTAACACAAACTCACTGTTTTCACCGTCCTGTAACTCGGCACCTGAGAGGTGTAGACCGTGTTTGAAAATGCAATAAGCTAGCGCTCCCAGCCTAGAGCATGCATCAGAGCACGATTCGCGTCTAACACAAACTCACTGTTTTCACCGTCCTGTAACTCGGCACCTGAGAGGTGTAGACCGTGTTTGAAAAAGCAATAAGCTAGCGCTCCCAGCCTAGAGCATGAATCAGAGCACGATTCGCGTCTAACACAAACTCACTGTTTTCACCGTCCTGTAACTCGGCACCTGAGAGGTGTAGACCGTGTTTGAAAAAGCAATAAGCTTGAGCTCCCCGCCTAGAGCATGAATCAGAGCACGATTCGCGTCTAACACAAACTCACTGTTTTCACCGTCCTGTAACTCGGCACCTGAGAGGTGTAGACCGTGTTTGAAAAAGCAATAATTTTGAGCTCCCCGCCTAGAGCATGAATCAGAGCACGATTCGCGTCTAACACAAACTCACTGTTTTCACCGTCCTGTAACTCGGCACCTGAGAGGTGTAGACCGTGTTTGAAAATGCAATAAGCTAGCGCTCCCAGCCTAGAGCATGCATCAGAGCACGATTCGCGTCTAACACAAACTCACTGTTTTCACCGTCCTGTAACTCGGCACCTGAGAGGTGTAGACCGTGTTTGAAAAAGCAATAAGCTAGCGCTCCCAGCCTAGAGCATGAATCAGAGCACGATTCGCGTCTAACACAAACTCACTGTTTTCACCGTCCTGTAACTCGGCACCTGAGAGGTGTAGACCGTGTTTGAAAAAGCAATAAGCTTGAGCTCCCCGCCTAGAGCATGAATCAGAGCACGATTCGCGTCTAACACAAACTCACTGTTTTCACCGTCCTGTAACTCGGCACCTGAGAGGTGTAGACCGTGTTTGAAAAAGCAATAATTTTGAGCTCCCCGCCTAGAGCATGAATCAGAGCACGATTCGCGTCTAACACAAACTCACTGTTTTCACCGTCCTGTAACTCGGCACCTGAGAGGTGTAGACCGTGTTTGAAAAAGCAATAAGCTTGAGCTCCCCGCCTAGAGCATGAATCAGAGCACGATTCGCGTCTAACACAAACTCACTGTTTTCACCGTCCTGTAACTCGGCACCTGAGAGGTATAGACCGTGTTTGAAAAAGCAATAAGCTTGCGCTCCCAGCCTAGAGCATGAATCAGAGCACGATTCGCGTCTAACACAAACTCACTGTTTTCACCGTCCTGTACCTCGGCACCCGAGAGGTGTAGACCGTGTTTGAAAAAGCAATAAGCTTGCGCTCCCAGCCTAGAGCATGAATCAGAGCACGATTCGCGTCTAACACAAACTCACTGTTTTCACCGTCCTGTAACTCGGCACCTGAGAGGTGTAGACCGTGTTTGAAAAAGCAATAAGCTTGAGCTCCCAGCCTAGAGCATGAATCAGAGCACGATTCGCGTCTAACACAAACTCACTGTTTTCACCGTCCTGTAACTCGGCACCTGAGAGGTATAGACCGTGTTTGAAAAAGCAATAAGCTTGCGCTCCCAGCCTAGAGCATGAATCAGAGCACGATTCGCGTCTAACACAAACTCACTGTTTTCACCGTCCTGTACCTCGGCACCCGAGAGGTGTAGACCGTGTTTGAAAAAGCAATAAGCTTGCGCTCCCAGCCTAGAGCATGAATCAGAGCACGATTCGCGTCTAACACAAACTCACTGTTTTCACCGTCCTGTAACTCGGCACCTGAGAGGTGTAGACCGTGTTTGAAAAAGCAATAAGCTTGAGCTCCCAGCCTAGAGCATGAATCAGAGCACGATTCGCGTCTAACACAAACTCACTGTTTTCACCGTCCTGTAACTCGGCACCTGAGAGGTGTAGACCGTGTTTGAAAATGCAATAAGCTAGCGCTCCCAGCCTAGAGCATGAATCAGAGCACGATTCGCGTCTAACACAAACTCACTGTTTTCACCGTCCTGTAACTCGGCACCTGAGAGGTGTAGACCGTGTTTGAAAATGCAATAAGCTAGCGCTCCCAGCCTAGAGCATGAATCAGAGCACGAATCGCGTCTAACACAAACTCACTGTTTTCACCGTCCAGTACCTCGGCACCTGAGAGGTGTAGACCGTGTTTGAAAAAGCATTACGCTTGCGCTCCCAGCCTAGAGCATGAATCATAGCACGATCCGCGTCTAACACAAACTCACTGTTTTCACCGTCCTGTAACTCGGCACCTGAGAGGTGTAGACCGTGTTTGAAAAAGCAATATGCTTTCGCTCCCAGCCTAGAGCATGAATCAGAGCACGATCCGCGTCTTACACAAACTCACTGTTTTCACCGTCCTGTAACTCGGCACCTGAGAGGTGTAGACCGTGTTTGAAAAAGCATTACGCTTGCGCTCCCAGCCTAGAGCATGAATCAGAGCACGATTCTCGTCTAACACAAACTCACTGTTTTCACCGTCCAGTACCTCGGCACCTGAGAGGTGTAGACCTTGTTTGAAAAAGCATTACGCTTGCGCTCCCAGCCTAGAGCATGAATCAGAGCACGATTCGCGTCTAACACAAACTCACTGTTTTCACCGTCCTGTAACTCGGCACCAGAGATGTGTAGACCGTGTTTGAAAAAGCAATAAGCTTGCGCTCCCAGCCTAGAGCATGAATCAGAGCACGATTCGCGTCTAACACAAACTCACTGTTTTCACCGTCCTGTAACTCGGCACCTGAGAGGTGTAGACCGTGTTTGAAAAAGCAATAAGCTTGCGCTCCCAGCCTAGAGCATGAATCAGAGCACGATTCGCGTCTAACACAAACTCACTGTTTTCACCGTCCTGTAACTCGGCACCTGAGAGGTGTAGACCGTGTTTGAAAAAGCAATAAGCTTGCGCTCCCAGCCTAGAGCATGAATCAGAGCACGATTCGCGTCTAACACAAACTTATTGTTTTCACCGTCCTGTAACTCGGAACCTGAGAGGTGTAGACCGTGTTTGAAAAAGCAATAAGCTTGCGCTCCCAGCCTAGAGCATGAATCAGAGCACGATTCGCGTCTAACACAAACTCACTCTTTTCACCGTCCTGTAACTCGGCACCTGAAAGGTGTAGACCGTGTTTGAAAAAGCATTACGGTTGCGCTCCCAGCCTAGAGCATAAATCCCAGCACGATTCGCGTCTAACACAAACTCACTGTTTTCACCGTCCTGTAACTCGGCACCTGAGAGGTGTAGACCGTGTTTGAAAAAGCAATAAGCTTGCGCTCCCAGCCTAGAGCATGAATCAGAGCACGATTCGCGTCTAACACAAACTCACTGTTTTCACCGTCCTGTAACTCGGCACCTGAAAGGTGTAGACCATGTTTGAAAAAGCAATAAGCTTTCGCTCCCAGCCTAGAGCATGAATCAGAGCACGATTCGCGTCTAACACAAACTCACTCTTTTCACCGTCCTGTAACTCGGCACCTGAAAGGTGTAGACCGTGTTTGAAAAAGCATTACTGTTGCGCTCCCAGCCTAGAGCATAAATCCCAGCACGATTCGCGTCTAACACAAACTCACTGTTTTCACCGTCCTGTAACTCGGCACCTGAGAGGTGTAGACCGTGTTTGAAAAAGCAATAAGCTTGCGTTCCCAGCCTAGATCATCAATCCCAGCACGATTCGCGTCTAACACAAACTCACTGTTTTCACCGTCCTGTAACTCGGCACCTGAGAGGTGTAGACCGTGTTTGAAAAAGCATTACGCTTGCGCTCCCAGCCTAGAGCATGAATCAGAGCACGATTCGCGTCTAACACAAACTCACTGTTTTCACCGTCCTGTAACTCGGCACCAGAGAGGTGTAGACCGTGTTTGAAAAAGCAATAAGCTTGCGCTCCCAGCCTAGAGCATGAATCAGAGCACGATTCGCGTCTAACACAAACTCACTGTTTTCACCGTCCTGTAACTCGGCACCTGAGAGGTGTAGACCGTGTTTGAAAAAGCAATAAGCTTGAGCTCCCCGCCTAGAGCATGAATCAGAGCACGATTCGCGTCTAACACAAACTCACTGTTTTCACCGTCCTGTAACTCGGCACCTGAGAGGTATAGACCGTGTTTGAAAAAGCAATAAGCTTGCGCTCCCAGCCTAGAGCATGAATCAGAGCACGATTCGCGTCTAACACAAACTCACTGTTTTCACCGTCCTGTACCTCGGCACCCGAGAGGTGTAGACCGTGTTTGAAAAAGCAATAAGCTTGCGCTCCCAGCCTAGAGCATGAATCAGAGCACGATTCGCGTCTAACACAAACTCACTGTTTTCACCGTCCTGTAACTCGGCACCTGAGAGGTGTAGACCGTGTTTGAAAAAGCAATAAGCTTGAGCTCCCAGCCTAGAGCATGAATCAGAGCACGATTCGCGTCTAACACAAACTCACTGTTTTCACCGTCCTGTAACTCGGCACCTGAGAGGTGTAGACCGTGTTTGAAAATGCAATAAGCTAGCGCTCCCAGCCTAGAGCATGCATCAGAGCACGATTCGCGTCTAACACAAACTCACTGTTTTCACCGTCCTGTAACTCGGCACCTGAGAGGTGTAGACCGTGTTTGAAAAAGCAATAAGCTAGCGCTCCCAGACTAGAGCATGATTCAGAGCACGATTCGCGTCTAACACAAACTCACTGTTTTCACCGTCCTTTAACTCGGCACCTGAGAGGTGTAGACCGTGTTTGAAAAAGCATTAAGCTTGCGCTCCCAGCCTAGAGCATGAATCAGAGCACGATTCGCGTCTAACACAAACTCACTGTTTTCACCGTCCTGTAACTCGGCACCTGAGAGGTGTAGACCGTGTTTGAAAATGCAATAAGCTAGCGCTCCCAGCCTAGAGCATGCATCAGAGCACGATTCGCGTCTAACACAAACTCACTGTTTTCACCGTCCTGTAACTCGGCACCTGAGAGGTGTAGACCGTGTTTGAAAAAGCAATAAGCTAGCGCTCCCAGACTAGAGCATGATTCAGAGCACGATTCGCGTCTAACACAAACTCACTGTTTTCACCGTCCTTTAACTCGGCACCTGAGAGGTGTAGACCGTGTTTGAAAAAGCAATAAGCTTGAGCTCCCCGCCTAGAGCATGAATCAGAGCACGATTCGCGTCTAACACAAACTCACTGTTTTCACCGTCCTGTAACTCGGCACCTGAGAGGTGTAGACCGTGTTTGAAAAAGCAATAAGCTTGAGCTCCCAGCCTAGAGCATGAATCAGAGCACGATTCGCGTCTAACACAAACTCACTGTTTTCACCGTCCTGTAACTCGGCACCTGAGAGGTGTAGACCGTGTTTGAAAAAGCAATAAGCTAGCGCTCCCAGCCTAGAGCATGAATCAGAGCACGATTCGCGTCTAACACAAACTCACTGTTTTCACCGTCCTGTAACTCGGCACCTGAGAGGTGCAGACCGTGTTTGAAAAAGCAATAAGCTTGCGCTCCCAGCCTAGAGCATGAATCAGAGCACGATTCGCGTCTAACACAAACTCACTGTTTTCACCGTCCTGTAACTCGGCACCTGAGAGGTGTAGACCGTGTTTGAAAAAGCAATAAGCTTGAGCTCCCCGCCTAGAGCATGAATCAGAGCACGATTCGCGTCTAACACAAACTCACTGTTTTCACCGTCCTGTAACTCGGCACCTGAGAGGTATAGACCGTGTTTGAAAAAGCAATAAGCTTGCGCTCCCAGCCTAGAGCATGAATCAGAGCACGATTCGCGTCTAACACAAACTCACTGTTTTCACCGTCCAGTACCTCGGCACCTGAGAGGTGTAGACCGTGTTTGAAAAAGCATTACGCTTGCGCTCCCAGCCTAGAGCATGAATCATAGCACGATCCGCGTCTAACACAAACTCACTGTTTTCACCGTCCTGTAACTCGGCACCTGAGAGGTGTAGACCGTGTTTGAAAAAGCAATATGCTTTCGCTCCCAGCCTAGAGCATGAATCAGAGCACGATCCGCGTCTTACACAAACTCACTGTTTTCACCGTCCTGTAACTCGGCACCTGAGAGGTGTAGACCGTGTTTGAAAAAGCATTACGCTTGCGCTCCCAGCCTAGAGCATGAATCAGAGCACGATTCGCGTCTAACACAAACTCACTGTTTTCACCGTCCTGTAACTCGGCACCTGAGAGGTGTAGACCGTGTTTGAAAATGCAATAAGCTAGCGCTCCCAGCCTAGAGCATGCATCAGAGCACGATTCGCGTCTAACACAAACTCACTGTTTTCACCGTCCTGTAACTCGGCACCTGAGAGGTGTAGACCGTGTTTGAAAAAGCAATAAGCTAGCGCTCCCAGCCTAGAGCATGAATCAGAGCACGATTCGCGTCTAACACAAACTCACTGTTTTCACCGTCCTGTAACTCGGCACCTGAGAGGTGTAGACCGTGTTTGAAAAAGCAATAAGCTTGAGCTCCCCGCCTAGAGCATGAATCAGAGCACGATTCGCGTCTAACACAAACTCACTGTTTTCACCGTCCTGTAACTCGGCACCTGAGAGGTGTAGACCGTGTTTGAAAAAGCAATAATTTTGAGCTCCCCGCCTAGAGCATGAATCAGAGCACGATTCGCGTCTAACACAAACTCACTGTTTTCACCGTCCTGTAACTCGGCACCTGAGAGGTGTAGACCGTGTTTGAAAATGCAATAAGCTAGCGCTCCCAGCCTAGAGCATGCATCAGAGCACGATTCGCGTCTAACACAAACTCACTGTTTTCACCGTCCTGTAACTCGGCACCTGAGAGGTGTAGACCGTGTTTGAAAAAGCAATAAGCTAGCGCTCCCAGCCTAGAGCATGAATCAGAGCACGATTCGCGTCTAACACAAACTCACTGTTTTCACCGTCCTGTAACTCGGCACCTGAGAGGTGTAGACCGTGTTTGAAAAAGCAATAAGCTTGAGCTCCCCGCCTAGAGCATGAATCAGAGCACGATTCGCGTCTAACACAAACTCACTGTTTTCACCGTCCTGTAACTCGGCACCTGAGAGGTATAGACCGTGTTTGAAAAAGCAATAAGCTTGCGCTCCCAGCCTAGAGCATGAATCAGAGCACGATTCGCGTCTAACACAAACTCACTGTTTTCACCGTCCTGTACCTCGGCACCCGAGAGGTGTAGACCGTGTTTGAAAAAGCAATAAGCTTGCGCTCCCAGCCTAGAGCATGAATCAGAGCACGATTCGCGTCTAACACAAACTCACTGTTTTCACCGTCCTGTAACTCGGCACCTGAGAGGTGTAGACCGTGTTTGAAAAAGCAATAAGCTTGAGCTCCCAGCCTAGAGCATGAATCAGAGCACGATTCGCGTCTAACACAAACTCACTGTTTTCACCGTCCTGTAACTCGGCACCTGAGAGGTATAGACCGTGTTTGAAAAAGCAATAAGCTTGCGCTCCCAGCCTAGAGCATGAATCAGAGCACGATTCGCGTCTAACACAAACTCACTGTTTTCACCGTCCTGTACCTCGGCACCCGAGAGGTGTAGACCGTGTTTGAAAAAGCAATAAGCTTGCGCTCCCAGCCTAGAGCATGAATCAGAGCACGATTCGCGTCTAACACAAACTCACTGTTTTCACCGTCCTGTAACTCGGCACCTGAGAGGTGTAGACCGTGTTTGAAAAAGCAATAAGCTTGAGCTCCCAGCCTAGAGCATGAATCAGAGCACGATTCGCGTCTAACACAAACTCACTGTTTTCACCGTCCTGTAACTCGGCACCTGAGAGGTGTAGACCGTGTTTGAAAATGCAATAAGCTAGCGCTCCCAGCCTAGAGCATGAATCAGAGCACGATTCGCGTCTAACACAAACTCACTGTTTTCACCGTCCTGTAACTCGGCACCTGAGAGGTGTAGACCGTGTTTGAAAATGCAATAAGCTAGCGCTCCCAGCCTAGAGCATGAATCAGAGCACGAATCGCGTCTAACACAAACTCACTGTTTTCACCGTCCAGTACCTCGGCACCTGAGAGGTGTAGACCGTGTTTGAAAAAGCATTACGCTTGCGCTCCCAGCCTAGAGCATGAATCATAGCACGATCCGCGTCTAACACAAACTCACTGTTTTCACCGTCCTGTAACTCGGCACCTGAGAGGTGTAGACCGTGTTTGAAAAAGCAATATGCTTTCGCTCCCAGCCTAGAGCATGAATCAGAGCACGATCCGCGTCTTACACAAACTCACTGTTTTCACCGTCCTGTAACTCGGCACCTGAGAGGTGTAGACCGTGTTTGAAAAAGCATTACGCTTGCGCTCCCAGCCTAGAGCATGAATCAGAGCACGATTCTCGTCTAACACAAACTCACTGTTTTCACCGTCCAGTACCTCGGCACCTGAGAGGTGTAGACCTTGTTTGAAAAAGCATTACGCTTGCGCTCCCAGCCTAGAGCATGAATCAGAGCACGATTCGCGTCTAACACAAACTCACTGTTTTCACCGTCCTGTAACTCGGCACCAGAGATGTGTAGACCGTGTTTGAAAAAGCAATAAGCTTGCGCTCCCAGCCTAGAGCATGAATCAGAGCACGATTCGCGTCTAACACAAACTCACTGTTTTCACCGTCCTGTAACTCGGCACCTGAGAGGTGTAGACCGTGTTTGAAAAAGCAATAAGCTTGCGCTCCCAGCCTAGAGCATGAATCAGAGCACGATTCGCGTCTAACACAAACTCACTGTTTTCACCGTCCTGTAACTCGGCACCTGAGAGGTGTAGACCGTGTTTGAAAAAGCAATAAGCTTGCGCTCCCAGCCTAGAGCATGAATCAGAGCACGATTCGCGTCTAACACAAACTTATTGTTTTCACCGTCCTGTAACTCGGAACCTGAGAGGTGTAGACCGTGTTTGAAAAAGCAATAAGCTTGCGCTCCCAGCCTAGAGCATGAATCAGAGCACGATTCGCGTCTAACACAAACTCACTCTTTTCACCGTCCTGTAACTCGGCACCTGAAAGGTGTAGACCGTGTTTGAAAAAGCATTACGGTTGCGCTCCCAGCCTAGAGCATAAATCCCAGCACGATTCGCGTCTAACACAAACTCACTGTTTTCACCGTCCTGTAACTCGGCACCTGAGAGGTGTAGACCGTGTTTGAAAAAGCAATAAGCTTGCGCTCCCAGCCTAGAGCATGAATCAGAGCACGATTCGCGTCTAACACAAACTCACTGTTTTCACCGTCCTGTAACTCGGCACCTGAAAGGTGTAGACCATGTTTGAAAAAGCAATAAGCTTTCGCTCCCAGCCTAGAGCATGAATCAGAGCACGATTCGCGTCTAACACAAACTCACTCTTTTCACCGTCCTGTAACTCGGCACCTGAAAGGTGTAGACCGTGTTTGAAAAAGCATTACTGTTGCGCTCCCAGCCTAGAGCATAAATCCCAGCACGATTCGCGTCTAACACAAACTCACTGTTTTCACCGTCCTGTAACTCGGCACCTGAGAGGTGTAGACCGTGTTTGAAAAAGCAATAAGCTTGCGTTCCCAGCCTAGATCATCAATCCCAGCACGATTCGCGTCTAACACAAACTCACTGTTTTCACCGTCCTGTAACTCGGCACCTGAGAGGTGTAGACCGTGTTTGAAAAAGCATTACGCTTGCGCTCCCAGCCTAGAGCATGAATCAGAGCACGATTCGCGTCTAACACAAACTCACTGTTTTCACCGTCCTGTAACTCGGCACCAGAGAGGTGTAGACCGTGTTTGAAAAAGCAATAAGCTTGCGCTCCCAGCCTAGAGCATGAATCAGAGCACGATTCGCGTCTAACACAAACTCACTGTTTTCACCGTCCTGTAACTCGGCACCTGAGAGGTGTAGACCGTGTTTGAAAAAGCAATAAGCTTGCGCTCCCAGCCTACAGCATGAATCAGAGCACGATTCGCGTCTAACACAAACTCACTGTTTTCACCGTCCTGTAACTCGGAACCTGAGAGGTGTAGACCGTGTTTGAAAAAGCATTACGGTTGCGCTCCCAGCCTAGAGCATAAATCCCAGCACGATTCGCGTCTAACACAAACTCACTGTTTTCACCGTCCTGTAACTCGGCACCTGAGAGGTGTAGACCGTGTTTGAAAAAGCAATAAGCTTGCACTCCCCGCCTAGAGCATGAATCAGAGCACGATTCGCGTCTAATACAAACTCACTGTTTTCACCGTCCTGTAACTCGGCACCTGAGAGGTGTAGACCGTGTTTGAAAAAGCAATAAGCTTGCGCTCCCAGCCTACAGCATGAATCAGAGCACGATTCGCGTCTAACACAAACTCACTGTTTTCACCGTCCTGTACCTCGGCACCTGAAAGGTGTAGACCGTGTTTGAAAAAGCATTACGGTTGCGCTCCCAGCCTAGAGCATAAATCCCAGCACGATTCGCGTCTAACACAAACTCACTGTTTTCACCGTCCTGTAACTCGGCACCTGAGAGGTGTAGACCTTGTTTGAAAAAGCATTACGCTTGCGCTCCCAGCCTAGAGCATGAATCAGAGCACGATTCGCGTCTAACACAAACTCACTGTTTTCACCGTCCTGTAACTCGGCACCTGAGAGGTGTAGACCGTGTTTGAAAAAGCAATAAGCTTGAGCTCCCCGCCTAGAGCATGAATCAGAGCACGATTCGCGTCTAACACAAACTCACTGTTTTCACCGTCCTGTAACTCGGCACCTGAGAGGTGTAGACCGTGTTTGAAAAAGCAATATGCTTTCGCTCCCCGCCTAGAGCATGAATTAGAGCACGATTCGCGTCTAACTCAAACTCACTGTTTTCACCGTCCTGTAACTCGGCACCTGAGAGGTGTAGACCGTGTTTGAAAAAGCAATAAGCTTGCACTCCCCGCCTAGAGCATGAATCAGAGCACGATTCGCGTCTAATACAAACTCACTGTTTTCACCGTCCTGTAACTCGGCACCTGAGAGGTGTAGACCGTGTTTGAAAAAGCAATAAGCTTGCGCTCCCAGCCTACAGCATGAATCAGAGCACGATTCGCGTCTAACACAAACTCACTGTTTTCACCGTCCTGTACCTCGGCACCTGAAAGGTGTAGACCGTGTTTGAAAAAGCATTACGGTTGCGCTCCCAGCCTAGAGCATAAATCCCAGCACGATTCGCGTCTAACACAAACTCACTGTTTTCACCGTCCTGTAACTCGGCACCTGAGAGGTGTAGACCTTGTTTGAAAAAGCATTACGCTTGCGCTCCCAGCCTAGAGCATGAATCAGAGCACGATTCGCGTCTAACACAAACTCACTGTTTTCACCGTCCTGTAACTCGGAACCTGAGAGGTGTAGACCGTGTTTGAAAAAGCAATAAGCTTGAGCTCCCAGCCTAGAGCATGAATCAGAGCACGATTCTCGTCTAACACAAACTCACTGTTTTCACCGTCCAGTACCTCGGCACCTGAGAGGTGTAGACCGTGTTTGAAAAAGCAATAAGCTTGAGCTCCCCGCCTAGAGCATGAATCAGAGCACGATTCGCGTCTAACACAAACTCACTGTTTACACCGTCCTGTAACTCGGCACCTGAGAGGTATAGACCGTGTTTGAAAAAGCAATTAGCTTGAGCTCCCAGACTAGAGCATGATTCAGAGCACGATTCGCGTCTAACACAAACTCACTGTTTTCACCGTCCTGTAACTCGACACCTGAGAGGTGTAGACCGTGTTTGAAAAAGCAATAAGCTTGCGCTCCCAGCCTAGAGCATGAATCAGAGCACGATTCGCGTCTAACACAAACTCACTGTTTTCACCGTCCTGTACCTCGGCACCCGAGAGGTGTAGACCGTGTTTGAAAAAGCAATAAGCTTGCGCTCCCAGCCTAGAGCATGAATCAGAGCACGATTCGCGTCTAACACAAACTCACTGTTTTCACCGTCCTGTACCTCGGCACCTGAGAGGTGTAGACCGTGTTTGAAAAAGCAATAAGCTTGAGCTCCCAGCCTAGAGCATGAATCAGAGCACGATTCGCGTCTAACACAAACTCACTGTTTTCACCGTCCTGTAACTCGGCACCTGAGAGGTGTAGACCGTGTTTGAAAATGCAATAAGCTAGCGCTCCCAGCCTAGAGCATGCATCAGAGCACGATTCGCGTCTAACACAAACTCACTGTTTTCACCGTCCTGTAACTCGGCACCTGAGAGGTGTAGACCGTGTTTGAAAAAGCATTACGGTTGCGCTCCCAGCCTAGAGCATAAATCCCAGCACGATTCGCGTCTAACACAAACTCACTGTTTTCACCGTCCTGTAACTCGGCACCTGAGAGGTGTAGACCGTGTTTGAAAATGCAATAAGCTTGCGCTCCCAGCCTACAGCATGAATCAGAGCACGATTCGCGTCTAACACAAACTCACTGTTTTCACCGTCCTGTACCTCGGCACCTGAAAGGTGTAGACCGTGTTTGAAAAAGCATTACGGTTGCGCTCCCAGCCTAGAGCATAAATCCCAGCACGATTCGCGTCTAACACAAACTCACTGTTTTCACCGTCCTGTAACTCGGCACCTGAGAGGTGTAGACCTTGTTTGAAAAAGCATTACGCTTGAGCTCCCAGCCTAGAGCATGAATCAGAGCACGATTCGCGTCTAACACAAACTCACTGTTTTCACCGTCCTGTAACTCGGCACCTGAGAGGTGTAGACCGTGTTTGAAAAAGCATTACGGTTGCGCTCCCAGCCTAGAGCATAAATCCCAGCACGATTCGCGTCTAACACAAACTCACTGTTTTCACCGTCCTGTAACTCGACACCTGAGAGGTGTAGACCGTGTTTGAAAAAGCAATAAGCTTGCGCTCCCAGCCTAGAGCATGAATCAGAGCACGATTCGCGTCTAACACAAACTCACTGTTTTCACCGTCCTGTACCTCGGCACCCGAGAGGTGTAGACCGTGTTTGAAAAAGCAATAAGCTTGCGCTCCCAGCCTAGAGCATGAATCAGAGCACGATTCGCGTCTAACACAAACTCACTGTTTTCACCGTCCTGTACCTCGGCACCTGAGAGGTGTAGACCGTGTTTGAAAAAGCAATAAGCTTGAGCTCCCAGCCTAGAGCATGAATCAGAGCACGATTCGCGTCTAACACAAACTCACTGTTTTCACCGTCCTGTAACTCGGCACCTGAGAGGTGTAGACCGTGTTTGAAAATGCAATAAGCTAGCGCTCCCAGCCTAGAGCATGCATCAGAGCACGATTCGCGTCTAACACAAACTCACTGTTTTCACCGTCCTGTAACTCGGCACCTGAGAGGTGTAGACCGTGTTTGAAAAAGCATTACGGTTGCGCTCCCAGCCTAGAGCATAAATCCCAGCACGATTCGCGTCTAACACAAACTCACTGTTTTCACCGTCCTGTAACTCGGCACCTGAGAGGTGTAGACCGTGTTTGAAAATGCAATAAGCTTGCGCTCCCAGCCTACAGCATGAATCAGAGCACGATTCGCGTCTAACACAAACTCACTGTTTTCACCGTCCTGTACCTCGGCACCTGAAAGGTGTAGACCGTGTTTGAAAAAGCATTACGGTTGCGCTCCCAGCCTAGAGCATAAATCCCAGCACGATTCGCGTCTAACACAAACTCACTGTTTTCACCGTCCTGTAACTCGGCACCTGAGAGGTGTAGACCTTGTTTGAAAAAGCATTACGCTTGAGCTCCCAGCCTAGAGCATGAATCAGAGCACGATTCGCGTCTAACACAAACTCACTGTTTTCACCGTCCTGTAACTCGGCACCTGAGAGGTGTAGACCGTGTTTGAAAAAGCATTACGGTTGCGCTCCCAGCCTAGAGCATAAATCCCAGCACGATTCGCGTCTAACACAAACTCACTGTTTTCACCGTCCTGTAACTCGGCACCTGAGAGGTGTAGACCGTGTTTGAAAATGCAATAAGCTTGCGCTCCCAGCCTACAGCATGAATCAGAGCACGATTCGCGTCTAACACAAACTCACTGTTTTCACCGTCCTGTACCTCGGCACCTGAAAGGTGTAGACCGTGTTTGAAAAAGCATTACGGTTGCGCTCCCAGCCTAGAGCATAAATCCCAGCACGATTCGCGTCTAACACAAACTCACTGTTTTCACCGTCCTGTAACTCGGCACCTGAGAGGTGTAGACCTTGTTTGAAAAAGCATTACGCTTGCGCTCCCAGCCTAGAGCATGAATCAGAGCACGATTCGCGTCTAACACAAACTCACTGTTTTCACCGTCCTGTAACTCGGCACCTGAGAGGTGTAGACCGTGTTTGAAAAAGCAATAAGCTTGAGCTCCCCGCCTAGAGCATGAATCAGAGCACGATTCGCGTCTAACACAAACTCACTGTTTTCACCGTCCTGTAACTCGGCACCTGAGAGGTGTAGACCGTGTTTGAAAAAGCAATAAGCTTGAGCTCCCCGCCTAGAGCATGAATCAGAGCACGATTCGCGTCTAACACAAACTCACTGTTTTCACCGTCCTGTAACTCGGCACCTGAGAGGTGTAGACCGTGTTTGAAAAAGCAATAATTTTGAGCTCCCCGCCTAGAGCATAAATCCCAGCACGATTCGCGTCTAACACAAACTCACTGTTTTCACCGTCCTGTAACTCGGCACCTGAGAGGTGTAGACCGTGTTTGAAAAAGCAATAAGCTTGCACTCCCCGCCTAGAGCATGAATCAGAGCACGATTCGCGTCTAATACAAACTCACTGTTTTCACCGTCCTGTAACTCGGCACCTGAGAGGTGTAGACCGTGTTTGAAAAAGCAATAAGCTTGCGCTCCCAGCCTACAGCATGAATCAGAGCACGATTCGCGTCTAACACAAACTCACTGTTTTCACCGTCCTGTACCTCGGCACCTGAAAGGTGTAGACCGTGTTTGAAAAAGCATTACGGTTGCGCTCCCAGCCTAGAGCATAAATCCCAGCACGATTCGCGTCTAACACAAACTCACTGTTTTCACCGTCCTGTAACTCGGCACCTGAGAGGTGTAGACCTTGTTTGAAAAAGCATTACGCTTGCGCTCCCAGCCTAGAGCATGAATCAGAGCACGATTCGCGTCTAACACAAACTCACTGTTTTCACCGTCCTGTAACTCGGAACCTGAGAGGTGTAGACCGTGTTTGAAAAAGCAATAAGCTTGAGCTCCCAGCCTAGAGCATGAATCAGAGCACGATTCTCGTCTAACACAAACTCACTGTTTTCACCGTCCAGTACCTCGGCACCTGAGAGGTGTAGACCGTGTTTGAAAAAGCAATAAGCTTGAGCTCCCCGCCTAGAGCATGAATCAGAGCACGATTCGCGTCTAACACAAACTCACTGTTTTCACCGTCCTGTAACTCGGCACCTGAGAGGTATAGACCGTGTTTGAAAAAGCAATTAGCTTGAGCTCCCAGACTAGAGCATGATTCAGAGCACGATTCGCGTCTAACACAAACTCACTGTTTTCACCGTCCTGTAACTCGGCACCTGAGAGGTGTAGACCGTGTTTGAAAATGCAATAAGCTAGCGCTCCCAGCCTAGAGCATGCATCAGAGCACGATTCGCGTCTAACACAAACTCACTGTTTTCACCGTCCTGTAACTCGGCACCTGAGAGGTGTAGACCGTGTTTGAAAAAGCATTACGGTTGCGCTCCCAGCCTAGAGCATAAATCCCAGCACGATTCGCGTCTAACACAAACTCACTGTTTTCACCGTCCTGTAACTCGGCACCTGAGAGGTGTAGACCGTGTTTGAAAATGCAATAAGCTTGCGCTCCCAGCCTACAGCATGAATCAGAGCACGATTCGCGTCTAACACAAACTCACTGTTTTCACCGTCCTGTACCTCGGCACCTGAAAGGTGTAGACCGTGTTTGAAAAAGCATTACGGTTGCGCTCCCAGCCTAGAGCATAAATCCCAGCACGATTCGCGTCTAACACAAACTCACTGTTTTCACCGTCCTGTAACTCGGCACCTGAGAGGTGTAGACCTTGTTTGAAAAAGCATTACGCTTGAGCTCCCAGCCTAGAGCATGAATCAGAGCACGATTCGCGTCTAACACAAACTCACTGTTTTCACCGTCCTGTAACTCGGCACCTGAGAGGTGTAGACCGTGTTTGAAAAAGCAATAAGCTTGCACTCCCCGCCTAGAGCATGAATCAGAGCACGATTCGCGTCTAATACAAACTCACTGTTTTCACCGTCCTGTAACTCGGCACCTGAGAGGTGTAGACCGTGTTTGAAAAAGCAATAAGCTTGCGCTCCCAGCCTACAGCATGAATCAGAGCACGATTCGCGTCTAACACAAACTCACTGTTTTCACCGTCCTGTACCTCGGCACCTGAAAGGTGTAGACCGTGTTTGAAAAAGCATTACGGTTGCGCTCCCAGCCTAGAGCATAAATCCCAGCACGATTCGCGTCTAACACAAACTCACTGTTTTCACCGTCCTGTAACTCGGCACCTGAGAGGTGTAGACCTTGTTTGAAAAAGCATTACGCTTGCGCTCCCAGCCTAGAGCATGAATCAGAGCACGATTCTCGTCTAACACAAACTCACTGTTTTCACCGTCCAGTACCTCGGCACCTGAGAGGTGTAGACCGTGTTTGAAAAAGCAATAAGCTTGAGCTCCCCGCCTAGAGCATGAATCAGAGCACGATTCGCGTCTAACACAAACTCACTGTTTTCACCGTCCTGTAACTCGGCACCTGAGAGGTATAGACCGTGTTTGAAAAAGCAATTAGCTTGAGCTCCCAGACTAGAGCATGATTCAGAGCACGATTCGCGTCTAACACAAACTCACTGTTTTCACCGTCCTGTAACTCGACACCTGAGAGGTGTAGACCGTGTTTGAAAAAGCAATAAGCTTGCGCTCCCAGCCTAGAGCATGAATCAGAGCACGATTCGCGTCTAACACAAACTCACTGTTTTCACCGTCCTGTACCTCGGCACCCGAGAGGTGTAGACCGTGTTTGAAAAAGCAATAAGCTTGCGCTCCCAGCCTAGAGCATGAATCAGAGCACGATTCGCGTCTAACACAAACTCACTGTTTTCACCGTCCTGTACCTCGGCACCTGAGAGGTGTAGACCGTGTTTGAAAAAGCAATAAGCTTGAGCTCCCAGCCTAGAGCATGAATCAGAGCACGATTCGCGTCTAACACAAACTCACTGTTTTCACCGTCCTGTAACTCGGCACCTGAGAGGTGTAGACCGTGTTTGAAAATGCAATAAGCTAGCGCTCCCAGCCTAGAGCATGCATCAGAGCACGATTCGCGTCTAACACAAACTCACTGTTTTCACCGTCCTGTAACTCGGCACCTGAGAGGTGTAGACCGTGTTTGAAAAAGCATTACGGTTGCGCTCCCAGCCTAGAGCATAAATCCCAGCACGATTCGCGTCTAACACAAACTCACTGTTTTCACCGTCCTGTAACTCGGCACCTGAGAGGTGTAGACCGTGTTTGAAAATGCAATAAGCTTGCGCTCCCAGCCTACAGCATGAATCAGAGCACGATTCGCGTCTAACACAAACTCACTGTTTTCACCGTCCTGTACCTCGGCACCTGAAAGGTGTAGACCGTGTTTGAAAAAGCATTACGGTTGCGCTCCCAGCCTAGAGCATAAATCCCAGCACGATTCGCGTCTAACACAAACTCACTGTTTTCACCGTCCTGTAACTCGGCACCTGAGAGGTGTAGACCTTGTTTGAAAAAGCATTACGCTTGAGCTCCCAGCCTAGAGCATGAATCAGAGCACGATTCGCGTCTAACACAAACTCACTGTTTTCACCGTCCTGTAACTCGGCACCTGAGAGGTGTAGACCGTGTTTGAAAATGCAATAAGCTAGCGCTCCCAGCCTAGAGCATGCATCAGAGCACGATTCGCGTCTAACACAAACTCACTGTTTTCACCGTCCTGTAACTCGGCACCTGAGAGGTGTAGACCGTGTTTGAAAAAGCATTACGGTTGCGCTCCCAGCCTAGAGCATAAATCCCAGCACGATTCGCGTCTAACACAAACTCACTGTTTTCACCGTCCTGTAACTCGGCACCTGAGAGGTGTAGACCGTGTTTGAAAATGCAATAAGCTTGCGCTCCCAGCCTACAGCATGAATCAGAGCACGATTCGCGTCTAACACAAACTCACTGTTTTCACCGTCCTGTACCTCGGCACCTGAAAGGTGTAGACCGTGTTTGAAAAAGCATTACGGTTGCGCTCCCAGCCTAGAGCATAAATCCCAGCACGATTCGCGTCTAACACAAACTCACTGTTTTCACCGTCCTGTAACTCGGCACCTGAGAGGTGTAGACCTTGTTTGAAAAAGCATTACGCTTGCGCTCCCAGCCTAGAGCATGAATCAGAGCACGATTCGCGTCTAACACAAACTCACTGTTTTCACCGTCCTGTAACTCGGCACCTGAGAGGTGTAGACCGTGTTTGAAAAAGCAATAAGCTTGAGCTCCCCGCCTAGAGCATGAATCAGAGCACGATTCGCGTCTAACACAAACTCACTGTTTTCACCGTCCTGTAACTCGGCACCTGAGAGGTGTAGACCGTGTTTGAAAAAGCAATAATTTTGAGCTCCCCGCCTAGAGCATAAATCCCAGCACGATTCGCGTCTAACACAAACTCACTGTTTTCACCGTCCTGTAACTCGGCACCTGAGAGGTGTAGACCGTGTTTGAAAAAGCAATAAGCTTGCACTCCCCGCCTAGAGCATGAATCAGAGCACGATTCGCGTCTAATACAAACTCACTGTTTTCACCGTCCTGTAACTCGGCACCTGAGAGGTGTAGACCGTGTTTGAAAAAGCAATAAGCTTGCGCTCCCAGCCTACAGCATGAATCAGAGCACGATTCGCGTCTAACACAAACTCACTGTTTTCACCGTCCTGTACCTCGGCACCTGAAAGGTGTAGACCGTGTTTGAAAAAGCATTACGGTTGCGCTCCCAGCCTAGAGCATAAATCCCAGCACGATTCGCGTCTAACACAAACTCACTGTTTTCACCGTCCTGTAACTCGGCACCTGAGAGGTGTAGACCTTGTTTGAAAAAGCATTACGCTTGCGCTCCCAGCCTAGAGCATGAATCAGAGCACGATTCGCGTCTAACACAAACTCACTGTTTTCACCGTCCTGTAACTCGGAACCTGAGAGGTGTAGACCGTGTTTGAAAAAGCAATAAGCTTGAGCTCCCAGCCTAGAGCATGAATCAGAGCACGATTCTCGTCTAACACAAACTCACTGTTTTCACCGTCCAGTACCTCGGCACCTGAGAGGTGTAGACCGTGTTTGAAAAAGCAATAAGCTTGAGCTCCCCGCCTAGAGCATGAATCAGAGCACGATTCGCGTCTAACACAAACTCACTGTTTTCACCGTCCTGTAACTCGGCACCTGAGAGGTATAGACCGTGTTTGAAAAAGCAATTAGCTTGAGCTCCCAGACTAGAGCATGATTCAGAGCACGATTCGCGTCTAACACAAACTCACTGTTTTCACCGTCCTGTAACTCGACACCTGAGAGGTGTAGACCGTGTTTGAAAAAGCAATAAGCTTGCGCTCCCAGCCTAGAGCATGAATCAGAGCACGATTCGCGTCTAACACAAACTCACTGTTTTCACCGTCCTGTACCTCGGCACCCGAGAGGTGTAGACCGTGTTTGAAAAAGCAATAAGCTTGCGCTCCCAGCCTAGAGCATGAATCAGAGCACGATTCGCGTCTAACACAAACTCACTGTTTTCACCGTCCTGTACCTCGGCACCTGAGAGGTGTAGACCGTGTTTGAAAAAGCAATAAGCTTGAGCTCCCAGCCTAGAGCATGAATCAGAGCACGATTCGCGTCTAACACAAACTCACTGTTTTCACCGTCCTGTAACTCGGCACCTGAGAGGTGTAGACCGTGTTTGAAAATGCAATAAGCTAGCGCTCCCAGCCTAGAGCATGCATCAGAGCACGATTCGCGTCTAACACAAACTCACTGTTTTCACCGTCCTGTAACTCGGCACCTGAGAGGTGTAGACCGTGTTTGAAAAAGCAATAAGCTAGCGCTCCCAGCCTAGAGCATGAATCAGAGCACGATTCGCGTCTAACACAAACTCACTGTTTTCACCGTCCTGTAACTCGGCACCTGAGAGGTGTAGACCGTGTTTGAAAAAGCAATAAGCTTGAGCTCCCCGCCTAGAGCATGAATCAGAGCACGATTCGCGTCTAACACAAACTCACTGTTTTCACCGTCCTGTAACTCGGCACCTGAGAGGTGTAGACCGTGTTTGAAAAAGCAATAATTTTGAGCTCCCCGCCTAGAGCATGAATCAGAGCACGATTCGCGTCTAACACAAACTCACTGTTTTCACCGTCCTGTAACTCGGCACCTGAGAGGTGTAGACCGTGTTTGAAAAAGCAATAAGCTTGAGCTCCCCGCCTAGAGCATGAATCAGAGCACGATTCGCGTCTAACACAAACTCACTGTTTTCACCGTCCTGTAACTCGGCACCTGAGAGGTGTAGACCGTGTTTGAAAAAGCATTACGCTTGCGCTCCCAGCCTAGAGCATGAATCAGAGCACGATTCGCGTCTAACACAAACTCACTGTTTTCACCGTCCTGTAACTCGGCACCAGAGAGGTGTAGACCGTGTTTGAAAAAGCAATAAGCTTGCGCTCCCAGCCTAGAGCATGAATCAGAGCACGATTCGCGTCTAACACAAACTCACTGTTTTCACCGTCCTGTAACTCGGCACCTGAGAGGTGTAGACCGTGTTTGAAAAAGCAATAAGCTTGCGCTCCCAGCCTACAGCATGAATCAGAGCACGATTCGCGTCTAACACAAACTCACTGTTTTCACCGTCCTGTAACTCGGAACCTGAGAGGTGTAGACCGTGTTTGAAAAAGCATTACGGTTGCGCTCCCAGCCTAGAGCATAAATCCCAGCACGATTCGCGTCTAACACAAACTCACTGTTTTCACCGTCCTGTAACTCGGCACCTGAGAGGTGTAGACCGTGTTTGAAAAAGCAATAAGCTTGCACTCCCCGCCTAGAGCATGAATCAGAGCACGATTCGCGTCTAATACAAACTCACTGTTTTCACCGTCCTGTAACTCGGCACCTGAGAGGTGTAGACCGTGTTTGAAAAAGCAATAAGCTTGCGCTCCCAGCCTACAGCATGAATCAGAGCACGATTCGCGTCTAACACAAACTCACTGTTTTCACCGTCCTGTACCTCGGCACCTGAAAGGTGTAGACCGTGTTTGAAAAAGCATTACGGTTGCGCTCCCAGCCTAGAGCATAAATCCCAGCACGATTCGCGTCTAACACAAACTCACTGTTTTCACCGTCCTGTAACTCGGCACCTGAGAGGTGTAGACCGTGTTTGAAAAAGCAATAAGCTTGAGCTCCCCGCCTAGAGCATGAATCAGAGCACGATTCGCGTCTAACACAAACTCACTGTTTTCACCGTCCTGTAACTCGGCACCTGAGAGGTGTAGACCGTGTTTGAAAAAGCAATAATTTTGAGCTCCCCGCCTAGAGCATAAATCCCAGCACGATTCGCGTCTAACACAAACTCACTGTTTTCACCGTCCTGTAACTCGGCACCTGAGAGGTGTAGACCGTGTTTGAAAAAGCAATAAGCTTGCACTCCCCGCCTAGAGCATGAATCAGAGCACGATTCGCGTCTAATACAAACTCACTGTTTTCACCGTCCTGTAACTCGGCACCTGAGAGGTGTAGACCGTGTTTGAAAAAGCAATAAGCTTGCGCTCCCAGCCTACAGCATGAATCAGAGCACGATTCGCGTCTAACACAAACTCACTGTTTTCACCGTCCTGTACCTCGGCACCTGAAAGGTGTAGACCGTGTTTGAAAAAGCATTACGGTTGCGCTCCCAGCCTAGAGCATAAATCCCAGCACGATTCGCGTCTAACACAAACTCACTGTTTTCACCGTCCTGTAACTCGGCACCTGAGAGGTGTAGACCTTGTTTGAAAAAGCATTACGCTTGCGCTCCCAGCCTAGAGCATGAATCAGAGCACGATTCGCGTCTAACACAAACTCACTGTTTTCACCGTCCTGTAACTCGGAACCTGAGAGGTGTAGACCGTGTTTGAAAAAGCAATAAGCTTGAGCTCCCAGCCTAGAGCATGAATCAGAGCACGATTCTCGTCTAACACAAACTCACTGTTTTCACCGTCCAGTACCTCGGCACCTGAGAGGTGTAGACCGTGTTTGAAAAAGCAATAAGCTTGAGCTCCCCGCCTAGAGCATGAATCAGAGCACGATTCGCGTCTAACACAAACTCACTGTTTTCACCGTCCTGTAACTCGGCACCTGAGAGGTATAGACCGTGTTTGAAAAAGCAATTAGCTTGAGCTCCCAGACTAGAGCATGATTCAGAGCACGATTCGCGTCTAACACAAACTCACTGTTTTCACCGTCCTGTAACTCGACACCTGAGAGGTGTAGACCGTGTTTGAAAAAGCAATAAGCTTGCGCTCCCAGCCTAGAGCATGAATCAGAGCACGATTCGCGTCTAACACAAACTCACTGTTTTCACCGTCCTGTACCTCGGCACCCGAGAGGTGTAGACCGTGTTTGAAAAAGCAATAAGCTTGCGCTCCCAGCCTAGAGCATGAATCAGAGCACGATTCGCGTCTAACACAAACTCACTGTTTTCACCGTCCTGTACCTCGGCACCTGAGAGGTGTAGACCGTGTTTGAAAAAGCAATAAGCTTGAGCTCCCAGCCTAGAGCATGAATCAGAGCACGATTCGCGTCTAACACAAACTCACTGTTTTCACCGTCCTGTAACTCGGCACCTGAGAGGTGTAGACCGTGTTTGAAAATGCAATAAGCTAGCGCTCCCAGCCTAGAGCATGCATCAGAGCACGATTCGCGTCTAACACAAACTCACTGTTTTCACCGTCCTGTAACTCGGCACCTGAGAGGTGTAGACCGTGTTTGAAAAAGCATTACGGTTGCGCTCCCAGCCTAGAGCATAAATCCCAGCACGATTCGCGTCTAACACAAACTCACTGTTTTCACCGTCCTGTAACTCGGCACCTGAGAGGTGTAGACCGTGTTTGAAAATGCAATAAGCTTGCGCTCCCAGCCTACAGCATGAATCAGAGCACGATTCGCGTCTAACACAAACTCACTGTTTTCACCGTCCTGTACCTCGGCACCTGAAAGGTGTAGACCGTGTTTGAAAAAGCATTACGGTTGCGCTCCCAGCCTAGAGCATAAATCCCAGCACGATTCGCGTCTAACACAAACTCACTGTTTTCACCGTCCTGTAACTCGGCACCTGAGAGGTGTAGACCTTGTTTGAAAAAGCATTACGCTTGAGCTCCCAGCCTAGAGCATGAATCAGAGCACGATTCGCGTCTAACACAAACTCACTGTTTTCACCGTCCTGTAACTCGGCACCTGAGAGGTGTAGACCGTGTTTGAAAAAGCAATAAGCTTGCACTCCCCGCCTAGAGCATGAATCAGAGCACGATTCGCGTCTAATACAAACTCACTGTTTTCACCGTCCTGTAACTCGGCACCTGAGAGGTGTAGACCGTGTTTGAAAAAGCAATAAGCTTGCGCTCCCAGCCTACAGCATGAATCAGAGCACGATTCGCGTCTAACACAAACTCACTGTTTTCACCGTCCTGTACCTCGGCACCTGAAAGGTGTAGACCGTGTTTGAAAAAGCATTACGGTTGCGCTCCCAGCCTAGAGCATAAATCCCAGCACGATTCGCGTCTAACACAAACTCACTGTTTTCACCGTCCTGTAACTCGGCACCTGAGAGGTGTAGACCTTGTTTGAAAAACCATTACGCTTGCGCTCCCAGCCTAGAGCATGAATCAGAGCACGATTCTCGTCTAACACAAACTCACTGTTTTCACCGTCCAGTACCTCGGCACCTGAGAGGTGTAGACCGTGTTTGAAAAAGCAATAAGCTTGAGCTCCCCGCCTAGAGCATGAATCAGAGCACGATTCGCGTCTAACACAAACTCACTGTTTTCACCGTCCTGTAACTCGGCACCTGAGAGGTATAGACCGTGTTTGAAAAAGCAATTAGCTTGAGCTCCCAGACTAGAGCATGATTCAGAGCACGATTCGCGTCTAACACAAACTCACTGTTTTCACCGTCCTGTAACTCGACACCTGAGAGGTGTAGACCGTGTTTGAAAAAGCAATAAGCTTGCGCTCCCAGCCTAGAGCATGAATCAGAGCACGATTCGCGTCTAACACAAACTCACTGTTTTCACCGTCCTGTACCTCGGCACCCGAGAGGTGTAGACCGTGTTTGAAAAAGCAATAAGCTTGCGCTCCCAGCCTAGAGCATGAATCAGAGCACGATTCGCGTCTAACACAAACTCACTGTTTTCACCGTCCTGTACCTCGGCACCTGAGAGGTGTAGACCGTGTTTGAAAAAGCAATAAGCTTGAGCTCCCAGCCTAGAGCATGAATCAGAGCACGATTCGCGTCTAACACAAACTCACTGTTTTCACCGTCCTGTAACTCGGCACCTGAGAGGTGTAGACCGTGTTTGAAAATGCAATAAGCTAGCGCTCCCAGCCTAGAGCATGCATCAGAGCACGATTCGCGTCTAACACAAACTCACTGTTTTCACCGTCCTGTAACTCGGCACCTGAGAGGTGTAGACCGTGTTTGAAAAAGCATTACGGTTGCGCTCCCAGCCTAGAGCATAAATCCCAGCACGATTCGCGTCTAACACAAACTCACTGTTTTCACCGTCCTGTAACTCGGCACCTGAGAGGTGTAGACCGTGTTTGAAAATGCAATAAGCTTGCGCTCCCAGCCTACAGCATGAATCAGAGCACGATTCGCGTCTAACACAAACTCACTGTTTTCACCGTCCTGTAACTCGGCACCTGAGAGGTGTAGACCGTGTTTGAAAATGCAATAAGCTAGCGCTCCCAGCCTAGAGCATGCATCAGAGCACGATTCGCGTCTAACACAAACTCACTGTTTTCACCGTCCTGTAACTCGGCACCTGAGAGGTGTAGACCGTGTTTGAAAAAGCATTACGGTTGCGCTCCCAGCCTAGAGCATAAATCCCAGCACGATTCGCGTCTAACACAAACTCACTGTTTTCACCGTCCTGTAACTCGGCACCTGAGAGGTGTAGACCGTGTTTGAAAATGCAATAAGCTTGCGCTCCCAGCCTACAGCATGAATCAGAGCACGATTCGCGTCTAACACAAACTCACTGTTTTCACCGTCCTGTACCTCGGCACCTGAAAGGTGTAGACCGTGTTTGAAAAAGCATTACGGTTGCGCTCCCAGCCTAGAGCATAAATCCCAGCACGATTCGCGTCTAACACAAACTCACTGTTTTCACCGTCCTGTAACTCGGCACCTGAGAGGTGTAGACCTTGTTTGAAAAAGCATTACGCTTGCGCTCCCAGCCTAGAGCATGAATCAGAGCACGATTCGCGTCTAACACAAACTCACTGTTTTCACCGTCCTGTAACTCGGCACCTGAGAGGTGTAGACCGTGTTTGAAAAAGCAATAAGCTTGAGCTCCCCGCCTAGAGCATGAATCAGAGCACGATTCGCGTCTAACACAAACTCACTGTTTTCACCGTCCTGTAACTCGGCACCTGAGAGGTGTAGACCGTGTTTGAAAAAGCAATAATTTTGAGCTCCCCGCCTAGAGCATAAATCCCAGCACGATTCGCGTCTAACACAAACTCACTGTTTTCACCGTCCTGTAACTCGGCACCTGAGAGGTGTAGACCGTGTTTGAAAAAGCAATAAGCTTGCACTCCCCGCCTAGAGCATGAATCAGAGCACGATTCGCGTCTAATACAAACTCACTGTTTTCACCGTCCTGTAACTCGGCACCTGAGAGGTGTAGACCGTGTTTGAAAAAGCAATAAGCTTGCGCTCCCAGCCTACAGCATGAATCAGAGCACGATTCGCGTCTAACACAAACTCACTGTTTTCACCGTCCTGTACCTCGGCACCTGAAAGGTGTAGACCGTGTTTGAAAAAGCATTACGGTTGCGCTCCCAGCCTAGAGCATAAATCCCAGCACGATTCGCGTCTAACACAAACTCACTGTTTTCACCGTCCTGTAACTCGGCACCTGAGAGGTGTAGACCTTGTTTGAAAAAGCATTACGCTTGCGCTCCCAGCCTAGAGCATGAATCAGAGCACGATTCGCGTCTAACACAAACTCACTGTTTTCACCGTCCTGTAACTCGGAACCTGAGAGGTGTAGACCGTGTTTGAAAAAGCAATAAGCTTGAGCTCCCAGCCTAGAGCATGAATCAGAGCACGATTCTCGTCTAACACAAACTCACTGTTTTCACCGTCCAGTACCTCGGCACCTGAGAGGTGTAGACCGTGTTTGAAAAAGCAATAAGCTTGAGCTCCCCGCCTAGAGCATGAATCAGAGCACGATTCGCGTCTAACACAAACTCACTGTTTTCACCGTCCTGTAACTCGGCACCTGAGAGGTATAGACCGTGTTTGAAAAAGCAATTAGCTTGAGCTCCCAGACTAGAGCATGATTCAGAGCACGATTCGCGTCTAACACAAACTCACTGTTTTCACCGTCCTGTAACTCGACACCTGAGAGGTGTAGACCGTGTTTGAAAAAGCAATAAGCTTGCGCTCCCAGCCTAGAGCATGAATCAGAGCACGATTCGCGTCTAACACAAACTCACTGTTTTCACCGTCCTGTACCTCGGCACCCGAGAGGTGTAGACCGTGTTTGAAAAAGCAATAAGCTTGCGCTCCCAGCCTAGAGCATGAATCAGAGCACGATTCGCGTCTAACACAAACTCACTGTTTTCACCGTCCTGTACCTCGGCACCTGAGAGGTGTAGACCGTGTTTGAAAAAGCAATAAGCTTGAGCTCCCAGCCTAGAGCATGAATCAGAGCACGATTCGCGTCTAACACAAACTCACTGTTTTCACCGTCCTGTAACTCGGCACCTGAGAGGTGTAGACCGTGTTTGAAAATGCAATAAGCTAGCGCTCCCAGCCTAGAGCATGCATCAGAGCACGATTCGCGTCTAACACAAACTCACTGTTTTCACCGTCCTGTAACTCGGCACCTGAGAGGTGTAGACCGTGTTTGAAAAAGCAATAAGCTAGCGCTCCCAGCCTAGAGCATGAATCAGAGCACGATTCGCGTCTAACACAAACTCACTGTTTTCACCGTCCTGTAACTCGGCACCTGAGAGGTGTAGACCGTGTTTGAAAAAGCAATAAGCTTGAGCTCCCCGCCTAGAGCATGAATCAGAGCACGATTCGCGTCTAACACAAACTCACTGTTTTCACCGTCCTGTAACTCGGCACCTGAGAGGTGTAGACCGTGTTTGAAAAAGCAATAATTTTGAGCTCCCCGCCTAGAGCATGAATCAGAGCACGATTCGCGTCTAACACAAACTCACTGTTTTCACCGTCCTGTAACTCGGCACCTGAGAGGTGTAGACCGTGTTTGAAAAAGCATTACGCTTGCGCTCCCAGCCTAGAGCATGAATCAGAGCACGATTCGCGTCTAACACAAACTCACTGTTTTCACCGTCCTGTAACTCGGCACCAGAGAGGTGTAGACCGTGTTTGAAAAAGCAATAAGCTTGCGCTCCCAGCCTAGAGCATGAATCAGAGCACGATTCGCGTCTAACACAAACTCACTGTTTTCACCGTCCTGTAACTCGGCACCTGAGAGGTGTAGACCGTGTTTGAAAAAGCAATAAGCTTGCGCTCCCAGCCTACAGCATGAATCAGAGCACGATTCGCGTCTAACACAAACTCACTGTTTTCACCGTCCTGTAACTCGGAACCTGAGAGGTGTAGACCGTGTTTGAAAAAGCATTACGGTTGCGCTCCCAGCCTAGAGCATAAATCCCAGCACGATTCGCGTCTAACACAAACTCACTGTTTTCACCGTCCTGTAACTCGGCACCTGAGAGGTGTAGACCGTGTTTGAAAAAGCAATAAGCTTGCACTCCCCGCCTAGAGCATGAATCAGAGCACGATTCGCGTCTAATACAAACTCACTGTTTTCACCGTCCTGTAACTCGGCACCTGAGAGGTGTAGACCGTGTTTGAAAAAGCAATAAGCTTGCGCTCCCAGCCTACAGCATGAATCAGAGCACGATTCGCGTCTAACACAAACTCACTGTTTTCACCGTCCTGTACCTCGGCACCTGAAAGGTGTAGACCGTGTTTGAAAAAGCATTACGGTTGCGCTCCCAGCCTAGAGCATAAATCCCAGCACGATTCGCGTCTAACACAAACTCACTGTTTTCACCGTCCTGTAACTCGGCACCTGAGAGGTGTAGACCGTGTTTGAAAATGCAATAAGCTTGCGCTCCCAGCCTACAGCATGAATCAGAGCACGATTCGCGTCTAACACAAACTCACTGTTTTCACCGTCCTGTACCTCGGCACCTGAAAGGTGTAGACCGTGTTTGAAAAAGCATTACGGTTGCGCTCCCAGCCTAGAGCATAAATCCCAGCACGATTCGCGTCTAACACAAACTCACTGTTTTCACCGTCCTGTAACTCGGCACCTGAGAGGTGTAGACCTTGTTTGAAAAAGCATTACGCTTGAGCTCCCAGCCTAGAGCATGAATCAGAGCACGATTCGCGTCTAACACAAACTCACTGTTTTCACCGTCCTGTAACTCGGCACCTGAGAGGTGTAGACCGTGTTTGAAAATGCAATAAGCTAGCGCTCCCAGCCTAGAGCATGCATCAGAGCACGATTCGCGTCTAACACAAACTCACTGTTTTCACCGTCCTGTAACTCGGCACCTGAGAGGTGTAGACCGTGTTTGAAAAAGCATTACGGTTGCGCTCCCAGCCTAGAGCATAAATCCCAGCACGATTCGCGTCTAACACAAACTCACTGTTTTCACCGTCCTGTAACTCGGCACCTGAGAGGTGTAGACCGTGTTTGAAAATGCAATAAGCTTGCGCTCCCAGCCTACAGCATGAATCAGAGCACGATTCGCGTCTAACACAAACTCACTGTTTTCACCGTCCTGTACCTCGGCACCTGAAAGGTGTAGACCGTGTTTGAAAAAGCATTACGGTTGCGCTCCCAGCCTAGAGCATAAATCCCAGCACGATTCGCGTCTAACACAAACTCACTGTTTTCACCGTCCTGTAACTCGGCACCTGAGAGGTGTAGACCTTGTTTGAAAAAGCATTACGCTTGCGCTCCCAGCCTAGAGCATGAATCAGAGCACGATTCGCGTCTAACACAAACTCACTGTTTTCACCGTCCTGTAACTCGGCACCTGAGAGGTGTAGACCGTGTTTGAAAAAGCAATAAGCTTGAGCTCCCCGCCTAGAGCATGAATCAGAGCACGATTCGCGTCTAACACAAACTCACTGTTTTCACCGTCCTGTAACTCGGCACCTGAGAGGTGTAGACCGTGTTTGAAAAAGCAATAATTTTGAGCTCCCCGCCTAGAGCATAAATCCCAGCACGATTCGCGTCTAACACAAACTCACTGTTTTCACCGTCCTGTAACTCGGCACCTGAGAGGTGTAGACCGTGTTTGAAAAAGCAATAAGCTTGCACTCCCCGCCTAGAGCATGAATCAGAGCACGATTCGCGTCTAATACAAACTCACTGTTTTCACCGTCCTGTAACTCGGCACCTGAGAGGTGTAGACCGTGTTTGAAAAAGCAATAAGCTTGCGCTCCCAGCCTACAGCATGAATCAGAGCACGATTCGCGTCTAACACAAACTCACTGTTTTCACCGTCCTGTACCTCGGCACCTGAAAGGTGTAGACCGTGTTTGAAAAAGCATTACGGTTGCGCTCCCAGCCTAGAGCATAAATCCCAGCACGATTCGCGTCTAACACAAACTCACTGTTTTCACCGTCCTGTAACTCGGCACCTGAGAGGTGTAGACCTTGTTTGAAAAAGCATTACGCTTGCGCTCCCAGCCTAGAGCATGAATCAGAGCACGATTCGCGTCTAACACAAACTCACTGTTTTCACCGTCCTGTAACTCGGAACCTGAGAGGTGTAGACCGTGTTTGAAAAAGCAATAAGCTTGAGCTCCCAGCCTAGAGCATGAATCAGAGCACGATTCTCGTCTAACACAAACTCACTGTTTTCACCGTCCAGTACCTCGGCACCTGAGAGGTGTAGACCGTGTTTGAAAAAGCAATAAGCTTGAGCTCCCCGCCTAGAGCATGAATCAGAGCACGATTCGCGTCTAACACAAACTCACTGTTTTCACCGTCCTGTAACTCGGCACCTGAGAGGTATAGACCGTGTTTGAAAAAGCAATTAGCTTGAGCTCCCAGACTAGAGCATGATTCAGAGCACGATTCGCGTCTAACACAAACTCACTGTTTTCACCGTCCTGTAACTCGACACCTGAGAGGTGTAGACCGTGTTTGAAAAAGCAATAAGCTTGCGCTCCCAGCCTAGAGCATGAATCAGAGCACGATTCGCGTCTAACACAAACTCACTGTTTTCACCGTCCTGTACCTCGGCACCCGAGAGGTGTAGACCGTGTTTGAAAAAGCAATAAGCTTGCGCTCCCAGCCTAGAGCATGAATCAGAGCACGATTCGCGTCTAACACAAACTCACTGTTTTCACCGTCCTGTACCTCGGCACCTGAGAGGTGTAGACCGTGTTTGAAAAAGCAATAAGCTTGAGCTCCCAGCCTAGAGCATGAATCAGAGCACGATTCGCGTCTAACACAAACTCACTGTTTTCACCGTCCTGTAACTCGGCACCTGAGAGGTGTAGACCGTGTTTGAAAATGCAATAAGCTAGCGCTCCCAGCCTAGAGCATGCATCAGAGCACGATTCGCGTCTAACACAAACTCACTGTTTTCACCGTCCTGTAACTCGGCACCTGAGAGGTGTAGACCGTGTTTGAAAAAGCAATAAGCTAGCGCTCCCAGCCTAGAGCATGAATCAGAGCACGATTCGCGTCTAACACAAACTCACTGTTTTCACCGTCCTGTAACTCGGCACCTGAGAGGTGTAGACCGTGTTTGAAAAAGCAATAAGCTTGAGCTCCCCGCCTAGAGCATGAATCAGAGCACGATTCGCGTCTAACACAAACTCACTGTTTTCACCGTCCTGTAACTCGGCACCTGAGAGGTGTAGACCGTGTTTGAAAAAGCAATAATTTTGAGCTCCCCGCCTAGAGCATGAATCAGAGCACGATTCGCGTCTAACACAAACTCACTGTTTTCACCGTCCTGTAACTCGGCACCTGAGAGGTGTAGACCGTGTTTGAAAAAGCAATAAGCTTGAGCTCCCCGCCTAGAGCATGAATCAGAGCACGATTCGCGTCTAACACAAACTCACTGTTTTCACCGTCCTGTAACTCGGCACCTGAGAGGTGTAGACCGTGTTTGAAAAAGCATTACGCTTGCGCTCCCAGCCTAGAGCATGAATCAGAGCACGATTCGCGTCTAACACAAACTCACTGTTTTCACCGTCCTGTAACTCGGCACCAGAGAGGTGTAGACCGTGTTTGAAAAAGCAATAAGCTTGCGCTCCCAGCCTAGAGCATGAATCAGAGCACGATTCGCGTCTAACACAAACTCACTGTTTTCACCGTCCTGTAACTCGGCACCTGAGAGGTGTAGACCGTGTTTGAAAAAGCAATAAGCTTGCGCTCCCAGCCTACAGCATGAATCAGAGCACGATTCGCGTCTAACACAAACTCACTGTTTTCACCGTCCTGTAACTCGGAACCTGAGAGGTGTAGACCGTGTTTGAAAAAGCATTACGGTTGCGCTCCCAGCCTAGAGCATAAATCCCAGCACGATTCGCGTCTAACACAAACTCACTGTTTTCACCGTCCTGTAACTCGGCACCTGAGAGGTGTAGACCGTGTTTGAAAAAGCAATAAGCTTGCACTCCCCGCCTAGAGCATGAATCAGAGCACGATTCGCGTCTAATACAAACTCACTGTTTTCACCGTCCTGTAACTCGGCACCTGAGAGGTGTAGACCGTGTTTGAAAAAGCAATAAGCTTGCGCTCCCAGCCTACAGCATGAATCAGAGCACGATTCGCGTCTAACACAAACTCACTGTTTTCACCGTCCTGTACCTCGGCACCTGAAAGGTGTAGACCGTGTTTGAAAAAGCATTACGGTTGCGCTCCCAGCCTAGAGCATAAATCCCAGCACGATTCGCGTCTAACACAAACTCACTGTTTTCACCGTCCTGTAACTCGGCACCTGAGAGGTGTAGACCTTGTTTGAAAAAGCATTACGCTTGCGCTCCCAGCCTAGAGCATGAATCAGAGCACGATTCGCGTCTAACACAAACTCACTGTTTTCACCGTCCTGTAACTCGGAACCTGAGAGGTGTAGACCGTGTTTGAAAAAGCAATAAGCTTGAGCTCCCAGCCTAGAGCATGAATCAGAGCACGATTCTCGTCTAACACAAACTCACTGTTTTCACCGTCCAGTACCTCGGCACCTGAGAGGTGTAGACCGTGTTTGAAAAAGCATTACGCTTGCGCTCCCAGCCTAGAGCATGAATCATAGCACGATCCGCGTCTAACACAAACTCACTGTTTTCACCGTCCTGTAACTCGGCACCTGAGAGGTGTAGACCGTGTTTGAAAAAGCAATATGCTTTCGCTCCCAGCCTAGAGCATGAATCAGAGCACGATCCGCGTCTTACACAAACTCACTGTTTTCACCGTCCTGTAACTCGGCACCTGAGAGGTGTAGACCGTGTTTGAAAAAGCATTACGCTTGCGCTCCCAGCCTAGAGCATGAATCAGAGCACGATTCTCGTCTAACACAAACTCACTGTTTTCACCGTCCAGTACCTCGGCACCTGAGAGGTGTAGACCTTGTTTGAAAAAGCATTACGCTTGCGCTCCCAGCCTAGAGCATGAATCAGAGCACGATTCGCGTCTAACACAAACTCACTGTTTTCACCGTCCTGTAACTCGGCACCAGAGATGTGTAGACCGTGTTTGAAAAAGCAATAAGCTTGCGCTCCCAGCCTAGAGCATGAATCAGAGCACGATTCGCGTCTAACACAAACTCACTGTTTTCACCGTCCTGTAACTCGGCACCTGAGAGGTGTAGACCGTGTTTGAAAAAGCAATAAGCTTGCGCTCCCAGCCTAGAGCATGAATCAGAGCACGATTCGCGTCTAATACAAACTCACTGTTTTCACCGTCCTGTAACTCGGCACCTGAGAGGTGTAGACCGTGTTTGAAAAAGCAATAAGCTTGCGCTCCCAGCCTACAGCATGAATCAGAGCACGATTCGCGTCTAACACAAACTCACTGTTTTCACCGTCCTGTACCTCGGCACCTGAAAGGTGTAGACCGTGTTTGAAAAAGCATTACGGTTGCGCTCCCAGCCTAGAGCATAAATCCCAGCACGATTCGCGTCTAACACAAACTCACTGTTTTCACCGTCCTGTAACTCGGCACCTGAGAGGTGTAGACCTTGTTTGAAAAAGCATTACGCTTGCGCTCCCAGCCTAGAGCATGAATCAGAGCACGATTCGCGTCTAACACAAACTCACTGTTTTCACCGTCCTGTAACTCGGCACCTGAGAGGTGTAGACCGTGTTTGAAAAAGCAATAAGCTTGAGCTCCCCGCCTAGAGCATGAATCAGAGCACGATTCGCGTCTAACACAAACTCACTGTTTTCACCGTCCTGTAACTCGGCACCTGAGAGGTGTAGACCGTGTTTGAAAAAGCAATATGCTTTCGCTCCCCGCCTAGAGCATGAATTAGAGCACGATTCGCGTCTAACACAAACTCACTGTTTTCACCGTCCTGTAACTCGGCACCTGAGAGGTGTAGACCGTGTTTGAAAAAGCAATAAGCTTGCACTCCCCGCCTAGAGCATGAATCAGAGCACGATTCGCGTCTAATACAAACTCACTGTTTTCACCGTCCTGTAACTCGGCACCTGAGAGGTGTAGACCGTGTTTGAAAAAGCAATAAGCTTGCGCTCCCAGCCTACAGCATGAATCAGAGCACGATTCGCGTCTAACACAAACTCACTGTTTTCACCGTCCTGTACCTCGGCACCTGAAAGGTGTAGACCGTGTTTGAAAAAGCATTACGGTTGCGCTCCCAGCCTAGAGCATAAATCCCAGCACGATTCGCGTCTAACACAAACTCACTGTTTTCACCGTCCTGTAACTCGGCACCTGAGAGGTGTAGACCTTGTTTGAAAAAGCATTACGCTTGCGCTCCCAGCCTAGAGCATGAATCAGAGCACGATTCGCGTCTAACACAAACTCACTGTTTTCACCGTCCTGTAACTCGGAACCTGAGAGGTGTAGACCGTGTTTGAAAAAGCAATAAGCTTGAGCTCCCAGCCTAGAGCATGAATCAGAGCACGATTCTCGTCTAACACAAACTCACTGTTTTCACCGTCCAGTACCTCGGCACCTGAGAGGTGTAGACCGTGTTTGAAAAAGCAATAAGCTTGAGCTCCCCGCCTAGAGCATGAATCAGAGCACGATTCGCGTCTAACACAAACTCACTGTTTACACCGTCCTGTAACTCGGCACCTGAGAGGTATAGACCGTGTTTGAAAAAGCAATTAGCTTGAGCTCCCAGACTAGAGCATGATTCAGAGCACGATTCGCGTCTAACACAAACTCACTGTTTTCACCGTCCTGTAACTCGACACCTGAGAGGTGTAGACCGTGTTTGAAAAAGCAATAAGCTTGCGCTCCCAGCCTAGAGCATGAATCAGAGCACGATTCGCGTCTAACACAAACTCACTGTTTTCACCGTCCTGTACCTCGGCACCCGAGAGGTGTAGACCGTGTTTGAAAAAGCAATAAGCTTGCGCTCCCAGCCTAGAGCATGAATCAGAGCACGATTCGCGTCTAACACAAACTCACTGTTTTCACCGTCCTGTACCTCGGCACCTGAGAGGTGTAGACCGTGTTTGAAAAAGCAATAAGCTTGAGCTCCCAGCCTAGAGCATGAATCAGAGCACGATTCGCGTCTAACACAAACTCACTGTTTTCACCGTCCTGTAACTCGGCACCTGAGAGGTGTAGACCGTGTTTGAAAATGCAATAAGCTAGCGCTCCCAGCCTAGAGCATGCATCAGAGCACGATTCGCGTCTAACACAAACTCACTGTTTTCACCGTCCTGTAACTCGGCACCTGAGAGGTGTAGACCGTGTTTGAAAAAGCATTACGGTTGCGCTCCCAGCCTAGAGCATAAATCCCAGCACGATTCGCGTCTAACACAAACTCACTGTTTTCACCGTCCTGTAACTCGGCACCTGAGAGGTGTAGACCGTGTTTGAAAATGCAATAAGCTTGCGCTCCCAGCCTACAGCATGAATCAGAGCACGATTCGCGTCTAACACAAACTCACTGTTTTCACCGTCCTGTACCTCGGCACCTGAAAGGTGTAGACCGTGTTTGAAAAAGCATTACGGTTGCGCTCCCAGCCTAGAGCATAAATCCCAGCACGATTCGCGTCTAACACAAACTCACTGTTTTCACCGTCCTGTAACTCGGCACCTGAGAGGTGTAGACCTTGTTTGAAAAAGCATTACGCTTGAGCTCCCAGCCTAGAGCATGAATCAGAGCACGATTCGCGTCTAACACAAACTCACTGTTTTCACCGTCCTGTAACTCGGCACCTGAGAGGTGTAGACCGTGTTTGAAAAAGCATTACGGTTGCGCTCCCAGCCTAGAGCATAAATCCCAGCACGATTCGCGTCTAACACAAACTCACTGTTTTCACCGTCCTGTAACTCGACACCTGAGAGGTGTAGACCGTGTTTGAAAAAGCAATAAGCTTGCGCTCCCAGCCTAGAGCATGAATCAGAGCACGATTCGCGTCTAACACAAACTCACTGTTTTCACCGTCCTGTACCTCGGCACCCGAGAGGTGTAGACCGTGTTTGAAAAAGCAATAAGCTTGCGCTCCCAGCCTAGAGCATGAATCAGAGCACGATTCGCGTCTAACACAAACTCACTGTTTTCACCGTCCTGTACCTCGGCACCTGAGAGGTGTAGACCGTGTTTGAAAAAGCAATAAGCTTGAGCTCCCAGCCTAGAGCATGAATCAGAGCACGATTCGCGTCTAACACAAACTCACTGTTTTCACCGTCCTGTAACTCGGCACCTGAGAGGTGTAGACCGTGTTTGAAAATGCAATAAGCTAGCGCTCCCAGCCTAGAGCATGCATCAGAGCACGATTCGCGTCTAACACAAACTCACTGTTTTCACCGTCCTGTAACTCGGCACCTGAGAGGTGTAGACCGTGTTTGAAAAAGCATTACGGTTGCGCTCCCAGCCTAGAGCATAAATCCCAGCACGATTCGCGTCTAACACAAACTCACTGTTTTCACCGTCCTGTAACTCGGCACCTGAGAGGTGTAGACCGTGTTTGAAAATGCAATAAGCTTGCGCTCCCAGCCTACAGCATGAATCAGAGCACGATTCGCGTCTAACACAAACTCACTGTTTTCACCGTCCTGTACCTCGGCACCTGAAAGGTGTAGACCGTGTTTGAAAAAGCATTACGGTTGCGCTCCCAGCCTAGAGCATAAATCCCAGCACGATTCGCGTCTAACACAAACTCACTGTTTTCACCGTCCTGTAACTCGGCACCTGAGAGGTGTAGACCTTGTTTGAAAAAGCATTACGCTTGAGCTCCCAGCCTAGAGCATGAATCAGAGCACGATTCGCGTCTAACACAAACTCACTGTTTTCACCGTCCTGTAACTCGGCACCTGAGAGGTGTAGACCGTGTTTGAAAAAGCATTACGGTTGCGCTCCCAGCCTAGAGCATAAATCCCAGCACGATTCGCGTCTAACACAAACTCACTGTTTTCACCGTCCTGTAACTCGGCACCTGAGAGGTGTAGACCGTGTTTGAAAATGCAATAAGCTTGCGCTCCCAGCCTACAGCATGAATCAGAGCACGATTCGCGTCTAACACAAACTCACTGTTTTCACCGTCCTGTACCTCGGCACCTGAAAGGTGTAGACCGTGTTTGAAAAAGCATTACGGTTGCGCTCCCAGCCTAGAGCATAAATCCCAGCACGATTCGCGTCTAACACAAACTCACTGTTTTCACCGTCCTGTAACTCGGCACCTGAGAGGTGTAGACCTTGTTTGAAAAAGCATTACGCTTGCGCTCCCAGCCTAGAGCATGAATCAGAGCACGATTCGCGTCTAACACAAACTCACTGTTTTCACCGTCCTGTAACTCGGCACCTGAGAGGTGTAGACCGTGTTTGAAAAAGCAATAAGCTTGAGCTCCCCGCCTAGAGCATGAATCAGAGCACGATTCGCGTCTAACACAAACTCACTGTTTTCACCGTCCTGTAACTCGGCACCTGAGAGGTGTAGACCGTGTTTGAAAAAGCAATAAGCTTGAGCTCCCCGCCTAGAGCATGAATCAGAGCACGATTCGCGTCTAACACAAACTCACTGTTTTCACCGTCCTGTAACTCGGCACCTGAGAGGTGTAGACCGTGTTTGAAAAAGCAATAATTTTGAGCTCCCCGCCTAGAGCATAAATCCCAGCACGATTCGCGTCTAACACAAACTCACTGTTTTCACCGTCCTGTAACTCGGCACCTGAGAGGTGTAGACCGTGTTTGAAAAAGCAATAAGCTTGCACTCCCCGCCTAGAGCATGAATCAGAGCACGATTCGCGTCTAATACAAACTCACTGTTTTCACCGTCCTGTAACTCGGCACCTGAGAGGTGTAGACCGTGTTTGAAAAAGCAATAAGCTTGCGCTCCCAGCCTACAGCATGAATCAGAGCACGATTCGCGTCTAACACAAACTCACTGTTTTCACCGTCCTGTACCTCGGCACCTGAAAGGTGTAGACCGTGTTTGAAAAAGCATTACGGTTGCGCTCCCAGCCTAGAGCATAAATCCCAGCACGATTCGCGTCTAACACAAACTCACTGTTTTCACCGTCCTGTAACTCGGCACCTGAGAGGTGTAGACCTTGTTTGAAAAAGCATTACGCTTGCGCTCCCAGCCTAGAGCATGAATCAGAGCACGATTCGCGTCTAACACAAACTCACTGTTTTCACCGTCCTGTAACTCGGAACCTGAGAGGTGTAGACCGTGTTTGAAAAAGCAATAAGCTTGAGCTCCCAGCCTAGAGCATGAATCAGAGCACGATTCTCGTCTAACACAAACTCACTGTTTTCACCGTCCAGTACCTCGGCACCTGAGAGGTGTAGACCGTGTTTGAAAAAGCAATAAGCTTGAGCTCCCCGCCTAGAGCATGAATCAGAGCACGATTCGCGTCTAACACAAACTCACTGTTTTCACCGTCCTGTAACTCGGCACCTGAGAGGTATAGACCGTGTTTGAAAAAGCAATTAGCTTGAGCTCCCAGACTAGAGCATGATTCAGAGCACGATTCGCGTCTAACACAAACTCACTGTTTTCACCGTCCTGTAACTCGGCACCTGAGAGGTGTAGACCGTGTTTGAAAATGCAATAAGCTAGCGCTCCCAGCCTAGAGCATGCATCAGAGCACGATTCGCGTCTAACACAAACTCACTGTTTTCACCGTCCTGTAACTCGGCACCTGAGAGGTGTAGACCGTGTTTGAAAAAGCATTACGGTTGCGCTCCCAGCCTAGAGCATAAATCCCAGCACGATTCGCGTCTAACACAAACTCACTGTTTTCACCGTCCTGTAACTCGGCACCTGAGAGGTGTAGACCGTGTTTGAAAATGCAATAAGCTTGCGCTCCCAGCCTACAGCATGAATCAGAGCACGATTCGCGTCTAACACAAACTCACTGTTTTCACCGTCCTGTACCTCGGCACCTGAAAGGTGTAGACCGTGTTTGAAAAAGCATTACGGTTGCGCTCCCAGCCTAGAGCATAAATCCCAGCACGATTCGCGTCTAACACAAACTCACTGTTTTCACCGTCCTGTAACTCGGCACCTGAGAGGTGTAGACCTTGTTTGAAAAAGCATTACGCTTGAGCTCCCAGCCTAGAGCATGAATCAGAGCACGATTCGCGTCTAACACAAACTCACTGTTTTCACCGTCCTGTAACTCGGCACCTGAGAGGTGTAGACCGTGTTTGAAAAAGCAATAAGCTTGCACTCCCCGCCTAGAGCATGAATCAGAGCACGATTCGCGTCTAATACAAACTCACTGTTTTCACCGTCCTGTAACTCGGCACCTGAGAGGTGTAGACCGTGTTTGAAAAAGCAATAAGCTTGCGCTCCCAGCCTACAGCATGAATCAGAGCACGATTCGCGTCTAACACAAACTCACTGTTTTCACCGTCCTGTACCTCGGCACCTGAAAGGTGTAGACCGTGTTTGAAAAAGCATTACGGTTGCGCTCCCAGCCTAGAGCATAAATCCCAGCACGATTCGCGTCTAACACAAACTCACTGTTTTCACCGTCCTGTAACTCGGCACCTGAGAGGTGTAGACCTTGTTTGAAAAAGCATTACGCTTGCGCTCCCAGCCTAGAGCATGAATCAGAGCACGATTCTCGTCTAACACAAACTCACTGTTTTCACCGTCCAGTACCTCGGCACCTGAGAGGTGTAGACCGTGTTTGAAAAAGCAATAAGCTTGAGCTCCCCGCCTAGAGCATGAATCAGAGCACGATTCGCGTCTAACACAAACTCACTGTTTTCACCGTCCTGTAACTCGGCACCTGAGAGGTATAGACCGTGTTTGAAAAAGCAATTAGCTTGAGCTCCCAGACTAGAGCATGATTCAGAGCACGATTCGCGTCTAACACAAACTCACTGTTTTCACCGTCCTGTAACTCGACACCTGAGAGGTGTAGACCGTGTTTGAAAAAGCAATAAGCTTGCGCTCCCAGCCTAGAGCATGAATCAGAGCACGATTCGCGTCTAACACAAACTCACTGTTTTCACCGTCCTGTACCTCGGCACCCGAGAGGTGTAGACCGTGTTTGAAAAAGCAATAAGCTTGCGCTCCCAGCCTAGAGCATGAATCAGAGCACGATTCGCGTCTAACACAAACTCACTGTTTTCACCGTCCTGTACCTCGGCACCTGAGAGGTGTAGACCGTGTTTGAAAAAGCAATAAGCTTGAGCTCCCAGCCTAGAGCATGAATCAGAGCACGATTCGCGTCTAACACAAACTCACTGTTTTCACCGTCCTGTAACTCGGCACCTGAGAGGTGTAGACCGTGTTTGAAAATGCAATAAGCTAGCGCTCCCAGCCTAGAGCATGCATCAGAGCACGATTCGCGTCTAACACAAACTCACTGTTTTCACCGTCCTGTAACTCGGCACCTGAGAGGTGTAGACCGTGTTTGAAAAAGCATTACGGTTGCGCTCCCAGCCTAGAGCATAAATCCCAGCACGATTCGCGTCTAACACAAACTCACTGTTTTCACCGTCCTGTAACTCGGCACCTGAGAGGTGTAGACCGTGTTTGAAAATGCAATAAGCTTGCGCTCCCAGCCTACAGCATGAATCAGAGCACGATTCGCGTCTAACACAAACTCACTGTTTTCACCGTCCTGTACCTCGGCACCTGAAAGGTGTAGACCGTGTTTGAAAAAGCATTACGGTTGCGCTCCCAGCCTAGAGCATAAATCCCAGCACGATTCGCGTCTAACACAAACTCACTGTTTTCACCGTCCTGTAACTCGGCACCTGAGAGGTGTAGACCTTGTTTGAAAAAGCATTACGCTTGAGCTCCCAGCCTAGAGCATGAATCAGAGCACGATTCGCGTCTAACACAAACTCACTGTTTTCACCGTCCTGTAACTCGGCACCTGAGAGGTGTAGACCGTGTTTGAAAATGCAATAAGCTAGCGCTCCCAGCCTAGAGCATGCATCAGAGCACGATTCGCGTCTAACACAAACTCACTGTTTTCACCGTCCTGTAACTCGGCACCTGAGAGGTGTAGACCGTGTTTGAAAAAGCATTACGGTTGCGCTCCCAGCCTAGAGCATAAATCCCAGCACGATTCGCGTCTAACACAAACTCACTGTTTTCACCGTCCTGTAACTCGGCACCTGAGAGGTGTAGACCGTGTTTGAAAATGCAATAAGCTTGCGCTCCCAGCCTACAGCATGAATCAGAGCACGATTCGCGTCTAACACAAACTCACTGTTTTCACCGTCCTGTACCTCGGCACCTGAAAGGTGTAGACCGTGTTTGAAAAAGCATTACGGTTGCGCTCCCAGCCTAGAGCATAAATCCCAGCACGATTCGCGTCTAACACAAACTCACTGTTTTCACCGTCCTGTAACTCGGCACCTGAGAGGTGTAGACCTTGTTTGAAAAAGCATTACGCTTGCGCTCCCAGCCTAGAGCATGAATCAGAGCACGATTCGCGTCTAACACAAACTCACTGTTTTCACCGTCCTGTAACTCGGCACCTGAGAGGTGTAGACCGTGTTTGAAAAAGCAATAAGCTTGAGCTCCCCGCCTAGAGCATGAATCAGAGCACGATTCGCGTCTAACACAAACTCACTGTTTTCACCGTCCTGTAACTCGGCACCTGAGAGGTGTAGACCGTGTTTGAAAAAGCAATAATTTTGAGCTCCCCGCCTAGAGCATAAATCCCAGCACGATTCGCGTCTAACACAAACTCACTGTTTTCACCGTCCTGTAACTCGGCACCTGAGAGGTGTAGACCGTGTTTGAAAAAGCAATAAGCTTGCACTCCCCGCCTAGAGCATGAATCAGAGCACGATTCGCGTCTAATACAAACTCACTGTTTTCACCGTCCTGTAACTCGGCACCTGAGAGGTGTAGACCGTGTTTGAAAAAGCAATAAGCTTGCGCTCCCAGCCTACAGCATGAATCAGAGCACGATTCGCGTCTAACACAAACTCACTGTTTTCACCGTCCTGTACCTCGGCACCTGAAAGGTGTAGACCGTGTTTGAAAAAGCATTACGGTTGCGCTCCCAGCCTAGAGCATAAATCCCAGCACGATTCGCGTCTAACACAAACTCACTGTTTTCACCGTCCTGTAACTCGGCACCTGAGAGGTGTAGACCTTGTTTGAAAAAGCATTACGCTTGCGCTCCCAGCCTAGAGCATGAATCAGAGCACGATTCGCGTCTAACACAAACTCACTGTTTTCACCGTCCTGTAACTCGGAACCTGAGAGGTGTAGACCGTGTTTGAAAAAGCAATAAGCTTGAGCTCCCAGCCTAGAGCATGAATCAGAGCACGATTCTCGTCTAACACAAACTCACTGTTTTCACCGTCCAGTACCTCGGCACCTGAGAGGTGTAGACCGTGTTTGAAAAAGCAATAAGCTTGAGCTCCCCGCCTAGAGCATGAATCAGAGCACGATTCGCGTCTAACACAAACTCACTGTTTTCACCGTCCTGTAACTCGGCACCTGAGAGGTATAGACCGTGTTTGAAAAAGCAATTAGCTTGAGCTCCCAGACTAGAGCATGATTCAGAGCACGATTCGCGTCTAACACAAACTCACTGTTTTCACCGTCCTGTAACTCGACACCTGAGAGGTGTAGACCGTGTTTGAAAAAGCAATAAGCTTGCGCTCCCAGCCTAGAGCATGAATCAGAGCACGATTCGCGTCTAACACAAACTCACTGTTTTCACCGTCCTGTACCTCGGCACCCGAGAGGTGTAGACCGTGTTTGAAAAAGCAATAAGCTTGCGCTCCCAGCCTAGAGCATGAATCAGAGCACGATTCGCGTCTAACACAAACTCACTGTTTTCACCGTCCTGTACCTCGGCACCTGAGAGGTGTAGACCGTGTTTGAAAAAGCAATAAGCTTGAGCTCCCAGCCTAGAGCATGAATCAGAGCACGATTCGCGTCTAACACAAACTCACTGTTTTCACCGTCCTGTAACTCGGCACCTGAGAGGTGTAGACCGTGTTTGAAAATGCAATAAGCTAGCGCTCCCAGCCTAGAGCATGCATCAGAGCACGATTCGCGTCTAACACAAACTCACTGTTTTCACCGTCCTGTAACTCGGCACCTGAGAGGTGTAGACCGTGTTTGAAAAAGCAATAAGCTAGCGCTCCCAGCCTAGAGCATGAATCAGAGCACGATTCGCGTCTAACACAAACTCACTGTTTTCACCGTCCTGTAACTCGGCACCTGAGAGGTGTAGACCGTGTTTGAAAAAGCAATAAGCTTGAGCTCCCCGCCTAGAGCATGAATCAGAGCACGATTCGCGTCTAACACAAACTCACTGTTTTCACCGTCCTGTAACTCGGCACCTGAGAGGTGTAGACCGTGTTTGAAAAAGCAATAATTTTGAGCTCCCCGCCTAGAGCATGAATCAGAGCACGATTCGCGTCTAACACAAACTCACTGTTTTCACCGTCCTGTAACTCGGCACCTGAGAGGTGTAGACCGTGTTTGAAAAAGCAATAAGCTTGAGCTCCCCGCCTAGAGCATGAATCAGAGCACGATTCGCGTCTAACACAAACTCACTGTTTTCACCGTCCTGTAACTCGGCACCTGAGAGGTGTAGACCGTGTTTGAAAAAGCATTACGCTTGCGCTCCCAGCCTAGAGCATGAATCAGAGCACGATTCGCGTCTAACACAAACTCACTGTTTTCACCGTCCTGTAACTCGGCACCAGAGAGGTGTAGACCGTGTTTGAAAAAGCAATAAGCTTGCGCTCCCAGCCTAGAGCATGAATCAGAGCACGATTCGCGTCTAACACAAACTCACTGTTTTCACCGTCCTGTAACTCGGCACCTGAGAGGTGTAGACCGTGTTTGAAAAAGCAATAAGCTTGCGCTCCCAGCCTACAGCATGAATCAGAGCACGATTCGCGTCTAACACAAACTCACTGTTTTCACCGTCCTGTAACTCGGAACCTGAGAGGTGTAGACCGTGTTTGAAAAAGCATTACGGTTGCGCTCCCAGCCTAGAGCATAAATCCCAGCACGATTCGCGTCTAACACAAACTCACTGTTTTCACCGTCCTGTAACTCGGCACCTGAGAGGTGTAGACCGTGTTTGAAAAAGCAATAAGCTTGCACTCCCCGCCTAGAGCATGAATCAGAGCACGATTCGCGTCTAATACAAACTCACTGTTTTCACCGTCCTGTAACTCGGCACCTGAGAGGTGTAGACCGTGTTTGAAAAAGCAATAAGCTTGCGCTCCCAGCCTACAGCATGAATCAGAGCACGATTCGCGTCTAACACAAACTCACTGTTTTCACCGTCCTGTACCTCGGCACCTGAAAGGTGTAGACCGTGTTTGAAAAAGCATTACGGTTGCGCTCCCAGCCTAGAGCATAAATCCCAGCACGATTCGCGTCTAACACAAACTCACTGTTTTCACCGTCCTGTAACTCGGCACCTGAGAGGTGTAGACCGTGTTTGAAAAAGCAATAAGCTTGAGCTCCCCGCCTAGAGCATGAATCAGAGCACGATTCGCGTCTAACACAAACTCACTGTTTTCACCGTCCTGTAACTCGGCACCTGAGAGGTGTAGACCGTGTTTGAAAAAGCAATAATTTTGAGCTCCCCGCCTAGAGCATAAATCCCAGCACGATTCGCGTCTAACACAAACTCACTGTTTTCACCGTCCTGTAACTCGGCACCTGAGAGGTGTAGACCGTGTTTGAAAAAGCAATAAGCTTGCACTCCCCGCCTAGAGCATGAATCAGAGCACGATTCGCGTCTAATACAAACTCACTGTTTTCACCGTCCTGTAACTCGGCACCTGAGAGGTGTAGACCGTGTTTGAAAAAGCAATAAGCTTGCGCTCCCAGCCTACAGCATGAATCAGAGCACGATTCGCGTCTAACACAAACTCACTGTTTTCACCGTCCTGTACCTCGGCACCTGAAAGGTGTAGACCGTGTTTGAAAAAGCATTACGGTTGCGCTCCCAGCCTAGAGCATAAATCCCAGCACGATTCGCGTCTAACACAAACTCACTGTTTTCACCGTCCTGTAACTCGGCACCTGAGAGGTGTAGACCTTGTTTGAAAAAGCATTACGCTTGCGCTCCCAGCCTAGAGCATGAATCAGAGCACGATTCGCGTCTAACACAAACTCACTGTTTTCACCGTCCTGTAACTCGGAACCTGAGAGGTGTAGACCGTGTTTGAAAAAGCAATAAGCTTGAGCTCCCAGCCTAGAGCATGAATCAGAGCACGATTCTCGTCTAACACAAACTCACTGTTTTCACCGTCCAGTACCTCGGCACCTGAGAGGTGTAGACCGTGTTTGAAAAAGCAATAAGCTTGAGCTCCCCGCCTAGAGCATGAATCAGAGCACGATTCGCGTCTAACACAAACTCACTGTTTTCACCGTCCTGTAACTCGGCACCTGAGAGGTATAGACCGTGTTTGAAAAAGCAATTAGCTTGAGCTCCCAGACTAGAGCATGATTCAGAGCACGATTCGCGTCTAACACAAACTCACTGTTTTCACCGTCCTGTAACTCGACACCTGAGAGGTGTAGACCGTGTTTGAAAAAGCAATAAGCTTGCGCTCCCAGCCTAGAGCATGAATCAGAGCACGATTCGCGTCTAACACAAACTCACTGTTTTCACCGTCCTGTACCTCGGCACCCGAGAGGTGTAGACCGTGTTTGAAAAAGCAATAAGCTTGCGCTCCCAGCCTAGAGCATGAATCAGAGCACGATTCGCGTCTAACACAAACTCACTGTTTTCACCGTCCTGTACCTCGGCACCTGAGAGGTGTAGACCGTGTTTGAAAAAGCAATAAGCTTGAGCTCCCAGCCTAGAGCATGAATCAGAGCACGATTCGCGTCTAACACAAACTCACTGTTTTCACCGTCCTGTAACTCGGCACCTGAGAGGTGTAGACCGTGTTTGAAAATGCAATAAGCTAGCGCTCCCAGCCTAGAGCATGCATCAGAGCACGATTCGCGTCTAACACAAACTCACTGTTTTCACCGTCCTGTAACTCGGCACCTGAGAGGTGTAGACCGTGTTTGAAAAAGCATTACGGTTGCGCTCCCAGCCTAGAGCATAAATCCCAGCACGATTCGCGTCTAACACAAACTCACTGTTTTCACCGTCCTGTAACTCGGCACCTGAGAGGTGTAGACCGTGTTTGAAAATGCAATAAGCTTGCGCTCCCAGCCTACAGCATGAATCAGAGCACGATTCGCGTCTAACACAAACTCACTGTTTTCACCGTCCTGTACCTCGGCACCTGAAAGGTGTAGACCGTGTTTGAAAAAGCATTACGGTTGCGCTCCCAGCCTAGAGCATAAATCCCAGCACGATTCGCGTCTAACACAAACTCACTGTTTTCACCGTCCTGTAACTCGGCACCTGAGAGGTGTAGACCTTGTTTGAAAAAGCATTACGCTTGAGCTCCCAGCCTAGAGCATGAATCAGAGCACGATTCGCGTCTAACACAAACTCACTGTTTTCACCGTCCTGTAACTCGGCACCTGAGAGGTGTAGACCGTGTTTGAAAAAGCAATAAGCTTGCACTCCCCGCCTAGAGCATGAATCAGAGCACGATTCGCGTCTAATACAAACTCACTGTTTTCACCGTCCTGTAACTCGGCACCTGAGAGGTGTAGACCGTGTTTGAAAAAGCAATAAGCTTGCGCTCCCAGCCTACAGCATGAATCAGAGCACGATTCGCGTCTAACACAAACTCACTGTTTTCACCGTCCTGTACCTCGGCACCTGAAAGGTGTAGACCGTGTTTGAAAAAGCATTACGGTTGCGCTCCCAGCCTAGAGCATAAATCCCAGCACGATTCGCGTCTAACACAAACTCACTGTTTTCACCGTCCTGTAACTCGGCACCTGAGAGGTGTAGACCTTGTTTGAAAAACCATTACGCTTGCGCTCCCAGCCTAGAGCATGAATCAGAGCACGATTCTCGTCTAACACAAACTCACTGTTTTCACCGTCCAGTACCTCGGCACCTGAGAGGTGTAGACCGTGTTTGAAAAAGCAATAAGCTTGAGCTCCCCGCCTAGAGCATGAATCAGAGCACGATTCGCGTCTAACACAAACTCACTGTTTTCACCGTCCTGTAACTCGGCACCTGAGAGGTATAGACCGTGTTTGAAAAAGCAATTAGCTTGAGCTCCCAGACTAGAGCATGATTCAGAGCACGATTCGCGTCTAACACAAACTCACTGTTTTCACCGTCCTGTAACTCGACACCTGAGAGGTGTAGACCGTGTTTGAAAAAGCAATAAGCTTGCGCTCCCAGCCTAGAGCATGAATCAGAGCACGATTCGCGTCTAACACAAACTCACTGTTTTCACCGTCCTGTACCTCGGCACCCGAGAGGTGTAGACCGTGTTTGAAAAAGCAATAAGCTTGCGCTCCCAGCCTAGAGCATGAATCAGAGCACGATTCGCGTCTAACACAAACTCACTGTTTTCACCGTCCTGTACCTCGGCACCTGAGAGGTGTAGACCGTGTTTGAAAAAGCAATAAGCTTGAGCTCCCAGCCTAGAGCATGAATCAGAGCACGATTCGCGTCTAACACAAACTCACTGTTTTCACCGTCCTGTAACTCGGCACCTGAGAGGTGTAGACCGTGTTTGAAAATGCAATAAGCTAGCGCTCCCAGCCTAGAGCATGCATCAGAGCACGATTCGCGTCTAACACAAACTCACTGTTTTCACCGTCCTGTAACTCGGCACCTGAGAGGTGTAGACCGTGTTTGAAAAAGCATTACGGTTGCGCTCCCAGCCTAGAGCATAAATCCCAGCACGATTCGCGTCTAACACAAACTCACTGTTTTCACCGTCCTGTAACTCGGCACCTGAGAGGTGTAGACCGTGTTTGAAAATGCAATAAGCTTGCGCTCCCAGCCTACAGCATGAATCAGAGCACGATTCGCGTCTAACACAAACTCACTGTTTTCACCGTCCTGTAACTCGGCACCTGAGAGGTGTAGACCGTGTTTGAAAATGCAATAAGCTAGCGCTCCCAGCCTAGAGCATGCATCAGAGCACGATTCGCGTCTAACACAAACTCACTGTTTTCACCGTCCTGTAACTCGGCACCTGAGAGGTGTAGACCGTGTTTGAAAAAGCATTACGGTTGCGCTCCCAGCCTAGAGCATAAATCCCAGCACGATTCGCGTCTAACACAAACTCACTGTTTTCACCGTCCTGTAACTCGGCACCTGAGAGGTGTAGACCGTGTTTGAAAATGCAATAAGCTTGCGCTCCCAGCCTACAGCATGAATCAGAGCACGATTCGCGTCTAACACAAACTCACTGTTTTCACCGTCCTGTACCTCGGCACCTGAAAGGTGTAGACCGTGTTTGAAAAAGCATTACGGTTGCGCTCCCAGCCTAGAGCATAAATCCCAGCACGATTCGCGTCTAACACAAACTCACTGTTTTCACCGTCCTGTAACTCGGCACCTGAGAGGTGTAGACCTTGTTTGAAAAAGCATTACGCTTGCGCTCCCAGCCTAGAGCATGAATCAGAGCACGATTCGCGTCTAACACAAACTCACTGTTTTCACCGTCCTGTAACTCGGCACCTGAGAGGTGTAGACCGTGTTTGAAAAAGCAATAAGCTTGAGCTCCCCGCCTAGAGCATGAATCAGAGCACGATTCGCGTCTAACACAAACTCACTGTTTTCACCGTCCTGTAACTCGGCACCTGAGAGGTGTAGACCGTGTTTGAAAAAGCAATAATTTTGAGCTCCCCGCCTAGAGCATAAATCCCAGCACGATTCGCGTCTAACACAAACTCACTGTTTTCACCGTCCTGTAACTCGGCACCTGAGAGGTGTAGACCGTGTTTGAAAAAGCAATAAGCTTGCACTCCCCGCCTAGAGCATGAATCAGAGCACGATTCGCGTCTAATACAAACTCACTGTTTTCACCGTCCTGTAACTCGGCACCTGAGAGGTGTAGACCGTGTTTGAAAAAGCAATAAGCTTGCGCTCCCAGCCTACAGCATGAATCAGAGCACGATTCGCGTCTAACACAAACTCACTGTTTTCACCGTCCTGTACCTCGGCACCTGAAAGGTGTAGACCGTGTTTGAAAAAGCATTACGGTTGCGCTCCCAGCCTAGAGCATAAATCCCAGCACGATTCGCGTCTAACACAAACTCACTGTTTTCACCGTCCTGTAACTCGGCACCTGAGAGGTGTAGACCTTGTTTGAAAAAGCATTACGCTTGCGCTCCCAGCCTAGAGCATGAATCAGAGCACGATTCGCGTCTAACACAAACTCACTGTTTTCACCGTCCTGTAACTCGGAACCTGAGAGGTGTAGACCGTGTTTGAAAAAGCAATAAGCTTGAGCTCCCAGCCTAGAGCATGAATCAGAGCACGATTCTCGTCTAACACAAACTCACTGTTTTCACCGTCCAGTACCTCGGCACCTGAGAGGTGTAGACCGTGTTTGAAAAAGCAATAAGCTTGAGCTCCCCGCCTAGAGCATGAATCAGAGCACGATTCGCGTCTAACACAAACTCACTGTTTTCACCGTCCTGTAACTCGGCACCTGAGAGGTATAGACCGTGTTTGAAAAAGCAATTAGCTTGAGCTCCCAGACTAGAGCATGATTCAGAGCACGATTCGCGTCTAACACAAACTCACTGTTTTCACCGTCCTGTAACTCGACACCTGAGAGGTGTAGACCGTGTTTGAAAAAGCAATAAGCTTGCGCTCCCAGCCTAGAGCATGAATCAGAGCACGATTCGCGTCTAACACAAACTCACTGTTTTCACCGTCCTGTACCTCGGCACCCGAGAGGTGTAGACCGTGTTTGAAAAAGCAATAAGCTTGCGCTCCCAGCCTAGAGCATGAATCAGAGCACGATTCGCGTCTAACACAAACTCACTGTTTTCACCGTCCTGTACCTCGGCACCTGAGAGGTGTAGACCGTGTTTGAAAAAGCAATAAGCTTGAGCTCCCAGCCTAGAGCATGAATCAGAGCACGATTCGCGTCTAACACAAACTCACTGTTTTCACCGTCCTGTAACTCGGCACCTGAGAGGTGTAGACCGTGTTTGAAAATGCAATAAGCTAGCGCTCCCAGCCTAGAGCATGCATCAGAGCACGATTCGCGTCTAACACAAACTCACTGTTTTCACCGTCCTGTAACTCGGCACCTGAGAGGTGTAGACCGTGTTTGAAAAAGCAATAAGCTAGCGCTCCCAGCCTAGAGCATGAATCAGAGCACGATTCGCGTCTAACACAAACTCACTGTTTTCACCGTCCTGTAACTCGGCACCTGAGAGGTGTAGACCGTGTTTGAAAAAGCAATAAGCTTGAGCTCCCCGCCTAGAGCATGAATCAGAGCACGATTCGCGTCTAACACAAACTCACTGTTTTCACCGTCCTGTAACTCGGCACCTGAGAGGTGTAGACCGTGTTTGAAAAAGCAATAATTTTGAGCTCCCCGCCTAGAGCATGAATCAGAGCACGATTCGCGTCTAACACAAACTCACTGTTTTCACCGTCCTGTAACTCGGCACCTGAGAGGTGTAGACCGTGTTTGAAAAAGCATTACGCTTGCGCTCCCAGCCTAGAGCATGAATCAGAGCACGATTCGCGTCTAACACAAACTCACTGTTTTCACCGTCCTGTAACTCGGCACCAGAGAGGTGTAGACCGTGTTTGAAAAAGCAATAAGCTTGCGCTCCCAGCCTAGAGCATGAATCAGAGCACGATTCGCGTCTAACACAAACTCACTGTTTTCACCGTCCTGTAACTCGGCACCTGAGAGGTGTAGACCGTGTTTGAAAAAGCAATAAGCTTGCGCTCCCAGCCTACAGCATGAATCAGAGCACGATTCGCGTCTAACACAAACTCACTGTTTTCACCGTCCTGTAACTCGGAACCTGAGAGGTGTAGACCGTGTTTGAAAAAGCATTACGGTTGCGCTCCCAGCCTAGAGCATAAATCCCAGCACGATTCGCGTCTAACACAAACTCACTGTTTTCACCGTCCTGTAACTCGGCACCTGAGAGGTGTAGACCGTGTTTGAAAAAGCAATAAGCTTGCACTCCCCGCCTAGAGCATGAATCAGAGCACGATTCGCGTCTAATACAAACTCACTGTTTTCACCGTCCTGTAACTCGGCACCTGAGAGGTGTAGACCGTGTTTGAAAAAGCAATAAGCTTGCGCTCCCAGCCTACAGCATGAATCAGAGCACGATTCGCGTCTAACACAAACTCACTGTTTTCACCGTCCTGTACCTCGGCACCTGAAAGGTGTAGACCGTGTTTGAAAAAGCATTACGGTTGCGCTCCCAGCCTAGAGCATAAATCCCAGCACGATTCGCGTCTAACACAAACTCACTGTTTTCACCGTCCTGTAACTCGGCACCTGAGAGGTGTAGACCGTGTTTGAAAATGCAATAAGCTTGCGCTCCCAGCCTACAGCATGAATCAGAGCACGATTCGCGTCTAACACAAACTCACTGTTTTCACCGTCCTGTACCTCGGCACCTGAAAGGTGTAGACCGTGTTTGAAAAAGCATTACGGTTGCGCTCCCAGCCTAGAGCATAAATCCCAGCACGATTCGCGTCTAACACAAACTCACTGTTTTCACCGTCCTGTAACTCGGCACCTGAGAGGTGTAGACCTTGTTTGAAAAAGCATTACGCTTGAGCTCCCAGCCTAGAGCATGAATCAGAGCACGATTCGCGTCTAACACAAACTCACTGTTTTCACCGTCCTGTAACTCGGCACCTGAGAGGTGTAGACCGTGTTTGAAAATGCAATAAGCTAGCGCTCCCAGCCTAGAGCATGCATCAGAGCACGATTCGCGTCTAACACAAACTCACTGTTTTCACCGTCCTGTAACTCGGCACCTGAGAGGTGTAGACCGTGTTTGAAAAAGCATTACGGTTGCGCTCCCAGCCTAGAGCATAAATCCCAGCACGATTCGCGTCTAACACAAACTCACTGTTTTCACCGTCCTGTAACTCGGCACCTGAGAGGTGTAGACCGTGTTTGAAAATGCAATAAGCTTGCGCTCCCAGCCTACAGCATGAATCAGAGCACGATTCGCGTCTAACACAAACTCACTGTTTTCACCGTCCTGTACCTCGGCACCTGAAAGGTGTAGACCGTGTTTGAAAAAGCATTACGGTTGCGCTCCCAGCCTAGAGCATAAATCCCAGCACGATTCGCGTCTAACACAAACTCACTGTTTTCACCGTCCTGTAACTCGGCACCTGAGAGGTGTAGACCTTGTTTGAAAAAGCATTACGCTTGCGCTCCCAGCCTAGAGCATGAATCAGAGCACGATTCGCGTCTAACACAAACTCACTGTTTTCACCGTCCTGTAACTCGGCACCTGAGAGGTGTAGACCGTGTTTGAAAAAGCAATAAGCTTGAGCTCCCCGCCTAGAGCATGAATCAGAGCACGATTCGCGTCTAACACAAACTCACTGTTTTCACCGTCCTGTAACTCGGCACCTGAGAGGTGTAGACCGTGTTTGAAAAAGCAATAATTTTGAGCTCCCCGCCTAGAGCATAAATCCCAGCACGATTCGCGTCTAACACAAACTCACTGTTTTCACCGTCCTGTAACTCGGCACCTGAGAGGTGTAGACCGTGTTTGAAAAAGCAATAAGCTTGCACTCCCCGCCTAGAGCATGAATCAGAGCACGATTCGCGTCTAATACAAACTCACTGTTTTCACCGTCCTGTAACTCGGCACCTGAGAGGTGTAGACCGTGTTTGAAAAAGCAATAAGCTTGCGCTCCCAGCCTACAGCATGAATCAGAGCACGATTCGCGTCTAACACAAACTCACTGTTTTCACCGTCCTGTACCTCGGCACCTGAAAGGTGTAGACCGTGTTTGAAAAAGCATTACGGTTGCGCTCCCAGCCTAGAGCATAAATCCCAGCACGATTCGCGTCTAACACAAACTCACTGTTTTCACCGTCCTGTAACTCGGCACCTGAGAGGTGTAGACCTTGTTTGAAAAAGCATTACGCTTGCGCTCCCAGCCTAGAGCATGAATCAGAGCACGATTCGCGTCTAACACAAACTCACTGTTTTCACCGTCCTGTAACTCGGAACCTGAGAGGTGTAGACCGTGTTTGAAAAAGCAATAAGCTTGAGCTCCCAGCCTAGAGCATGAATCAGAGCACGATTCTCGTCTAACACAAACTCACTGTTTTCACCGTCCAGTACCTCGGCACCTGAGAGGTGTAGACCGTGTTTGAAAAAGCAATAAGCTTGAGCTCCCCGCCTAGAGCATGAATCAGAGCACGATTCGCGTCTAACACAAACTCACTGTTTTCACCGTCCTGTAACTCGGCACCTGAGAGGTATAGACCGTGTTTGAAAAAGCAATTAGCTTGAGCTCCCAGACTAGAGCATGATTCAGAGCACGATTCGCGTCTAACACAAACTCACTGTTTTCACCGTCCTGTAACTCGACACCTGAGAGGTGTAGACCGTGTTTGAAAAAGCAATAAGCTTGCGCTCCCAGCCTAGAGCATGAATCAGAGCACGATTCGCGTCTAACACAAACTCACTGTTTTCACCGTCCTGTACCTCGGCACCCGAGAGGTGTAGACCGTGTTTGAAAAAGCAATAAGCTTGCGCTCCCAGCCTAGAGCATGAATCAGAGCACGATTCGCGTCTAACACAAACTCACTGTTTTCACCGTCCTGTACCTCGGCACCTGAGAGGTGTAGACCGTGTTTGAAAAAGCAATAAGCTTGAGCTCCCAGCCTAGAGCATGAATCAGAGCACGATTCGCGTCTAACACAAACTCACTGTTTTCACCGTCCTGTAACTCGGCACCTGAGAGGTGTAGACCGTGTTTGAAAATGCAATAAGCTAGCGCTCCCAGCCTAGAGCATGCATCAGAGCACGATTCGCGTCTAACACAAACTCACTGTTTTCACCGTCCTGTAACTCGGCACCTGAGAGGTGTAGACCGTGTTTGAAAAAGCAATAAGCTAGCGCTCCCAGCCTAGAGCATGAATCAGAGCACGATTCGCGTCTAACACAAACTCACTGTTTTCACCGTCCTGTAACTCGGCACCTGAGAGGTGTAGACCGTGTTTGAAAAAGCAATAAGCTTGAGCTCCCCGCCTAGAGCATGAATCAGAGCACGATTCGCGTCTAACACAAACTCACTGTTTTCACCGTCCTGTAACTCGGCACCTGAGAGGTGTAGACCGTGTTTGAAAAAGCAATAATTTTGAGCTCCCCGCCTAGAGCATGAATCAGAGCACGATTCGCGTCTAACACAAACTCACTGTTTTCACCGTCCTGTAACTCGGCACCTGAGAGGTGTAGACCGTGTTTGAAAAAGCAATAAGCTTGAGCTCCCCGCCTAGAGCATGAATCAGAGCACGATTCGCGTCTAACACAAACTCACTGTTTTCACCGTCCTGTAACTCGGCACCTGAGAGGTGTAGACCGTGTTTGAAAAAGCATTACGCTTGCGCTCCCAGCCTAGAGCATGAATCAGAGCACGATTCGCGTCTAACACAAACTCACTGTTTTCACCGTCCTGTAACTCGGCACCAGAGAGGTGTAGACCGTGTTTGAAAAAGCAATAAGCTTGCGCTCCCAGCCTAGAGCATGAATCAGAGCACGATTCGCGTCTAACACAAACTCACTGTTTTCACCGTCCTGTAACTCGGCACCTGAGAGGTGTAGACCGTGTTTGAAAAAGCAATAAGCTTGCGCTCCCAGCCTACAGCATGAATCAGAGCACGATTCGCGTCTAACACAAACTCACTGTTTTCACCGTCCTGTAACTCGGAACCTGAGAGGTGTAGACCGTGTTTGAAAAAGCATTACGGTTGCGCTCCCAGCCTAGAGCATAAATCCCAGCACGATTCGCGTCTAACACAAACTCACTGTTTTCACCGTCCTGTAACTCGGCACCTGAGAGGTGTAGACCGTGTTTGAAAAAGCAATAAGCTTGCACTCCCCGCCTAGAGCATGAATCAGAGCACGATTCGCGTCTAATACAAACTCACTGTTTTCACCGTCCTGTAACTCGGCACCTGAGAGGTGTAGACCGTGTTTGAAAAAGCAATAAGCTTGCGCTCCCAGCCTACAGCATGAATCAGAGCACGATTCGCGTCTAACACAAACTCACTGTTTTCACCGTCCTGTACCTCGGCACCTGAAAGGTGTAGACCGTGTTTGAAAAAGCATTACGGTTGCGCTCCCAGCCTAGAGCATAAATCCCAGCACGATTCGCGTCTAACACAAACTCACTGTTTTCACCGTCCTGTAACTCGGCACCTGAGAGGTGTAGACCTTGTTTGAAAAAGCATTACGCTTGCGCTCCCAGCCTAGAGCATGAATCAGAGCACGATTCGCGTCTAACACAAACTCACTGTTTTCACCGTCCTGTAACTCGGAACCTGAGAGGTGTAGACCGTGTTTGAAAAAGCAATAAGCTTGAGCTCCCAGCCTAGAGCATGAATCAGAGCACGATTCTCGTCTAACACAAACTCACTGTTTTCACCGTCCAGTACCTCGGCACCTGAGAGGTGTAGACCGTGTTTGAAAAAGCATTACGCTTGCGCTCCCAGCCTAGAGCATGAATCATAGCACGATCCGCGTCTAACACAAACTCACTGTTTTCACCGTCCTGTAACTCGGCACCTGAGAGGTGTAGACCGTGTTTGAAAAAGCAATATGCTTTCGCTCCCAGCCTAGAGCATGAATCAGAGCACGATCCGCGTCTTACACAAACTCACTGTTTTCACCGTCCTGTAACTCGGCACCTGAGAGGTGTAGACCGTGTTTGAAAAAGCATTACGCTTGCGCTCCCAGCCTAGAGCATGAATCAGAGCACGATTCTCGTCTAACACAAACTCACTGTTTTCACCGTCCAGTACCTCGGCACCTGAGAGGTGTAGACCTTGTTTGAAAAAGCATTACGCTTGCGCTCCCAGCCTAGAGCATGAATCAGAGCACGATTCGCGTCTAACACAAACTCACTGTTTTCACCGTCCTGTAACTCGGCACCAGAGATGTGTAGACCGTGTTTGAAAAAGCAATAAGCTTGCGCTCCCAGCCTAGAGCATGAATCAGAGCACGATTCGCGTCTAACACAAACTCACTGTTTTCACCGTCCTGTAACTCGGCACCTGAGAGGTGTAGACCGTGTTTGAAAAAGCAATAAGCTTGCGCTCCCAGCCTAGAGCATGAATCAGAGCACGATTCGCGTCTAACACAAACTCACTGTTTTCACCGTCCTGTAACTCGGCACCTGAGAGGTGTAGACCGTGTTTGAAAAAGCAATAAGCTTGCGCTCCCAGCCTAGAGCATGAATCAGAGCACGATTCGCGTCTAACACAAACTCACTGTTTTCACCGTCCTGTAACTCGGCACCTGAGAGGTGTAGACCGTGTTTGAAAAAGCAATAAGCTTGAGCTCCCAGCCTAGAGCATGAATCAGAGCACGATTCGCGTCTAACACAAACTTATTGTTTTCACCGTCCTGTAACTCGGAACCTGAGAGGTGTAGACCGTGTTTGAAAAAGCAATAAGCTTGCGCTCCCAGCCTAGAGCATGAATCAGAGCACGATTCGCGTCTAACACAAACTCACTCTTTTCACCGTCCTGTAACTCGGCACCTGAAAGGTGTAGACCGTGTTTGAAAAAGCATTACGGTTGCGCTCCCAGCCTAGAGCATAAATCCCAGCACGATTCGCGTCTAACACAAACTCACTGTTTTCACCGTCCTGTAACTCGGCACCTGAGAGGTGTAGACCGTGTTTGAAAAAGCAATAAGCTTGCACTCCCCGCCTAGAGCATGAATCAGAGCACGATTCGCGTCTAATACAAACTCACTGTTTTCACCGTCCTGTAACTCGGCACCTGAGAGGTGTAGACCGTGTTTGAAAAAGCAATAAGCTTGCGCTCCCAGCCTACAGCATGAATCAGAGCACGATTCGCGTCTAACACAAACTCACTGTTTTCACCGTCCTGTACCTCGGCACCTGAAAGGTGTAGACCGTGTTTGAAAAAGCATTACGGTTGCGCTCCCAGCCTAGAGCATAAATCCCAGCACGATTCGCGTCTAACACAAACTCACTGTTTTCACCGTCCTGTAACTCGGCACCTGAGAGGTGTAGACCGTGTTTGAAAAAGCAATAAGCTTGCGCTCCCCGCCTAGAGCATGAATCAGAGCACGATTCGCGTCTAACACAAACTCACTGTTTTCACCGTCCTGTAACTCGGCACCAGAGATGTGTAGACCGTGTTTGAAAAAACAATAAGCTTGCGCTCCCAGCCTAGAGCATGAATCAGAGCACGATTCGCGTCTAACACAAACTCACTGTTTTCACCGTCCTGTAACTCGGCACCTGAGAGGTGTAGACCGTGTTTGAAAAAGCAATAAGCTTGCGCTCCCAGCCTACAGCATGAATCAGAGCACCATTCGCGTCTAACACAAACTCACTGTTTTCACCGTCCTGTAACTCGGCACCTGAGAGGTGTAGACCGTGTTTGAAAAAGCAATAAGCTTGCGCTCCCAGCCTAGAGCATGAATCAGAGCACGATTCGCGTCTAACACAAACTCACTGTTTTCACCGTCCTGTAACTCGGCACCTGAAAGGTGTAGACCATGTTTGAAAAAGCAATAAGCTTTCGCTCCCAGCCTAGAGCATGAATCAGAGCACGATTCGCGTCTAACACAAACTCACTCTTTTCACCGTCCTGTAACTCGGCACCTGAAAGGTGTAGACCGTGTTTGAAAAAGCATTACTGTTGCGCTCCCAGCCTAGAGCATAAATCCCAGCACGATTCGCGTCTAACACAAACTCACTGTTTTCACCGTCCTGTAACTCGGCACCTGAGAGGTGTAGACCGTGTTTGAAAAAGCAATAAGCTTGCGTTCCCAGCCTAGATCATCAATCCCAGCACGATTCGCGTCTAACACAAACTCACTGTTTTCACCGTCCTGTACCTCGGCACCTGAAAGGTGTAGACCGTGTTTGAAAAAGCATTACGGTTGCGCTCCCAGCCTAGAGCATAAATCCCAGCACGATTCGCGTCTAACACAAACTCACTGTTTTTCCGTCCTGTAACTCGGCACCTGAGAGGTGAAGACCGTGTTTGAAAAAGCAATAAGCTTGCGCTCCCCGCCTAGAGCATGAATTAGAGCACGATTCGCGTCTAACACAAACTCACTGTTTTCACCGTCCTGTAACTCGGCACCTGAGAGGTGTAGACCGTGTTTGAAAAAGCAATAAGCTCTCGCTTCCAGCCTAGAGCATGAATCAGAGCACGATTCGCGTCTAACACAAACTCACTCTTTTCACCGTCCTGTAACTCGGCACCTGAAAGGTGTAGACCGTGTTTGAAAAAGCATTACGGTTGCGCTCCCAGCCTAGAGCATAAATCCCAGCACGATTCGCGTCTAACACAAACTCACTGTTTTCACCGTCCTGTAACTCGGCACCTGAGAGGTGTAGACCGTGTTTGAAAAAGCAATAAGCTTGCGCTCCCAGCCTACAGCATGAATCAGAGCACGATTCTCGTCTAACACAAACTCACTGTTTTCACCGTCCAGTACCTCGGCACCTGAGAGGTGTAGACCTTGTTTGAAAAAGCATTACGCTTGCGCTCCCAGCCTAGAGCATGAATCAGAGCACGATTCGCGTCTAACACAAACTCACTGTTTTCACCGTCCTGTAACTCGGCACCTGAGAGGTGTAGACCGTGTTTGAAAAAGCATTACGCTTGCGCTCCCAGCCTAGAGCATGAATCAGAGCACGATTCTCGTCTAACACAAACTCACTGTTTTCACCGTCCAGTACCTCGGCACCTGAGAGGTGTAGACCTTGTTTGAAAAAGCATTACGCTTGCGCTCCCAGCCTAGAGCATGAATCAGAGCACGATTCGCGTCTAACACAAACTCACTGTTTTCACCGTCCTGTAACTCGGCACCAGAGATGTGTAGACCGTGTTTGAAAAAGCAATAAGCTTGCGCTCCCAGCCTAGAGCATGAATCAGAGCACGATTCGCGTCTAACACAAACTCACTGTTTTCACCGTCCTGTAACTCGGCACCTGAGAGGTGTAGACCGTGTTTGAAAAAGCAATAAGCTTGCGCTCCCAGCCTAGAGCATGAATCAGAGCACGATTCGCGTCTAACACAAACTCACTGTTTTCACCGTCCTGTAACTCGGCACCTGAGAGGTGTAGACCGTGTTTGAAAAAGCAATAAGCTTGCGCTCCCAGCCTAGAGCATGAATCAGAGCACGATTCGCGTCTAACACAAACTCACTGTTTTCACCGTCCTGTAACTCGGCACCTGAGAGGTGTAGACCGTGTTTGAAAAAGCAATAAGCTTGAGCTCCCAGCCTAGAGCATGAATCAGAGCACGATTCGCGTCTAACACAAACTTATTGTTTTCACCGTCCTGTAACTCGGAACCTGAGAGGTGTAGACCGTGTTTGAAAAAGCAATAAGCTTGCGCTCCCAGCCTAGAGCATGAATCAGAGCACGATTCGCGTCTAACACAAACTCACTCTTTTCACCGTCCTGTAACTCGGCACCTGAAAGGTGTAGACCGTGTTTGAAAAAGCATTACGGTTGCGCTCCCAGCCTAGAGCATAAATCCCAGCACGATTCGCGTCTAACACAAACTCACTGTTTTCACCGTCCTGTAACTCGGCACCTGAGAGGTGTAGACCGTGTTTGAAAAAGCAATAAGCTTGCACTCCCCGCCTAGAGCATGAATCAGAGCACGATTCGCGTCTTACACAAACTCACTGTTTTCACCGTCCTGTAACTCGGCACCTGAGAGGTGTAGACCGTGTTTGAAAAAGCATTACGCTTGCGCTCCCAGCCTAGAGCATGAATCAGAGCACGATTCTCGTCTAACACAAACTCACTGTTTTCACCGTCCAGTACCTCGGCACCTGAGAGGTGTAGACCTTGTTTGAAAAAGCATTACGCTTGCGCTCCCAGCCTAGAGCATGAATCAGAGCACGATTCGCGTCTAACACAAACTCACTGTTTTCACCGTCCTGTAACTCGGCACCAGAGATGTGTAGACCGTGTTTGAAAAAGCAATAAGCTTGCGCTCCCAGCCTAGAGCATGAATCAGAGCACGATTCGCGTCTAACACAAACTCACTGTTTTCACCGTCCTGTAACTCGGCACCTGAGAGGTGTAGACCGTGTTTGAAAAAGCAATAAGCTTGCGCTCCCAGCCTAGAGCATGAATCAGAGCACGATTCGCGTCTAACACAAACTCACTGTTTTCACCGTCCTGTAACTCGGCACCTGAGAGGTGTAGACCGTGTTTGAAAAAGCAATAAGCTTTCGCTCCCAGCCTAGAGCATGAATCAGAGCACGATCCGCGTCTTACACAAACTCACTGTTTTCACCGTCCTGTAACTCGGCACCTGAGAGGTGTAGACCGTGTTTGAAAAAGCATTACGCTTGCGCTCCCAGCCTAGAGCATGAATCAGAGCACGATTCGCGTCTAACACAAACTCACTGTTTTCACCGTCCTGTAACTCGGCACCTGAGAGGTGTAGACCGTGTTTGAAAAAGCAATAGGCTTGCGCTCGCAGCCTAGAGCATGAATCAGAGCACGATTCGCGTCTTACAGCAACTCAACAATGTTCAGCGTGACCAATGTTTCTATCTTGGAAAATGAAATTGCATGATGTATGGAGTGTTTTTGACATATCTTGTCTCAGGATTTGAAAATGAAATAGCATGCTGTATGGAGTGTTTTTGACATATCTTGTCTCAGGATTTGCTTGCAGTCCTACCATATCCCACAAAATGCAGAAGTGCAGTCAATGCAGCTTTTTACCTAAAATGGTAAAAATTGGTCAAAGCCTCATGCGGTTTATTACCTGCCCCTGGAATAACATCAATGGCAATTATAAGAATAATGCTGATAATAATACAAATTTTGTATGTATGTTTTCAGCCCTACAAAACCATAACTATAGAAGTTTAAATTTATACGTAAAGCTAGATATTTGTAGAAATATCTATATTGATATATAACTATCTATTTATATAGCTAGATATATATCTATGCAGTAACATACATTAGATAGATAGATAGACTGTATATAAGCCTGCAAGTCTTGCACTTGAAGCAGCTTTATGATGTCATTAAGGCTCGATGGTGACACGCGCACCCGGAACAAGGACCACAGGTTGTTAGCGGCCATTTTTCCATCAGTCTCCACTGGAGCTAGAAGTGAGCAGACAGATACTCCTATAGACGCTGCTGGAGCCAGATCATTTGTCTCTGTGATGGACAACGTTTGAAATTCGCCCTTAAGCGGGAGACGGCAGCCTACAACAGTCAAATTGATCGCTGCTTATCACTTCTTTTGTGGTAGGTACAGTTATTCCAGATAGGGGAATGGGTAGGTTAAGTTATTCCAGGGAGGGGAATGCTTATGGGCAAGGCATTATGCTTGATCGGAGGCGGATGAAGTGGCAAAAAAGGCTCGGCCTACACCATGACCATGCCAATCGTCAACCCAAAGTGAATATGAGCCACACAGGTTGGTTGAAATAGCGCAACATGAATGATGGAACCTGGATCCAAGCGTCCCAGGATGCATTGCAGCGAAAACGTTCAACAATGTTCAGCGTGACCAATGTTTCTATCTTGGAAAATGAAATTGCATGCTGTATGGAGTGTTTTTGACATATCTTGTCTCAGGATTTGCTTGCAGTCCTACCATATCCCACAAAATGCAGAAGTGCAGTCAATGCAGCTTTTTACCTAAAATGGTAAAAATTGGTCAAAGCCTCATGCGGTTTATTACCTGCCCCTGGAATAACATCAATGGCAATTATAAGAATAATGCTGATAATAATACAAATTTTGTATGTATGTTTTCAGCCCTACAAAACCATAACTATAGAAGTTTAAATTTATACGTAAAGCTAGATATTTGTAGAAATATCTATATTGATATATAACTAT